>NC_139230.1:140204036-141426579 GCF_977018435.1 Lepisma saccharinum
GAAACAATGCGATCGACTTGCCTGTCTTCATTTAAAGTGTTTGTTTGTTTTGTGTGCAGCGTACTTGCTAGCATGGAAGCTTGCAGTTCAGAGAAAGCAAGTAAACTCTGTGGACGGAAAGTAATCCACAGCCAAGGGCGAGAAATTGTATATAATGTCAATGCATTTATGAAACACGAGGTGGGAGTTCGTATGCCCGAAAACCAGTTGCAAAGGAGGGTGGCTCGCGCATGTGGTGTTTCATTCAGCAGTGTGAGAAGAATTGTACTAATAGAAAGTAAAGCATGCACTACGTTGAAGAAACACTTTCATACGCCCCATAGAACACGACCTCGCCGAAAAATCAAAAGTCATATAGACGAGTTCGATAAGTGTGTTGTTAGGCGTGTTGTGCACGAATTTCACCTTACGGACGGGGAAGGTATCCGAAGGGTTCTGAAACAAAGAATAGAGTTCCAAGGCAGTGTCTGGTGTGTGCGCAAGATAATACGTGACCTAGAGTTTAAGTGGGAAAAAGCAGAAAATAATAGACAATTGCTTATAGAAAAGGACGAAATAAGAAGTTTACGTTCATCGTACCTCAAAGCCAAAAAAATCTTTCGTCGACAAGGACGACCCATTGTTTACGTTGACGGACTTATTTTCACAGCTCGACAACAAAGAAAGAAGCTTGGGTGGATGGAACCGCGGCTGCCGTCAAAGCACCGGTGCCTAAAGGGCAACGTGTAATTGTTGTACATGCTGGCGGTTAATGTTCAAATCTGGAAAATATTTTGGCGATTACCACCATGATATGAATGCCCAATTATTATTTTTTATTTCATATATTTTATTTTACTTCGCGTTTTGTGCCTCTTGGCTAATTTGCGAAGATGGGGATGAGTGATGAAATTATGAAATTGATGAATTGAAAATTTACAAACAACCATGACCGAGCGGGATTCGAACCCGAGATCCTTGGCGTCGCAGCGCGATGTGCTAACCACTCAGCCACAGGGTCCGGGAGAAGTTTATCCCAAATTTGACACGAAACACTGTTGTTGTTGACAACGCCTCATGCCATAACGTACAAATAAATCCTGCGCCTTCTTCCTCCTCCCGAAAAGACATGATTTATTCAGTGGCTCTTTCAAAACAACACCCCCTTTGACGCACACATGTTCAAACCAGAATTGTATTCCTTGGTGAAAATTAACAAACCCCGTTTGAAGATGTTCAAAATTGATTCCATCTTAGCAGAACGCGGTCATTCAGTTGTATGTTTACCACCATACCACTCAGATCTTCTTGCTTAGTTTTCTTGTGTTCTTGTTCTGCGTAGACATTTGACCCGTATGCACTGCCAACCCTGCTTCTGTGCGTCCTTCCCCTACGTATGGCTTGGGCGTGAGTCCGCGAGGAGTTTCTTGTCTTACCTATTCTACTGTACAGTCATGGAAAATAGTTCTTGGGCCACGAGACCTACGATATCGTAACATCTTAAAGCCTGTTGTCTATGCAACCCAAATAACAAAATTGTCGCTTGGGTTTGCCTGGCGGACCTGGATTCTCGGGAATGATTGAGTATTGAATGCAGCGTGAGTCATACCCCCAGGCCCAGCCATAACAAACAACAGCTGGGTGCCGTGAGACCACCAGAAAAAGTTTCAGGAATTGGTTTCTTAACAACAGCTATTCGTAAGAAAATGTTCTCTTTACTGATATTAGAGTCATTGTCAAGAACGTTCACTGAAATGGTGGTTTTCGTCGAATCATCATCGCGCAACACACATGCTGTCAACCCAGAAGTCCTTGAAAAAGATCGGAGTTAAAAACAACTACTTGACAAATGATAAGACGAATCGATATTCATTAGTCCCAACTTAGAATTTTGTGTAAGACATGGATCATCATGTCCTATCATCCATTTCATAACTTCATTAATCATCCTCGTCGCCTTTGTTGACGCCAAGTGCTAGAAAAGCAATATAAAATAAGCAAAATTAAGAAATTAAAAAATGACATTTTCAGCGATTTCACGCAGCGACTCAGTTGCATGTAGACAAAGTTTCATTAATCGGGAACCAAGGGCCCCCTCGTTGTGCTTCATTGTCATTTTGCCTATACTTTGCCTGCCGCGATTAACCTGATGTTGATTAATGCACAATCCACAAAGTGCACCAAAGCGGCGCATATTATGAATAGGTAAACTATGTGATATTATGCTAATTTACAATTTAGTAATAAAATGTGAATTTTGAGGGCTTCAGTTAAGTGGCTGCACATCCGTTACGTAATCGCGATATCATCAAATTGTACGAAGCGTGTCTACACTTACGTAAAGTGTCAGTCCCCGTCATAGGCGTGCGCAGACCCTCTGATTAGAGGGGGATAGCCTTGATTATATTTCAGGCCGGAAAAGAATAACGTAATTTCATCTCACTTGTTTAAATTTTATTGCATTGATGGGTGTGTTTATATATACACCCCTCCCCCCGCCCCACATACACATATAAATACATACATACATATATATATATACACACACACATATATACCAACAGTTCAAATCCGGGAACTTTTCTAACGATGGAAGCGGCCCCGGCGCCCACCCAGCGTCGAATAACATGGGTACCTGGGGGAAACCCTGGGGGGTAAAGGCGGTCAGGGGCGTGATGCTGATCACATCACCTCCACTCACGACCGGATCAAGAAAGTGGAGCACTTTACCTTTTTTTTACCTTTATATACCAACAGTAAAAATCATATAAATTGTCTCTCAAATCTGCGCATTCCTTTTCCTCCAAACAATTGTTCATGCACTTAAGAGAAAACCTTTTAGCAGCAGTACTTCTCTCCTCGATAATATAAAATGCATTACAGAAAACAAATTTCGAGCAAAGCGACCAATAAATTTTCAGATCCAAACTTTTACAAAATGAAAACAATGTCGATTTAATATGGGAAAAAAATTCATGGAGCGCCATATTATTCTCTTTTACAATTTTTTCATTTAGATCGTTTGGCGTCCAGGGTTAACCCCCGCCGACCCCTAGCTACGGCTCTGAACTTGACTAGACTGCAAGAAAAGCAGACATTGCGAGCGAAGCGAGCAAGAACATTTTACAAAAGGTATTTATATTTGTATAAAATTTGAAATCAAGGGGGCAATTGCAGCTCTGTCCCCCCCCCCCCCCCGCAGGTGTTCTTGGCAGTCAGGAAGAAATAATGCAAGAAAGACGTGAAAACAAAATCGATCTTGAGTATCCTTTTGTCCTGCTACTCTTAGATTCTGCTACTCTTGCTTTCCTTTACTTCCATGTTTGCCCCCTAAAATTGATTTCCGTTCAAGGTTGTGGGGGGCTGTGGTTTCGCCATTGCACCCCCTTCCCCCGTAGTTGCCTTGCCTTGAACTTTCATCGGCTTGAAAATACTTAATTTTCTTTAAGAGTATAATATAGTTTAATAACGGCGATAGGATTCATCTATCCTAAATTTCTAGGTGAAAATATAATAATATAGGGGCATAAATGTCTGAAAGGGAGGCAAGGATTGCCACATCTTCCCCTTAGAAAACGAATTTCTACCAAAAAGTACGTTTTCACATGTATAATTTGATTTCAGTCATAATAATTTACATTAATTATTATAATGAGGATGCAGGAATGCGATAATGCAACACTATTATCGGGGAAATATGCCCCATGGAAAAATACCTTGCTTGTCTCTTCGTGGAAAAAATCTGCAGACGTCCATGATTAGGGGTGCATTTGCCCTCCTCCTGGCCCCATGGGTGCACGCCTATGATCCCCGTGATGGAATATGTAGCGCAAAGCCAGGGCTTTAAGATCAAATTTGTTTTGTTATTGTTTTTATTAGTAATTACCTCAGTTTTCTTCCTCTGAAGTTAAATTATTCATGACGACGATTTATGATTACATTAAAGACATGAATGAACATACACAATGAATCCATTTTGGTCGGAACTCGAACTCGGAACCTTGTTCGGCAAGAAATAAAAATATCCATAACGCATGAGTGTTTCATTGGAGATGTTCCTCTACTTCCGTCATTTTATCACTAATATATTTCTTTAATATACAATAATAAATCACAACTACCTCAAAATAAATATTATTTTGAATTTTCACATGCATATGTTTTTTTACGGTTAGAGTGTGTTATTTAGATTGTTCATTATGTTTCGTGTGTAGTTAAAGATAGGAAATATGCTTGAGGAACGATTAGGGTTATAAGAATTCCGTCCGTGACGGAGTGGTTAGCACATGCATACTATGTCTGATGTCCTGGTTTCGAATCCCGTCGTGCGTATGGGTGTTCTTTGTGAGTGCCCCTTCATCAATTTCATCATATCACTCATCCTCGTCGTCGCGATTAGCAAGAGGTGAAAGAAAAACGACGCTAAATAAGAAAATTAAAAGACTTATAAGAATCAATCTTATTTCCGGACGTGTCCTACATTTTATAGTTGTGTCTGGCCTCCGGAAGGAATTTGAAAGAAATCTCAAATGTCTTATACGTATTTTGAGCATCACGTAACTTCAAATTAGATGGAGAAACAGAAAAACTGAGGGAAGTCTAAGATAACGTGGTTCCTTGGAGAAGTTTGCTTAAATCAAAGAATGTGCATGGTTGCTACTGGATGTTCGGAAAAACAATTACAATCCCAGCTCAGAAATTACTTCACGATTTTCTAGATCCGAAAAAGTCCGGATATATGTATAAAAATGCTTACTTTGTGAAGTTTTATCGATATAAGTGTCGGTAATTTGTTCGAAGTAACAAGTCATTTTTCTCGTTATTGGAGAAATAAGGCACACAATTCTTTTTTTTCCCAGTGTATAATAGTTTTTTTTTACATATTAATAAACAAGAACTTCCAGACTTTGTTTACGAAATTGTGAATTTTTTCCTTCCCGAATTCATGGATTGTTTTCTCTTCCTGGCCCCACATCGACGAACAACGTTCTGTCTTACATATACAAGTTGAAATCACATACAGCCGTGCTATTAATTAGCAGTTGAGGAATTTTGAACTCAACCGTTCACTTCAACAGTAATTTTTCAGCTGAAGATGTGTCATATTCTCGTTATATGCTAAGATGTCCTAGTAACCTATTATATTTACTGCAAATGCGTTGGTGTCCAACATTTTGAGACAATTTGTCCTACTTTCCGCTGACGAGTGATTTGATAGCCCTATGTGTGATGAAAACTGTTTTTACTCAATTTCTGATATAATTTATTCCAGCATTTCCTTCAACTTCTATTACCTTGTTATTACCTCCAATGCTTACACAACTATTCCTTCGTGCTCGACCTTTGGGTTCAGAAATGTTTACAACACCCCCCATCTCCCGCGTGTAAATAGCAGGCAACAACACTCTGGAAGACCATAATGTATACAACTTGTTTACTACATATTGTACGAAAATATTAGAATGTTAGCTTGATATAACTGTGGATTGGAACGAACGAAATAAAATACCTGTTTTATACGCACACTGGAACGAGCGCAGGCCTGCTGTGAGTCACTCTGGCAGTGAAGGTCACTGATCGAAGCTTGCTTACTACAAGCAGGAGCCTTATCTTTCCTCAAGGAAACACGGAAATCTTAGTTACTTTCTTTCGCCAGACTAGGTGAACATTTACAGGAACGTAAGGAGTAGTATCGTATTCTATTGGAATTAGATTTCGTGGTGTTTAAAAGATATCATAACAATATGTAAATCTCTTTTGTGACCTACACTGAACTTATTTTAAAGTTTCATTGACATGTGAAAGCGGGAATTTAGAGATCTTTCTTCCTTACGATTTCTAAACAACCAAAGAGTGTGGTGAATGTGAAACTACTTATTGTTCGCATCAACGATATGCATTATACAAATGATCCTTAATCAAAAACCCTATTACATCACAGGAAGTGATATTTAAAACAATTCTACCACGTATCCAACGTAACCAATATTCAGATTGATTCCAAGCTTCTCTTTGGGTTATTTTGTGTCGCATTTTTACCTCTTGCGATAATCGCGACGACGAAGATGATGGGTAATGATACGAATGCAATGCTACATCTAAGCCTCAACAGGTTTCAAAAATGGATCCTCTGGCTTTGTAGAGAGTTACGGTGATTTTTATTTTTATTTTCGTTTGGTATCTTAAGTCCACTTTATGCACACAAAGGCTAATCGAGACTGCATCTACAGGTTAAAGTGGGATCCTAACCACTGTGTCTCCACCGGGTATCGAACAGGGGACTCCTTGATTACAATGCGACTCCTCTACTACAGCGCCATCGGGAAGGATGAGAGAGAGAGAGAGAGAGAGAGAGAGAGAGAGAGAGAGAGAGAGAGAGAGAGAGAGAGAGAGTTACGGTGACTACGTTAATGAAGAATTGAAAGTAGCAGAACGCCTAAGCTATTCTTTTGTCAATATTGGAATCGTTAATGGATGTTATGAATGTAAGTTCAAATTGAAAAAAATAAACTACTTGTAAAAGATTTCCAGAGTGCCGTTACAAATCGTTAATTTTTCTCTTTCCACACATTACTTTGCTACTATGTAGATA
The DNA here is from genome assembly GCF_977018435.1 of Lepisma saccharinum. Taxonomy (NCBI): domain Eukaryota; kingdom Metazoa; phylum Arthropoda; class Insecta; order Zygentoma; family Lepismatidae; genus Lepisma; species Lepisma saccharinum. Next base: position 140,210,608 of record NC_139230.1, read on the forward strand.
TTTGCATGCTAAGATGTAGAAAGTGCTGCATTTTCAGTGTTTGGAATTGCGATTTATTTCTGAGAATGGAGTGAGTAGTGGGAAAAGGATCACCTCACATGTTTGGATTATACCTCCCGCCAAAAAAAAAATACACAAAATATATATCGGCTGTTGTTCTTATAAGGAAATATAACATGTATGAATTGTCTCAAGAAATATTGGAGCCTATTCACATCCCTACGGAACTTGGAAGAAAGCCTACGTAGAGATTGGGAAGTTTTGTTACGACAAAATTGGGATGTATAGTAAATTAAAATGCAAAGTCCTACCTTGTGCTTTGCACGAAGCCATGAAGGCGTATAAGGGGTGTGGAGTTAGTGGAGTTAGGGCCCCACGCTTTCTTCATCAGGCCGAAGGTGGGAATGATGTGATCAGCACCACGCCCCTGGCCGCCATACCCCCTCCCCCTTCCCCAGAGTTTCCTCCAGGTACCGACTTTATACGACGCTGGGTGGGCACCGACACAGCTTGAACAGGTGGACAAAATCCCGATTATCCCCCGTCGAGGATCGAACCCAGATCTCTCGCATGGTAATAAAACGCCCTAACGACTGTGCTACTGCGGCACATACAGTAATTAAGGCAAGAATTGTTTTAGCGTGTCGTTCAACCTTTTTAGGGGAATCATTTTCGTAGATATAACGGGTAGCTCTTGTCGATTCTGCAACCTGGGTTGAGAAAAGGCGATTTTCTGACGAACAACATTCCACCTGACAAGTCACGTGACTTTCATACATTTCCTGTGCCTGTTGGCTTTTGCATGAAAGACGACTTGCTCTTGAGACAGACAGAATCACCCGATCACCTAATGGTGCAATGTGTGTTGCCTACCCTTCCGGCATTATTTACTGCCATTAAAGTCTTATGGGGAAGAACTTTTTTCCACCACTGTACATAGCGGCAGAGAAGGGGGTGGGGGATCGAGTGGGCAGAGCGAAGCAGTACACGATGCTGCGAAAGCTAGTAACTACAGCAGCTTTCCGCCGTTCCGCGCAATCCCGTTCCCTCTCACGTGTTCATTGGTAGAGCCGTCTCGCGTCACTACTTGCGCAGAGACTTGCTTTCGTTCGCTTGCTCCAGCGAAGTTCTTTTCTTGTGTATGGAGCGACTGTTCAAAATATTCTTTGGTAGAACGTATTCAACGCACCGTGCTTTCATTGTTGAAATACCATTCGCAATATATTATTTTCTGCATCCTGTACTAGTAAAATTAAATTAAAGATAAAACACAATTTCAATTTTTTCAATTATAAACATTGTTGAAAAATGCTTAAAAGTATTAATGTTAATTTTTCCACAAGGCCGTAAATTTCAGTTTCCTAATGTATTTTTCTTGCAGAATTACAATTGATACAAAAAAGTGTTCCATTTTCTCAGGATGACGATAAGACCAAATAATCTTTGCTTATTGTCAATTGTGAATATTCGTCTGAAGAAGATCCTGTTAGAGGGTGGAAACGTTACATTTTTATGTATATTCTTTTTATATTATAAAAGCTTTCCTTCGTCAACATTTTAATGACATGAAAACAAGGCTTAACAGTGTTACAATGGAAATTAAAGCTCAAGTTACTATACTTTAAGAAAATTATTTATTTGAAAAACTTAAATTGATGTTTTAAGTCATGTTTACGCACAGAAAGGCTAATCAGGACTGGACCTACCGTTTAAAGTGGGATCCGAACCACTGTGCAATGCGCCTCCACCATGTATCGAACCTCTTGAGTAAATACAAGGCGAAGACTCTACCACCACGCCATCGGGGAGGCCTTTATTTGAAAACCGGAAATAAAGGTAAACGAGCAGCAGAGTGATTGTTTGTTCGTTTCAAAATACTTAAGTACAATTTTACACAAGTTGCCTCCGCACAATGTCCAAAGTCCTGTTTCACAGTTCTTCACGAATTATACTGGTTTGTTCTGCAGCTGTCTTTGGAAGTAACAGTAACATTTTCGAGTAATATTAACTGTAAACTACTTACTTTATGAAATTAGTACCTGAAATTCAGTTATCTTTCCACCTAACTAGTAACTAACTTCGAAGTTAGTTGTACACTCCTGTTCACATAAACTGTCACTCTTTATAGGGTCGAACAGTTGAAGTATGTACCAATTGATGTGAACAGAAGTGTACAATTACTATTTTTTTTTCATAGAAAGGAATTTTCTTCTGTTCCATTTTTACAATTTGTTGAATCATATCCTCGCCTAAAAGAATGCATGAATTAGTGATTATTGAAATCGTGAGACCATGAGAACAATCTTATTTATTGCCAAGAACCAGAATGTATCTATTCCAAGTGTATTTCAATTAGAATAATTTCGACATAAGGCTATATAATATCCAACAATCCTCATTGCTATACCACAGTTCAACAGTAATTCTGAATAATATATTGTTTGCTCAACAAAAATACAATAAAATATTATTTTTTCATCTTTAAGTAAAAGATGTGGATTTTATTACCTCTGTATTTACATATAAAATATATTAACTTAGTTATAATTATGTGGTTGATTGATTTAGTTTATTTTGCTACGATTTTCTGCCATTTTTGTCTAATCGCAAAGATGAGAACGGGTGATAAATGATGAAACTTGTGAAGGATCACATACAAAGCATACCCATGCCGGGATTCGAACCAGAGACTCCTAGCGTCGTAACGCGCTGTTCTAACCACTCGAACACGGACACCAGCAGTTATAATTGAAGACTAAAATTGGTAAACGCTGTAAGTGCCACAATAATTCAAACACCGTTTTCCACGTTAAACTGTGAAATATGCCATGCTTTATAATGTGGTACATGTAAAATGTGGCTGGTAGCCCTCTAAGTAGTTCAAAGGGCGTGTAAAGAGGTCACTAGTGTGCACGTTCTTACGGGCAGATGTGCGGAACGATGCGATTTCCCAACACTTTCGCTTTTGGCACTTACAACGTTTACCACTTTTAGTCCTCAATTATATATGAACTTAATGCTAAGTTGTTGGTGGTCATCTGTGATGAAATGAATAGTGCACTTGCATTTCATGTTCTGAACCATGTCTTACAAGATATAACTAATCTAGAATAAAGTAATTGTAATAGTAACTAAATTAGATACGATTTAAAGCTACAGTAATTATAACTGAATTAATTTCTCAATTGATTAACTTTGAATTACTTTTGAAAAGTAACTTTCCACACACTGTCGATATCTTAGATAAGATACTCAGATAAGAATTGTGAGAGAAGTTTTCTAAGATACAATATGGTAATAATTACCATTAGAATAAAATTCAAATCATTCAAAAATCATTGCATGAAGGGACTACTAAAACTATATATTCCGGATATACGTATAAATTCACATTAACATTTTTCTTTCAGTGTAACTTCATTTTCCTTCTTGCCCATCCTGCAACATTATGTGGTTCTCTCATAGATGCGTATGCTTCTTGCTGTCTTGAAATCATCATTCCATTCAGAAAGCAATGAATATTCTAAGATTGTGGGCAAATACCCTTCAAAATTGGAACTAGCAAAAATTTCAAGGAATGTGTACTATAACTTGACAGACAAGACAAACAAGTTATACCATTCCCATTATTTTCAGTTTCTCAAATATACCGTTCCTAATTGCTGACTACTTGCAACCAGATATTAAGAAGTCTTGCAACATCATTTCTTGAGTATATTTTGGACTCTTGATATCTTGTAAACCATCACCATCCAACCATGTATGTGCTAATTGTGTACAGTTCAAACAATCCACACAGACGATTTTGATTCCATAGAAGCATATCCACAAACTTCCACGGTATTGGGTTGAAATTGTTAGTCAAATCTGTTGACCTTTTTACAAATTTCAAGGTATTCTTAGAAGACACATCAAATAGATTCTCAAATGTTCATCTGCAAAAGGAGCAAATAAAAATATTGTTAATATGGTGTATGAGATTATGAACTTAACAAAGATGAAAAAAATAATTTTCATTACTTTGTTACAACCACATACAAGTTGAGTTAATAATAAAATGAAAACAACTTACAGATGTTGTGTAAGTGGATGTGAATATAATTGATCTAAACTGCACCATAATGGTTAACGAAGTGGTCCTTTTATAACAGAATTATAAAAGGTTTGATTCACGGTATCAGCTCACTTCACTGACTCAGATCTATCTTTACAGTGCATGTTAAATATGACCATAGGCGTGCGCAGACCCTCTGATTAGGGGGGGGGGGCAAAAGCCTTGAAAGTTTAGTCGGGAAAGAAAAACTTCACTTTATCTCACTGCTTTAGTTCTATTGCATTGATGGGTATATGTGTGTGTGTGTGTGTATGACATATTATTTATATACATTACATAATCAATTCATCCGCTCCATAACAAACCAATAGCAAAAATGTTATAAATTGTCTCTGAAATATGCGCGCTCCGTTTCCTCCAAACCAAGCTGTTACAGGAGCTACTGTCTGAAGTACTACTTAATTGTTCTTACACTGTCTCTGGTAATTTACAATACACTACAGAAAATAAATTGCGAGCGAAGCGAGCAAGAAGATTTCACGATCCAAATTTTTGCAAAGTGAAAACTGTATTGATTTAATATGGCGCAAAAAAATCCACGGGACGCCATGGCGTTCTCTTTTACAATTTCTCTCATTCAGATTGTTCAGTGTCCAGGGACAACTCCCGCCGTCTCCTAGCTATGACTATGAACTTGACAAGACTGTAAGAAAAGCAGATATTGCGAGCGAACCGAGCAAAAAAAATTACGAAATGTATTTTTGTCTGTATATAAAATTTGAAGTCGAGGGGGCAGTTGCCCCTCTGTGCCACCCTACAAGTGCTCCTGGCCGCCTGGAAAAAATGATGATAGAAAGACGTGAAAACTAATTCCATTTTGAGTATCCTATTGTCCTGCTACTCTTAATTTCTGCTAGTTTTACTTTCTCTTACTTCAATGTTTGCCCTCCTAGAATTGATTTCCGTCCAAGGTTGTAATAAGGCAATGCCCCTCTGCCCCCTTGTGGTTGCGCCACTGCAACCAATATCGTTTAATAAGTCATAAGATTCCTCTACACTAAATTTCTAGTTGAAAGTATAATAATGTAGGGTCATGGAACGTCTAGAAGGGGTGCAAGGATTACCACACCTCCCTCTTCGAAAACGAATATCTACCTAAAAGTATATATTTCACACGTATAATTTGATTTCAGTCATAGTAATTTACATTAATTATTACGTATGTAATGGAGGGACGCAAGTATGCGATAATTTCAAATTCAAGTGGTGTTTTTGAGTGGGCAGCACTGTTTAATCAAATGACCTCTTCATTTGTACGCTATGTGTGTCCTCATCCTATATACTTTTACACTACTATAGTGTGTCAAACCTACGACGGAGCAGCAGTCATGGCTTCCCATTTAAATGGAGTCCAAGCGCGAATCAGAGAACAACTACCATCTGCTATATTTGTTTGTCTCAAAGTGTCGCAAATATTATGAATGTAGATTATTTTTCCTTACGCTTGATGGATTGGCTGCATTCTTTAATAAATCATCTAAGCGCACTGAACTTTTGGAGACAATTGTACATCGCCGATTGCCACATGTTGCACCAACGAGGTGGAATTACCATTCTCGGCTAGTTCACGTTGTCCTTGAAAACATTGAAAGTCTTTCGGAATTGTTTCAGAGCATTCTGTCAGATCCCAAAAGATGGGACAATGAAACCATATCTGCAGCAAAGGGATTTGAGCGAGACCTGAATGATTTTGATTTCCTGTTTTTATAGTAATATTTTCTGATCTTTTCGCCCATACTGATGTGTTATACAATATATTACAGAGCAAATGTTATGATATTACCTTCTGTTTGAACCATGTCCAGAGCACAAAAGAGACAATTGAACTGAAGAGGGAGGAATTTCTGAACTTTTGGAATAGTACAGAGGCTTTAGCTGGAGGACCACCTACAAAACGTCGCCACCTTTCCACAGATACGAGGGGCGAAGCAAAACAACGCTACAGGCAAATTTTTAACGAAATTATAGACAACATTTCTACCCAGCTGAGAGAAAGATTTGGTAACTTCCATCGTCTTAAGTTTGTGGAATTGCTGAACCCAGACAAGTTTCCACAATATTCGCGAACTTTTCCGGAAGAAGCACTCCTGTCACTGAAGACAACATATGGGCAATATTTTGATTTTCCGAGGCTCAAGAACGAACTACAAGTAGTATATTCTTCACCTCAATTCCAGCAAAAGTACCCTCACGAAAGCCATGAAATTATTAGAAATAGTGGTTTAGGTGTGTGTATACAGGAATTCAGGAAACTTGTGGAACTTGTTCTAGTCATTCCTTCTACAACAGCTTCGGTGGAAAGGTCATTTTCCACCCTAAAGCGTGTGAAAACATATTGCAGGAACACCATGAACCAGGAGAGGCTATCACAACTTTCATTACTTACAATTGAAAAGGAGCTGTTGTATGAACTAAAACTTAAACCGTCCTTCTACGATCAAGTGATAGAAGAGTTTTTGAAGAAGGAAAGAAGAATGGATTTCGTTTTCAAGTAAATGAAGTAACCGGTGAACCTCATAAGGCAATCAGAAAAAACACGGATAATTGAAACGTACAGGTGAGCATTTTATTTCTCAAAATGCATGCTCAAATATGTAGTCAAAATTACATTTTTTTCATATACAGGGTGAGATACCGACATTTTTTTCAAAACATGTAGAGGACATGGGGACGAATAACGTGTTTTAAAACGAGACCAAATATGTTATTCATCTTGATGTCCTCTACACTTTGTGAAAGTTTGTCGGTGTTGTATGGAGACATCCTGTATGTATACATACGTACTATATATGCATGTGTATTTCTTCCTCAACCCTTAATTAAGATATTACTTATTTAAACATTTGACTGTCCTTTCGTTCCCGTTCAATGTGCATCGCGCTGCATGAAGAAACTAATCAAGGTTGAATTGTTGGACTGCATGTTTTTTGAGAATATATTTGCGAAGCAGGTATATAAAATATCATACAAATGCTTTATCGTCTTACATCTGAATCTCTCCGGTAGCGTTTTAAGGTTATATCTTTATATAAAAAAAAATCCTGAATTAGATCCCATTTCAATTCAACTAACTTCAATCAGCTTTAGTGTGCATAAAGGAAGCTTAAATTCTGCTTCCTTTAACATATCAAAAAAATGCGTCAGAAATCTTTTTTTTCTTCATATGAATGCATTTGATACAGCCACTAGTATTGTTTCCAAAGTTTGGTCAATTATCCACTAAGGATTTCACTTACGTATTTCTATTGCGTACCCTAGTCTAAATGTCACCGCACGCCACTGTGTTACAAATATGCATGTTCGTCGTTTTGATGAACTGCTTGTGAAGAATTACACTACAGCTGCATTACGAGACATAAACAATATTCTCGATTAATAATATCACTTCATTTTGATGCGTAATTTTGATTATTTAATTCTATTGGCAATATTATTGTACTTCATAGTAACACCTTCCACATTACCCGATAAAACAGAAAAAAAATAATATCAAATCGCATTTCTAACTTCTTGTCGCAGAACAATTTTACTCTAGGAAGTGAAATTTGCACTTAAGATAAAATCCATGTAATTATTGCTATGCATTACTAAAATAATTATACAGTATTTACCCAAGCAGAGGGGGCGAGTTCTTTGAAGGAGGCACTTTATTATATTCTCGACCTAACCTTAGGAATTTCTATCTAAGGTTCTGTATGTGTCTTGTGAAACAATAATTGAATCGGTCACAAGAACAAGCTAGTTTTGAATTTTTTATCTTAAGTTGTATTACAATTCGTGTTAAATATTTTTTAAAATCTTATTCTCCGCATGCAAACAATGTTTAAATGCATATTTACATAATTTACTTTATGACATTAATTAAGCATTTAACCAATCAATGATGCTAGCTTTCCGTTATTTCGAAAATTTGAACAATACAAAAATATGGACAGTTTAACAGACTATTGTATTCAAATATAAAGCAATTATTACCTATTCATCCAAACTATTGGAGGGAAATTATGATAAACGGTTTTGGGGGTAATGTGCCCACTGTTTGGGGGCCATTCCTGTTTACGGGGAGACAGATCAAGTGTAGGAGTAATTGAAGTTTTAAAAAGTTGGTTTCAGTAGATATGATGTCGTAATTAAATACTTTATGGGGGATTGTGACTTGATTTTTGGGGGGCATTAGTCTTGGCGGGATGAGCATCCCTGCAAGGTACACTTCTGTTCACAGAAAGTGGCACACTCGTTTGAGTTGGAAGTCCAGCTTCGGGTCTGGCAGTACAGCCGAAGTAAGTGTTCGGAAACCAGCAGTGTTGCTTGCTATCAAACATTTTAACCACATGTTGGAAATTTTGTGTCTCTCAGACTCAAAGAAAGGGCAAACCGAAAGATTGCAGCGTAAATATTAATTAACTGGACTGTCCACGTCTACATTGAAAGTAATGCAAATGCGAAAAATTCGTGAAAAATATATTTAAAAAAACAACGCATTTTTGACGTTCGTGAAGAAGTGGTTATCACAATGCATTAGAATGCGAGGGCCCCGGGTTCGAATTTAGCCTGAGCATGGGTGTTTTTTTTGAGTCTCTCTTCATCGTTGCGAGTAGCCGAAAATGGAAGAAAAGCAACACTAAATAACGAAGAAAAACAGCAATTTGAATAAGCGAGACGGAAATAGTGCTGCTGTAATTCCTGAAAAGTGATGAAAAAAAACAAAAAACTTTTCTTTCGAAAAAAGTGTTATCCTAGCCCGGGAGAAGGCTTGAAGAATATATAAACTCCTTCCCCATCCACTTTGGCAAACATAATCGCAAAGTCGGCACTGAATATGCGATGGGAAAAATATTAGAAATCCGAAGGAAGAAGAGTTTATGTCACAGCCAGGGAGGCACATGAGAGGAGGTACCCCTCCCCCACAAACACACACACATCAGTCATCCAGGCTATTAACAATAGTGGTAATTGAAGCTTTAAAAAGTTGGTTTCAGTAGGTATGATGTCGTAATTAAATACTTTATGGGGATTGTGACTTGATTTGGGGGGAGGTCATTAGTCTTGGGGGGATGAGTATCCTTGCAAGGTACGTACCTACAACAGTCTCCCCTACTCTCTCTCTCTCTCTCTCTCTCTCTCTCTCTCTCTCTCTCACACACACACACACACAAACACACACACACTTCACCATCTTAATACCTTTGATCCCATCAAAATAAATTTCGAAATTTACCTTGTGTTATTCCACTTGGATTGAAAATAGTGCTACTTAACTTTGATGCTGCATAAACATTTATTAGTGGCAGAGGCTGCAATTCTGCTCCAGAAGAGACGTTTACAATCGTCCCTCGCCCTCGTTCCTTCATCTGAGGCAAAATCATGTGCGTCATCATAGTTGTTGCTCCAATGTTCACATTCATTATGCTCCACAGTTCCCTTTCTGGAACTTCATCCACATACATGGGGTATGTGTATTGACAACCTACATTGTTAACTGAAAGAAAAGAAACACCTCAGTACATATGGATACTATCAAAGTTCAAATAAGAGGTTTTGCCATGCAAGTGGTTAAGTTTCATGAAGTGATCTCGCCATCAACTCTGTCTTGGGAATGTATGGAGGAAGGCCGTTCTTAATTGTATGGAAAGGGAGAAAGGGAGTGAGCGGAGCAAAGCAGGTCGTGTCCTCTGAAGTCATTTCTTGCACAGAGACTTATTTTCGTTCACTTGCTCCAGAGATTCCCAGGACAGAGAGTGTATACCAGTTGCATAGCGCAGTTGTCCCTGAATCCCCCCTAAGTAATATATTGGGAGCCTCTTAGTGTAACGAAATATCGAGAATACTATTACGTATGTATCATTGATGTAAGTAGTTAGCCATAGTCTCCTCCATACAATTGTACCAAACATTTAATTTTATCCAAAATAGCCTACTTTCCCATTTTTTGTTATCGAATTATACATATATCATACATATCAGTGTGCTAGCTTCTGGGAACGAAATCAGAATCACCGATTAGAAATTGATGATATGAATGTCTTTGATAAGTGATAAGAACAAAAAAGGGGGGATCCCAACCTCCACCCGCATACATTCAGAGGTATACGTTTATCGTCCTGGTGCCTTTAAATAAAAACCTCAGAATTGTGGTACCCCCGTTTTTCTTCTGTTCTTTATTTGTGTTAGCAAATCGCGCTACAACGCCAGGGGTCCCGGGTTCGAATCCCGCCCTGGGCATGGATGTTTGTGAGTGTCCATTGATCAATTTCATCATATCATCTATCATCACTCATCCCCATCTTTGCAAATTAGCCAAAAGTGGCACAAAAGCGAAGTAAAATAAAGCAAATTAACCAATCAATCAATTTATTTATTTGTTTTATTTCACTTTGATTTACAATAGTTGATTAGTTTACAATGTATGGTGATATGGATTGTTTGTTTGTGTCTGAAGTTGTACTTAAGATATACATAAAGATAATATACAGGGTGATTCTTATAGAACCGGCCTGATGAATTTGCTAATAATGATGCAGGTGATGCACATAACCACTCACAATTACGACATAATAATCCGTTGGCTGTGCTGAGTCGAATGGTATGCGGATTTTCCGACAGGTGGCAGCACTTATGCTGCAAGATTAACCCTTACCCGACACACCTAAAAAAGACACTTAAGACATACCTGGGTCCCTATGACCCAGCTTTTTTTTATGTACATAAAGAGTTTGAAATTCACAATATTTGCTCACGCTGCCTTGAAATGTGTTTAATGGTAGTTGAAACAACAGTATGTTCATATGATAAAAATATATTCAGACTGTAACAATTAGATATATTTTGATAAATATATTTATATCATGACAAAATATGCATATAGAAATGAATGTATACGAAGAACTATCTGCGTCATTCTCTCCAATCTTCATATGTGAGAGTTCCTAATGTGCCAGTAATTAAATAATTATATTAATTATAAAACATAGAAATAAGAAAAATAGAACAACTATAGTTTGACCAAAGCCTTACGGTGAGAGTGTTGGTATAGTACATTTCTCTATGTGATTTTTCTCACTTTTGAAAATAATTTAGGCAACGTGTATACGTTTTTTCCATAAAATAAATTTAGTTAATTATCAGTCTTACTGCCATATTCAGCTTCTTCTACATTGGCAGATTCACCTTCTTCCTTTACACTTTCCCCTGTATTTCATTCATGTTCACTGATCTCTTACACTATCAGCATCATTGATATTATCAATATCTGTTAGGGGATCATTCAAGATTGCAAGGGTATCCTTTTCGTTCACAATCCTCGATGTAAAAATTACGTTAACACAAAAAGTAACACTAACGACACACCTGGGTCCTATGGACCCAATTTTAGCTGTTTTTGGCACATTTAGTACCCTCACAGCGTTAACCACTCCACTGGGTCGAATAGAACAAAGGGCTAAGAGACTACTGAGCCAGTCACATCATTGCTACCAATCACTTCCTAATGAAAAGCAAGACAAATTTCCGTCGGGTCCGTAGGACCCAGGTGTGTCGGTTAAGGGTTAAAGGACACGTGAGTGGTGCACGTACGAACGTGTCTGCAGTATCCAGGCGTGCGACCCCAGCCTTGATTTTTTCCTGTGGGATTTACTGAAGGACAGGGTGTATGCAAACAAACCGCATACGTTACAATTTTAAAGGGCAGCATTTCGGCTGAATTCTGGAACATCACCGGAGAAACCCCGCGGCGAGTCACGGCAAATATGCAAACACGGGTGGAGGCGTGCCTTCTTGAAAACGGCGGACACCTTCAACACATGCTCTGATCACAATCAACAATCAACGGCACACTATCCAAGGTACTTCATGTATAAATTAAGATTTGGACTACTTCCGTCGGCGACTCATACAACCTAATATGTTCTTAGGTACTATATTTTCTAATGTCAGTGGGGGCCTCCTGATGGCGCAGTGGTAGCGTCGTCGCCTTGTAATCAAGGTGTCCCGGGTTCGATTCCCGGTGGAGGCTCATAGTGGTTCGGATTCCACTTTAAACTGTAGGTCCAGTCCCGATTAGCCTTACTGTGTATAAAGTTGACTTAAAACACCAACTCAATCAATCAATCAATCTAATGTCAGTGGATTTGCCGTAATTCGATCAAAATTCATCTTTTACGGCAGTATTCCAATCATTCGTCCTCCTCCGTGGCCGTGCGGTATAAGGCGCTTTTTTTGGGCTTCGACTGCTGGACGGCATGGGTTCGAGTCCGGCTGGATTCAGTCTCTGGTTTTTCGGCCTGTGTATAGGACCGGTGGCAATCCATCATCGTGAGGAAATTGGGGAGCTACGAGTGAGTAGCGTAACCCGGTCACGGATATCTCCTATAACGGCTGGGGGTTCGACCTGCTGACCCCACGTCACCAAATTACTGGTTGAAGATCTCCACACCTCTAGGTAGGATTGTTGAAGGGAGGCTGGTTGTTCGGAATAGGGCTGTCGAGCCATTATTATTATTATTATTATTATTATTATTATTATTATTATTATTCCGATCATTCGATGTTTTTACCCTTCATTGGGGATATAAGGTGTTTCATTGAATGAGGCATATGCTACTTCTGATTTTTTTTCTATTTCCAAAGTCATCCCAATATGAAATTTACACTGCCGTTAGGGGTATGCGACGTGTGCCACTGCACAGGGCCTCGCGCTTCCGAAATATTTATATAATATTATTGAATCTTTTATTCACATCCATTTCTTGTGCAAACGTGATCGCTTTAGAATAGAAGAAAGAAAAGAAAGGAAATCTATATTATCTATAGAAATCGATTTAAATAAGCTTATGTAGTGTAGAAAAAAGGGAACATAATTTTCAAAGGCGGACTACAAGGTGCAAGCCCGCTGTTTCCGACCGAACGCAGTTAAATTTCTTGTTTCTGACCACAACCTTCGACCGATTTCCTGCCGAGTACAAGAACTATAACGTGATTCCTTGTGAAGCTGAGACCCCACATTTTAGGGCGCATATGTTTGGACTCCCACGTTTGGGTTTTTTTGCGAGCTGGTAAATTTAGAAAGGATGAAAAGAATAGTATTATCCGTGTCAGGGTAACTTGTTCTGGGTCAATATTCCCTTTTGTGTGAAAGACATCCACAACCGAAATCGAAATAAAGATCTGGAGATACTTTTATTTATATTCCTCAAAAACCCTCCTAAAGGATAATCATTTACAGATTTTGACAGATAGTGGGCCAACAAGTTTCAAGTCAAATAAATAAATCATTATCGTTCCATCAATGTATTTCATTTTCAGTTTATGTAAAAAAAGAAATTTGGTGAATGTCTACATGGATCAACATGGATAAAATGCAGTGGATGGGGGTGTAAATTATCCTAGTGTGGAATGCTTTATGAGAATTTTCTTAACTGGGGGTGATAGTGTCACCCCACGTTCCTTCCACTGACCGGTGCTGCGCCCCCAGAAAGACTCCTGCGGGCGGCCTTGATTTGAGAACCAGCATGTATTTTTAAAAACACTCACCACAGTCGCCACTTGTCAAAATTTGACTTCGGTACCTTGACTGATGACTTTGATGCAATTTTAAGTATGAAAGGTAAACTATACGATTTTTGCATTTATTGTATTCTACTGATTTTTTTAATTAATTTATCCCTACATAACTATCCTAAACCTACAGAATGTTCACATTTTACAATGTCAATGTGTGAAGACTGCATAACCACCCCCCGACACACATTTTATAGTAATTATATGTACATATATACAGAGTTGCCGACCTCCGTGACAGAGTGGATAGTACAGCGAGCTACAAGACCAGGGCTCCCGGGATCGAATCTCGGCTTGTTCATGGGTGTTCTTTGTGAGTGTTCCTTCATCAATTTCATCTTGTCATTCATCCTCATTGTCGCGATTAGCCAAAAGTGTCAGAAAAGAGACGCAAAATAACAAGGTAACATTGCGGATCACAGACAATCTTTCATAGCTTGCAGAGGACATCAATGCGAACAACCTTCCTTGATAGCCGTTTGTTCCTTGACGTTTCATTTCGACTTTAGCTCTCCAAAACAGCATGTGTTTCCTGTATCCCTGTAGCCATGCATCACATTCATGATTAATATGGTACATAAACGTCCGGAAGAGGGGCGCAGCCCCATCTTGAAAATGAATGTCCACCTAAAAACTACGTATTTCACACATGATTTCATTTCAATCACAGTAATTTATGTTAATTATTATAAGGGCGTTGAAGGAACATGATAATTTCATACTGAAGTCGTGTTTTCTGAGGAGCCATCACTATTATTGGAAAGAATATATTTGCCTCCTTTTTCCCCACTAGAAAAGAAATGACCTTGCTTTCCACTTCCTGGAAAAATTCCTGCGGACGTCCATGCTACGGTACCAGCATTTTTTCCTTGTCGGAAGACGACAAAATCTTTAGTAAGCTGCGGACAGGAAAGGACGGTTGGCCCTCAGGATATAAATATCTCTGAATAAAACATAACAAGTCTTTAATGTAACGATAAGCAGCAGTGTAACTTGGTGTCGAACATGAACCTCAGGTTTCTAAATATATAAAAGATTTAACATTTCAAAACATATGTACACATTTAAACGTGGAGATTTGGTCCCAGCCCCCTTACCCACGCCAGGTTACGCCTATGACGATAAACAGCAATACATGAATTAAGCGAAAGGAATAATCCTCTGTCTGCTAGCAGGATCCCGTTTCCATAAAATACTGGCATCATTAGTATGTTATCTAGGTGATATTTTTTTCTGTCAGATAATATCTGACAGAAAAAATATCACCTATATTTACACAAGATCAGCGAGTAAAGTTTGGAAGGGAAAACGCAGCGGGATGATGACCCCTTCAGTTAAACCCATTTTGTAAAGCACCTGCCAGTTAGGCTAATTTGCATAAGCATTCCCCCTAGTGCAGTGGTTCCCAAAGTGTGCGCCGTGGTGGTTTACAAGGGCGCCGCGAAATGTTCCATTTATTTCACTGAAATGACACTTACTTGTTAGTCTACACATGGTTTTAGAACTTTTTGCATAAAATACTTCTGAATTTGAAATATGTGTTGTTGTTTTTTTACTTAAGGCAAGAGACTTAACCACACTAACTGAGCGTTGCAAGTGTTAGATACACCGACATTCTGACTTGGGTGCAGAGGGAAAATCTTGAAACATTAAGGACGCCATGAAACGAAAACGTTTGGGAACCCCTTCCCTAGTGCACTGTCACAATGCTGATGCGTACAATCACGTATAATCAAATTTTAATTTAATATTGGTAATTACGTAAGAATAAGTAAAAACAAACTCAAATTTGAGAAACGTTATTTGCCTAATTGGACTCAGGAAATTTTTGTCGTTTACAAACAAATACGTACTGATCCACCAACGTTTAGAATCAAAGATTGGAACGGAGAAATTATTGAAGGGATATTTTACGAACCTGAATTACAGAAAATTAACTTGGATCCAAATAGACCCTTTATTATTGAAAAAATATTGAAACGAAAAGGAAATAAGGCGTTTATACATTGGCGGGGGTATCCCAGAGCCATGAGATCATGGGTATTTATTTCTGATATTACTCAAGTTTAGGTTAGTTGACACTATGGCTCGAGACGATTTCTATCTCACTTTACCCTCCAATGCAAGTTTAGACTTGTTTCCAGACAACACAATTGCTCACTATCGTACAAAGTTGAGCGAGTCAATCGAATTGGATCAAAAATGGGTCGTTGCTGTAGTTGAAGTACATTTAACATGTATTTTCTATAATATTGTTGGAGATAGCAACATTATTACGTATGAATATAAACCTAAAAACCGAGACGAAGTGTTTTACAGTGAAAGTGTGGTCCGTGAAGGATTCTATTCCAATATTTCTTTGTTGCTTACGAATATTCCTCCTCCAAAATGAAAAGTGCTTGCTCAACATGTAACTTTAGGATACGATGCTCATAAACAGACAATTTACGTGCAAACATCTTTGGAACATGATGAAAGCATGAAAGTAGGTACTCTTGTCACCTCCCTTGGCTCCTGTGTTTGGTTATTCGCTATCTGTTCCAGAGAAAAAGGAACTTATACATTCTGATATGGGATCAGGGATAGTACGAACTTGTTCCACGAATCCATGCAACATGGATTTTCATATTCCACACGAGATTCACATTTGTTCAAATATTGTAAAATCTCAACCAAATATCGGTCCAGTGATAAGATCATTTAGCACTGTAGACTATGAATACGGTGCAAAGAAAAGTTATATTTTCGAACCACGACAATATATTAAAGTTGAAAAGCAATATATTGAAACAATTGAAATACTATTAAAATCAGAGCACGGCACGCCTCGCCCATTTCAGTTTGGAGCGTCGAGCGTAACATTAGTATTGGGGGTTTGTGGTAATGCTGGCTCGATAAATGATGAGCCCCTCTCAGGCAGATTTGGTTACACTTAAAACTAGCTCAAGATGTCCATATGAGCTTATTGCTCAAGTGTGCTACTCTGTCTAACCCAAGATTTTTGTAAAAATGCCCTCGGGAATTTCCCGTGAAATGATGAGTCCCCTCAGATTGATTTGGCCATGTGTGCAAAAGCTACATCTGTGAGATTGTTGTCCATAAGCTTGTCAAAAATATGCCCCTCTTGATATTGTTTTGGCTACACTTAAAACTAAGCCAAAGAGCCACCCACATCCACCCACACCCACACATATTTACTTCCGGTCCACTTCCGGTTCACTTCCGGTCCACTTCCGGTTTACTTCCGGTCCACTTCCGGTCCTTTCTATTGCATCATGTTGTGCAACAAATTATTATCCAATATTATGCAATAAATTATTAGGCATGTGTTGTTTTCTGATTGGTTGGTTATGACATAATGTGATGGTGTGGTATATTCTGATTGGCTTATTGTTTCAGATGTTTTCAATGCGGTCCGTGCTTAGGCTATTTAAAGAGATTTTGCATTACATATCAGTTAGTATTGTGAGAGTGGTTGAGGAGTATGGGTATGTTGTTGCAGTGCTCCTCATAGTGCTTCTGTAGATAAATACTTATTCTACCTTTGTGCATGTAGGCTATCAGCTTTATACAACCTGTCATAGTTTTATTAAGTATAGAGTTTTGATTTGAACCCCAAGAAATTTTATATAATAAACCAACAACAAAAAATGCCAAAGCCAAACATATTAACACACACACACACACACACACACACACACACACACCCACACCGACACTCACACACACACACAGACACACCCACACTCACACACACACACAGACACACACACACACACACACACACACAAAGTATACAAAGCACACTGCTGAACCCAACTGATATTTTTTATTAAGTATAAAGTTTTGATTTGAACCCCAAGAAATTTTATATAATAAACCAACAACAAAAATGCCAAATCAAAAATATTGTAATCAGTGTAATAAAAATATATCCAGCCCCAATTAGGCTAGGCACCAAAAGAATTGTGATCCAGAAAAATGCAGAACACCCACAAAAATATGCCCAAAATGCCATAGAAAATATAGCATGGAATACTTCACATATAAACATATGGGTACTTGTTCTGCACAGTCATCAACATTGCCCCCACAACCATCTGCATCTTCATCTGGTCTGACAAGGAAGCTTGAAACACCTGTTAATGCTAGGCCAGCAAAGCAGCCGCGCAATGCACCTATTTATAGCAGTTTTGCTGGCCAACTAAGGGATTACAGTTTTGTATCAGAGCCAAGATGTGATATTAAGAATTTTTTGAACAATATAAATTCTGATGTGCAGGCTATTCTAAATGCACAAAATGGCTCTTATAAGCTGTCCCTCAAATTGTTTACACAATATAAGAAACCAAATGGCACAAAATTTACACAGCCCCACATAACAGAAACTGTAGCTATATATTCAAATACAAATTTAGACAAAATAATAAGCAGTTTGATAGATCAATTGAATATTAAACACTCTGAATTTGCTGCAAAAGAATCAGGATGGAGTTTATGTGGAACTCCACACAAGTTATATATTAATATTTCTGAATTCAGCCCATTACAAGGATCTACATATCTGCCATTACCTACCAATATTAAAAACAAAAAAGCCGTGGTTAACATAGAAAATAATGATGAGAAATGCTTTCTATGGTGTATTTTACCTGCTTTGTATCCAGTTTTAAGGAATCCTCAGAGAATAACTTATTATAAACAACATTAACATGATTTTGATGATGCTATGAAGGGCTTAGAATATCCAATGTCTGTTCAGAATATTGATAAATTTGAATAAAAAGGCCAGGGATATCAATGGTAAACAATTATCTATTAATTTATTTATTAGTTCTACTGGCCGTGGCAATTGCTTGATAGAACCTCTCAGAATCAGTACACTTGATGATGATTCTGCTGTCCCGATTGATCTGCTCTTAATTGAAGAGGATGGCACACACCATTACACTCTGATACACAGTCTTGAAGCTTTAGTCAGAAAACAACAAGGCAAATCCAATACAATATTCAAGTTGTGTAGAAGATGTTTAACTGTATTTGATGGTAGAAAAATGGTGAATGGTGTTTGTGAAGAGAATGCAGAAATTGCTAAAAACAAGTTAATTGAATATTTAAAATACTGTGGCAATCATAAACCTGTTCATATGGTGATGCCTAATCCAAGTGAAAATGCCAAATTCAAAAAATTTGAAGCTTTGTTGGAACACCCAGCATATATAGTTTGTGATTTTGAATCAAACCTCAAACCCCTTGCATTTTGCAGTCCAGATCCTGATGAATCTTCAAGTACATCATACCAGCTACATGAACCTTCTAGTTTTTATTATGTGGTTGTACAGGATGGTGTTGTTAGTGAAGAATATTTATACATGGGACCAGATGCCATCAAAGAATTTGCACATAGAATAGAAAATTAGTGCCATGACATAGATGTGATTATCACCATGCCCAGTTGATGTGGAACAATTTAAAATGCCAGACATTTGGTGATTATCATAAGGCATATTTAAAACTTGATGTGACTCTCTTAGCTGATATACTTCAGGCATTTAGAAAATCTTCCATGGAAAATTATAAACTGGATCCAATGTATTTCTACAGTGCTCCAGGCCTAGCATGGTCTGCAATGTTTTTAAACACTAAAATGCAGTTGGATCTCATTCAGGATCAAGATATGTATCTGTTTATGGAACAATGTATAAGAGGAGGCATGGTGCAATGCTGTCAGAGATATGCTAGAGCCAACAACAAATATATTCCCGGTTATCAGAACAACACAAAACTTGAACCAGCCATCAAACACACTGCTATTAATATACCTAAATTCTTAGCCATAGAGACTCTGAATATTCACTGTAATGTGGCCGAGGGTATGATCACTAAATCAGATGGCATAGGCACTCACAAACAAACTGGCATTATTGCAACATTCAAACCTAACTCTGAATTTACGGAACCGATCATCTACACTCCATCACCAACATTATATTTTCCTGTGTGCCATAATAGAATAGATTATATTGAGTTGATGGTCACTAATGAAAAAGAAGAATTAGTTGATTTTGCTGGAGCCACAACAACTGCTATCATAGAAATTAATATTTAAATAAAAATACATACAAAAAATAGAAAATATTGAGAATTATGAGCTACAATCATTCCCTCCAAACAGGAGGACCTTTGCAAATTTAAATCAACCCAACACAGAGATTGAGGTTGATCTTGATGTAGGGGATGGCTTTATACACCCCCACAGAGCAGATCTATACATCAAATTTGATGTTGTAAAGCTCGATGGTACAGATTATCCGGCTAACTCAAATATAAGATTGGTAGACAATTTTGTGCCACATCTGTTCTCTGAAATTGAGATCAGAAAACATGGTGTTGTTATAAACAGAGTAGATTACCCCGCATTACCTCTACAGCTTTGGCCACACTAAAATTATCCAAGACCGAGGCTTCTTACTACAAAATAGGTGGATTTGAGGCTGGTGATAAAATAATATCTAAGAGTCACACTGTACTGTTTCCTATGCGCCTGTTGCCAGGATTCTTCTCAGATTACAAAGATATTATGTGGAAGGGTGGTTTAAGAATTACATTTAGAAGAGCTGCTAATGATAATAATGCTTTGATGAGGACCAACACATTAAATTCTACTGGTGCAGCTCTGCCTAATACCCTACCTGATGAAGGCAAATGCCTTATTCAGACTATGGAACTAAGAATCCCAGTTGTTGAATATGAAGCCAGTTATGCTCTTAAATACAAAGCAGATATAATAAAAAATCCACAGGTGCCTTTACAATTTTATACATATCAATGTGTCCAGGAGCCTGCCACTGGTAGCTATTATGAATTTGATGCTACAAACTCATTCTCCAGTATACAATATGACATGCCAGATTTTGTGGTGGTACTGTTTCAAACTGAAAAACACAATAACCAAGAAAAAAATTCAAGTAAGTTTGATAGCTGCAACATCAAGAACATATATCTTAAAAATGGCAGAAATGAGGTGTTTCCTAGAGAAAATTGTAATTTAAACATGTCCAAGGATGATTTTCTCAAATTATATGAAGCATTTACAGCATACAAAAGGGTTACAACCGGGAATACCGACATGTATTACTCACCAGATGAATTCAAAGCACAGAGACCCATGTTTGTCATCAACACCTCAAAAAGAAAACAAGTTGTGGTTAATGACAGGACAAACATAAAAATTATCTGTGAATTCCATGATACACTCCCTGATGACACCATATGTAGTGTTATTCTTATAGGTGAAAAATCATATGTTTATGATGTAAGAAATGAGAGAGTCACAGAGCAATTCTAGAAAGCCTCTGCATATTACATTGTCTTAGTACTAGATATACAAGTTGAGCCTGGTGCCCAATTGAACTTAAACCGGAAGTAAACCGGAAGTAGACCGGAAGTGAACCGGAAGTGGACCGGAAGTAAACTGGAAATGGACCGGAAATGGACCGGAAGTAGACCGGAAGTAAATATGTGTGTGCGTGGGTGGATGTGGGTGAGTGTAGGTGGGTGTGGGTGGGTGTGGGTGGCTCATATGAGCATTTTTGGCTTAGTTTTAAGTGTAGCCATAACAATATCAAGAGGGGCATATTTTTGACAAGCTTATGGACAACAATCTGACAGATGCAGATTTTGTAAGTCTAGCCAAATCAATCTGAGGGGGCTCATCATTTCACGGGAAATTCCCGAGGGCAGTTTTACAAAAGTCTTGGATTAGACAGAGTAACACACTTGAGCAATAAGCTCATATGGACATCTTGAGCTAGTTTTAAGCGTAACCAAATCTGCCTGAGAGGGTCTCATCATTTATCGAGCCAGTAATACAACAAACCCCACTACTACCATTACATTTTAAAAAAGCGGAACAATGATCGCTGAAGGCAGTGACAATGAATACTACGTCACTTTGGTCTCAAACGCGTCCAAGAAACTTTTTAGAAACAATACAGCTTCTCATTTTAGTACCAAACTTTCAGCCCTAAAGAGAGAGAGAACAAAGGATGTATGCAACATTCACACACAGGCGGACATCATTCGTCCCGATTAGCCTTACTGTGCGCAAAGTGGACTAAAAGCACCAAATCAAACCAAAACTAAGCTGACATCATTCTTTGTTATTCCTTTGTATGTGTTTATGATCTTATTCTTAGAAAAGTATGTTTGAAGTCCAAACTAATTGCTTATCTTTGTTGTTATAACACAAACTCTTACCCTCGGAAAATTTGAATTTAGAAAAATTTTAATAGAACAAGCTGAATGTAACCACCAACGCTATGGAATTATCCTTATAATGAAGAACATGTCGGAATGTGAATTAACCAAAAAAAAAAATGACATTATCTCATCAAGACTGCAGTTCGAAAAAAGTCAAAACAGAGAGCTGTCCCGACCAAATTAGAAAATGTAGTAGCTTCACATAAATGGTTATAAAACTAAAATTACTAAATATAGTAGACTGCAGACTTCTGGAGTCTGCCTCTCTCCAGAGACAACCCATTCAGTTATGCAAGAAGAAAATCTAAATTCTTGCAAAATCTTAAAAATTATCCATGTTATTTTTGTAGGTTTGCATCAAAATATTTCATGGCTCGAGGGGGGGGGGGCATGGCCAATACAGGAGTAATGAAGTGTTTCCAACTACCTTCCAATCTAACTAAGAGGAGGGAGACCCTTTTTTAAAAGTTCGCCAGAGTACTCTGCAGTGAATAATGAAATAATTTGGAATGTAAAATGTATCCCAGAACTACAAAAGCCAAATGAATATTGTTGAAGAAACTACAAAAAAGTGTGTTTCGTTACCTCTTTATCCCCTCTGATATATTTAATTTTTGCCACCTTCCATGACTTTTTCGAGCTGTATAGATTTAATCGCGATAAGTAGGTAATGAGCTTATGGAAGTCACGAGGGAAAATGGACATTTCTACTTTGACATGAAAAACGTTTTAAATCCATTCATTTTACAGATAATGACACAAACATGAGATGAGCAAAATATCTCGGCGATATTTGTTTTGGTTCTCGAGAAACACGCCTTCAAACACCGCTGAAAATCACCTCCTACGTCACGGATTTGAAAACGTCCTCTCCACAGACACGAGGTCCTCTGACGTCATCAATTTGTAATGCGTGCAGGCAGTGCTTCTGATCGTCCCGTCAACTTAGTCGCGGACAGCGACAGCAACGTCACTTGTTACTGTGTAAAATAAATATCTTGTAACTTCCAGTGCAAAAATCTGTGCTCCATTTCTTGGATATGAATTATGTCCTAGCAGTATAGAAGAATTTACTATAATTCAGCCACTCGGTAGAGGGTTTTCCGATTAGGGTGACAAAGCAAAACTTGTAGCAGTCAATGGCTGAACACGTGAACAGCCTTGTTCATTGCGAATTCATAGGTTGGTTTTGACTGGCAAGAACTTAATGTTATAGGAATGCCTTCTCCGGAATTACAATTATTTTCGCCATAATATTTTCTTCGCAAATTTTAAGATAATACGTTTAGAACACTCTGGTTTACACGCCGATTTCTGCAATATAAGAGGTGATACGGTATAATAAGGTACGGGGAGTTTTTAAATTTCCTTCAGTATGTGACAGTTTTCTTCAGATAATATGTATATTGCAAATTTTTGTATTTAGCTTACTTTTCCGTCGCTTTTCCGTTCACTTTGTTTAACTGCAACGATGAGAACGCATGGTTAATTTAGTATGTATCTTCTCTAACATCACATTTCTTCCCACTTTTGGCTAATCGCTACAATGAAGATGAATGACTACAAGCAATATTCGAAGTCGGGGTGCACGAGGACAACCCCCCCCCCCACACACACTACCATCACCACCAACAAGCACAATCTAAGTATCACCCAACCTGCCACGAAATATTTCTTCTGTCCCATCTCATTTCGAAAACATTCACTAGTTCTTGTCCCATCTCCTTTTATGAGACGAGACTGAAAATGTCTCGTCTCGTGAGCAACACTAACATTAACAATAGAAGCATCCCCCTAGGTGTCCCCAAAGTCTCGAGCAGACATCCTCCCATGTAACAATTTCCAGTTCAATGAAATGTCACTCACAAGGGAACAGTCATGCCCAGGTCGAGAGTCAAACCTGGAACATGCAACTTCCTCAGATAAATCATTAATTTTCTGTATAATAATTACAACGCCAGTTCATTTCTGGTAATTCTGAATCTGCGGTTTGGTTTGC
This sequence comes from Lepisma saccharinum, assembly GCF_977018435.1. Taxonomy (NCBI): domain Eukaryota; kingdom Metazoa; phylum Arthropoda; class Insecta; order Zygentoma; family Lepismatidae; genus Lepisma; species Lepisma saccharinum. The sequence continues at coordinate 140,234,538 of NC_139230.1, forward strand.
ATATATAAGCAGGATAATATTCAGTTTTCGAGGGCTCGTACCGTTAAAACGAGGAGTCAAAAAAATATTAAGAAAGGTTTTTTTTTTTGTATTTATAATGATAAGTAGTGCTCGGAAGTTGAGGAAAAATCATTGTCTTTCCTAGTGTCCGAAGACGAGGCCCAACATAATATATGTTCATATTGGGTTATTGTAGGCCAGAAAAAGGTGGATTTTATTTTTCCTTTTTTGCCTTTTTCGGCGTTTTCTGGCTTATTGGTCCTATTTTAGTTTTTTTTAGGTCTTAACGGCTTTTTTTTTGCAACTTCACCTTCTTTCGACTACGTTTTTACTGCCCATTCTCAATTCGAATCATCATCAGTTCATCACCTCTTCAACGTCCTTTCTGTAGTAAAGAAATAAAAAAAGGAAAGAAAGAAATATATTTGAACCATCCCTGAAACGAGAGAAAAACATTTTTGGACGACTGAAATAGGATCCAAAGTCATATTTCTGTAACCCTAGCGTGGTTAGGCCAAATATGATTCTTCAAATATGATTTTTCAAATTATGTTACTCTAAAAAATGTGTGTCTGGAAGAAGATGCATTTCATTCATATAGTTTTTTCGCACTGTATTCCACACCTTCAGAATTTTGAATTTTTTATTCATTAAATATGTAATTAAAACTGAAGTTATTAATTAATTTGGATCACATTTATACGTAATTGTTTCCGTTATTAGGTCCTTTTTTTGGTATTTTTAGGTCTTTTTATAGGTCCTTTTTTGACAATTTAAAGGTCTTCAACTTCCGAACCCTAATGATAAGCCTTTGCATACGTAGTTAATTCTATATTTTTCGAGACTTGAGACGAGAACGAGAATTGCCCTCCCAAACCGAGAGGGATGTTTATAAATCTAGACGAAACTGTCAATGAGACATTTACAAATAAACACGAGACAGACATTTACAACTCTCAACGAGACCAAGGCTGCCATGTCCCGTCTCGATAGGATCCTTAGTGGTGAAGTTGTGAACCAACCAATTAATGCGTTCGGGGTAACGAGATGAGGCGGCTTTTTTCACAGTACAAAATTCAAAATATATCGTACCATGTCAGTATGGGATATTGTTATACACATGGGCGTATATATAGTTCACGTGGGGGGTGGGATGGATAAACTTTTGGTATGATTAGGGTTGCTTTATTTCGTAAGTGAAAATCCAGGACACTGCTGGCCGGAAACTTGTTGGGGAGCAGGGGGTGCTGGACCCGACAAAGTTGTGTGTATGTAGTCACGAAGTCACGCTAGTATTGATACTTTTCTGTTCATCTTGTGTCACTGCGTTTTTAAAAACCAAATATATTTAAGATGACTCGAGTGGGAAAAAATAACTGATTTGCCAGTCTCAATGCAGTTTCTTATCGCAGAAATTCCGAAACTATCAGGAAATTGCAGACATTTGGTTTGCTGTCTCATCTGGTGTGTGGAATTACGTAATTTCCTTTCCCACCCGTATCCCGTCTTACGTCTCTAATTTAAGAGAATAAAATAAGTCCGAAAAAAGTTTTATGAACAAGCGGATGAACAGGTAACTCTGGCAATTTTACTGAACCAAAGGGGGGTGGACCCGTTGAACCCCCCTTAAAAACGCCCTTGGTTATACACATTATTTACTTGTAATAATTATACATAAAGTAAGTATTAATATGTACTGTGCAACTGATGTAATCTTCTCTGTGTATTTTCTCTTAATTGCCCAAAAATATTTGATCATAACTTGCGCAACAGAAATGAAACACAAACTGGAATTGCTTTATGGAAAATAAAGTAAAATAGGCTTTATAAATAAAGTGAAGAATGTGAAAATTCTTATTTTTCACTACATAGGTTACGGTAAATTTCGATCAATATATGATTAAAATATATATATTTTTGAAAGTTTGGTCAGCAACCAATTTTACAAGCAATAAATATTTTTCGCATGACTTGAGAACACGCATGCAACAGAACCCTTTCATTTAACTTGCACGTAAGCAGCAGGGATATTTCATGGAAGAATGATCATTACAAAGCATAGCTTTCCTTTCCACTATCGCTCCTTCTTCCGTTATTTAAATCTGTACAGATATGTAAAACTGTTGCACATGTTCGCTCACCGCGGGCTACCCGCAGTAAACTGGACGCTCGAAGCACACGACAAACGAACTCTCTCTAAGACGTGACGTATTAACATGGCGGCGGCGTGTTTTCAGCACAACGCTAGCCTCGCAACTTTGGAAGTTTCGTTTCTGCCTTAAACTGGACGCAGAGAAACGCGAGAACTTGCAGGAGTCATATTTCCAGGGTGTAGTTTTTAAAAGTGTTGTAAAAAAATTGAGTGGAAATGTCCATTATAAACAGAGAACTCTGTACTCCTGATTTCACAGTGCCCTGCAGATGCACTGGAAGGAAATTATTTGTATTTCCCCCCCTTTCTTTAGCGTTGCTTTTCCATCACTTTACCTAACTTCTGCCATGACGATGAACGTTGATTAAATTAAACCGATGAAGAGTGGTTACAAAGGAACACTCATGCACAGGCCAGGGATCGAGCCTGGATCCTTCAGTAAAGAGATCGTGAGATGAAGAAATTAGGGAAATCAAGCAATGCAATTTTTTTGGAAATACGTTAATCATATGCAAATATGGTGTTTCAAAAATCCAATTGAAATTTACGTACCACTGAGTAAATACGCAGTTTGCTTTACCGATACCCAAGTATCCGAATAGTTAGAGCTTTCCACTCATCTTTGTTGTCGGCCGACCTCCGTGGGGGAGTGCAAGTGGCCCGGATCGGTACCAGGTCGACGCACATAGTGGTTTGTATCCCACTTTAAACTGTGGGTCCAGTCCCGATTAGCTTTTATGTACATAAATTGGACTTAAAAACCAAATCAACCAACCGAGGGGTAGTGGTTATCACTACACGCTATGACACCAGGAGTTCCGGGTTCGAACCCCGACCTCGGCATGGGTGTTTTTTATGTTTGTCTCTTCATTAATTGTATTGTACTATCTTCGCAATTAACCAAATGTGACAGCGACGCTAAGTAGCATAAATCAAATCATTGATTGATTGTTTTATTTGGTTTGTTTTACTTCGCTTTTCCTACACTTTTGGCTAATCGTCAAGATGGTACTATAAAACTGATGAAGGGACAAACACTAATAACACCCATGCCCAGGGCGGGGTTCGAACCAGGGATCTCTGGCTTCATAGTCAAATCAACATGTTTTGTATTTTCGAAAGTGGGTGGGATTAACACGTGCTTCTTTCCTTCCTCATTTTGCAATCCTTTCCTTTTTTGACGTTCTATTTTTAGGAACACTGAGCCCTAAAGGGAGTGAGGGGGATTATGACCCACACCAACCTCCCTTGGGCACGTCACTGATTGCTACCCCGATTGTTGGCATCACCGCACGTCACTGTGCATGACATTGACAACTATTCACAGGATGACCTAGGATCCGGTATGGAGACAGTCTTTATTGCAGTGACCCTCTGTTGCCATGTTTACCTACATGCTTGGACAAAAACCGGCAACATCACATTCCCTCCTTCCCAAAGCACACAGCTGGGAAATACAATTTTATCAAAATAACGGTTCTGTGCTGTGATTGCACACTGGTTACTAGCGTGGCTAAAGCATGAGAGCAGTTTTGTATATATTTTTTTAAAATTAATTTATTTTACTTCACGTTGTGTGCCAATTTGGCTAATTTGCGAAGATGAGTAATAACATGAGGAAATTGATGAATAAACGCACACAAACATCCATGCCAAGGACCGTGAGCTTTGTAGTACGATGTGCTAACCACTTTTTTTTTTAAAGGAAATACCCCCTACACGGAGGTATCCCCCACCATTCACTCTTTTTCTCACTTTTACACTTTTCAATTCTTACATTTTTCTTTGTTTCTTATCAACTGGACGAACACAAATACCCATGCCTTACCCGGGACTCGAACCCAGAACCCCTGGCATTGTAGCGCGCTCTGCTAACCACTTCGCCACGGTGGTCGACTACCACTTGGCCACAAGGTCCTGCTGTATATCATTTGTAACTAGACTCGAATAGTCTGATATGTCTTTCAAATTGATTAAGGAACTATGTATTTTTGGCAGGCATAAATTATAAAAGGTATAAGCAAATATATAAAATTGTATTGCACCAAGCAAAAATTAAATCATAATGACCGTAAAATCAATAATTCAATCAAGAAATGCAAAACAATGTTGGAAATTATAAGAATTGCTTTAATGGAAAAGAAGTCCAACATCCACCCAATGTTCCGAATGCTTTCAATGAGTATTTTGTAAATGCGGATTCGAATAGAAGAAATGGGTTCATGGCCCCTGTAGAACAACTTTTTACACACACACACAACAGTTAATGACAAATCCTTAGTTATTTCTCCCCTTACTGCACAGGAATTGAAGATAATATTCAACTGTACAGATAACTAATCTTACACCATGGATGAAATACCATGCTTCCTAATTAAGAAATGTCATACATCCCTTTGTCAACCAGTATCACATATAATAAACAATTCCCTTGGACAACAGACCAAAAGTTGCTGCTGTTAATAATTTCAGGTCCATTTCTCAACTCTCACAGCCTTCTCCAAAAATATTGAACATGAAATAATTATAAGAATAGAAAATATCTGTTATAGAAAAAACTTAAATTAGTTGCAGCATGGTTTTATATCTGAGTGAAGTACAAAACACTATTATCAGACTTAGTAGAATGTGTCACACAATAGCTGAATAATAGTAATCACATGGTAGGAGTCTTTTGTAACTTATTAAAGCTTTTGATTTTGAAAATCGCAAGATGCTGCTGTGGAACCTTTGAAAACTTGGTATCACTGTAATACCAGAAAAGTGGTTTAACTCTTAACTTACCAACAGAGAGCAAATTGTATAAATCCCTAACACCACAGAACAAGGATACGTAACATGAACACTTCACCATCAAAAGTGTAACGTATGAGGTGCCTCAGGAAAGTATTCTTGGCCCTCTTCTTGTTTCTTATGTACATGAAGGATTTACGAAATGTTGTACCTGAGGCAAATGCAATATTATAATCACAGATACTTAAAAAGATGCTGCTCTGCAATGTAAGGTTATTAATGTAACAAATTAGATGACTGGTTTTTAAATAATAATCTACTCCTTAAAAGTAAACAATCAATTACATTACATTTTCCACAAATCAAACTAGAAACCAAATAAGCCTCAATCTAATATCTGGGAATACACAACTAGAGCCTAAAAAAATTGAAAAATTTCTGGGTGTCCTACTGGATGAACATCTTAGCTATAAAGAATGCTTAAACATCTACAATAAAATTAAGTAGGCTGTGCTTTGCCCTTCGAGAAGTGGTAGACATTTCAAGCACCCAAACTGTAAAATGCCTTTATAAAGCAAACTCTGATGCTTTATTAGGATATGGGATTATGGTTAGGGGTAACAAGGGCCACTGCAATGTGATTTTTAAGCTTCAAAAAGGAGCCACCAGAACCATAGCTGGAGTGAAGAAAGCTTTTTTGTAAATTTAATGTGTTAACTCTCCATTTATGAATGAACAATTTATGTGAAACAAAATATATCAAACTTTGCCACAAATGAGGAAATAAATGGCCAAAGCACAAGAAATAAGGACAAATTTTATGTAAAACACTACCACCTTTACTCATGTAAAAATAGTCCCTTAAACGTATCCATTGATCTCTATAATAACCTACCACAAGATATGAGGAAAGAACCAAAATTAATCATATCAAAGCACAAGATACAATGAATGTAGCATGTTTTGTATTTTACGAGTATAGTTGAATATGTGGAATAGATTCTTGCATAAGACATAATGTATATAACTCTATGTATCGTAGTAACAATTCTCGTAAATTTGAAGGTCAAAGGAACCCAGATAATTAACGTCACGTAGTAGTAGGGTGTACCGTTTTATATTTTATATCTTCTCATGTTATGCTTGTTTTTGTGATTTTTATGATACTCAAGTAAGGCTCAATTGTTACAATTTTTGATAATGTATTTTGTATTTGTATGTGCAAGATCTATTCATGTAGTACTGTATTGACATGTTCTTATTGCCATATACTGTTTGAGCACACTCGGTAGTTCTTAGATGCAAATAAATTAAACAATTGAAAATGCAAGTGACATAGGTTAACTTCAATTGACCAAAAACATTAAGTTAAAAAATCCATAACTCCCTTTCCAAAGTCTGCTTTCAACATATAAAAAATTCCAATAATGAAAAAAACTATATACACATGATATATAACACTGTATACAACTCTATGATACATTTTGCACACTAATTGACATTTGCAAAATATATTTGTATAATCGCAGTTCGGGTTTGTTGGCCCAAGGTTGCAATTCTATTTCCTCTCTGAGGAACCTGGGGTACATTTGGAAGCTCCTCATCAAGGTATACATCTTCCACAGGCTCCTCAACAGGCACATTATGATGGATGCACAAATTGTGCAATGCTGCACATGCCTGAACTATCTTGGAAGCCATAGGAGGGCGATAGTGCAGCACCCTATCCTTTAAAAGGCACTGCCATCTTTGCTTCAGAATGCCAATGGTGCACTCCACTACAAGCCTTGCAGCTATGTGTTGCTTATTGTAGGATGCCTCGGGAGTGTTTTCAACAGCACCATCTACTGTTGTCATAAGCCATGGCTCCTGAGGGTATCCACTGTCACCTGCAAAGATAAAAGAATGTCTGCCCTAAATTCCCACTCCAGGTAGTCAATATCTCAATATAAATTGAAAGCAGTTACACTTAAAAAATATTAAAGTACCAGCAAAAATTCAAGCATCTAATTGTGGACAATTTTCTAGTCTTTTAATGCTTGCACATATTAAAAAATTGAAATTTGCAAATATCTGGTGACAATTCTCCCGGTCTTTACAAAGAACTTTATTCAATTTGTTAATTCTTCACCTGCCACATCAGCAGAAATTTGGAGGACTTATTTAAATTGTAATGTCAATCTGACTATTATTGCCTGCCTTCTGTGTGTTTTTTATTTAGACATACAACAAATAAGGCAAGATACTTTTATTTCTTATTCTTGCATTATATTCTACAGCTATTATTTGCCTTCAAGCATAGATACAAGTTAATTTTACATGTACATTTGGTTGATCATTTCAAGCATTCAGTGTTTTTTCAATGATGAATTCTCCTATTTATTCAAGTACTTAACTTGAAATTTTACTCATGATGCACATTTTCTAATAATCCAAAGCTGAGAAGATGGGAGAATAGCATAATTATTGTGGAATATAGATAATTAAGAAAAGAAAGTGCACATATATTCATAATATATAGGATGGGTGTAATTTAGTTACTGAAGACTTAGAACATCCAAGTGTTCCTTGTACCTGCCTCATATTCATCTTGAAGAATGAGCCATACATTGGAATTCCTCCAAATGTATGCATCATGAGTCCTTCTGGGATAACGAGCAAACAGTGCCAATTTTTTTTGTCTGAATCTACAATCTGCAAAAGAAGGAAACTACTGTAATTGTTGTACAAAGAACTGGAGCACTTAAAGCTATTGCATGAACTTAAATAAACGAAAATCGCACATACATTCTTGTAATTCTGAATGAGAATTGATTGATTGATTTAGTTTTTTTTTCTTAAATCCACTTATGCCGAGTAATGCTATCGGGACTGGGCCAACAGTTTAAATCATGATCCGAACCTTTATGTGCCTCCACCAGGAATTAAACTTAGACCCCTAGATTATGAGAAATACCTGATATAACACATTACCCAACCCAGTTGATTGGAATTGATTTATTTGAAAATAGCAGCTGTTACATGTAGGTCAGATGTCGATGACCGAAAAAATACCAAAATATGACCAATATAATTGACCTAAAAATTGTTGAAAAATGACGTAATTTTTTAAATAAGCAAATAATTTTCACTCTTAAAATTAAAGCACCTCAGTTTTTCCCCCCATGTATTACACGAGAGGTTCTGTTATTTTGTGGGTTGACTACACGTCCTCTACAAGAGTGGGGCTTGCATGATACAGTAGTTGGTCAACATCTAAAAGTACAGTTGTGTTTCGTTTCTTTTTTTTTTGTGTGTGTGTGAATAATTTCTCTACAAAACCACACATGAAAGTGGTAATAGTGGCCAGCAAGAGCACTTTAAAGTAGGCTTTACCCCAAAGTATTTCAACTTTGCTGGAGGAAAAATAAATTTACCACACTTGATTATTTCATCCATTGTCAAATGCACTTGCTTTTGCATTCGCCAATATTTTATTAATGACATACATACATAATAAAAAAATACCTTATTAGGAAATTTAAATGTGTAAATTATGCTTGGAATGCACGAAACAACAGGGAAGGAACAAAACAAAACCTACAAAATTAAACACATGCAACAACAACAGCAAAAAGTACCACAAAATCACCAAAAGCTGGAAAAGTATGGAAAATCAAACAAAATGCAAAATGAAAACTATGTTTTCGTGTTCTAACTGAAGGGAAACGGGCAACTATCAGGTTTAGCATTGTTTTAAAGGCCCACAGAAAATGATGATTTTTCATCAAGTTCCAAGCCTTAGTTATATGATGTCATATATGAAGCTATAAAATCACATCAGTCATCGGACTTAGTTAAAACTGTAATACAACTTAACTTACCAGCTGGACATTTATGGAGTGGAAGTTCTTATGGTTAATATAAGCATTCTCTGGGTAATTTTCGTCATTCACCGGCGGTGGAACAATTGCAGTCAATTGCTCCTATGATGCCTGGGAAATTGTAATCAGCATATAACCTGAAAATAAAAAAAAAACCACTTAAGTTTCCCCACATTTAAGAGTAATGAAAACGTAGATCCTAAAGAACAACAATAGGATGAAATCCTTTACTCAACAGAAACCTAAGTTGATTTTTATACAATTTGCAAGACAGGAAATCTTACTAACATATATACATATCTGTTGAAGAAAAAAGAGATCCAAATATAGCAATCCTTCAATGTAACATGTGCAAATAATTTTCATGTAATATACATAATAAGCAGGAAAAATGAAAATCACACAACTGCATCTTTTACTGTGTTCCAATATAAAAAATAAAACATTAAGAGAACATTAAACAAAAAGTGCTCATACTCCATGCAAATAATGAAATTAATCAGTGTGGAAATCATTACTGGTGTTAATTACATTATGGTTAAAATATTCGTAAATTCATACAATTTGCATATTACACTTACTAAAATTATTGGCGCATATAGTCTACATGCTTCACAGGCAAATTTAGTCATATTTTGCTACCGTTTTAAATCATCAAACAAGTACATTAATGTTTTTCATGAATTTGAGTTATGTAAGCAGACACCACAAAGTACTTCATAAATTATGAATACACTCGCATGTCTAGTACCTTAAGTGTTGTGTGTCAATGACACACATGCGACAATGTAATGCTCCAAGAGAACAATAACTCTGGACATATTATTGCCATAAGCACATTTGATTTCATGCATTTACCCGGGAAATTATAATTCTGTGGTTCTGTCCATGCAAGGTGTTGGTAATATGATAGTATGATATAAAAATAAGATAAAAGGTGATACAATTATGGGAGCGAGTGAAGATTATGTGCCCAGTCACTAATGTTGTTGATATTTTGCACACTCACTAATTTAAGGGTCCTAATCACGAATCTGCAGTTCAAATTTGGCCCTCACGTGTAGAAGTTGCAAAATAAGCACATACACTGTAGTATTTTTTGACACATATGCCGCCATTTTGAACAAGGAACCTTCTGTAATTTACAAAAACTAACGTAACCAAACCTGAAAAACACTAATACAAACTAATCTAACCTGCCTGAACATGTAAAATTCGAAATAAGGGCTGTTATCTGCAGTCTTTGTCCTCGTGTTCGCCACCATAGCCATACCCAATTATGTTTGCTAATCCCAGACGCGTATAATATTAACAAAGGAACATCCTTTTGCGTGAGTGATTGCATGTATGTGCAACTGTACTCACTCTCTCAACCTTTTTCTGTTAAAGGAGCTCAAAGTAGCACAGCATGCTATGACACCTATCACATACAATTATATTATCAATTTTTACTGAGAAATTCAATTTTCGTGCAAAACTTTGACATGAGAGTACACAAGTTAAACACATATGACGGATATCAATAGGAAAAAAAATAAATAAAATAAAATAAAATTACACCATCGTAACTCCTTTGACATTCTGCTGCTCTGCTTGCGTTGTCGGAAACTTTATCCACTGACAAACAAGAGGCATCATAGCATTGCACAGTTGTTTAATGCAGCACCTCACAGATTTCTGGCTGATGGTTAAAACTGAATCCTGTCTGGTAGCTCCCGGTTGCAAAGAATCTGAAAGCTGCTAGCACCTACAAAGTAATTTCAGAAAAATTGTGTCAATTCTCAAGCAAGGAAACTACTATCAAACCCACTCAAATTTTTTTCATGCACATAATGACTGACTTCATGCTACCCACTGTATCATCATATAACATAAGGTAATTGAAGCGAGCTTAGTATATTCTGTTTATTAGCTTGAACATGAAAATGATTTCAGTTAAGATTTAGTTTTCGTAAATTACAGAAGGTTCCCTGTTCAAAATGGTGGCATATGTGTCAAAAAAATACGACAGTATATGTGGTTATTTTGCAATATCTACAAATATAATGTATTTACTCTGGCATCTGTTTTGTCATTCTGAACATGCTGATAAATTTTCTATTTGTGAGTTCCCACGGAGACTGCCGATAATTGCGATGAATAGGTCTTGCATTTCTTCCTCTTCTCGCAGTAGAAGATAAACATAGACAGCTTCCATCTTGAATGAAACCTTACGTTCGTTAATGAACTCGGTATGTGCCTGGTATGTGAATGGGTTCCACTCGTTTTCTGTTAGCGCATCCGTAACCGCATTCGTTAACGAAGAGTGGAGTCTATGCTAAATGGAATTCGTTAGCCTTTATTGACAAAAACATCATGAACTTGTTAGACCTTAACGTATGGACAGATCAAGATTAAGGCCCCTGGTGTGTGATATCACAACGGGGCATTGTTGGACTATATTTTCCTTCAAGGAGACTGTGAATAGTGCTGTGTATATGAACATTGTGCAGGAATTTGTCTCGATGTTAGAGGAGGATGAGAGAGACGCATGGTTTCAACAAGAAGGGTCCTCAAGTCATTTATCATGGGAAACAATGCCTTTCTTGAGAGAATTTGTTCGTGACAAATTGATTGGAAAGTGTTTGTGCCCCCTCATTCCACCGACATCTCCCCACTAGATTACTTCTTGTGGGGTTATTTAAAAGACGTTGTTTATCATTACAATCGACGAACATTAGAACATCGACAGGTATACATTGTCCATGACATTAACAACATCAGCCAACAAGTAGTGAAAAAAGTCTTCCGCAATTTACGGTGTCGTATGCAATGTGCTTTGGAACAGAGGGGTGTGCATTTCCAGGATTTGCATTCGAGAGTGTTCTGGCCAGTGTTGCTACCCAAGTAACTAGTTTACTGTTTGTTACAAATTTTCAAAATAGATATGTATTCGCCAATGTCAGTTCTTTTTCTTCCCATGTTGTGTAGATACCCAGTATGCATCGTGCCGTGCAATTTGATGCTTACAGTGTTGCAAACTGCCGTGAAAATTCGCAAAAAGTAGGATTTCCTGCTGACGTCATAAAATTTCATTTCTCTGTAACCCTACACATTGCAACCAAAAAAATAGCCTCCTTCGACATTTCTGTGTACGTAGAGCTAAACGTTCAGAGAAAGTTGTCGTAAACCAGGAATTGAGAGACTTTTGGGGCTAAAATAAGCTTTTGTTCATTTTTTTCTCCAACGTGCACGATACCCCTCCCCCTCCTGCATTTCCTCAGGTACGTGGTGAATTTTTTTCAACCGCAAAATCATGCCAAAGGACCATGCTTTCTTGTGTTAAAGTCGTATTCATCTCTGATATTTCGTTACCAAGTTACAGCTATTCAAAATTCAAGAGACAGGACTTTGTGGATACTCTGTATTCATATTTTTCTCATTTCTACCTCTCTTTTCTTCCTCAGCTGATTGTGGTGATGAGGATTGATGAAAATTATGTAAAATTGATGTAGGGACGCTCATTAAGGGACACCCATGCCCATGATAGGACTGAAACCTAAAAATGTTGATGGTGATAACTTGAGTCCAGCACTCTATTCACTCGAATATTGAGGCGACACCCATATGCCACAGTTGCTTTAAATACACTTTAATCAGACAGATTAATGGGAACTGGACTTTCAGTTTAAAGTGGAGTCTGAATCAGACCACCATGCAAAGTGCCTCCAATGAGGATTGAACCTTAGCCCACTTGGCAACAGTGTTACCACTATAGCAACATTGCCATGATGGTATGGGTGTGGAGGTAAGACATATTTTCTCGATGTCGTTCAAACTGGAGATGATGTAATCAACAACAAACCTAAGCTGCCTTATAACCCAGGTTGCCTGATTAGAAGCTGGGGGAGACCCAGAATCACTTTGTGTATGGATAATTATTGTTGGGAAAATTACCCATTTGAGATAGACCACCTCAGGAATTGAGGGAGTTAAATCAGTCCACTTGTTCCCAGTCAGATGCTATTTATAAATTGCTATCCAATGCAAAAACTCTACATTGAATGAATGTAGCATGAGTTTAATTTACTCACAATTGCAAACAGTCAGATATGCTACATGTAACTTTCAAAATATATATTTTCTTCCTTTGATTGAAATACAAAATCACCAAATGTTAATAGAATCAAGAAGACATATCGTAGCGTTCCTCTGGACGCGGGATCTTAAATAGGGATGTAGCTATTAGTACTAGTTGATGGTAGAGACAGCCCTGAACGGGCAGGTACAAATATCTAACTATTCATTCATAGACTCATGATTCGTTTCTAGACTGAAGTGAGCAACGCAAATGGCAGAATGGGTGTAGACTAGCTTACCCTGTTCGGTTTAGAAATAAGACCAGTAGCTCCTGCTTCTCCGATGATTCCAGATTAAAAGACCCCGTGTCGCTCTCATGCGCACGTATTTAAACACTCGTTTGGCCTCTCGTCACCTCTTGCCAAAGGCCAGTGTTCTTACCATTTCCTGTAGAATGCTTATTCTACACATTCTGAGCAGGAGCTGACAAGGTCTGCCAGGGTCAATATTTCTTAATCGAACGGGGTATGGTACGACACCCCCTCTTGCAAGACAATTTCTAAAATTGAAATTGTATTCATGAAAAGTTTAAATTGAACCTTCTGCCATTCACCAAAATTTAAAAGGTTTTTGTTTATTACATGAAAAAAAAAAGTTACATAAAATAAAATAATAACAAAAAAATGTCGGAGACCCTTCACCGAAAATTAAATGGAACAGAATTAAGCTCAAGCTTGAAAGCTGAAAGAAAGTCTTTTGTTTTCATTAGCCACACGCTGGAAGAGTCTTTCGTAATCAACAATGCTGACGGTTGGTCAACATGCGATATAAAGTGTTGTTCGCAGGTCCGTGGAGTCAGCGGAAAGTTCAACACACTGCATCGTAACGCGATACATGCGACTTGCTTCTGAACAAGTGCTAAATAAGCACAGAACATAATCCGTGAGAAACTTTAATGCCGCATGCTCGCAATCTTCCGCCTCATCAGGATGACAGTTCGAGGCGAGAGCAAAGGACCGTGGTAAACACCAAACTCCACTGGACTGCGCACAACCACACGAAGATTAAAAAATGGATGAAGGTTATGTTTGCACTTGCCACTGACGTTCTTAGCACACTATGTGTGCACACTATGACCTGAGAAATGAGACGGCAGGGCAGTCCAAATACATTCCAACCCCGGAGTCCTGGGGTACAAAGCACTGTTCCGTGACATACACGGTCCTTGACCGATCATTTTCACTGGGGGACCGGATTCGGATCCCGGTGTGGAAAGTTCCGGAATACTGGTCAGCAAAGGTCAGATGAAAAGACGTGGGCCGTGGGGCGGGCGAACACAGGGTAGTCCATGGGAAGCCACTCCAAGTAGCGGTTCCAAGCCCCAAAAATATGCCTTGTCCAATGGCGAACACTGGGGGGATGTTAGGATAGGCCCCCGAAAGTTCACAGCAGACGCCATTGCATACAGTAATTATGGCCACTGGTAGGATGAAACGTCACAGGTGGCCTGGCAGGTTGCTGATCCACAGGGCTGGGTCTCAACACATTTGGGTCGTTGACTGTACCCGGAAAGTTCCAATATGTGGTGAAGGACATTGCCTGGCCTTACAGAGCAAAAGGGGACGATGTACATGAAAGATGTTCATGCTTCTTCTTAAGGGGGTTAGAGTCGTGGGGGGGGGGGATTTGCTCTGTAAGATGACATTTCTTCTGATGTTTCTGACGCTGTTCCAGTCCTGGGATGTCACTTGGAATAGGATTTTCGGTGCTGCTACGTGACATACACCGCTGAAAACCAAAGGAGGCTGGTGAGCTCCAAAGCCTTCAGGAATGCGTTCTTCTTCCGGCCTCAAAAAAAATCGCTGGACTACTTTCGAGATTCCTTGAACTCGTGGAATTCCCGAACAGGGTAGGAAACAGGTTGGACATGGTAAAAACTACATTGCTCTCAGTCATTCAATATTTAAAAATATATAAAAAATGTGTAAAGTAATCGTCTTTTATAGGCAAGTGAAAATCATGAGTAAAGATAAGGAAACTAAAATAAAATAAACTGCCCAATAAGTGATATAAATGATAAAACAAAGGTTGAATGAAGGCTAAATAAAATAAAAGGCGGAAAATATCATTTGACGCCTTAACACTGGAACACCATTAAAATGAAAATATGACTTCAAAAGTAATATATGTATATATTGACTAAATTTTATATATATATATATATATATATATATAGCCCCTGGCTTCTCCCAAAATATAAAATAATGTGCAATATAAAACTAAAGTTATGACATGGCACTAAATGCCCTTTGTTGGGACATGATCATTATACAATAAAATGAACGAAAATATCTAGGTTTAAATATTGATAAATATATAAAAGTAATATGTAGATGGTGTAAAATATATCTCCTGGTATCAGAAAGTTAACCCGACGAAATCCATTAATATCATGTCAGAAGTGTCAAAGCATTGTAAAAATGAGGAACTGACGAAAAAAAAATAATTACCCCAAAATTTGGTAACGTCACAGCTGTTAAAACGGACCTAGCCACAAGTAAAATAAAAGAGTAAATAACATGGCTCCAATGACCTTAAGATCATTAATTACGAAAGGTACATAATAGAATGGATGAATAAATCAAGGCGACATAGTGACGCACTGT
This sequence comes from Lepisma saccharinum, assembly GCF_977018435.1. NCBI lineage: Eukaryota > Metazoa > Arthropoda > Insecta > Zygentoma > Lepismatidae > Lepisma > Lepisma saccharinum. The sequence goes on from NC_139230.1 coordinate 140,250,011, forward strand.
TAGCGTTCACTAGTCAAGGTTTGTTTGCGCTTGCATACGCCTGACGTATAGCATAAATAAACAGTTAAAATGAAGTTCCAAATTAGTAATAGGATAACAGTGAATTCAAAACTGAAACTAAACTGGGTTATTGATTTAGAAAACATTTCTTGGCTATCTGTGAAGTAAATTTACGGTTCTGAGAATAAAGGGGAAAAAAATATATATAAGGTATTGCGTTAAACAGAAAAGAGGAATAATAATAATGCTATAACCCGCCGTGGATTTTCTTCGTCACTTAGCATAAATGCTCGTCGCGTAAGAGATTACACTTGACCCATGACAACTGTAGGCGTCTAAATCCACTCTTTTGAGTTTTTAGCCTAATAAGGTAAACAAAACTACTGTTTATGGTCGCCTTAGGAAAAAAAATTGAAACGGAACCGTAAATGAACATCATGACGCCGGGCCGGGAGAAAATTATAGGATTTCGTATGATATTACTTCAACTAAAGTCTATGACGTGTGGGAGATTAAAATATAAGCACAATTACTCGCTATTACCTACTTTACGAAGATTAACATGAAATTAATCTGTAAGAAGTAATTAAATTTCATTCTGGAAACTTTTGAAAATTCTGAAGGAACGAGAAAACGTCGCATAAATAAGCGCCCTTGAAAAGACTCTTATTCTCGCCTCTTTGTAAAGTTCATCTACAACAAAGAAAGGTGTCATCAAATTATCTCTCTCCGAGACTGAAATAAGATATGATTCTTCCGCTAACTCGAATGTGAAAATTTCCGCACGGAAATCTGGCGACTTACATGGGAGGAAAATCCTGGACTTGAGTCTTGCGACTGCACATATCCTGAGTTCGAAGGAACAAAAGGAAAACAACGAATGAATCGTGCTTTCGGTGCAGAGATTAAACTTGCGTGTTTAAACCTATCGTAAGCTGACGGAATGAAACGTGATTATACCTAAAGGGAGGGCTTGATTGATTATACTATTCGCAATACTTCATCGTTATTTAATGAAAAAAATGACAACCAGTTTTGCCTTAATTTAAACAACCTTTTTAACTTTTATCGCTATTTAGTGATTTAGTGATTTGCGATGCGATTAAATAACCACACGAAATCTGTTGAATAATGCTGAAGAGTGTTTATTTAAACATTAAGGAATGCCGTAACTTGAAATATAAATATCATAATATAAATACACATGAAATTTAAGGTATTTAAAATTCAAAGCTAGAAAACGCAAAAGGAGGAATATTAAGCTATCCTTTAATAAATAGCTGAAGGAGACAATAAATATATGGATAATAACAAAAAAATCTCGTTAATATGTGAAATACTCCACGCCTTGAATACCGCTTACGTCTCGTTCTACTTTTCATTACAAGTTGGCTTACGCCTAACTATGGTGTTTTAACAAACTAAAAGTCATGCAGACTAAGTCATTCTTATGTCATTGCGCTACAATGACAGTGTCATTCCTCTTGCTACGGGTACCTCTGTGTACACAATTAATTCGTAGGGGAAGACATAATTAACCTTAAAACTAATGGAAGGGAGCGTCACACTTACTACCTTTAGTAGCGGACATCATTGCTCCTCTATTCCTTAAAACATATATATAAACACTTGCGCACTCTTTTATATTTCACTACCGGTATTTCTGCGCGTACAACTAAAAACACCTATTATTATCCCTTAGCTAGAACATTGAATCAACGAGCGGGTTATACTCCAGCCGAATGGTAGCGTCACTCTTACTACTTACGCCAGCGTATAGTAGCGGACATATAATTGCTCCTCTATTCCTAGAAATATAATTAGCGTTTCGTTTTTTCACATATTAACTTTACTTTAGTAAAAAAAATATTCCTTAAACAAGGTAAAAATAAAAATGCTCTGCGACTGACTCGTGTATTCTCTCGACTATCTCCTTATCAATTTGCACTACAATTATTAGTACCAAGGCTCCCATCTTCGGGGCGAGGAGATTTCAGTCATTTTAAATTACGAGTGAGTCGACCACTGATCCTTGTGCATTTCAAAACTATACGTGATAAAATTAAATATCCTCCTTGCGATAATCTTTAACAGTTTAAACTTAAAACACATAAACACAACTGGCGTTACTTTTCGGATCATTAACAAGTTACGGTCTGTTTTAAAAATATATATGAAATTGAAACTTTAAAGGACTTTAATTAATTAAAACACAATTAACTTCAGCAATACTCTCTGCTGTGACCCACTAAGTACACACACCATGGTGTGATTGAGTCGTATCGTTTATAGCCGAAATATCATAAGTCACGCACCAAATTTACGTTTAAAAAAATACCAAATTGTTCAAGAGACTACTGCAAAAACAAGGGTCATCAAAATCAAGTGCCACTTTCAAAATTTAGATAAAATCCTGGGAATTGATGAAAATTTCCCAGGTGGTAGTTTTGTCATAGCCATCAGGCCCTGACCGAAGGTACCGGGTTCGAGCGAACCACGGCGTTACTAGGAGCGGAATGACAAGGGCTTGTCGGTAGACGTGCCCGGGCTGGCCAAATTCTGGGCGGAATATGACACTCGAATGTCCGACATCGAACCTTCCGGCGCGCGGAATGACGGACGTACCTTATGCCACATCGCATCGACGCGGGAAACCGCGACGAAGCAAGAGCGCAGAGCTGTTGCCTCATTGCCCGTGGCTACCAAAGGAAACGTTCTATTTTCGTTTCCTCCGCATTGTAATGTGCTTTAATGCAGCGGGTGATTAGCCTATTGGGTGGGTGTGGTGGGTAAGGACTGAATTAAAGCTGATTATCGACATTAACCATCATTAACATTAAAACTGCGTGCTACGCAGCTTTCCCCAAAAATAAAGATTCGCGGAGAAAAAAACAATTCTGACATGTCACTATTTAACAAATTTCAATTTTCATTTATTTCAGAGTGAAATAAATGAAAAAATTCCGCAACTCCACTACGTAGCGCTAATTTTCATCACAATTCCGTAAAATGGATGAAAAGCCCAAGCATCTCACCACGTAACGATGCCTATCCTTTCAATTTTCATGTCTGTTTAAGAAAACAAGTCTTTGACGCTTTTCATTTCCAAAAGAAAATGAAAAGGCCCGCATCAATCCACCACGTAGCGTTCCTCTGGACGCGGGATCTTAAATAGGGATGTAGCTATTAGTACTAGTTGATGGTAGAGACAGCCCTGAACGGGCAGGTACAAATATCTAACTATTCATTCAAACAGACTCATGATTCGTTTCTAGACTGAAGTGAGCAACGCAAATGGCAGAATGGGTGTAGACTAGCTTACCCTGTTCGGTTTAGAAATAAGACCAGTAGCTCCTGCTTCTCCGATGATTCCAGATTAAAAGACCCCGTGTCGCTCTCATGCGCACGTATTTAAACACTCGTTTGGCCTCTCGTCACCTCTTGCCAAAGGCCAGTGTTCTTACCATTTCCTGTAGAATGCTTATTCTACACATTCTGAGCAGGAGCTGACAAGGTCTGCCAGGGTCAATATTTCTTAATCGAACGGGGTATGGTACGATATGAACCCTTTAATTTGAAAATGAGCAAAACCAATTTGAGGTATCGTTTGCTAATCAATTTTGAACATTGGACACAATGAAAAAAATTGTCCCAAAATTTTTAAAATACCCATTTGACTAGGAATATTTATCTTCAAAATATTACCAGTTTCATCTTCTTAGATTCATTCATTACAAATATGTACAAATTTGAAAATACTGTTTTGTTAATAAGCAATTTGTAAAAGGTTGACAAATTTTATTTATATACTAAACTATTCTAGTGATCCACATCTGCCCACCAAAAAGGGTAAAGAGTCAAGGGCAAAGAGCTGACCTTGTGATATCGAGATTGCACCTAGATAATAATTATATCGTTCTTAAAGCACAGGTACATCACCATGAAATTCTGTTCGAGGTTAAGATAGTATCTCCATGCCACCACTACCTATGTTCTACAAGAGAGTGTCCTATTGCAAGGGTACTGAGCTTTGAAATTAAAGAATTTACAGGTGAACCAAATATAACATTTTTTTACATAATAGTTTCCAAATAGCATCATACTTGCTACAAATTATAAGGCAGTAGCATCTTTGGAAGTTATGGCCACACCTTGAACTGAGAAAAATTATAACATAAAATCTTGAGAAACAAAGATGTACAGAATATTATCTTACACTCAATAGCAACTTCAACAGCACTTGAATCTGATGTGTTGAGGTGTGTGATAAACTTGAAAAGTTAAAGTGGACATAGCACAAATACATTATCTGAGAGGTCAAATTGCTGAAAAAACTGAAACAAGGGTGTACAGTGACAGGAAGTGCATCTGAGTTTGGAATTCATCACAGCATTGTGTTAAACTTGTGGTTCTTATCAAGCACAACTGGAGATGTATTTAAATGTGTTGAGATAGGTGATCCATGATGCACCTCAACAGCAGACAAACATTATTTGGGCTAACTGTTAAATGGAATGATTAGTCACACTGTTTGTGTAGTAACCTATTTGCCAGTTTAGGAATGTGTGCAGGGTTAAATCATGATGGAATTTTTGATTATGGTAATGCTCTGTAGCATGTAGACTTTTTAAATGTGTACCTTAAAACCGTGCCACAAATAAGTCTGTGATGGTGTAAAGAAGAAATTGCTTTGGAAGAATAGGGACTGGGAAGTCTTATTCACAAATGAAATATGATTAATTTTTCAGTCAGATTCTGATTGTCAGTATATCTGGCCAGACCTCGTTATGCAATATAATAAACTATTGCAGAAAAAGGTAGAAATAATTGTGAGAATACATGCTATGTGGCAGCGTCACCAACATTATGGCCAATGACCATATCAAGTTACAGCTGTCAGAATGTGAGTCCATGGCATACGTACAATGCTGCACTGATGAAATTTCCCCACATCTTTATCTCTTTCATGGATATACAGGGCTAAACTTCATTTTTGTGGACAGTAACATGCTGCCCAATCATTCATCCACTACGACTAATATCCTTGTGAAAGTAGGCATTCTTTCACTTAGGTTGCCAATATATGCTCCTGATCTCAACCCAATAGAGAATACTTATTATGCTTTGACTGGTCGCTCTCAGCGACCATTAATATGGCTGATTCTCATGCACAGAAAATGACTGCTGGAAGAGGGGGAAGCTGTACCACAGGACTGCTTCACAACCTTCTTTCTGAGTGAATATGCCAAACCAGCCCCAATTGAACATTCCTACCGATCTACATGTACTCAGAACCTCAACACCACAAGTGGGTAGACCAGCTTCACATACTCAGAATGCCACACACTTTGCACCAGAGTCAGATGATTAGTAACTATGTGAAATGTTTTTATTCAATGACTCTTAATACTGTTTGTACTCATCCGTAATGAAATCTGTGAATTTGTTGTTGTTGTTGTTTAAGTTTTGGATATACATGTGTGTCTGTGTAGGGGTGAGCCCACACACATTTATAATATATGTACAGTAAAACAAATGTTACTATGCAATATGTTTAATTATCATGCTTTAAGAGACTTTCAGTTGAAGGGGTTTTTATATAACATGTAGATTGAACTGGAGGCATTGATTCCCCTATTCACGATGATAAGGTACCAAAACAAATGAAAAATGTAGTATTTGAATTGAATCTGAATTTTCTTTTCTTCCGTTGACCCTTGATTAAAAGGGCATGGAAAACGTCAAATACATAATGAAATAATAATTAGTTTACATCATTACAAGAAAGAAGAAACATTGTGTAGTACATTACATGACTACACCAAGGTAAAAATTGAAAAATACTCTTCATTACAATACAATAAAAATAAAAACATATTATCATTGTTGCATGATTGAAATAAGAATACAATTAAAATGCATATTGTTGGCCTTGTATTGTCTTGTTCCATGAATTCTGTGATACTGTACAGAGCTCTCTCTGTCAAATACTTTTTTATTGTTTGTATTTGTTTACTTTTTGGAGATATCAATTTTATGTCATGAGGCAGCTAGTTGTAGAATATTTTCCCAGCATTCATTGGTGATTGTTTTTAGATATTGAGTCTGTGTTTGTTCTGGTAATAATTATCTTTCCCCCTTGTATTGTGGTTGTGTAATTGTTTATTTTTAGTCATGCTTTCAGTATTTAAAACAAACAATATAGCCTTATGGATGTATAGGGAGTATATTGTCATTATTTGTTTCTCCCTGAATAACTCTTTGCAAGATTCCCTACAGCCTAGTTTGTACATTATTCTAAGTGCTCTCTTTTGAAGTCTCAGTATTCTGAAAGTATTATTATAAAATGATCCACCCCAAGCTATTATGCCATATTCAACATAGGGGTAAATTAGTTCATAATATATGCATTTGTTAATTTCTGTTAAATTATATTCAGCCATTTGTTTTAGCAGGTATAGATTAGATTATAGTTTACTGCAGATGTTGTCAATTAGTTCTTCCCACGTTAATTTTTGATCTAGTGTTATTCCCAAAAACTTTATGAGCACATTTTCTATGCATAGTGTTTGGATTCTATTGAATATCATAAATTTTGTTTTATTATTGTTTATTATTAATCCGTGTGACAGTTAAGTTCGGTGCCAGTTAGTTTATGGTGATAAAAGTGTTCATTTCAAGCTTCCTAGGGTCAATACCTCTGGCAAGAACGGTTGTGTCATCTGCATAGGTGACAATTTATGTGTTTGGGTATTCTGGTACATTGTTTATGTGCAGAATAAAGAGCACGAGCCCCAGGATTGATCCTTGGGGTACCCTCATTAACACTTTCCTACTTTGTGATTTAAAGTTAGTGACTATACCATACATGTTGTAGCTTGTTTGAGTAATTTGTATTCTGTCCTGTAGATAAGATTGGTTAAGTTCATAAGCTATCCTTCATATTCCTATGTTGCTTAGTTTGACCATAAGCAAGTCATGTTTTACTCTATCCAATGCCTTGGAAAGATCTAGATATATATAGTGTTTGCAGCTTCGTGTTTCTCTAATGTTTCTGTTTCATAATCTAATAACTGTGCTAGAGCTGTGTTTAATGATTTCCCTTTCTGGAATCCATGCTGGTTTCTGTTTATTATGTTATATTTGTTACAAAACTTTATAATATAATTTGATAAAAAATTTTCCAGTATCTTTGAAAAAGCAGATGTTAGGGAGATAGGTCTGTAGTTCTCAATGTCTGTTTCCAGCTCCTTTTTTGAATATGGGTATCACTGTGCTGTTTCTTTTAGAACCATCTTTTATTGAATTGTTGATTGCAGGGGTTCTAAAATAGATTCTGAACAGGATTTAATAAGTTCAGCTGACCATTCATCAGGTCCGTGAGATTTTTATTTTTCAAACCTTTTGTGACTTTTTTTTAGCTCATTAGCACTTACTTCTGGGATATATATACTGTTTGGCCGATCTTTGTCCATTGGGATCTCTAGTGATTTGACTTTATTTTAATTCTCTCTGTTTGTGTTGGATAAGTTTATAAAATATTCGTTGAATCAGTTACATATGATATTCGGGTCAATTACTTCAGTGTCATCCTTAATGACTTTTATGTTTGCTTTATCATTGTTTGTGTTTGATACATGGTGATTGTTTACAATTTTCCAAATTGCTTTTTGTTTATTAACAGACTTTTTTATTTGTTTACTGAAAATATTTGATTTTTGTTTCTTTATGGCTTTCTTGAATATTTTTTTAATTATTTTTGTACTTTTCTTGGTGCTTAGTTTCTTTTGTAATTCTAAATTTTTCATATTCTATTTTCATATTACTTTTCAAAAGTATAATTTCTTCTGTTAGTGGCACTTTCTTCTTATTAGGGTATATTCCTTTTGTTGTTTTGGGACGAGCTACATTTAAATAATATGTTAAGTGGCATATTAGCAATTCCCAGATACCATTCGTGTCAGTTAGTTGGTAAAGTTTATCCAATTTTCCTGATGTAAGAGGTATTTAAGATAATCTATATTTTGCTCACATGTATCCATTGCATTCTAATGTGTAACTTTTTGAGTATTCTAACCTTTTTCCTTGCAATGTAATTTTTTGAGATGTGTGGTCAGAGATAAGCACATGTAGGACTTCAACTTTAATGTGATTTGATTGTATGTTTGTTATTACATGGTCAATGGGGGTTTCTGTACTTACTGTTATTCGAGTTGGTTCTTGAACTATTTGAGTTAGGTTGTTTAACTTCAAGGTATCCAAGTATTGAGCACTGCTTGTGTCTTGTTTTAGAAGATCTATGTTCAAATCTCCAACTATTAATAGTTTGTTATGTTTTTTTTGTCAGATGGTTTAGCATGTTGTCCAAAGCATTTACAAAGAGATTTATGTCACTGTTTGGTGATCTGTATACTGCTATAATTTTAAATGTGTCTAATCCTATATTAAGCTCTACACCACTAACTTCTAGTATATTTTCCATACAGTGTTTGTCAAGGTTTAACACACTATTTTTTATGAAGATCGCAGTGCCACCACTTTTATTTTTAATTCACCTGTGGTTAACTACATGTAGATTGTAACCCGTAATTGTGCATAATTTATAATTTTCAGACCTGAGATCATGTTCAGTAACTACGAATATATCTGGTGTGCATTCACTTAGCATTATTTCCAGTTGCTGCAAGCGATCAGGAGTTAGTCTGACCATCGACTGTCAGCAATACAGGCACGTTGCGTACACAGAGCAGTCATAGATTGTCCAGTGTCGACAACCCACACTTTGTCGGCAGCCAACTAGGAACAACGTGTGATAGCCTGTTTGTCTTTGCTCACTCAGCACCTGAACACACCCATATTTGATGACTTGCTCACTGGTGACGAAAAGTGGGTCCTCTATGACACTTCCAAGCATACCAGACAATGGTTGTCGCCACGTGACCCTGTTCCTCATACCTCAAGACCACCTCTGCACCCACGAAAGGTTATGCTCTCTGTATAGTGGAATTGTAGGCAAGTGGTGCATTACGAGCTCCTTCTACCTGGTCAGACCATCACTGCTGACCTCTACTCCCAGCAGTTGAAAAGGGTGCACCATGCATTGCAGAAGAAGGAGCCAGCATTTGTGAATCGCAAGGGTGTGCTGTTCCTGCACGACAATGCCAAGCCACATGTGGCAAAGAAGACCTGGGAGACCCTTCAGCAACTTGGCTGGGAGACACTGTGCCATCCACCATATTCACCGAACCTTGCACCAACAGATTACCGCCTGTTTCATTCCCTCGACAACCACCTCCATGGGAGATCCTTCACAAATAAGGGAGACCTGCGGAAGACACTCATGGACTTCTTTGCATCCAAGCCCGCCGAGTTTTATCATCAGGTTATTGTGCAGCTGCAGGAACATTGGTAAAATGTGTTGGATGTTGATGGAGATTACTTCAAAACCTAAAAGTACGTCCCATCCACTGTATTGCTCTTTGTTGTTCACTGCTGTAGAACGGCAAGAACATTTTTGGTTACCTTGTAGCACACTCCCTGTTTTCAGATTGTACTTCTACCATGGAAGAATGTGTTTGCTCCTCAATTTCCCTTTGGTTTATGCCATTCTCCTAACTTCCTTGCCTTGATTTGCATTTGAGTGGTATGCTATGTTGAACTGGGAAGGTATTTCCATTGCACAGTTAACTAAACACTGAGTCTCAAAGGGTCTTCCTCAGACAAAGTTTCATGCATTGAAAATAGGCTGTTACTTCTTTGAGGGGGGATCACAATGTATAAGAGCAGCAGTGGTGCCAGCTTACTAACTAACTCTCTAGCCTTCTTAAACCAGAAGGTTTATGGCTGCAGCAATACATGCTCTACTCCATTTGTCCCTGTCCTGGGCAAGATCTATCCACTCGTTTCAATCCCTACCGATTTCCTTTAGGTCCATTGTCACATACTAGTGTCCGGCTCCTTTGAACACCACAGGTATTGTTATCTTTTTTCTCGGACTGTTTTCCTAAGTCAGAAGGTAACACCTAGTCCGTTGCCAGAAGTTACAGGTTGGAATCTATCCGTCCTATCCTCGAACAGATTTGTATTCTAATATCAAATTGTTATTAACAATAATTTTGTATTGAGTCCCTGCTTTCTGATTAATTTGGTATCTTGACGTCACCAGGTGACTTAGTATCGCTATTCCAAAAACATAACTCCTTATAACTTGCTCAATTTTCTTGATGCTGCTGATTCCTGTGAAAAGATTAAATATATTGTTAGGGTTGCGAATTAGGTACCCAGGTTAAAACCCTTGGCCCCCTTAACTGTTGACTATGGTGGTGATTACGAAGCGAAAGGTCCTGGTGGGATTTAGGTTAAGACCTCTCGGAGATTTGCACCGTCGGATTATCTTGCACCTCATCCTTTTACACTTAGAGAAATTGAGGTTTGAAATGACGAACTCTGCAGAGCTAGACAACGCGCAGCGCCTGATGCGTTGAAAGAAAATAGGCTTCGTGAAGAATAGGGATCTTGAACTTAATAATAAGTAATATAGTTTCTCCCTTTCAGGCTTCGTAAGGAACTCTGGACTATAAGCTTTTGACCAAATATCTTCTTCTGTGGCAGTCCACTGATCTGCAACTAACTTTTCCTTAGCCAGGATATAATTAATCGTGGCAACCTTATCCTTGGTTTGATCCACAGGTCCTTCTGTGCAATTTGGCTAGAGCTATTCTGCTATGCCGTGGCCTTATCCAAAGATGAGTTCCGCTTCCAAGTTCCTCACTACGTAGACCAATTCTTCGAATACATAATTGACGCTGAATTGGATTTGCATAAATCCTGATATTCGTGTCTTTCTCTGCCTGCAAAATCTCTTAATTTAATTCCAGGACATTTGTGCAGTATAAGTCCTGTTAATTTTTCCCTTAGTTGTCTTCAGGTCTTGAAATGCATTACAGTGCATTCATTGCCTGTGTCCAGAGTACAATTTATTATTATTCCAAAGACCTCTGCTAATTTTTTTGTTCATTTAATGATATTTTCATTGAACCAAGTAGTGGACAATTCTTCGCCTTGGGAAGTGTTAAGGTCCAAAATGAGAAGTTCTAAATCTCCCTCTACCGCAAGGTTAAAGTCTTCCTGTTTTCCAGTAGAAAACATCGTTAGTTGTAGAGCCGAGAGAGCTCTCGACAACTTCCTCAGATTAAATTAGATTCTTTGCTGCAATGTGCTTCCCTTGGAGAAGCACAGGTATTCATCCGACGACTGTCAATGGGAGTTTCTCCCTCAGTCTGGCAGCTACTATCTGTTTCAGAGCGTATATTCTGATTACGCCATCGAAAGTTTTGGTCTTTATTGAACGGTTTATTCTTCTGAATAAACATAGAGAGGTACCTGTCACCATCTCGATGTAGCCCTTTAATCTTTGTCTTGTCCTTCCTACTTGTCTCTTACCATCAGGTTTTCCAACAAATCCTGTAATCTATTCTTTCCTCTCCCATTCGTGCCACATGGCCTGACATCTAAGTCTTCTTGATTTAATTATTCTAATAATATCTGGGCATGAATTACAAATTATGTAGTTCTATATTATATAACTTTCTTCACTCACCTTTCTCCTCATACCTTTTAGGTACAAATATTTTTCTAAGGATTTTATTTTCAGAAACACTTAGTTTATATTCCTCTTTTAATGTAAGGAACCAGGTTTCGCATCCATATAATATTATTATAGATAGAATTAGACTTTCGTATATTTTAACTTTTAGTTTTTTAGCTATTATACGAGAAGGTAAACGTTTATTAAGAGAAAAGTAACATGCATTTCCTGAATGAAGCCTGCTTTTCATTTCCATTGACAGTTTATGGGGGGAAATATCTGGAATTAGCTTATAGCGTTGACCCTATTGACATTGGATGGACCAAATTTGAAGAGAAACATGACAAAAGTTCTCTCTTTGAGGACATATAATTCCTGTCTCCCAATTTTTAAAAGAAAAACGGAAATTATGCAACATTTTTAAGTCATAATCTTTCTTAAATTTTGAAAATTGATTCCTTGCCCGCTGGTTCGTTAATTCTCGCACTTTGTTAACATGTTCCTGTGTTCTCATTATTACATGTAAAAGTGAAATATATCAGCAAGAAATAGTGTTTGAAAAGTTATACCCAACTTTATCCCACAATACTATGAGGGAAAACACACATTTTTAAATTTCGTTTTATAATAATAATAGTTATAATGGATTTATTGTTTTGTTATTAGAGGATGTCTTACCTTGATATTTATACAAATGAACGGAAAAGTCAGAATTGAAATATCATGTGTATTTTTTGATAAATGGCATGTTAATTTCTGTCACATGCTGCTGGGTCGACATATATCCCAGTCATCCAAAGTGCAATACATGCGGTGGGAAAACAGTTTTCTCAGGCGTCCATTAAGGGTCAATTTAATGATATCTCTAGTTATTACTTGTCTTCGTAAAATCTGATTTGCCTTGTAGTCAGAATATTAGAAATACGAACAGAATGAAACAAATTAAAAACCTACTTCCAAGCACCTTCCACATGCAGCCTAGGAGTAGGAGAAACTTCACTTTAGATCCTCTCCCAACTTGCATGTTAAACCAGTTCCAATCAAACATGTTAGGGGTAGGTATGTCCAAAATGTCAATTTTGGGCCACCCTCGAATTTCTGGAGAGTACATTCCTTTGCTACTCTGGACTTCAATATTACATTACTTGAACTTACGTCCTCTCTAAACCTGGACTGCTCAGTGATGATCCCGAGAAAAGCTTAAAAGCTTGGAGTTAGGTTTTTGTTTCATGCTGTTCCTGATTTTAGTTTTTGGCTTCAAGGCCAGTCCAATTTTTTAGTGGGAGTAAAGGGGAAAAGTTCTGCACATAAGAGTGTGTCATGTGCATCATATTCACACATGGAGGGGATGATGCAAAAAAGGTTTTGGCTGAAGGTTCTTTTGTTCGTGGTTGTTCTATACCATGATTGTTCTGGCATGGCTTAAGAAGTTTACAAAACTTTAATGATATTTCTCTGCTGTGTGAGGATACTTCATAGGAATGAATAGTTGGCACCAAACAACCGTCGATGATGCATGCAGTTGTCATTCAAGCAACAGTGACGGACCTCGTGCCTACAGGAAAAATAGTTTCCCATAGATTTCCGTGTTGGTTCGATTGTGAGGTGCGGGATGTATTGGGAAACAAGAAGCAAGCCTGGCAACTTTGGAAGGACTTCCCGAGTGAACACACATACAACACCTTCACTGCTCTGCGACGGCATTCAAAGTATAAGAAATACATAAACAATATAACTGCAACAATCCCAGAAAACCCAAAAAACTTTTTCAATCTAATAAACTCGAGGAGAAACAATAGCAGAATTCCTGTTGAGATTACATATAATAGTGAAACCGCGGTGGGTGACCGAAGGGCAGAACTCTTCAACTCTTATTTTTTCGGTAACTTCTGTCCGGCGTTCTCCCTTGCAGCGTTGACAAACGTAAGGCCAGTCTGTTTCTATTCCCTAATGACGCTTGCCACTACACCCGATGAGGTGAAAAATCTATTGCCACCTCTCCCCGCTCACCGTGCTCTAAGACCGGATGATATCAACGCTGTGTTCCTCAGGAAAACAGTGCATACCTTGTGTTATCCCTTCTGCATTCTCTTGAACAGATGTTTCTTGGAAGGTGTCTTTGCCCATGCTTGAAAACAAGCTAACATCACACCTATTCACAAAAGGGGTAAAAAAAATGTTTCATCTTACAGACCCATCTCCTTACTCTCCCCTCTGTCCATCATCTCTAAAAAAATAATCAAAGACAGACTATATAAATTTGTTTCTCCCTACTTAAACCCAAAATCAACATGGTTTACTTTCTGGTTGCTCCTGTCTTACGAACCTCTCTGTTTTTCTCTCACATGTTATGAAACGTATTTCAAATAATTCACGATTAGATATAAAATACTTTGATCTGGCCAGAGCTTTCGATACTGTTAGTCATCGTCTTCTGATTCACATATTATGCAATAGATTGAACATTCATGACAAATTTATAATCCTGCTCACAGATTACCTTCGCGATCGCCAACATACTGTATCTAACATTTTTTCCTGTCCTCTCTGGAGTTCCACAGGGTAATGTTCTAGGACCTCTCTAGTTCATATTATTTGTTGACGACCTTGCCGATCATCTCACAGATCCCTTCAGTAATTACCTTCTTTTCGCAGATGACTAAAAGTTTCAGACAAATCTCAACTTCCGACGATACTCATCTTCTTCAGAATGATATAACAACATTTACTTCCTGGTGTCTGACATGGGAACTTACATTACAGCTTGAAAAGTGTACTCTCATTATCTCTCTAAAATGAACCTGTTAAAGTCATCTTATTCTGTCTCTGGCAATAACATCCAAGCAGTATCCTTTCACAAAGATATTGGCATTGTCTTCGACCAAAAGGTCACACTTCAGGAACATATTACAGGCACCACAAAAAAGGATATGCGTCTCTTAGGCTTACTGTATCGTTTCACTAAAATTAGTGACATCTCAGACCTCACCTTATTCTTCGAGTCATTTATTTCTCGAATAATAGAATACTGTTCCCCCGTGTGGTCCATGCGTATCCCACTCAGCTCTCTAGAATGGATTCAATCTTTCACTTTTTCCTATCTATAGTCCTTTACAGGGTCCTCTCATTACGCAATTTTTCAACTCCGCATCTTACAGCCTCCCCACCAGAGCCGTTTGCAGAATGACTTCAACTATATATACAAAATTATCAATGGCAAAATCCGCTGCAACACACTCCTTCAAGAATTCCACTTTCGTGTGCCTAGGCGCACAACACGTAACGCAAACCTATTTTACATAGAAAAACCTAGACTTCAAATTTAAAAATCTCTCTTCTACAGATTTCCCACCTAATATAATGACCACCCATCACGTGTTGACATATTCAATACAGAGTACTTCTTTCGGTCTTCCATAAAAAAAATGTTGTAAATAGAGAATGTATATATAGGTAATATTGCAATCTTGAGTTATTTTTGTTAATATTTTAATGTTATTTGTTATTTTAATTTCCTTTGTTTCCATTGTTGATATTTTCAGCGTAAAATGGCCACTTGTGCTGTATCTGAAATTTTCTCAATAAATGAATACATATTAACTTATTGCTAATCATATGTAAAATTATTAATGTTGCTTTCACTTTGACTCCATTTTGTGTAATAAAAAGCAACCTCACATTCTCTTTTACTCAAGCATAGGCCTCCGAACTTTCGACAGCTAATGCCACTCTCATCTTCAGGGACTGAAGTGCAGAGATGTGTCAGGGCAACGTTGAATGTATTACCACAGTGGAGACGGTTAAAGATCGGTTAGTGAACATGAACAGTACTCTCCAGCCTAACCATTACCAGTGCGTAGTTAGAGATCGGTTAGTTCATTGAACTCTCTAGCCTAATTACTGCCTATTTTTGGAGGAGCAGGAAAAGGTTTTATAAGCTCTTGCTTTGACTCATCATATCCAACAGGTCTGTAGGTGCCGGGCTTGCCCGAGTTGATACTTTCTTGGAGATGAGGCATGCTCGAAAAGGTTTTTAAATAAGGTTGTATATATTTCGTGTGGGGGAGGGGTCCGATGTAGGTGGCGGGCCAATCAGCGCTCCCATTGTTAACCAGGTTGGGTCTAGTTCGATTCCCGTGTCTCTGTTGAGGTTTTTCTTATCACCGTGGATTGTTATTGCTTCTTTGATCATTTGGTCACAGTAATTGGATGACTTATTGATGATCTTTGTGGTTGTGAAGTCTTTTCTATGGCCCTCCTGGATGGAACGTTCAATTAACTCTGACTTATTAGGATGAAAATTATTGATGTAGCTGGCATGTTCTTTGCAACGGTTTTCGATTGTCCTCCCCGTTTGTCCAATGTACGCTTTACCACAGAAACAGATGATACGGTAAACCCCAGGTGTTTTCTGTCCTAGGTCGTATTTGGAATTTCGAAGTCGGCTTCTGAGTTTCGGTGGCGGTTTGTGGATCGTCTTATTGTTGTGCTTTGAATGAATGCGGCTGATGACTGCAGAGAGATTTCCAGTACATTATATAATCATGATGATATATTCTTCTCTCTATTGTCAGGGACGTCTGGGCTTCATTGTTGGTTGTTTTTGTTTTGCATTACTGGCTCTAGTGTCTTGTTGATGATGCCTTTAGTGTATCAATTCTGGCTGAAAGCTGTACGCAGGTGTCTTATTTCATCTTGGAGGTGGCCTGTGTTGCTAAAGCAGATGTCCCGGTGAAACAATGTAGAGAGTACTGTTGACTACTGCACTGGATGGTGAAAGCTCTAGGCATTGAGTGTGAGTAGATTTCCTGTACAATGTGTTCTAAGGTTCCGTCCGATTTGTGTGTGATGAGAATGTCCAGGAACGGAAGGCTGCCGTTGGTCTCTGTCTTCATGGTGATTTTTTATGTTCCGGTGCTAGTTATTGAGATGATTCAGGAACGTCTGTAATGCTGCTTCGCCGTGCGGCCAGATGGCAAAGGTGACAAACTTACTGTGTAAGTTAGTCCTCTTGTAAGAAATACATTCATTTAGAGTCATCATCTTTGCATTATATTGTTGTGAATGCTATGCAATACTCCATTGTTTTAATAAATAGTATATTCTACTACTACATAAGAAAACAAATGTACATAAAGTTCTTGTATATTAAAAACCACTGAAATTTGAAGTTTTCTTTAAAAGTAATTTATATTTGAAATTTAACAATTTTAAATTGGTTCGCACATCACACTGAAGAAATCGAACAATAAGTAACAATGTCGTTATTTTAGAAGACAAGATTTCATGAAAATCGAATTCCTATTATGAAGTACTCAAAAATTAATCCATGTACAATATGCCTACATAATCATGAATGTATATTCTACTACACAACAAGACAAATCAGTTAGGGAAAGGAATGTTCTTGTATATGAAAAACAACTGAAATTTGACATTTTTCCAATTTTATTGGCACGGTGTTCATTCAATATTACACTACTCAAATATTAATAACTTTTAAAATAGTACTAAATAATTTTAGAAAATAATATTTTTGTTACATCAAACAATGTTCCAAATTGTATTCAGTTTTTAAATGTAGTATAGTCACGGTTAAAATGTGAAGATAATTAGCTGATGCAATTGCAAAAATAATTTTAACTGCGGAACTACCAACAATGACATAGGCAGAGTGGCTCATAGATCACAACTGAATATAGAAACAATTATTTGTAATAACTTCAGTCATTGAAACAGTTAAACAATACCAGCAATTTTAAAATAAACAAGACAGAACGAAGTTCAGAATATTTCCGGAGGTGGATCAGAACCAAAGAATTCCACCCAGGAAGAGGGCGCTGTCCAAACGTTTGAGTAGCCATATTTCTTAAGGTATCATGCACCTGTAAGTAAAATTAGTTGATAATAAACGGTGCGAAACAAAGTGACAATAAACCAAGATGACTTTACAGCTCCTGATAAGACTTAGCCAAAAATTTGCTACATTAATGCCCATTACGTACATTGAGAAGGAAAGTATTGCTAATAAATTTGAATCAAACACCTTCAGCAAATATGGTTATTCTGTATATAAAAACAAATAAATAAAGCATGCACAGCAACTACATGATAAAGTTAGATTGAAAGAAAACTACATTCATAATTTCAAATGATATTTTTTAACAGAAAGCCATATTTGACAAAGGTGCAAAATTTAAAATATCGTAAATTGAGTTGAAGTTGATTGAATGGGTGAGGGAGAGGGAACACTTTTTGGGACGGGATTCTTTTTTCATTTCCACCCATTCAACTCACTCTAGTACACAGTGCTACAGCAATTTTATTTTACAGCCTTTCTCTCTCTCCTTCTTTCAAATAACCTCTTTTTCCACCACTTCCAATGAACATTGTAGCAATTAAATGTGGATATATAAGTATTCCAATACAATTTTACCACATGAATTTACTAAAGTTTTGCTTTACAATATTCAAAGATTTACACTGGAATAGTAAATAGGAAGCTAATACTAAGTGAAATTATTCTATTACTTTTAAAAGATTTTACTTTGTAGCTTTTGAACAAATTAAATGACATGAAATTGATTCAAATAAAAGTTGTAGCCTAATTTATACGCTTTGAAACGATATAAATCTTGAAGTAAGACTTGAAGCTCTCCTGGCGACGAATGATGAATACATTCTCTCGGGCTATCGACCATCTTCTACCCTGAAAATGAGAGTGACGTTAGCTTTCGAAAACTTGGAATATTTTCGACAACTTACCCGGTACCTGGTCGATAGTCCGAGATAATCTATTCACGATATAAATCTTAATGTATTTAATGAAATATACACCTTAAAATGTGTCTTCAAATGGAAGATAGTACCAAAAGAGTGTCTATCACTGTCAAGCAGTTAAGTCTGGGATCATTGACTTTTTGATACAAGCAATAGACTTGGTAGAATTAATTGTTATACCATTTAAAATATGCTCAGTCGAGTATGGCAATCGCCATCTGCGTGATGACGGCTGTCATTTTGAAAAGAGTACGTCATCTTGAAAAGAGTTCGTCATATTGAATGTATTTGATTTTATATATCTCAGGAACGGTGGAACCTATCAACATCCGGTATTTTCAGAAATGGTCCAAATATTGTAAACTTCCATAATATGTCAATAACTTTTTTCTATTTTGAAAAATAGAAATATAAGTTTTATGAAAAACTCACAATTTATAATATTTTGTGTTAATAACTGCATTAGATATTTGTCTTAAGAAAATTTTCTTGACAGACCGGAAGTAACATCTTGACAAACCGAAGTCGACTTTCTTAAAGATTAAGATATTTGTCTTAAGACGTTTTCCAAGACGTTGTGAAGCAACTAGTCAGTGTTGCCAACTCCTATTTGTAGGTTAGCTTCGCCTGTAAAATATCATATGGTGAAATTTTCTTGACGTGGGTTGGCAACACTGAGACCCACTTGATGGCGTAGAAGCGGCTGATTCATACTACTATGAATGAAGATGTTCTATGAAGTATGCTCAATTATCAACCTCCACTCTTCGCAGTACATCCTGGACACTGCGTTGCAGGTTAACAAAGAATCTAATGTTTCAACCTACGGTCAGTATAATTTTTATAGAATTATGTAATTTTTTTTCTTGTATTTAAAACTGTTCGGTCACTCTTTCATTCTTGACATCATCCACAAAAGTTTTCTCTGCAATAAGGATGACACTGCACAGGCTGTGTATGCCTCGTACAGTTTCAGGTAGTCGTTGTTTGCAATGTTCAGGTTGTAGTTCTCGGCGGGAATATCTCGTTCCTGTCATTTGTGAGGTATATGTTCTTGATCTTGCAGTTGTCGAACTGGCTCGAATCTTTTTCTTGGTTGTTGTCCTCCCCCGTCTGGAAGAGCACGACCACAAACTCTGGCATATCGTACCGGATGCTGTTAAACTGTGTGGTCACGTCAAATTCAAAATGGTTGCCGGAAGCAGGTTTCTGCACGCACTGGTAACCGTAAAATTGGATGGGTACTTGGGGATTCTTCAAAATGTCTGCTTTGTACTTGAGAGCGTAGTTAGTTTCGTATTCCAATACGGGCATTCGCAGCTCCATAGACTGGATGATGCACTTGGCAGGATCGGGTAGTGTGTTGGGAAGTGCTGAACCGTCTGCACTCAAGGTGCTGTAACGCATCAGCTCATCGTTGTCGATTGGCGCTTCTGCGAAAAGTGACGCGCAAAACACCCTCCACATAATCTCTGTGTAGTCGGAGAAGAAGCCAGGAAGCAGGCGCATGGGAAACAGTACTGTGTGACTTTGAGTTTTGATTTTTGTACCTGCTTCGAATCCCCCTGCCTGGTAGTATGCTGCATCGGTCTTGGAGAGTTTCAGTGTTCCCACAGCTGTAGAGGTAATCCCGGGGTAGTCAACCCTGTCGATTACGGTGCCATGCTTTCTAACTTCCACCTGCGAGAATAGGTACGGCACAAAATTATCTACAAGTCTTAAATTTGCATTGGCAAGGAATGCTTTGCCGTTGTCTCTCTTAACAACATCAAACTTGATATACAAATCAGCTCTGTGAGGGTGAATGAATCCATCCCTGACGTCCACGTGGTATTCTATCTCTCGATTCGCTTCCTTGAGGTTGGCAAACGTGCGACGATTGGGAGGGAAGGACTGCAACTCGTAACTTTCGATTTGCTCCATGATGGTTATTTATTATATGTTAATCTCCACGGCGGCAGTGGTCGTGGCTCCTTCAAAATCAACCACCTCCCCCTTCTCGTTGGTAATTGCCAATTCTATGTTGTCTATGCGATTACGAGATACAGGAAAGTATATCGGTGGGGAGGGTGCGTAGATAATTGGCTTCATGAACTCAGAGTTTGGTTTGAACATAGCGATAATACCTGTCTGCTTGTGACTCCCTGGGATGCCGTCCGAGGATTTGGTGATCATACCTTCTGCCACATTGCAATATATGTTCAGAGTCTCGATGGCTAGAAATTTAGGAATATTAGCACCGATGTGCTTGATGCCAGGTTCGAGCATTGTGTTGTTCTCGAATCCCAAAGGCTCTCCGATGGTACCCAGGTCTACGGTTTCCGTGGCAGACACCAGTTCCACCCTGTGACTTACAGAATTTTGCGACAGCAATACACTTCTTGGCAATTGAGCCTGCAAGGTAGACAGGTTGTACTGGCCAGGGGTGATGCTGATTTTTTCGCTGCCAATTTTGATGGTATTGTTGTGTACCGTCACATTAGGTATCAGGTACATGCTGTAGAATGCACGAAAAGCAATAGATTTAGGATAGATTATATCGTCATGCAATGCGAGTTTCAGAAGCGAAGTCTCGCTTGTGAGATGGAATACTCCCATAGTGCTTCAGGTGCCACAATGCTTTCTGGAAATCCTCGATTGTTGGGTTATTTAATTGCGAGAGAAAGACAAGCATGGAAACGCAGAGATGGCCACAGTTCACATCGCTAAAACCCTGGATGCGTTCGTCATTGTAGTAGAGGTTGACAACACTGAGATACTTTACCAACCCAGCAGGTGGCGTGCCTCCGAATGAATCGAAAACAAATGCCTTGTTGTTGTTGGCTTTGAGGTAGCATATCCAGTGTGTACCTGGATTTTCGTAACTGTCTAGGTTAACCACACCACACTCTTTTTTCTTCACAACAGAGGGTAGAGAATCAGACATGAAAACGCCCCTGAAGTGCTTGACCCCCAACGATTCAATCAAAGATTCAATATCGAAGTTGGACAGGGGCTCTTCTTTTTTTTAAACTTTTTCAAAGCTTCGAGGTTGTTCATTCGCTTTTTAGTCACACCTTTCCCCTTCTTCTCCATAGCCAGGTTGTGGCGTTTCTTGCTCTTCTAACTCGGCCTTGTTCTTCTTTTCGTCGATGACGGTCTTGGCAATGGCGGCACTGCCTCCTGCCAAGCTGCCTACAGCACCCAAAGCTGCCAAGATATCCGGGATGCTGAATATGAAACATCCAGTCTTCTGCTGCTTTCGCGAACCTTGTAACCTCCTCAACTGAGGAATGCTAAGCAGCAATTTCATTCCATGACCTTTTGCCAAGCAGGAATGTTTCTTCTCGCGCTGCTTTTTGGTGAGCAATCCATCAAGAGCTCCGAGAGACTTGAGGTTTGTGTAGGGTATTTGGTATAACAACACCTTTGGGCTTCATTGTGATAGTATGTTATTTATATATATCGTGAAAAAGGTAAGGCTTTGCCCCTAATGCAATGAAGTGATTATAGGTTGGTTATACAAG
This sequence comes from Lepisma saccharinum, assembly GCF_977018435.1. Lineage (NCBI taxonomy): Eukaryota > Metazoa > Arthropoda > Insecta > Zygentoma > Lepismatidae > Lepisma > Lepisma saccharinum. The sequence goes on from NC_139230.1 coordinate 140,271,884, forward strand.
TTGCTTTTTTTTCACAGGGTGTTATTTATTTACAGCCACCACCCCAATTTTCGTTTTGTGTTCATAGTGATAGTCTTACCCAATGCAGCAACTCGTTCACGTAGGGAGGCATCTCTGCTGACGAGTCTCCCGAAAGCTGCATGCTCCAACTTCCTGTCGGCATCGTGACGAGCGTCAAGATCGGTGTGAGTATTTTAGGCAATGTCGTGGTCCTTGCATGCTGCGTCCGGTACGTTCACTCCCTTGTCTCATCTCTCCAGTCGCTGTTCGAGTTTCGTACCGGGGCCGCTGTACTGGTAACCTGGCAGGTGCATTTCGAAGGGTAGCTTGTTGATAATATCCTTCACCAAACCTCGACCCTCGGTTACATTCCAGAATTTGGGAGGCAGGGTGTTGATGATTTTGATAAGGTAACCTATACCTCTGTTGTCGTTGACAATAAAGTTTGCAAGCTTGGTGCTAATCATGTCCATGATGCCCACCTTCTCGTTGTGGAAGTTGCGATTGCCTGCATTTTCTTAGCCTGCGATGACCAGCAAACGGTCCACAAGCTTCCTTACGTCGTCCAACCAAACAAACTCTTTAGGTAGGGTATTGTAGAGTTTTGACACCGCTGCCAGTCTTGAGCTGGGTCCATATTGGCTTGATGAGGTTCCTGTACTTTTCTCCACTGCTAGATTTCACGCGATTCTGTGTTACGTCGTTGTTTTGGTACAGGGCGTACGTCATGATCAAAATTTCTGTTATAACACCATTAAGCCTTGTTTCCATTATTATGAAAAAATTATAAATATGCTGACCAAGGCAGTAATTTATTTTATTAAAAACATAAACTAAACGTAACGTTTCAACCTTCTAGCAAGGTCTTCATCAGACTCTGTATCAAGTACAAAAATAACAAGATACCAAAAACAGGGCATTATATACACAAAACATTACTCCCTCCAGACTAATAGAAAGTTGTTTTGGAACTTTCTCGCAGGTGGCTTTCACTATACTTTCACCTAAAAGCGAAAGAATATATATATAAAAAAAATATATACGTTCATATAGAATGTGGATTGGGCTTTATATATCACGCTCTTTTTCCTTCATTTTCTTCCTTCTCCTCTCCTCTTTCTCTCTTGTCCTTTCCACTCTTTCTAACACTTTCTTCCATTCTTTGTTTAACTTCAGTTCCCCATTCCAGTTCATTGTGTCTTCTTCACCTTTCTTCTCTATTTCCTTGGTTTCCTTCCATTTTCTCACTAGCATTCTCTTCTCCCTTCCTATCTGCTTAGCCTCATCCCACTCTATGTCATGTCCTGTTTCTCTCGTGTGTTTAAATATCGCATTTCTCTCTCTCTTAAGTCGTACATCAGCCCTATGTTGTTTCAACCTATTTTTCAGTCTCTTTTTCGTTTCTCCTATGTACACACTCTGACATTCTTTACATTTTACTTCGTAGATAATCCCTTCCTCTTCCTCTTCTCTGTTTTCCTTTTTCTTGTTTGCATTCTTCGCTATTCCTAAGATGCTTCTCCCTCCCTTCCTGTAAGTTTTAATGCCCGCTTTCCTAAGCACTTTGCATATCTTTTCTGTGGTCTCCCCCATACTCCTTATTCCAAACCACCTCTCTTTTTCTTTCTCTTCATCTTTTTCTTTCTCTTCCAATTCTCCCCTTCCTCTTTTCTTCCTTCTTCTGTTTATGTCCAGTCTATCCTGCTTCTCATAGCCATTCTTTTCCAGCTGTTTCCATAGGCTATTTATTTTGCCTTCTTTTTCACATTCCTTCGTGCATATTTTCTTTATTCTGTCCTCCATATTCTTTATGAAATTTCTTTTTGTCACCTCACTTACATCACTTCTTTTGTGGCAGAATACCCCTGCTGCACACTTCTTCTGATGCCAAGCGGTTTCAATTTCTTCTCCTCTCTTCCTTTTCATCAATATATCAAGGTAGCTTAACTTGCCTCCTTCTTCTATTTCAAGTTCCAATAAAATCCCTCTTTCTTCATCTTGTATTTCTTTGGCAAAAATGTCAAGCTGCCTCTTTGTTCCCTTACATATGACAAAACAATCGTCCACATATCTGCAAAACAAAAACTCTAGCCAAAGCCCAGCATTGGCTGAATTGGTTATGAATGAATGGGAAAAGAAAGTGATAGAAAAAGGAGGTGACAAAATAATTTTGTTTTGCAGATATGTGGACGATTGTTTTGTCATATGTAAGGGAACAAAGAGGCAGCTTGACATTTTTGCCAAAGAAATACAAGATGAAGAAAGAGGGATTTTATTGGAACTTGAAATAGAAGAAGGAGGCAAGTTAAGCTACCTTGATATATTGATGAAAAGGAAGAGAGGAGAAGAAATTGAAACCGCTTGGCATCAGAAGAAGTGTGCAGCAGGGGTATTCTGCCACAAAAGAAGTGATGTAAGTGAGGTGACAAAAATAAATTTCATAAAGAATATGGAGGACAGAATAAAGAAAATATGCACGAAGGAATGTGAAAAAGAAGGCAAAATAAATAGCCTATGGAAACAGCTGGAAAAGAATGGCTATGAGAAGCAGGATAGACTGGACATAAACAGAAGAAGGAAGAAAAGAGGAAGGGGAGAATTGGAAGAGAAAGAAAAAGATGAAGAGAAAGAAAAAGAGAGGTGGTTTGGAATAAGGAGTATGGGGGAGACCACAGAAAAGATATGCAAAGTGCTTAGGAAAGCGGGCATTAAAACTTACAGGAAGGGAGGGAGAAGCATCTTAGGAATAGCGAAGAATGCAAACAAGAAAAAGGAAAACAGAGAAGAGGAAGAGGAAGGGATTATCTACGAAGTAAAATGTAAAGAATGTCAGAGTGTGTACATAGGAGAAACGAAAAAGAGACTGAAAAATAGGTTGAAACAACATAGGGATGATGTACGACTTAAGAGAGAGAGAAATGCGATATTTAAACACACGAGAGAAACAGGACATGACATAGAGTGGGATGAGGCTAAGCAGATAGGAAGGGAGAAGAGAATGCTAGTGAGAAAATGGAAGGAAGCCAAGGAAATAGAGAAGAAACGTGAAGAAGACACAATGAACTGGAATGGGGAACTGAAGTTAAACAAAGAATGGAAGAAAGTGTTAGAAAGAGTGGAAAGGACAAGAGAGAAAGAGGAGAGGAGAAGGAAGAAAATGAAGGAAAAAGAGCGTGATATATAAAGCCCAATCCACATTCTATATGAAAGTATATATTTTTTTTATATATTTTTTTTCGCTTTTAGGTGAAAGTATAGTGAAAGCCACCTGCGAGAAAGTTCCAAAACAACTTTCTATTAGTCTGGAGGGAGTAATGTTTTGTGTATATAATGCCCTGTTTTTGGTATCTTGTTATTTTTGTACTTGATACAGAGTCTGATGAAGACCTTGCTAGAAGGTTGAAACGTTACGTTTAGTTTATGTTTTTAATAAAATAAATTACTGCCTTGGTCAGCATATTTATAATTTTTTCAAAATTTCTGTGTAACTTTGGTAATCCTCGTCTGTTGCTTTTTGGTGATGAGCTCCCACAGTCCCACCGTGCCGGGATACCTAGTCCAGCTGTTCTTCTCGCCCAAATTAACTTTTACATCGTCGCCCTCGAACGTGACTTTCGATTTTCCAATTTTCCAAACCACACCCTCGTTGGGTTCCATGGTTGGGTACAATCCGAATACCTCGTCTTTTTCGAATTTCCCGGTGCTTAGGTAATCCCTCGCCAACGGACCCAGCTCGACTAGCTTGTCCGAAGAGGTACTGCCTAGGGCCTGACGTCTCGGAGCCGGAGCAAGTTCCAACGGAGTAGTGTGAATGCTGGATATCGGTGTGGGTATGGTATAATTTTGGGCGGTGAGTGGCACAAGCTCGTTGATTAACTCTTTGTTTTGCTCGGTGACATCTTTGATTTCTTTACCAAGTCCACTGATGGCATCGCTGATAGATTGGTCCTGACGCTTTTTCTCTTCGTAAATTCCGCGATTCTCGGATTTCCAACCCTTAAACCGTTTTGCCAGGTAGCTATGCAGCTTCAGGTTGTCGTCTGCAAGTTTGCGTTTCATTTTTTTTGTATGTAGTTATTTATAATAGATCAAGACGTTTCTTGCAACGTTGCAACGTTTAGAAAATTATTAATTTTGTTTCTGTATTTTCCGTTATTGTGTTTCCTCGTCATGTCTATTGTGACAAATCCGAAATCATCTTGGTTCCAGCATGAAGAGCAAAATTTGGAAACTGATTGTAGTTTATGTCCCCACCTACATAATCATCGTAAGCGTGTTTTAAATTGGTGTAGTCTTGACGAAACAAACAAATGAAATTAGCATTGTCTCGGAGTAGATGCTTGGGGATTTTGGAAAAAGACTGAGCAAGGTAGAAGCAGTCCATGCCTCTGTGCCGACCCTGAGTAAAAAAATTGCGAATTTCGTTCTCGTTCTCCAGGATCACATCGTCAAAAACCACCACCGAATTTTCGAGAGAGCAGTCTAGTTGTATCACTTCAGAAGCAAATATAGCTATGCCTAGTCCCTCGTACAGTTTCAACAGCTGGCGATACTTTGGTTGCTCCAAACTTTTGGAGAAAACATACAGGTGCCTGTTCTTCCAGTTTAACCAGTTGGGTGCAAGAAGAAAAGTATCAATAAGTAACGTTGTTTTTCCACATCCAGAAGGTCCAACAATGAGGCAGCGAATGTTGTCGGGTAGAAGCTCGCCATTTTTCCTATCCTGACGTTCCGATGGAAAATCTGGCAGTCGCCGTACCACATCCCAAGCACCAGTTACACAATCACCTCGTGTGCGTCCATCCAACTTTTTTCCTCGAGTCCCAGCCATTTCACCAACATTTTGTCACCTTTTCTACGTAATACTTTTTCAATAAGATACGTGTTGGGGTATTTTGTTTCAGAAAGTTCCTCTTCGTAAAATCTTCCTTTCAGAATTTCGTCGCGATTATCTTTTATTATATACGTGTGACGGTTTCCGGGTAAGACTCGAACTATGGTGAAAAGTTCCGTACTCCAATTTTTAGTGAAGCCTTTTTCAAACGCACGCTTAAATTTACTGATTGTCACCTGATCTCTAATTTTGTATTTCGGTTTCTTGCTCGTAAATTTGTACTTTGGGCAATAAACCGTAGAAATTAAACGTCGCTCGTCAGATTTGTTGACGTCAGCTGGTTTCATGTCTATCGTGCGATGCAAACTGTGATTATAGCTGTTAACAAGTTCCCGTAGCATGTCGAGCCACTTGTAATTCCCCTGAAGCGTGAATTGTTTCCACGTGCGTGTTTTGAGAGTTCGGTTGTAACGTTCCACTAGGCTGGCTTTGATGTGACTAAAGGTGGAGTAATGTTGAATATTTTGTTTTTGAATAAATTGTCGAAAAACAGAGTTGTAGAATTCTTTTCCGTTGTCTGTTTGAAGAAATCGAGGTCGCCTGCAACTTTCATCGAAAATAGTTTTGAATGCTTCCGCTACACAGGTTCCTGTTTTTGCCTTGAGGGGTAAAGCACACGCAAATTTTGAAAATGTGTCTATAACGGTGAGAAGATACTTGTACCCCTTGTTGATTTTATGTATATTTTTTAAGTTGCCACTGCTTATTTCCACAAGGTCAGCTTCCCACAGGTTGTCTATGCCTTTGGTCACAACCGCCAGTCGTTTGCAGGTTTGCGCAGCTCGTTCACAATAGCCTGCCTAGACATTGCGCGAAAATAAGAATATAGCTTGGATGGGATTTCTGGCTGCAGACAATGCCTGGTTTTCTATGTACAGCTTGTCACCTATTTCTATGTCGATAATTTGAGTGGCATCTTCGACATAGGCAGTCTCGCGAGTTTCGGGGTTGGTCAAATCGACCAACTCCACTCCTCTTATTTTAGGTTCGTCACTGATGTTCGTCACGGTCATGGTTGTGTAGTGGGTTGCGTGAGGCGAAGACCAGTATGAAACCTTGACGAACTGAAGTGTGCCAGCGATGAGAAACTGGTGATAGGCTTTGGCAGGAGTCAGCATGTAGAGTTTGGATGGAAGAGCGAGGAAAATTCCCTGTTTGGAATGCTGTACAGTTCGATGACAACAGTGGACTTGAGATTGTCGATGCTGGCGTTCAGGGCGTTTACATTGGTTCGAACCTCGCTCTCCACATCCTCCAATCTATCGTTCACCGATTCCAGGTTTTCCTCGATAGCACGAACAACAGTGTCGTAATCGGGCTTGATCTTCACATCGACAATAAGCCTCTTGAATTTTTCGTTTAACTCATGTAGTTGGGTACTGAAATTGGTTATGGCCGATTCCTGGCTCGCCTCGATGCTGCCAATTTGCTCTTTCACATTGGCGATAATCTTCTGTAGACTTTCCACGAGTGTCAACTTGGAGCTCTGGGTTGCGAGGTCGTGGACCTGGGTTCTAATTTCCGCAAACAAGGCATGTAGCTCGCTGATGTTCTGGTTGGTAGGCAAGGTTGCAACAGACTCCCGAAGAAATTCAATTTCGGTTTGGATGTTTTTGATATCGTCGGATTTCAGTATTCGGTTGAGAGCCCTCTTCACGCTTTCAGTTCCTGAGAGGTAGGCAGGGTGGCCACCGTGTTTTGGAGCGACTCCAAAGCTTTTTTCATCGCGTCCAACTCTGAGGCAGCATCAGCAGTGCGTATGCCTTCTTGTAATTGTGTTATGTCGTCCTGGGTGGGGGTGGATTGTTGCAAAGTTTCCAACTTAGCCTGTATGTCGTCGATCAAGTGATGAAATGCCACAACTCTTATTCGGTGTTTAGATTTTCCAACTTAGTGATCTGCTGTTGGACACTGGCCAGAGTATCCCTGATGCCAGGCAGTTTGGATTCCAGTGCTTCGTGTACGTTTGCCAGATCATTTTTGATGACAGCAAGAGCATCCTCAATATGGGCTATGGTACCTTGCAGCTTCCCGAAATCCTCGTAGGTCTCAAGTTGGAGTTTGATGTTTACCACGCTACGGGCAATAGCATTCAGGTCGCTGGACGAAGGTAGATTGTCGATGAAGTCCTCTAGCGTTTGGAGTTTAGTTTTGACTTCGTTGATGGCTGCATGCAAAGCTTCCGTTTGAAGCTCAGCCTTGATGCTTTCCAACGTAGGAATTTCGAACGATTGAAACTGTTCATGCAATTTGGCAATACTGGCATTCACGCGATCGTAGTCATCTTGAGTTTTTATACTATGGATAATGTTTTGCAGTTCAGTCTGGATGGTGTTCGTTTGGTCCTTCAAGTGTAGCTTCAGCTGTTCCACATCGGAGGTCTGCGCTTGCTGCAGCTTCAAAAATTCGTTCTGCAGCTTGCCTATGCTCAACGCCAAGTTGTCGAAGTTGTCTATTGACGCGAGGTCGGTGTACTTTTGCAGCAGCGATTTAAGATCGGCGTCAATTTTGAGTACGGGGTCCAGGCACTGAGACTGTAGGCTAGCTATCTCTGACTGGAGGCTGGAGTTGAGCGTGGACTGCAGGGCCTGCAGGTCGCTTCGCAACTTCTTGACCCTGACGTCAAGCATGAGTAGCTCGTCGCCGTGATCATCGCGTTTCGTGTGGCCAAAAATATCGTTAGGCATTGTTACCACTGTGGTTATTTATTGTAGGGTAGGTGATTCGCATCTCCACAAAAAGAGGGATGAGTTTGTCGTAGTCGTCCAAGAGCTCCACGTACAGGCAATCGCCAGCAGACACATCGTACGTTGTAGTCGCATCGATCCTATCATGCTTGATGCGATAGATGTTCTTGCCAGAGGAAACGTTGTCCTCCCCTTTGTTCTCGGGATTCATGTTGAACTGCAGTTTGCAGGAGATGGGGAACCGGTAATAATTGAAGTTGTTGTTGAATACATAGAAAGTTTTGCCCACATTCTCGTCGTACTGGGTCAGGATGCTATTCAAGTGTATAATTAACAGACCGTTAAGTTTAGATAGCATGGAAGGCAGGAGTTTGTTGAAGCCCGACGACGACGTAGGCTGGACGGGCACTTCCATAGCTTCCTTCCTGAAGCCAAACAGGTTCATAGGCATGGTTATTTTATAGAAACATTTCTAGCTGTAAGGTTAAAATTGGCCAGTGAGAAATTCCATTGTTTAGCTACTGAAAAATTAAAAAAAATATCTGTATTTCCGAAACTTGAGGGGGTAGAATCGATTTTATTTGCTGGTCGAATAGTTCTTGTCGAATCCTATCCAACAAACCTAAAATCATCATCCTAGCTCAATTAGGAGCCAAGAAAATCAATATCTTGGAAAAGTCTTAAGATATTTGTCTTAAGAAAATTGTCTTGACAGACCGGAAGTAACATCTTGACAAACCGGAAGTCGACTTTCTTAAAGATTAAGATATTTGTTTTAAGACGTTTTCCAAGACGTTGAGAAGCAACTAGTCAGTGTTGCCAACTCCTATTTGTAGGTTAGCTTCACCTGTAAAATATCATATGGTGAAATTTTCTTGGGGTGGGTTGGCAACACTGAGACCCATTTGATGGCCTAGGAGCCGCTGATTACATCTACTATTATGAAAGTGTACACCATTTGGAGCATTTCTGAAAACACCGGATAGATGCCACCGTTCCCGAGATATATCAAATAAAAGATATCCAATATGGCGGACTCTTTTCAAACTGACGGCCGTCATCACGCAGATGGAGATTGGCTACTCGACTGAGCATGTCTTAAGTTGTATAACGATTTATTCTACTAAGTCTATTGCTTTTATCAAAAAGTCAATGATTAACCGCCGGACTGTGATAAAGACACTTTTTTTTGGTACTATCTTCCATTTAGAGACACATTTTAAGGTGTATATTTCATTATAATACATTTAGACATGTCGTTTTAAAGCTTATAAATTAGGCTATAACTTCTATTTGAAACAATTTCTTGTCATTTATTTGTTCAAACGTTACAAGGCAAAATCTTCAAAAGGTACTAGAAAAATTTCGCTTTTCAAATATTATTTTTTTAAAATTACGGCAAGACAACCGACATTTTTGAAAAATAGAACAGAATATCTTTTTGTAGCCCATATAATGAGGATTAACGCTAAAGAAAGATTACCTGTCTACGACAATTGGTTACGGAGATATAGGTCAATAACTGAGTCTGCGATATTGATGTTTGGGTGGGGGACTGGGGAAGCACAGCGAGAAGGGGCTTTTGGGATTTTGCACTACTAGCAATGTTCTAACAACTGACCAAAATTCACCTTTTTCGGAATTATTCCTAACATTCGACCTTTTTTGTCCTACAATGACATGCATATTGGAACATGTCATGTTTTCAGATGATTCCTGATTTAACTTTTACTGCAATGATCACTGCATACCCATTAGGCGATATCATGTTGATCTTCCAGGATGCATTGTCCAGAGGCTGAATAGTAGGAGTGATGGTGTGAGGCGCCATTCGGTGTCTTCGTGATCTCGACTGGTACGAATTGAGGATACTCTAAACAGGAACCCTTACATCAGTCAAGTTGTAGAGGCAAAAGTCATACCCATCCTTCAGTGCACTCCTGACGCTATATTACAGCAGGACAATGTCTCGCCACAGGTTGAAAGGAATATTCAAGTCTTCTCTGCAACACGAAAGATAATGCTTCTTCCCTGGCCTGGACATTTGTCATACATGTCTGAGATATGGTTGCTAAGGAAGTAATCCGTCAGAGTCCTCAACAGCCAGTACAAGTAATGAACTGTGAACTTGCATACAAGCAGCATAGCAAGCAATTCACCAGACGCCAGTGGCGTGCCAAGGATTTTCGAAAGGGAGGGGTTACATATATTTTTCTTAGGAGGCAGCCCTCATTCTGTCATATTTTCTTGGCCTTCATATTCCTTTCTTAAAAATACCTGGCCAAAGGGGGTATAACCCCCACCAACCCCCCCCCCCCCACCTTGGGCACGCCACTACCAGACACACATCCAAAGACTATTTGATTCGATGCCCTGATGTATAGCAGATCATCGTGCAGCTTATGTAGGCTTCACATGCTTTTGGCATGTAGTATCATTGTATTGGTCTGAAACTTTAATTGTTTGTTATGTGATTATTAGCAATGTGTGAAATAAATTTCATTATATTCACATGATTCCTTCATGGTGTTGCAATTTTTCACAAACAGTATGTTTGTGTATACACAGGGTGATTCACACAATTCTGACACATTTCATTGTGAATATATGTGAACAAGAATATAGATAGTTGGATGGGGCTGCTGGGGCGGGGAAGTTATTTTATCTGAAATGTAGCATACATGTGATAATTTAATAACCTTTACATTAGATGTTGCAAATGATCTCCCCCTCTTAGTAGGATGGAATTAGGATCGAACCCGAAAGTAATTACTACAGAAATGATCTCTTGGGCTGTTGTTCATCTACTTCATGGTAACTAATACGCCTTGGGGAAATTAGATATCTAAGGAACAATAAGAGGGACTAAATATGGTTTGTCATGAATACTATGTAAAATACTTTTTGCCACGAAACCTTATCAGAAGGTTTGTTACGTATCCATATATTGCATCAGCAGCTGAAATGTGTTTTTTCAATGTATGATGGTTTAATAGAGCGTAAAATTCGATTTGTAGAAGTACAGGGTGGCGCGTAAGTCGCATTACACATGAAACTAATGGCAGAATGAGCAAACAATGATCGAAAGAGTTCGGTGTTAGTGATATTTGGTGTTCACCGATAGGTTGGGGGCGCCATGCGATTTTACCTTGTAGGGAATTATTAAGGACATGGTGTACTCCTCACAACCGACAGACGTAGCGTGATTGTGACATATTGGGTGAGCTGAAATAGTGAAAAGTTGTAGGTCGGTACGTTGTAACATGAATGTTTTTGAAATGTTTGAAGTCTATAAGTAAATATAAATATCTATGAGCATTGGCGTAACTTAGCGGTGGCGGAGGCACTTGAACTCAGCTAACAAAATTTTCAGGTTTATGAAAATTTACGAGTTATTGGTAATTTTGTTAACCTCCCGGAACCTTAGGTAACGAGTATTTTTTTTTTACAATTTTTCAAATGTAACAGTTATTCAAAATAGTCGTGGATGATATTTTTTGTGGGTTTGAAAGCTTTTTGATTCTGCCTTCGAATGTTAAGCGTACTACGTACATCAAACAGATTGTGTGGTGCCGGTGATTCAACGGTTTTAGCCTGATTAAGATGCTTTCTTTGTGTCCAGCTCCATATCACTGAGTCTCACTTGCTAGTTGATAACTATTTCTACTCTTATACTTGGTATAAGAAAACTATGGTAACGAATTGTTCTGGGTGATGGAGATGGAAGGTTTTAGGACATTAAAACCAGCACATTTCATAAGAATGTGTTGAACATTTAAAATAACATTAGATACACGGAAGAGTGGAGAGTCCAGCTCTTGCACCGAAGGACTATGGATGAGACAGATTCGAATGAGGCCGATTTAGTATTATCCTTTCTCTACCGGAGGGACCGTGTGAGGAACGACATGAACAAATGATGGATGTAACAGGGTGGAGCTTGTTCCCCGTTACCCCATCCTGCCAGATCCCAAGGAGGAAAGAACTGAACACATTCTGAAGGCCTCGATGTAAAGTGGAAAGAAGAACGTTGCTGTCTCCATCAGCAGACTTTGGAAGCACCAGAAGCTGCTTCGTTGCCCTTGATGCCCACACTGACAGAGAAGGACGCTTACCGAAACAAATTCACTGCACTGTATGGTGGTAGGATGTGAGTGGTTCCAGACTCTAGAGGACCCTCAAGGAATTCGAATAAATTAGGACTTTCTGCAAAGTGTGAAATTAACAAAATACAGCACCTTTAGTTTTGCACAGAGTTTTGCTATGTAGAATAACAAGCAGAATGTGAAGCAAAGCTGTAATTGTGCTAGTTGACAACAGGGCAAAACACACTGATTCAACCGATATGGATTCATCTGTACAAAAAACTGTATAATTGGGGTATTTCTATAGAAGAAGCTGTAAAACCCTTAAGTTTCCCTCCCTTTGGGAGAGCAGTTATGAGACAGGTTAATGGGATATGCAAGCACTTCCCAGGTAGAGAGAGACGGGAAAGCGGAGGGTCACCAGGAAGATTTCTATCAACATCAAGCTCTGAGATCATCTGCACGAACACAGAGTGGCCTTGTGGCACGAGGATGTAGGCGGTACACAGTTAACTCTCTCTCGTTAAAGACTGTGCAAAGATTAATGGGATGGCATCGAGTGCAGATGATGGCAATAATGAAGAATAGTTGTTTTTGTAGAGACAACAATGGCTCAGATACCTCCAAAAGCAAGTGGACGAAAGGACCGGTATTAAATGCACCGTAACACAGATGAATAACAGCACCACGAATAGCTTTGAGGGTGCGAAGTTGAGAAAAACGGGCAGTGGAATGCACAACACATCCAAAATCAAGCTTCGACTTAATGAGAGACCAATAAAGTCGGAGAATGCGATCAGAACCCCAAAATGTGTGACTTAATGTGGAAAAAGTTGAGAACTCATAGACAGAGCACTTAAGCTGACGACAGAGATGAGATTGCCAGTGGCTGAAATCGGGGAAGTGCTAACCACGACAAAGTGTGTTCGAATGTATTGAAGAGTTCAAAAACGGTCGGACAAGTGGTAAGCGCGTAGAAACAGCAGAATGGCCATTCATATCCACTACTCACGACAACATTGAGGAAGTCCGTGCCATGATTCTGACCCACGAGGAACTATCGATGAAGTGGCAAGTCATCTGCAACATTAGTCCTCTATATTATGATGCACGTCTTCGTCAAATTTAGGTACCTGATATACCTTCAGACCACAAAATAGAGATTACTAATCATGGTTCTTCTTCGGTATAAATGGAAGATGATGCGGCCATTATTACCATGTAAACACTACAAGAAGAGAAAACAATAATTGCGAATCTCAAATATACACTAAATCAATGACAAATGCACAATTCATTGACATAATTCCGCAGAAAGCAGTATGGACAACCTAAAGAAAATTACGGCAAGAGTGCATATAATTATTGACCGACCATCGTATTTAAAGAATGATTCCCCCAAGATTCCATCATTGACATTTTGGATTTGAGTTTTCCTAACATTGTGGAACATTCCTATAAAAAATATTTTCTGTAGTACTTAATTCCGGGTTGGAGCAAACTTTTAATGATCGCTGTTCTTATTTGGTATAAATGGATGGTGCTGCGGCCATTTTTACGCTATAAACACAACAAGAAAATAAAATAAATGATTGTGAAGCTCAACTCTACACTTAACAAATGACAATAAACACTCCATTGACATACACGCACAGAAATCAGTGTGGTCAATCTAACGAAAATTACAACGAAAATGCAGATACTTGTTGACTTACCTCATATGTAGAATTATTTCCCCAAGCTTTCATTCTTTAGTATTTTGGATTTAAGTTGTCCTAACATTAAAGAACATTCCTACAAAAAATCTTTTCTGTAGTATTTAATTCCGAGTTGGAGCCAAATTTTAGATAATTCCACCCTACTATCATGCTCCTGGCATATTTAGTGGAGTATGCTGTTGCTGTTGTAGATACCGTTGATTTTGTTTGTATTGTTATCCTTAAATTCGTCATCTATCTGGGCTAGTGTATATATTACAGTTACTTGGTGGCCAGTAACGGTTCCCATCCCAACCCCACCCTTCACCATCATCACTAACCTTCCACAACCTTGCATCCCTTCCTACATCCCAATCACAGTATTATATATATTTCAGTAAAATACACTAAAAGCGTCAATACTCACCATGTGCAGCCAATCATTTGCCTTGGTAACAAGAAAATGAGCATCAGGTCATTTATTTCTTGGAGTTACAAAGGTCACCAACACTGAGCATGGAACTGGTTCCTTGTGGCTGTAAACAGAATATATTACACATTGTAAAATGAAAGGAATACGTAACAATTCATTTGTAACAACGAATACTTATCTAATATTAGGGATGGGCTAGTATGAACATTTCACCAATACATTCCAGTACATACGTGTAGATATAAAATTTAACCTTACCAATTTTATCTGATATAAAATGCCAAACATGAAGACTGTTTGTGGCCATCATTCTCATGAGTTCTTTCTTAGAAAATGGAAGCTACCAAAGAAACTTATAAAGGATGAAATATCCCTTCATAATTTTAATAAAATAATAAAATTATAGAGACTAGAGACTAGTAATGGGAACAGAGGGTTAGTAAAAACATCAGCAATTAATTAATTTCTCCCATATCTAATACGTGCACTCTTGCGTAGCCAAATGGTTGGTGCTCTCATCATTGGGCATTCCTTCAATGAAGACTTCAGGAGACTCAAGCAACAGAGAATTTTGAGCTTAGCTTTAAAAAATGATAACACAAAGAATAAATCATCCATATTAGAAGCAGGCTTTTACATAAGATGTGGAATTGTGTTTATAGTGTAACTAGTTCTGATAATCAAATGGAGATTGAAGGATACATCAGCATTCCTTATGTCAGAAGCTTCTCCAACAAAGTCGTAAGAGTTTTATGTGATTATATGTATATAGTGGCAATAAAATCACCACATACTTTTAAAAAATATAAGGGTTTAAAATATGACCTGTTTTTCCAATAACTTTGTGTCTTTGCAGGTTTTTGAGAAAATGAAGGCAAGTGTATGTACCAGATTTGATTTGTGAGTTAGAATCATGTTGCCCTGACACGGTGGCAGGGTAAGCTGGACAAGGTAATTTATCCCCCTATAGCAATAAGGTTTCGCAAAGGTTATCCGTTGTCTCTTGTAGTTAACTATATAATTATGTTGACTTGTAGCAACCCACGTGCATTGTCGTACAATGAAAGATACACCTAGACAAATCTGAGCCGAGTACGAAGTGAACCGAACCTCGAGTGCAGAGGTAAAGTGTTAGGGGGGGGGGCAGGCGAGTAACATATTTTTTCGGGGCTCGTCCGGTATTGAACTTATTTATTTGGTGGACTGTGGCAGGATATTGAACGCGATTCTTGCTTTGAAAGTTAAGGAGAGAAACGGACGAGGATCGAGCCGATGATCTTGCGAAACAGAAAATGGGAAATTACAAGAATGTCGGTTGGTAACTCGAGCCGGTCCAGCCCGACCGCGTCAGAACTTTCTGTTGTTGAGGAACAAAGGTGCGTTTCGAAAGTGACAATGGAGGAAATTCGTTTGCCGCTTCCGACATTTGAGGGATATGTAGGAAAGGAAGATGCTTTTTCGTATCTGGATAGGATTTAAGATTACGCGGGAACGCTGAAAATTGCTGAAGATGATCTTCTGAAGCAGTTTATTGCGTTATTTCGTTGCGAAATGCAGCGAGAGAGTGGTTTTTGTTAAGGTAACCGTTCGGTGATATTTCACAATTTAGGCATAAATTCTTGCAGGCTTTTCACGGATTGGATTATCACAGAGAAGCAGAGTTATTTTTGTCTCAGAGGTTTCAACTTGCTAACGAGGGATTGGTGGAATACGTTCGCAAAGTTGACAGGCATTTTAGCAGGTTAAGGAATTCGGCTTCTGCACCAGAGAGAATTGACTTTTTGAAGTCCCACTTCAATCCGGTATTTAGGGATTATTTGTACAACAAAGCTTTCACTTCTATGAGAGAAATGAGTACGCGCTAGAACTACAAGCGGAGTTTTTGGAAAGGCAGAGATTCAAATCTTTCGTTTCGGAAGATGAAATTCGCAACTGGGCGCTGAGAAAGTGAGTTAACCAGTAATGCGAATTAGAGGGGGGTAGAAAGAAATCTGATATTTTCTTGGACCCTGTGAGCATTGGTTTTGACCGCCCGAATTTTGAGCTCTTTAGGGCTGAACATGTGGTTTCACGCCCTTCACCCTCGCGGCTTGCGTTGAGGGATGAAAACAAACAGAACCGCTTTTCGAAGGAAGATAGCCAGAGAAATAAATTATGCTACATTTGTGGGCAGAAAGGTTGCAGAGCTTCAATTCACCGTAAGGAAAACAAGATAAATGAACGTGGGAACGAAGTAACAAAAAACGCGTAGAGTTGCCACGAATTTGTTAATTTCGTGGCGTGGAAACAGCAAATTTTACACAGAAGGACATTTTTGCACCTCACAATGTAAATGTAAAATATGTAAGGGAACCTATCGTTTTATGCAACGTGGCTAATATAGAAGTACACTCATGTATTGATACGATGTCGTCCAATAACTTTGTGTCTTTGCAGGTTTTTGAGAAAATGAAGGCAAATGGAGAGAAATTGAAGGGTTGTAAAACTAAAGTAATACTTGCGGAAGGAAATGTGGAATCTCTGGGGAGCGCTTACGTGAATATTAAGTTTCACGGACACAAGGCTCGGGATAAGATATTTGTGTTATCTAATGCTAATCATGAAATGTTAATGGGAAAGACATTGATGGCTAAGCTGGGACTTGTACCCATGATTCATCGTAACGGGTGGGCAATTGAGCCTGATCTTTCGAAAATCATGCCTTTTGATTCGTCCCCGACACGTGACAGCGTTTATGCTGTTGGTTCTAGGGGACTGAATTCGACCACGGATAGAATCGAAGGAGTCCGAGAGAACGTTTCTGCTTGCGGAGCGGAGACACGTAGCAGTGACATCAAAGAGAAGGGGGTTGACGATGAGACAAGGATTGCCATGCTGATGGAGGGTACCGATATCTAAGAGGAAAACAAGCCGAAATTGATTGCCATACTGAGAAGGCATATTGATGTTTTTCAAGATAAACCGGAATTAGCAAAGGATTACGAGGTTCGTTTGGATGTGAATAACGAGAAGCCGTTCCGAGCGAAACCTAGGCCACTTTCTGAGCAAAAGAAGAAATTAATGAATTAGGCGATTGAGCTGATGCTTGAAGACGGGATCATTGAAAGGGGCGATACAGATTACCTTTCACCGCCTATCATTCATGTGAAGAGAGATAACACATGTAGAGTGATCATCGACAGCAAAGCCTTGAATAATAGCCTGGTGCAAATTCTCAGAAATGTGGCTGTAAAAAGTGTAGGAAGCATTTTTGAGGAAAAGCGGGCAAACAACATTTTCTGAATGTAATTGATGTGCTGATTCCGAATATTTTGTTTGCCACTCTCGATTTTGATGTTATGTGCTTCAAATCGCTAAAAAACAAAATGGCGGCCATACGAAATGATCTCCAAATAACTTTTGAAGGAACAGAAACAAAATAGTGATCTTGGTGCCAAACATTATGTTTCTTGGGCATCCTGGATCCAAATATTATGTTTTGTAATCTGAAATTTGAAGCTATTTGCTCGAAATCTGTAAAAAACAAAATGTCGGCCATACGAAATGAGCTCCAAATAACTTTTGAAGGAGTGGAAAGAAAATAGTGATCTTGGTGTCAAACATTATGTTTTTGGGTATGCTGAATCCGAATATTATGTTTTCTAATCTGACATGTTTGAAAATTGTTGTAGTTTTTTTCCTCTTTTTTAAACAAAAGAACCACAAAAATGACAAAACCTATTATACATTTTTTATTTTGTTACTTTATTTCAGAATGATAGAAACATAGAACCATGGATCCACTTATAAATTTGAAAAAACCTGCACCTGTGAGCCATCATCTTAAGATGTTTCTTATCAGTTCCTCCAGAACATTGCCACAAACAAAGGATTTAGCTACTTCAGATATTCAAGATACTCTCCTCAAAGCTGAAACACTGGGCGAGGTAAAGCTAGACACCTTCGTGAAGGAAATGATGATGGCCCCTGGTAAAAGTCACACACAAGTCAAGTTAAGTGATCCTCTACATAAGTCAAATGCAAAGACCTTTAAGTCCCTCTATGAAGTTAAATTGGTAGTAAGTGGCAAGGAAACCATTTAGAAAACTGACAGGAATATTCTCCAGCGCCTCGTAACTGCCTATGAGGCAGGTCGTAATGTGGATCTAAATCGCATTTTGTGTCATGAACTAATGCCAATTCCAATCTCCCTTGCCAACACAAACGGAAGTCTGAGAACAGGAAACAAAGCCATTCTAGCTGATGTGATGACCAAGGATGTAATTTGTCCACCTGATATATCAATTCCGTCTGCGTCATGTGTTATGATAGATGGTTAAGCATTAGTTGTTGCACTTGGAAAGTCTGCAGGAGTTTTTAAACTTTGGTCAACTGGCAGATGTATTTCTTAACCTTGTTCTTTCTATGAGAAGAAGCTTTAAGAGGATTGATGTCACCTTTGATCGGTATAATGAAACTTAAATCAAGGCTGGAACAAGGGATAGGTCCTTGAAACATACTCATTTAGTAAGGAGAGTAATAGAAAATGTATCCGTGCCAATCCCCAACAAATTGAGTGACTTTCTTGCTAATTTGGAGAATAAAAAAGATGTGGCCTGTATTCTCTCTAATCATTTGATCAACAATGCTCCTGAAGACAAAATATTTGTGGTTTCCGGTGGATTTCACAAGGAGGATGGCGTACGAACAAACAATCGTGATTTGTCTATTGAAGGATTGCAGGCAAACAACGAAGAGGCGGACACGCGCATTGTAGTTCACTGTCTTAATTCTGGTGCTGATAACATTGTTGTCTCAGCACATGATGCAGATGTATTAGTGCAATTGGTAGCATTATATCACAAGATTGGATGTACGAAATTGTGGTTGCGAGCAGGAACATAAATAATAATAATAATAAAAAAAACTCCAGTACATGAAGTCAGGCAGAAGCTTTCATTTACGGATCCTGTCTTCGAAACTCTCCTCCCATTCCACTCCATAACAGGATGCGACACAGTATCCTACATTGCTGGGATCAGTAAGAAGACAGCATGGAAAATATTTAACACTAATAATAATGATCTACTAAATCTTGGTATTGACGAATTGAAAGACGAAACAGCACACAAGGAAAAGAAGTTCATATGCAAGTTGTATGGTGTGCCGGATGCAAGCAGCTGTGATAAAGCCAGAGTAAAGCTGTTCAGCAAAGGAAAAACACTACAAGCACTGCCCTCTCCCCCCACTACCGATGCTCTACGGTTACATGTACAACGGGTCCACTATCAAGCCATGGTGTGGAGGCAGTCGGTCATACCAAAACCTGTGTTACCACCACCTACTATCTTGGGATGAAAAATGGTTGATGGACAGCTCGTTCCAAAACTTCAATCGCTGCCACCAATTCCACAACCCTGCTACGACATTGTCACATGTGGATGTTTGGGTGATTGTATATCCGCTACATGTTCCTACAGGAAAGGTCAGCTTGTATGTACTGCAGCTTGCAAATGTGCAGATACTGGCACTAAGGAGTGCATGAATATCCGTGACTAGATATACTATACAATTTTTTGTAGGCAAAATAAGGTTGAATAAAGATAACGTGCGGATTTATCATACACTGGTAATGTTAATATTTCAATATGGTCTTATGCTTTGAATAATACTATTATTTTGCATCTTTACTTCAGAAATGTTCTATACTTTTTTCTGTATTAGAAACCTACTGTTACACTGTTTTAATCCTAGTTCAAAAGTATGGATACGAAACATTGCATGGATGCACGTAGCCGCCATTTTGTTTTTTTAGCGATCTGGAACAAAGAGCTTAAAATATCAGATTACAAAACATAATATTTGGATTTAGCATACCCAAAAACATGATGTTTGACACCAAGATCACTCTTTTCTTTCTGCTCCTTCAAACGTTAATAGGAACTCATTTCGTATTGCCGCCATTTTGTTTTTTAGCGGTTTGTAGCACATAGCTTAAAATTTCAGATTAGAAAACATAATATGTGGATTCAGCATACCCAAAAACATAATGTTTGACACCAAGATCACTATTTTCTTTCTGCTCCCTCAAACGTTATTAGGACCTCATTTCGTATTGCCGCCATTTTGTTTTTTAGCGATTTGGAGCACATAGCTTAAAATTTCAGATTAGAAAACATAATATTTGGATTCAGCATGCTCAAAAACATAATGTTTGACACCAAGATCACTATTTTCTTTCCGCTCCTTCAAAAGTTATTAGGACCTCATTTCGTATTGCCGCCATTTTGTTTTTTTAGCGATTTGAGCACATAGCTTAAAATTACAGATCGGAAAACATAATATTTGGATTCAGCATACCCAAAAACATAATGTTTGACACCAAGATCACTATTTTGTTTCTGCTACTTCAAAAGTTAATAGGATCTCTTTTCGTATGGCCGCCATTTTATTTTTTAGCGATTTGAAGCATATAACACCAAAATCGAGAGTGGCAAACAAAATATTCGTAATCAGCACATCAAATACATTCAGAAAATGTTGTTTGCCCGCTTTTCCTCAAAAATGCTTCCTACAGTCAGAATTTTTGAAAATTGTCCCAGTCTATAAGAGATTGGAGGCTAGACGTAGAGAAATACCTGATATTAGGTCGACAATATGAAAGCTTTTTGGGGGAACTACTATATTTACAGTTCTGGATATTCCGTTTCCATTTGCAAATATGCAGATTTCTGAAGATACAAGAAAATATGCAGGTTTCTTGACAGAAATGGGAATTTTCAGATACAAAAGGTTATTTTATGGCTGTCGGAGCGAACCATTTCACTTTGCGGAACTGATGCAGAAGACGCTAGGAGAGCATTATCAAACTAATGCAATATGTTATTATGATGACCTAGTTATTGCGAACGCTACCGAGGAAGTACAACTGAGTGTGTTGGATTCTGTCCTGGGAAAAATGAAAGACAAAGGACTGACGATTAGTTTTCGAAAGTCGAGTCTCTTCAGAAAGAAAATTGAATTTCTTGGGTTTACAATTTCAGAAAATACGATATCTTTTGCGGAAGGTAAGAGAAAACAAGCAGAGCAATTGCAGCGCCCGAGAAATATCAAGCAAGTTAGGAGACTCGTAGGTTTCTACAATTTTCTGTCGGATTTCATAAAGGACCAAGCAAAGATATCCAAACCGATCACGGACTTGTTACAAGGAAATAGGAAATTTTCTTGGGGAAAAGAACAAGGAGAGTTTGCAGAAGTTGAAGGATGAAATTGTAAATAGTCCTGATCTCAAAATTCCTGACGTTTCAAGACTGTTTCACTTGTTTGAAGACTGCTCTGACATAGCGCTTGGCTATATCGTCGCTCAGGAGGACGATAAAACCAGAAAATTGCAGACTGTTGCATTTGGGAGTAAAAATCTGTCTGAAACTCAGCGTTCTTATTCTGTCACAGCGAAAGAGTTATTTGCGTTGAACATGGGTCTGGAGAAATTTTAATATTACTTTCTGCAAGCACCGGAAGTTATAGCCTACACTGACCATTCTGCGCTCGTGGATATCTTGAAATCTTCTCACATTCCGAGCCACATAAACAGAATGATAAACAGGGTGACCAGGTTTCCAGTTACCGTAAAATATATTGCCGGTAGAAATAACACAGCGGTTGACTACTTGTCTAGGATCGAAGCGGGATTCTCTGAGAGGGAGAATTACATTGGATCTTCGGATGCAGAAGAAAATTATCCGATAGAGGATATCATGCCTGAAGGATATTTCAGATTAGAGATGACGGATGGGACGATAAAGGAACAACATGAGATTCCTAAAGTCGAAGGCAAAGTGTGTCAGAAATTCGACCGGAAGCAGAAAAGGATAACGGAAGCGATGTTTACAGATGCAGCTGGCAACACTGTAAATGGAAGATAGACGAACGGACAGACAGAAACTTCGCCGCCCGTAGATCTTAACGATAAAGAAATGTGGAAATGAGAACAACAGAGTGATCCTTACTTGTCGAAATTAATTGGATGTTTAAATGGGGAAGAAGTTGAAATAAAGGATGCTCGAGAGAAGAGAAAATTTGACTTTTATCTGCAACATTCCAGTCTCGACGATGATGGACTGCTTTACCGTTTCGTTGACGAAAACACTGGACTTTATCCACCGTTTAGCTCCAGATTGAAGCTGTGGGTACCAGAGAATTTGAAGAGTGAAGTACATAAATCTTCGCATGATGATTTATTATCTGCGCACTTAGGACATGGAAAGACATTGTTTAAGGTCCTAGAGAATTATACTTGGGACGGAGTAGTCAAAGATGTCAGTAACTATTGCAAAAGTTGTATCACTTGTCTTTAGTATAATCCTGACAACAGCAGAAAGATGGACTTTATGCACTCGAGGGAAGCTACTGCGCCTGGATACAAAGTGTTTCTGGACATTTTTGGACCACTGCCTACAAGTACGAAGGGGAGATACAAGTACTGTTTAGTCATTCAAGATGAGTTCTCAAGGCACATTAGTTTGACACCGCTTAGAACTACAACGGCTAGGACGATCTCGCAAGCATTTTTGAAGTACTGTTTTCAGTCAGGTTTCCAGAAATACGTTGTCAGTGACAACCAGAGTGTTTTTCGAAGCAAACTGTATTGACAAACGTTGCGTTCTGTGAATTGCAAGCCTGTCTATATTACGCCGTATAGACCGAAGGGAAACAAATCAGAAGCAGCGATTAAGACAATCAAGCAAGCACTTGGAAAGTTCTGCAAGGAACACTAGTCGTGGGCTGAAAACTTGGACGCGATTAGTTTTGCTATTAACAATGCAACTAGTTCGATTACTGGATTGAAGCCGTCATTCTTGTTCTTTGGACGTGATTTGTACACGGCGCATGACACTTGGAAAATGGAACCGCGGAGAACGTCACGGCTAAGAGACAGATGGATTACGTCATACAGTTAAAGGAAAGAATGGGCGTGGCTTTCGAATTTGCAAGAGAAAAATAAGAAAAGACGAGGCAAAAGGCGTCAAAGGCCCACAATAAGGGCAGAAGAAGGGTTAATCTTCGCGTCGAAGATCAAGTACTGCTTCAAGAGCATAGAATTTCGTCTGCTTTTAACAATCAAACTGTGAAATTCAAAGGGATCTACAGGATTCTGAATTTCACTACTCCAAATAATGTTGTTTTGGAAAAAGGAAGGTGAGGGTAAGAGAGTTCTGGCTAACGTTGACCAGCTGAAGGTTTTTCCGAGAAGAAATTTGAGAAGTGTGAGGAAAGCACTCGTCCCTAAGTTCTACCCTGAGAATGCATCTCAAGGGGAGGGGGTAGAAGGGCAGTGAAAAATGACATGAATAAGAAGCCGAAAAGTTGACTTCTAGTTTGTACAGTAGTAATTAAGTTCTTGATTTATTGTCGCTACACATTAGAGTCCTGGTAAATTAATTTCATGTGAATGTAATATACAGAGAGACGGTATATATTACGGACTCTTGGTTTTTATGTTATGTAAACCTTTTACCTATAAAAGGTGATTAATATTCTGAACATGAAGACATGATATTTTATTCGCTAAGAGAGCTCTGAAGGATGGCAGTTCGATGCCCGGAAAAGGAAGGGAAAGTTTCCTTATAGATGAAAAATGGGAAAGCCATTTTAAAGTCGGGTCGTGTGATCGAACGATAGAACTTTCTGAAAGCATTTCAAGCTGAAATTCGGCAGGAGTCGAACCAAGTACCGCAGAAGTCGTAGACGCAAGGACTAGGTGACTAAGGAGCCGGGGGTTCTTTGTATGGACCGTGGAGAGGCCGAGTCGACCCTAGAGCGGAAGCCGGACATGTTATATAGAAGGTGGAGGAGCTGAATCTGTCTGCACCTGGGAACAGTCCTGATGACCAGATGGCTGAGATGTCCAGGAGATTCCAGGATTCCTGGAGGAAGAAACCGTGTGGAAAAAGGATATTTAGGCAGTGAAATCGAGACTTATTTTGAGAGAGACGGTTGTGGTGTATAGTGAAAATAACATTT
The DNA here is from genome assembly GCF_977018435.1 of Lepisma saccharinum. Lineage (NCBI taxonomy): Eukaryota > Metazoa > Arthropoda > Insecta > Zygentoma > Lepismatidae > Lepisma > Lepisma saccharinum. The sequence goes on from NC_139230.1 coordinate 140,295,682, forward strand.
TCAGTGAACTTTTTATTTTCTTTCGGATACAGTGCTTAGCTTTTTCTCAGTAACTTTTAGACAATTCACAAAGACTGAAATTTCAATTTCAGATTGAATTGTAACGCTGGGGAGGGGGAATCAGTTACCCTGCCCCCGTGTCAGGGCAACAGTGTTTTTTTATTCAAATATTTATTAATATGTTAATTAATTGGGTAATCAAGTGTATAAACATATGTATGTGCGATTAGTGTAAATCAATTTATTATGCATTTTTAGGTTCGTATTATTCCATGTATACCTGTAAATACCATGCAGCTCTCTGTTCTTTCTTCGTGTTTCGAACGTTCAAGAGAAAGGCGGGCAGTTCAGCTGTTAAAGATTAAAAATTTTGAAAGAAGGGTTGGCAACAGACGCCAACAAAACGTATATAAACTCCCAGATGAGAGTGGGGGAGGTCGGCTGTTGGAACTGAAACTTGGAAGGAAGAGGCTGTTTTTGCTTCGGTCAGCTAGGACCGGAGGACAGGTCACCCGAAACGGATGCCGTAAGAGATTGGATTGCCGGGCAAGCTAGTGCCTTGGTGTCCAGTTTACAGGTAAAAAGGAAGTTTATACTGGATGTTATTTTGAAGTAATTACGGTGCGCCGGGCAGCCTAGTGCCTTGTCACCGTGGAGTGTTGAGAAATGTGCACGTCGGGCGACCTCTCGCCTGTTAAGACGTTTCTTGGAGTAACGGGAGTCTACCTTGTGACAAGCGTACTTCAGATGTAATTCATGAAATGCAAAGCATCCAGGTACAAACAATAGAGATTCCAACTTCAAAATTTGAGTTTTGGCCCGATAATTAGAGAAATGAACGTTCGGATACGACTTGCATATACTTCAAACTTTACGTTAATTAAACTATAGAAAATATCCAAAATTTCCGTTTTTAATTTCACAGATGCTGGACAAGGTAATTTATCCCCCTATAGCAAAAAGGTTTCGCAAAAGTTATCCGTTCTCTCTTGTAGTTAATAATATAATTATGTTGACTTGTAGCAAGTGGCGTCTCGTCCCTTGGGGCTTCCGGGGCTTAGCCCCTAAAGAAAAACGGACGTATTGACGTAATTATCAATCACCATAACGCATAACTATCACACAGTCTTTTAAATGGCGATTTTTACCCACGTAAATTCATCGTCTGTTGCAATGGATACGACAGCGCTCCTACCGGCATTGATGTCAATTAACGTTTCCGGGGCACGTCGCAAAGGAAGGCGTGGCCTACACCCACCTACGCTACAGTGAAGGTCACATGCTAGCAGAGAGAGGAGGGGAGAGTCCAATGGATTTGAGTGCTGATTTGGGGCTAGTTCCTTCGCGTCGCGTTCGATCTCGCGTGTTGTTCTGTAGTGTTTTGGTGGCTTTCATTCGCTATGTTTGAGTGAGTTTGGCAGGGTTGATGTTCGAACACAAATTGATGAAGGACATAGGCTGTCAATTACAAGACGTAATGAATTTGTCAGGAAAAATAGGCATATATTAAATAGAATTATCGATTGCTTAAAATTTTGTGGTCGACATAAACTTGCTCTACGAGGACATAATGAAAGAGAACAATCTTTAAACAGAGGAATCTTCCCAGATTTATTATCCCGTCATAAAGAGGGAACTTCGTGTTCTTTATTGTAGTGAAGAGTTGAAAAACATAAACTCTATCAGTAGATTGCATTCATTTTTTTATTTAAAATTATTTAGAGGGTACCTTTTCAGAAACAGTAAAAATGACAAACATAGTTTAAATAACTCCAGTGGCAACAGCTGAATCTGAACGATGTCTCAGCACATTGAAGCGTATTAAAACCTGCTTAAGAAATGCAATGGGACAAGACAGACCAAATGCCTTGGCACTTGCTTATCATAGAGAAAGAATACATTTCAAATATAGAGGGCTTCAACGAAAAAGTAATAACAAAATTTGCTGAGCAGAAGAACAGAAGTCAACGTTCGTAGAAAGGTATGTTTCACAACAATACCTGTTTCTTTTGTAATCATGTGAATTGTCATTATATTTTAAATTCTTTTAAAAAATAAGTCCAGTTTTGTAGTTTAGAAGAAGATAAATACCCGTTTTTTGTAATTCATGTAATTTGTCATTACATTTTAAATTCTTTCAAAAAAGTAAGTCCAGTGTTGTAGTGTAGAAGAAAAAAATACCTATTTTTTGTAATTCATGTGAATTGTCATTATATTTTAAATTCTTTAAAAAATAAGCCCCGGCCAAATTTGAGGCCACGAGACGCCACTGCTTGTAGCAACCCACGTGCATTGTCATGAAAGATACCCCTAGCCAAATCTGAGCCGAGTACGAAGTGCACCGAACCTCGCGTGCGGAGGTAAAGTGTGTGTGTGTGGGGGGGGGGGGGGGCAGGCGAGTAACAATCACTTTTCTGCCACTTTCGGCTAATTGAAATGAAAGGGTGAGTGATGATGTGATGAAATTGATGAAGGGACATTCACAAAGAACGCCCATGCGATTCGAACTGGGCCCCTTGATTTATAGCGGGCTGTGCTAACCACTCTTACATGGAGATTGGCATATTGTATTACCTGTAGCTGTGAACATGAACAGGTAGGGCAAGCTAAGACATCAATGAAGAATGACATTGCGAACAATAGGCCCAAAACCTGGCTTTCAGAGCATATTATCTCCCTCAAACATCAAATTAGTTAAGGAAAAGTGGTGAAACACATTCAAGGTCACCATGCCCATAATGTCTAGGAAGCATCTTATATTGCCAAGAAGATTATCTTAATGAGAAATATCTGGACATTTGGGATGCCTGGATATCCATTATGATCATAACAATTACCAACCTAAAATAAACCAGTGAGGAAATAAATTGCCACTGCTATTTTTTGTTGAATGTGTGGTTTCATATTCCTGTATTAAAAATGAAATAATTATTCCATATCAAAATATTTTTATAAATAAAGGAATAATTCTACATAATTACATTTTTGTACAGTTGTAAACATTAAATTTAGTAGCAATATACAGATATAAAAGTCGAATTTACAGGCTAGTTATCTTTCTGGGACATCCCCTCAACTGATGTCATTCGTTGAGTAAATAAACTGTGTAACATTTAAATTCAATCCAACAATGGAAAAACATTCTGCAAAGCACTTGAAGCTTTGAAATTTTTAGACCTTTTATCAAAGGTGTAATAGCCCAGTCAATGAAGGAAAAAAGTATTTACATTTCAGATATGCCGTACATTGTGCAAAATCCTTCAAAACTATTATTTAGTAAGGCGCTATTAATTCACTAAATGTCAACAATGACGTGAAAATAAGTAATAAAATTAATTGCTTTTCATAGATGCACAGTAGCATATCTTCATCTCAATAATCAAATAATTTATCTTCATGTCATTCCTTCATCCTTCTCTTACACTATCATCGTATTAGACCTGCCATCCTTACTGCAGGACAAAGAAATAAGTATATTTTATTAAGTATGTCTACTAGCTTGAAACATATGAAATATAATTAACATCAATATTACATCATGATTATATATGTAATTGTGACATGAACAGTAATTGTATAAAACATTTTATTGTTGATTTGGTGTCTTAAGTCCACTTTGTTCACAACAAGGCTAATCGGGACTGGACCTACATTTTAAAGTGGAATCCGAACCACACACAAAGAGGGTGTCGCAAAACAACTTCAACAACGCTTGGGTGCTGGTAGATATCATAAAAAGAAGTAACTTTTCCTCATAAACTTATCTCGAAAGCGCTTCGTTTCTGCGCTAGAAGCGCTTAAAATCTATCCTGTGTGTATGCAACCCAACACAGTATACAACCGCTCTGACATAACGTCCAGGGGCGCGCGGCAGGGTTGCCACTAGCGCAACTTTGCACTCTTACCTGACCAAAATACAAAATAATAATGATACTTGCGATGCTGTGAGAAGTTTTTACAGTATTTACAAACTTACCAAGGCCAAGGATTTCCATTAAGTGAGGACTGAAATTCAAGAACGCTCATTATAAAAAGTCTCCATCGTGTTTCGACTTTCATGCAATATGAAAAATCCCAAGAGAGGCTTGCGACAGATGTTAATGAAATCGACGAATGTTCTTGCCGCCTCGTTTCGAACATGCAAACTGTAACAATTTATTTGGAAATTTTACCTTGGCATGTAGCGTAATTTCTAATCGAGTCCGTCACATTTAATTGAGTCGTTTAAACATACATTAATTCAGAAGAAAATTAATAAAGGGATTAACTCTTTATTAAGAACTAATTCCATATTTATGTCAAGCGCTGAGCTGTAAAAGATAATAGTATTTAAACAAAACTAAATTAACATCATTCTGTTGAACGAAATATCTTATTCACATGCGAGTATAAAGTATTCTGTGTACATTCATTAAACAGGTTTCAGCGAGACGAGACTAATTAGCACCATACTAAGAAACATCGGGATTTGTATCTACAGCGCCCGTATAAGAGAGACGGAGCAAAGCGTTATGAGGCCAAGGTCACAAAATAACCAACCTACAATAAGAATTCTAGAAGAGAGTGACAAGAAGGATTCGCTATAAACGTATTGCTTACAAACTTCAGTGACAACTGATATGCATCTGAGGAAAAATATTTTGTTGTAACAAAAGGGGGTTTCAAGTTTTTTTATACTGCAGTATCAATCCCATGGGAACATTCGAATTAAAAACTGTGTTACAACAAATTTTCTCTCTCTCTCTCTCTCTCTCTCTCTCCCTCTCCCTCTCTCTCTCTCTCCCTCTCTCTCTCTCTCTCTCTCTCTCTCTCTCTCTCTCTCGTATCTAGGCAAATTGGGTCATTTCAAATGCTCTATTAACTAGGTTATATCAAGAATTTATTTCTTTATCGAAACGAATTACAGCGAGTTCGGTGCCTGTCTGGGAAAGTTTATTCAACACTTCACGATATCGAAAGACTTTGGTTCATAAACAGATATTCTCGTAATTCATACTGTATTTACATGTTTTACCTTATTTGGTGCTTTTGTAGCTGATTCTTTTTCATCAAACGAGAAAGATTGTAAACCAAACGAAAACTGAGAACACGTCATAAATTGCCCATAATTTTTTCTTATGCATTGTACTGAAAGGTTGACATTTTCCGAAGAGGAGGGGGAGAGTGGACCATGCTTTTTAATGGCCCGAGTTCAACGGAAGAAAAGGCTGCGCGGGGATTTTTCGTCCAAGACTTGTTTTCCTTGTGCTCGCTCTATACATGGGGATGGACTCCTTTGCTTTAAAACTACCACCAGACTTCAGGGGTTAAATTCTTCCCCGACCATCGCCTGGGGCGGTCGGAGACGTGTTTGTAGTGGCTTCTTAGACAGGGAACTCTTCGTTTTACAACGGCGGTAAAACCTTACAGCGATGCCGATGCACAAACCAGCATGGGATTTTTCCCAGGTAAGGGAAATTTTGAAACTAAGCTACTATTACAGGAACGGAAAAAAGAGTGGCTGGCATGTGATAGGAAATTTGTCCTCTAGGCCAAAACAACACTGTCCCATCGAACACATGCAGAACTCACAGGCCGCTGACCTTCAACAAACGACGTTTTCAACCCCTCTGCTGCTATGTTTATGACTGGCTGGGGTAGACTTACTGGCCGGAGATGACAAAGGGCATTTTGCGAGTGGAAATCGCGTTGAAGTAATTTTAAGATAATTAGGTTTCTTACTGAGTGGAATTTCTTAAGTGTATTGAGTGAGTGAATTACGTATATATGTTTTGAATGATCTGTGCTGAGTCGTGTAGTGAACGAAAATGAATGACATAATAACGAACTATTGCTGAAACAATTTACTCTTCTTTTGCATAAGGATAAACTTCAAATCGTGAGGATATGCTGGCCTCTGGCATCGTAAAGAAGAGAAGAATGGATTTCATTTGTTATTTTGCGTTGCTCTTCTGTCACTTTAGCTAATCGCGACGATGAGAATGAGTGACGATACGATGAAATTCTTGAAGAGTCATTCACAAAGAATACCCATGTCTATGCCTGGATTTGACCCCGGGACCCCTGGCCAGTGATTTATCCACACCCCCTTACACCCCCCAACACCCTCCCAAATTTTGGTGAACACCCGCCCAAGCAGAAAAGTGGAACAACCGCCTGCAGTGGGGTTGTAAATATGGATATTTATATCAACAATAGAATGACAATACTTCAACATTAACAGAAAGGAATCATTTGTAGCTGAAGAAGCGTAGTCCAATGTACCTTTCGATCAACTGAAACCAAAATGACAAGGAAGGAGGGTGGAATGTGCAGCATGATGATTTCCTGGAAACACCAGCTCCCTTGACAAGGCTTCGGTCAGCTCTGGGGAAGGGACATTGCCATCATGTCAAACTATGACTTCTCGCCCTCTTTACAGGGATCACATTCCGTACACAGTGTTGACAGTTCAGCGTGTGAATACCTTATATATTTCTTAAATACGTTACAGATTCGTAAATTCAATTATTCAACCCATGAGTCAATGAAATTTACATTTTGTTGCATTTTCCTTTCGATTCTTCCATGTAAAAAATGTACGATAAAAGTAAGGGAAGAAATTAAAAGATACAGGTTTGACTCCTTGTAGTGAATTCTGTTACTATGGTTAGCAACACTATTTTCTGTAACTTGGCGAGACGAATGATTTTGGAGTGGTAGAACAGTCAAATGCCATTGGCCTTAGGTGAGTCTCAGTGTAGCATCTCCGTTCGTGTGTTGTCGTTCTGTTTAGTGTATAACACTGTCTGAAAATTTACTGCAAAACTGTCTGAAGAAGATAGAGAAAATGAAAAACCAGACAGAAAGAAACCGAAAGTGGTGAGTAGAAAATCAGAGACACTATATGTAAGTATAATTTATTTCAACCGATATTCATAAAGTACCAATATAAAATTTACTGACCGAGTATTCGATATAAAATGGCAAGTATTTCATGAAGAACCTAAGTGATTCATTCACGTCTATAGTTGATGACCATTTTTGTGGCTCCAAGAGTTCTTAACTTTGTAAAAGAAATTATATACTATTAGAAAGAGAATTGTAAAAGGGGGAGGGTCCACGTGGGGTGCTTGCCTGGGCGCTAAGTACAAATGTGGTGCCGAACAAGCAAAACAGATAAAAATGGAAAAACGTTAACGTCGTGGTGCCCTGTGAAATTACTGGCACCCTATTAAATTAAAGTTATTGTCAGTTTGCAAAGATATAGCTTTAGTAAAAGTCTTTCTCTTTGTATCTAGTCGGTTCCCTGACATAATGATATGTTTAAGTTTATTCAACTTTTTAGAAGAAGTAGAGGAAGTATCAGCAGGCCCGTAACTAGAGGGGGCAGGGGACAGCTGCATCCTGAGAGTCTGCTTTGCCCCCCCTGTGAAAAATACAGAACGCCTAGAATTCTCACTAATCTTTACAATTACTCTAGCAAACATAACAAAGACACTTATTGATTTTGTGATTTATGAACGTGTGGGGGATTCAGTATAATGTCGTATCAGGATTGGGAGGGAAAAACTTCCTCTTTGGTAACCGTGATTCATGTGGTAGAGAGAGGGAGTGGATATTTGATTCTTGTTACTTAGCGTTGCCTTTCTTCCACTTATAGCTAATCGCAACAATGAATGATGACGTGAAATTGATGAAGAGACACTCATAAACAGTGCCGAAACCACAGGGCGGCAGGGGGCTTTGTCCCCCCACCCACCGTCCTGACCTTGGAAGGAAGTCCATTTTAGGGGAAGCAAACATTGAAGTAAAAAAAAACAACAAGACTAGGAGAATCTAAGAATAGCAGGACAATTGGATACTCATGATGGAATTAGTTTTTACGAGATCATTGCATTTTTCTTCGAGACGGCCAAGGGCACTTGCAAGGGTAATAACCCCCCTCTCGATTTCAAAATTTTATACAAATAAAAATACATTTCGTAAAATTTTCTTGCTCGCTTCGCTCGCAATGCCTTCTGTTCTTATAGTCCAAGTTCAGAGCCATAGTTATGGGGCGGTGGGAGTCGCTCCTGGGAGCCAAACGATCTGTATGAAAAAAAATTAAAGAGAATGCCATGGTGATCCCCGTAAAATTGTTGGCGCCCTATTAAAACAATTTCTTTCTATGAAAGTTAATATGAAATATTAATGATGACACTGTAATCCAAGAAAGTCATTGATCAATCAAGGGATTCCTATTTGTTTGTCAGGTGTCAAAACATGTATTTCAACTATAATATAATACAATTCACACAATATTCTGCAAAGTGGTTAACGTAACCAGTAGGCAAACATTGTCTGTAGTAATGCAAGAGTCTCCCCTTTGAAGGAAATAGAGTCCGTGGTGGACACCCATATTTTAGCGAGTACATAAAAAATGCATTACAAATTTTTACATAGTTCATCAAAGTGTAGATAATATGTAACCATTATTATTTAATTAATTCGATTTTTGTTGCATAACAGAACACAATGGTGTTGTTGGATTCTCGTTAGATTCCTTTGTGCGGAAAAATCTTGCATACTGGAAACTAGAGGGAATCATTATTAAGCATGATTTATAAAGGGCTTCCTTAATCAGTTCTTCAGAGAGGCCCATTAATCGTCTAATAACATTATCAACCTGTAAATATCAGGTAGATACAGTCCCTATTAGCCTATTTATGTTAAACTTTATATTCTTTGCCAATCTGGAAAGGTCATTATCGAAAAAATGCCATTTGATGTTGCTCAAAGTTTTTTTTTGTCCGTTGGAGTTTCAAGATATCATCCCTTTTCTGTTACTTATCTCTTTTGGGGGAAGTGTGCCTCTGTGTACCCTGCTATATCTGCCAATGCGACCGACACAATATATTAAAAGTTTGCCCCCTTCTAGGATTGACTTTGCCCCCCCTTACAGTAAGGAATTAAACATAAAAGAAATTTAATTTACATTAAGTCCCAAATTTATATCTCACCATAGGCGCACCAGTGAGGGCACGACGACACTTGCCACTGCCTGCTGGAAAGCGTGGAAAGAGAAAATTTGTTTGGTTCATTGTGCTCTTTGTGCTGGATAGTGAAATCAATGCTATTCAATTTTTAAATAATTGAAAATAATAAAGCATTGCCTCAATTTAGAAGTGAAAATTCCTTTTGCAGTTAACATGCCATGCGTTTATTTGCACATGTTATTTCGTTTTCTTTTAAGGCAATGAGGCACGTGACTCCTAATTCCCTAGACTCTCATTTAGTATTTAAAAGATAAACTCTCAAAAGCTCGAAGCGTATTTTCCAAAGTTTTGTAAGGGTATAATGCATATGCATATTATTAATTAAACATAGCGACAGTACGATATTTACGGTACTCTTTACAATCTTGCTTTGCTCGTTCGGCGTCCTCTTTACCTCACCACATGCCCCCTGCCCCGTCCTGTTCCAACAGAAAATATGTATGTATAATTTTAATAGTTCTATGTAGCGAGTGAGTTCCAAATTCTGCTGGTGTTTTCAAATCTCTGTTTAAACGATGATTCACAAACTGAAATAAAGTAATGAAACTCGATATATTTAGAGCATGGCCATGAAGACGTTAAAATATAGTGGGAAGTTGGGATGCACGTTTGATAGATACCTGATATTGCTTTTGAACGAAATCGGCCAAGGAATTTCATATTTAAGTCTTCAACGAACGAGCAAAGCAAGATTGTAAAGAGTAAACATCATGGGATACTGTCGCTATGTTTAACTAATAATATGCATAATCAGTTTGCAAAGAAATGGTTCTAAAAATTTTCTTGCTCGCTTCGCTGGCAGTGTTATAATTTATATAAGTCATATTATATCTGCATTTATTACTATTACTTAAGACAGGCAAGTGCGCGCACACCTATGTAATGCATTCTCACTGATATTTCAATTGGGCACCCTCAAGATGAACTCAGAGTTACACCTACGGCAAGAACGATACAAGTACAATTAAACAAATATTGCGCAAGTGTTCCTAATTTCTTTGTAACTAACTTAAGAATTGCATGAAATGATTTTTGGTAATATGATGTTAAAATTTTGTGTTTTTTAATGTCATCCCTTGTGTTTTTTCTAACGATTGATTAAATCAAGTACTGAACATTATCGGAAGGAAAGCAATACTCGAAACGTTAAACTGAAATGTTAACATTAATCTATTTTCCATCTTTTCCTGTATTTGACATATTTTTTCTTCTGAAATGTTACGTGAAGGGAAGGGAGGAAGGGGGTTAATCTCTAGAAACATCCATGAAGAAATTGAATTAGGACCAACATTTTTAAAACGGTCCAAAATATGCGCTTAACTTCCCTAAACTTACACCCCCCAAAATTTTCCAGCAACCCCCAAGGGAAAAATACTGGATAAACCCCTGCCCCTGGCGTCATTGTGCGCTGTGCTAATAAATAACCATATTACCACAGAGGTTGCCAAGAGAAGAATGGAGTTCCTGTCCAAATTAAATATTCAAGGTAAGAAGTTTATTGTACGCGTATATTTTATTCTCGCACGTAGGCCTACATAAATATTTTACAATATGGGCCTCTGACTCCCCCCCCCCCGACTATTCCAATACTGGTTGCAGATCTCCACGCTTAGAGGTGAAGAAGGAAAGCGTGGGAGGGATACCGCCAGTCGGTAGGTACTCCAAGGCCCTTCATGGGCTGTTGCGCAAAGGATTATCTTATAAGCGTTTTTGCATCACTTCTAAACCTTTTTTCTTCTGTTTCTCTTGATGCGAGTGGGATCGTGAAAATGGACCGTTCCCATTTGTAAACCTACGCGTGCGTGTTTAAACTTTTTTTTACTCTCTTTGACAAATTTGTGTAAATCGTTTTACCATTTCCGGTCGCCATTTTGAATTTCTTCCAGTCATAAAGGACACCGAGACGATGCTAACACAAAAAACCCTATGTCTCTACGATCATCCTTTCGAAAGTTACAAGCGATGAAAAGATAGGCAATTGACCCCCTCCCCCTTGAAGTTAGGACCACCAAAGTTTGTGTACGTACTCTGAATGACCAAAATCGACAAGGGTGTATTTGGCAGGGTTGGCAAAATTTGCGTTTCTTTTAAAAAACAAAACAAACTGTTTATTCTTTGTTTAATACATGTTCTTTTTGTGATTTAAACATAATTTTAAACATGAGTTAAAAAACATGTTTTAAACATGTTTTAAACAAAAGAAAGTCAACCTTTGGCCAGTAAATTATAGTTAATGTCGTTAAAGAAAAAATAGGGGTTTGCGGGATCCCGACAAGTCGGGATCGGGAAAAAAATTTCCCGTCCCGATCCCGACTTCGAGAAAGACCTCCCGACTTTTCTCGATCCCGAGCAGTTAGCTTTTGTACCAGAAGTGCAAAAACAAGCACTTAAGATGAAAATTACGTGTAGAATTCGAGATTTTCAGAGGTTCTGGAAATTTCGATCATTTCCCGTCCCGAAAATTTCCCGAATTTGTCGGGAAATGACGAATATTTCCTGTCCCGAATGTCGGGATTTAAAAAAATTCCCGTCCCAACCAAAAAAATTCTGTCTCGCTAACACCTAGTAAAAATACTTATTTTTATGAAACTATATTACTGAAGCACAGTGGCTGCTAGGACAGTTTATATCCCTTTGGATATAAGGTTTACCATACTGCAGGGAAGGGGTGTGCGGGACAGAATTTTTTGTGACGTTAAGGGAAATTCTTTAAATCCCGACATTCGGAACGAGATATGTTCGAAATTTCCCGAAGCTCTTGAAATCTCGAATTCTACACGTAATTTTCATCTTAAGTGCTTGTTTTTGCACTTCTGGTACAAGAACTAACAATTTCCGATACGTTCCAAACATACATTTACAATGAAGAAAATGTCGAGAATTGACAACTTTTTAAAATGACCATTCTGTATTTCCCTGCTGCTTGGGACCCCGAAAAATCGGGATCGGGGGAATTATTTTCCCGATCCCGGTCCCGACTTTTCGGGATCCCGCAAACCTCTACTGCAGGGACAAAAGTAGGGGCAAATAGCCCCCTGTTTCCGCCACTGCTGAAGTAGGTTAGGATTCATATTCATCTAAATTTCAAGAAACTAAATATTATAGAATTAAAATCAGGGTGAAATATTTCCTGTTGCCTGAACAGTTTATATAGGACAAAACAACCTGCAGTGTCATAATAGTTTCTCCAGATCAATTTATCTATCCAAAGTACAAAATTATGTTACCAAAAGTAAGCGTCTGCGCTTCATTCAGTTATACAAACCAATGAATCGTATGGCAAGAGAGAAATAAAAATCACGTCAGGTTGGATGTTGTGTGGAGTTCATAATGATTTAGAGTTGAAAGTGAGTCATTTCACGCCTCTTTCGGGAACCCCTCTCGAATTACAGACGAAATTGAATCAATTCGATTACCTTTCGGCATCTAGTTACATTCCCCTTCCACCGGACATTCAAAATAAGAAAGCCGTGTTGAATATTCAAAATAATGACAACAAATACTTTCTCTGGTGTGTCTTGGCGGCTCTGCATTAGATTCATCAGTCAAATCATCCAGAGCGGGTTGGACATCACACGCAATATGCAGATGAGTTTGAATATGTTATGGCGGGCATCGAGTATCCAGTTGCTCTTAAAGATATATAAAAGTTCGAAACTCTTCCACGAGATGCAGAAGGCAAACGGTTAGCTATCAATGTTTATTCATTTATATTAGTTAAGCATGTCGTACATCCCGTCAGGATAAACAATGTTGTTGATGATGTAATAAATCTCCTTCTTGTTTGCAAAGAGGATGTTCATCACTACTGCCTCATACGTTCACTTTCCCGGTTGGTCAGAAGCCAAATAACCAAATATCACAGGGAAATCAAGATTTGTCATAAGTGTTTACCCACGTTAAATGATAAAAAAGAACTCAACTACCGAAAATACACCGGACGTCATATTGCTATACAGAAACTAGAAGAGCACAAAAAATATTGTGGTGAGAATAAACCTGCGCGAATGTTGATGCCGAAACCGAAAGAGACTGAGGAATTTAGGATGCACAGTGCCTTGCTTGAACATCCGGCTATTATCATAGCAGATTTTGAGGCTTTACTCAAACCACTCTCTCCAGATCCTGAAATTTCCTCCACCACACCTTACCAACTTCATGAAACAAATAGTTTCGGTTAAGTTGTCGTATGGCAGGATAAAACAAATTATCCTTACGTATACCGCAGAGTAGATGCTGTCGAACGTTTCCTGGAAAGAATGGTCGAAGAGGTCGAGAAAATTGGCAGCTTCTTGCAAATATCGAAATCAATGCTTCCGTTATCTACTAATGAACTTCAAAATTATAATAACACTGATGAATGTCCGGTGTGAGAACCGGAAAGTATGTCACCATTCACATACAGACGGTCGTTTCATCAGTGGAATCTGTAAGTCATGCAACCTTAAAATCCAAAAACCAATGTTTGTCCGAATATTCTTTCATAATGGATCCAATTACGACTTCCATACGTTAATTAGGAATCTTGGCTATGATACACAAAAGATAGATATTCTTGCTCAAAATGAAGAACGTTACATCTCTATAAGTTATAAGTAAGAAAGTTAAGATTCCAGGAACAAAACAAACCAAAGAGATGAGGTTTCTAGATTCGTACACATTTCTCTCTGCCAGCTTGGACGCTCTCGCCAGTAAACTTTCACACGAACAATTCAAAATAACTAGAGCTAGTTTTCTCAACGTAGATATAGAACTTATTAGACGTAAAGGCATTTACCCATACAAATATGTAACCGATGAATCTAAATTTATTGACTCTTAACTTAACTCTTCGCCTCAAAGATAATTTTACAGTCGACTCAAAGGTTCAGATATTACGGATGAAGAATACGAGCACGCGAAATTAATGTGGAATGAATTTAAATGCAATACTCTCGGGGATTATCACGACCCATACTTGAAATTAGACGTAACAATACTCGCAGATGTTTTTCAAACATTCAGGAAAACATCAGCGAATATTTATAAATTAGATCCTGCACATTTTTACAGTCTTCCTGGTTTTGCGTGATCGGCCATGTTGTTCCAAACAAAAATGAAACTCGAATTTATATCGGACGTTGACATGCTTCTCTTCATAGAAAGGGGGATACGGGTTGGAATGGTTCAATGTTCGCAGAGACACGCAAAAGAAAACAACGTTCAATCAATACGATCCAAATCAACCATCCAATTACATATTTTACGCTGACGTTAATAATCTATATGGATTCGCTATGATACAGAAAATTTCCTACGGTGGTTATCAATGGGTTGATCCCACTTCAATAGACATAAAAAATTTCGACGATAGGGAATGTGGTTTCTTCGCAGAGGTGGACCTCGAATTCCCCGACAATCTGCACGACATGTTTTCGAATTTACCTCCGACTCCCGAAATCAAATGTCCACCTGACTCAAAAGAAAAGAAGCTTCTGATGACTCTTGAATCTAAAAAGAGATACGTCGTCCACTATAAAAATTAGAGATTTTTAATGGGAAAGGGGGTTCATATAATGCAAATTTGACGGGTTCTCAAGTTTAAACATTCTCAATGGTTGCGTCCATATATCGACGTTAACAGTAAACATCGCACAGCCGCCACTTCAGATTTAGACAAAGATTTCTTCAAGCTGATGAATAACGCGGTATATGGAAAAACAATGCAGAATGTTACAAAGCATATAGACATAAAATTGATTTCAGATAAAAATAAATGTAGAAAGTGGGTGGCCGATCCTAGATTCAAGTCACGAATAATTTACAACAAGATTCTAGCACTTTTTAATCTCGAAACAAAATTAATGAAATTCAGAAAACCGATTTACGTTGGGGCTACAGTTCTCGACTTGTCGAAACTCCACATGTTCCAATTTTATTATGACGTAATGAAACCATTCTACGATGATAATATATCAATTTTGTACACGGATACAGAGAGTTTTATTTATTCCATACAAACACCGAACTTATACGAAGGCCTGAAACACCTTGACATGTTTGATTATTTCGATACTTCTCCCTATCCCCAACCGAACAGATTTGGAATTCCTTCCCACAAAAAGAAGGTTATCCGTAAATTAAAAGAAGAATGCAATAGTGATATTATTGTTGAATTTGTTGGCTTGCGTTCAAAAATGTATGCGATAAGAACAGAGAGTAGCGTCACGAAGAAAGCTAAAGGAGTGGGCAAAAATACAGTTGCAAACAAACTTTTATTTCAAGATTATATTGATTGTCTTAACACATGGTCATCGATATTGAGGGCCGAAGAAAGAATCCAAAGCGTGGATCACCTACTCACAACCAACAAGGTGCGAAAAGTGGCCCTGGATCCTCACGACGATAAGAGATGTATCCTCGAGTGTGGGATTCATACATTGCCTTGGGGTCATTATCGTTTGAAAGATGACAAGACTGGTATCGAATGTCCATAGTCAAACAAAAAAAATCATTCATTACATCAAACAAAAATAAATAAATAACATTCCTATGAACTTGTTTGGTTTCAGAAAGAAAATCATCATGGAAACTGCATCATTTAGCTTCAAAAATCTCTTGCCTTCCGTATTATCGAAACTCAACAGTCTGTTGATTATTCACCTGAACAGCATTTGGACGATATACGATGACGAAGTTGGTAAAACTTTTTACATCTGCAACAATAATCTCAATTTCTACAAGATTCCGATCGGTGGGAAACTTCAAATAATCGTGAATCCGGAGAATGCGGGCGAAATAAAAATTTCCTCAGGGAGTAACATTTACCGAATCAAGCACGATAAGATGGACGACGCAACCTCGTACGATGTTTCTGCAGGAGATTTTCTGTACGTCGAGCTTCTGGGAGAATACAACAAACTCATTCCCCTCTTCGTGGAATTGAGAATCACGTATCCGATGATAATAATAAATAAATAACCATAATGCTTAACGATATTCTTGGACACACGAAGAACGTGGATTATGCCAGCGATATTCTTATGCTGGATGTTAGGGTTAAATTAAGGAGCGATCTAGTAGCTTTGCAAAATACACTCAACACCAGTTTAAAGTCGGAAATAGCAAGTCTTCAGTTTCAATGCTTGGACCACATTCTCAAAATAGATTCTGAACTGAAATCTTTGTTAAAAAATTATTTCAACGTACCGTCGTTTGGTAACGTGCAAGATATATAGTTGAGCGTTGGTTTGCTTTAGAACGACTTGGTTAAATTGCAACAGCTTCAAACGAAAGATATGGAAAAATTGAAACTTGCACTTGAAGAGCAAACTTCCAATGTAGAAAACAAATTGTCCGAAGTTCAAAACTTGATAGGCAACATTAAAGATGATTTCGACGTCGAACAGTTACATTTATTTATTTATTTATTTATACATACTCCCCATAACAGAGCTATTGCTCCACTTACAACGGGGGCTTACAAGTAAATAAACTATGGTACATAATATCCATATACATAAACATAATATTAACATATACATAAACACAAATATTAACATATACAAACACATAAACCAATTGCATATACACAATTAATTAAATGATATTAATGCCTATTTTCAGTTTGTGTTATATTATATTGTATTATAAAATTATATTTAGCATTGATAAAATAACTAAAAATATAAAATTACAATTTTTTAGACAAAATACTAATTATGAATAAATTGTTTAATAACAGATAAATATCTCTCGTAGGACATAGCAAAATCAATATTAACATTATTTTGTATTAGTACATTATGAGCTTTACATATTTGAACCATTACTGAATTCTGATGTACAATATTTTTAGAATTAACCAAAGAAAATGGCAAATAAGAACGCAACGTTCTAGGTTTAATTGTGAATCCTATCAACTGAAGACAATCTTGAGCATCAATTAAGTTATTTATAAATTTATAAAGTAAAATATGTTTAGCTAGTTCTCTTCTTGATTGTAATGAAGAGAACCCAAATTCAGATAAAATAGTATTATAGGATATTCTTTCTAAATATGAAGATCTTTTAAATTTTTTGTAATATAAATATCTTACGAACTTATTCTGAACATTTTCAATTAAATCACGGTAGCATTGAAAATAAGGATCCCAGATGACACTAACATACTCTAACTTACTTCTTAATATCGAATTGTATATTGAAGCAATAGCTTGAATATTATTAATTTCTCTGGTAGTTCTAAATATAAAGCCTAAAATTCTAAATGCATCCGATACTAATGTTTGTACGTGCTCTCTGTAAGTAAGCCTTGAGTCGAGTAAAAGTCCCAAATCCTTTATAAGTTTAACTCTATTTAAAACTATTCCATTCATAGTATAGTTATGAGTATAAGATAAGTTATGTCTGCTAAACGTAATAGTTCTGCATTTACTTATATTAAAATCTAACCTATTGGTGACACTCCACTGAAAGCAATTGTTTATATCTTTCTGTAATTGCGCTAAATCACTTATATTTGTAATGGATTTAAATATTTTTAGGTCATCAGCATATAGCAGATAATTAGAATTTTTTATAACAGAGGATAAATCATTAATAAATATTATAAAAAGTAAGGGACCCAAGTTTGAGCCTTTCGGAACACCAGATGTAACATTATATAAAGGGGATGATTCAAAATTGTAGGTGACATAGAATTTCCTATTTTTTAAATACGATGCTATTAATTTTAATAATGGAAACGAAAAACCGAAATTTGCTAACTTATATATTAATATATCATGATCTAACTTATCAAAAGCTTTAGCAAAATCTGTATAAATAGTATCAACAGAGTAACCATTGTTAAATGAGTCTGCCAAAAATTGGGTAAATGAGATAAGATTAGTTAAGGTTGATCTTTTGGATATAAAACCATGCTGATGGTGAGTTATATACGGTTTAACATGATAACAAATTCTATTATATAAAATGTGTTCAAAAATTTTTGCTGGTGTTGAAATTAAAGATATAGGCCTATAATTGATGATTTCCTTGGCGTTACCAGATTTTGGTATAGGAGTTACTTTACTTATTTTCCACCTATCGGGGAAAATTTGGGTGGTTATAATCAGATTAAATATGGTGCATAGAGGAAACAATAAGCAATCAGTACATCCTTTAAATATGTAAACGGGTATACTATCTGGACCACTAGCTTTCTTCGATTTCAATTTTCTAATAGAAGTTTTACATTCAGATTCAGTAATACTATCTAATACCAATGGTTGATTTACTATCATAGGTACTTCACTGGGAATTGAGTAAGTTGGAATAGAATCATTAAAAACGCTCTTAAAGAATTGCGCAAAACCATTAGCTATATCTTTGTTATTGTCAAGTGATACTCCATTATAGGTTAAACTACACTGATTATTAGTTGATTTCTTTTTACCTTTAATATAACTCCAAAAAGACCTAGGATTATTTTTTATGGATTCTTCAGAATTCTTTATGTAAATCTTGTAAGCTTTGGTTATCATAGATTTTGATTTTCTGCGTAATTCAACAAATTTCTTCTGGTTATATTCTGACAATTTACGTCTATGTCTATAATACTCTTTATATTTAAGTAATTTTATAATATCCAATGTAAACCAAGGCGGGTACGATTTTCTCTTATTACGCTTCCTTATGGGTACATTATTACCAATAATTTTATCTAAAATTTCATAAAAGTAGTCCAATGCTACGTTGGGATTCTTAAATAATGTTAAAGGATGCCAATCAGTTTGATTAAGATTTCTATATATATTGAAAAAATCGGCATTACGGTAATCATATGTATAAATAGAACTTGACTTAACATTATGAATAGTTTTGTCATAAAAGCGGTGGACTTGAAGTAATAAGGGAGGATGATGAGCATCAGAGCTTAGAAGAGGGAAGGAGTTATGATTAACCACGACATTGTTAGACAAGTTGGTCAGTACCAAATCCAACGTTTTTCCGTTGTTATTTTTTACATTATTTATACTTTGTAATTCCAGTAAACTTAAAAATCTAAATAATGTTAAGGAAAGAGGACAACCATTTTCTAAGTCGTAATTAGAATCTACAATTTCTGGAATATTAAAATCTCCTACAATAATCAAACCACAAGAATGTATATTACATAGCTCTTCCATTCTGGTAAAAAACATATTGTAAATTTGTAATTTAGTATTAGGTGGAAAATAAACTGTAACCACTATAATGGAAGAAACATTAGTTATTATCTTAACACAAACAATCTGAATATTTTCTATAGTTATTTCAATGTTCTTGGTCCTCAGAGTACTCTTTACTGCAATTAATGCGCCACCACCTCTTCTATGTAACCGATCTTGCCTAAATACAGCATAGCGAGTATCAATAAATTCACAGTTGTTAATAACATTAGAAAGCCAAGTTTCTGTAAAAACAATTACATCATAGTTTTCATTTAGAATACTTAGATATACATCATTAAGCTTAGTATTAATACCTCTTACATTTTGATAGTATAAATTCAATTCATTATGTGATTCATTATAATCCATGACTCAACTCACCATGATTACATAATATTTTGTATATCTGTTTCAGTTTTTATTACAAAAACTTGCCTGTCATTTGGGGTCTTTCTTAAACGAATAGAACCAGAATTATCAATCCAAAGATAGGCATAGTTTTTTTCTCTTTGTAATTTCCTAGCTTGGCCGAAAATAGTTTTTCTATATGGTGTAAGGCTATGATTAATATATATTGGCTGATTATTCGTAAACCCCAGATGATTTGTATTTAAATTTCTTTTTACCTTGCGTTTTTCAATCATTTTATCCTTATCCACTCTTCTTACAAACTTTACAATTATACCCGGAGAATTATGATTGCTAGAATTCTTAAGCCTATGACATACGTCTATCATTTCCTCTTTAATTTCCAAATCAAGAGCCCTACCAACATCCATAACAGTTTGATAAACATTTTCGTTAGATTTTCCTGGAATACCAATAATTTCCAATGCATTCCTTCTGCTATATTGTTCCAATTCATCAAGTTGAACTTTAGTGTTTTTTAATTCTTGTTTCAACTCGGTATTCTCCTTTTTCAGTTCTTCGATGTGGGCGAGGCAGGCATTGATTTTGTCCGACTGGGATTTTATTAGACTAGAATTATCATCCATTTTTACATGTAACATTTCTAATGATTTACCAAGTTCAATTTCCGTCTCCTTAGTTGTTTTTTTAACATTAATAAGTTCTTCCTTTAACTCTTTCACGGAATCGAAAATGTTTTGCAAAGAGGGAACACCTTCTACTAAAGGTTCTTCAGAATGCATAGATCGTCTTTTTTTAGAGTTGCATGATTTACACCTCCATGGTCGATTTTCAGATTTATAAAACTCCAGATCGGTTTCATTAATGTTCACACATTTAATATGCCATAGCTTGGAACAGTCAGTACATGCTATTTTGGCGTTAACATCATTCCGAGGAACTGGTTTATTACACTCACCACAATTGCTCATTCTTTACGTATTATTAGAACAAACACACAGCACACAGCACACAGCACAGTAAATGTCTATATGGACAGTAACTGAGCACCCACTAAAGCACAAGGAGGTGATAGTCTGTGAACATAACACCATCTCTAACTTACGTGATGAATTTTCCACGATAGAAAGTGATTCTATCAAAAAAAGAGCTTCAAACGGAAGAAATTCATAGCACTCTTGAAGAAATTAAGAATAAATTGCAGATTTTGGAAGACAGCATTACAAATTTACCTGCCTCCGACGAATTGAAAGGTATCGGTAAGAGCGTGGCGAATATCAAGCTTCAGTTAGAGGCGTAGCCAGATTTTGAACACATGCAAACTACGATTGCTACACTCCAGGCGTCTTTGCAGTTGATTAACGACGAAATTTAAAATATTCACGCTCTCATACAGAGCTTCCAAAATGAAACGATCAGTATTCAAGACACGTTAACTACGGTTCAGAAGAAGATTGATTACTTAGAAAATTTGAACTTTGAATCTAATCTCAACAATTTTCATCATGTCTTGGACAACATGCAGAATGATCTCCAAGCTTTGCAGACGAGTGTTCCGTCGGACGAAGATTTACAGAGGTCGAAAACAGCGGTGTCGACGTTGTCCGAATCTAGTGACGCGGAAAGTATCAAAGCACTCGGAAACACGTAAGTGGTCTTCCAACCTCGCAAGAACTTCGCGCCGTGAAAAGAAATATTGCACGCATACTGAAACAGATAGAAACGGAAGTGACAAATAAGGAGCAGATTCGGGATAAAATTTCTTCGCTTCGTGACATGGTGTCCAACCAACATCGCAGAGTGTGACCGATCTCCATACGCAGTTTTCCGAGATGAGAAATATAATAAACGATCTTACTGTGAAAAGTTCCAAATTGCATCTATTGGAAAATCTTCAGCAAATTGTCGTGAGCGTCAGAGAACAGGTTGGTGTTCTGGAAACTAATGCTGCCTCTCAGGAATCGACGCTAGCCGCTTTCGGATCTAAGTTGCAAGAACTGAACGAAAACTACAAACAGTTGAATGTTGAAATAAAAATCAAACCGTCATTTTCGTCTATATCGGATTATATCGTCGAGCAATTATCATAGAAAATAAACTGGGACATGTTCACAGTAATCTCGTTACTATCGATACTAAAATTGCCAAATTGTTTTCCTTGGAAGTTAGCGAAATCAATAGCATACCGAACCAGCAAAGAACTTCCACTTTCGTTAACGACAACAAGTTGTACGTATTAAGCCCACATAAGCCATATTCCAGATTTTTAATCAACGGTACCATACAAATATACGAATTTTCATATTGGGCTCATGGAAAACAGATCGCCATTCCTACAATGACATAAGTAAGCGCGGAGACCAGAAGGCAGGAAATATCCCTTTAGCGTACTGGGATGAAACTCAGTCTGTATATGAAATACATAAGGACGAAGATCTTACGGTTTTGATGTGGTCGCTGGAGATAAACTTTTTATTAAAAATACCAGTGAAGTACCACCTTCGAAACATCCAATCACGTTAGTCATTCTCTTCAAACGAAATCTATCGCTCAATGTCTACGAAGGATATAGTGAACGAATTACACAAACCAGCGCGTCGCAATTACAAACGTTTATCGGTGATGACCAAAGGCATCGACGATTTGTAGCAATGTGACCTCGTCGAAATAAGCAGCGGTAATTTGAAAAATATACATAAAATCAACAAGGTCAAAAAGTACCTTCTCACCGTAACAGATACATTTTCAAAATTCTCATGGGCTTTACCTCTAAAAACCAAAACTGGAACATGGGTAATCGAAGCATTCAAAACAATTTTCAATAAAAGCATCAGACGTCCTAGATTCCTTCAAACAGATATCGGAAAAGAATTCTACAACTCCGTTTTCCAGAAATTTGTTAACGATCAAAACATTCATCATTATTCGACCTTCAGTCACATAAAAGCCAGCATAGTGGAACGCTTTAATCGAACCTTAAAAACGCAATATGGAAACGATTCACGCTTCAGGGAAATTACAAATGGATCGACATCCTACAGGAACTCTTAAACGATTACAATCACACTGTTCACAGCACGATACGCATGAAACCCGTCGACGTTACTAAATCTGACGAGCGGCGTTTAATTTCCACGGTTTGTTGTCCAAAGTAAAGTCCCACGATCAAGAAAGCTAAATACAAAGTAGGAGATCAGGTGAGGATCAGCAAATTCAAACGTAAGTTCGAGAAGGGATTCACAAAAAAATGGAGCACAAAACTTTTACCGTATTTCGAGTTCTACCCGGAAACCGTCATACGTATATAATAAAGATAGTCGCGATGACATTTTGAAAGGACGGTTTTACGAAGAGGAACTCTCTAAAACTAAATACCCCGACACGTATCTCATCGAGAAAGTATTGCACAGAAAAGATAACAAATTGTTGGTAAAATAGCTGGAAATTGGTTCAAGGAGTACGTGGAATGTGGTGAAGCGTTTACCAGATTTTAAAAGTCAATCTAAAAAAAAGAATGGCAAGTTGATACCCGATAACATTCGTTGTCTAATCGTTGGTCCTTCCGATTGTAGAAAAACCATGTTACTTATGGACAATTTTCTCCTCGCACAGAATTTTTTAGATTGAAAAAACAGACACCTGTACGTGTTCTCCAAAAGTTTGGAACAACCGAAATACCAGCAACTCATTAATTTGTACGAGGAACTAGGAATAGCATCTTTCCAATCCGAAATAAAACCTCTCGACCGCTTTCACGAAAATTCTTCGTCTTCGACGACGTAATTTTAGAAAATCAAAATGAAATTCGTAAGTTTTTTACTCAAGGTCGTCTCAGGAGAATGGATTGCTTTTACCTAGCTCAAACTTTTTCCAAAATTCCAAAACAGTTACTACGCAACAATGCTAATTTTATTTGTTTGTTTCGTCAAGATCACACCAATCTCAAGCATGTTTACGATGACTACGTAGGAGGAGATTTCAACTAGAACGAATTTTCGAAATTCTGCTCTGCTCTTGTACGGACAGTGTCGATTTCAGATTAGTTACTATCTACATGACTCGAAAACCCAAAAGTACAGAAGCAAAATCAACGACTTTGCGAATGTTGCAACGTCACACGACGTTTAAAATAACCCCATATAAAAAAAATGACAAAACTAAAAATCGGAGACAACTTGAAATTGTGCGATTACCTTGCAAAACGATTCAAAAGTTGGAAATCCGAGAATCGTGGATTCTACGAAGAGAACAAGCGCAAAGGTCAACCCATCATCGACGCCATCAGCGGTCTATTTAAGGAGATTAAAAATGTCACAGAACACAACAAGGATCTCATCACGGAACTCGTACCTCTTGCGGCTCGAAATTATGAAGAAAATCCTCCAACGCCTCTCTCTAGCATTCACACTCCGCTCGCACTTAGGCAAGCTCCGAAACGTCAAGACATAAGAAGCACTTCATCCTCTTCGGATAAGATCGAGTTGGGTCCATTGGCAAGATATTACATGAGTACAGCAAAATTCGACAAGGACGAGATATTTGGATTGTACCCGAGCATGGAAACTAACGAAGCAGTGATTTAGATAATTTGAAAATCGAAAGTCACATTCGAAAGAGAAGACGTAAAAATTAAATTAGGTGAAAGAGATAGTTGGTCAAGGTACCCAGGTACTGTAGCACTTTGGGAACTCATCACCAAAAAATATCCCAAAAATTACTCGGACGAAGATTATCAAAGTTACACTCACATTTTAATATTGTCGGATGCTCTGTACCAAAACAACGACACCACTCAGAATCGTGCCAAATCCAGCAGCGGAGACAAATAGAGGAATCTCAGCAAACCTATTTGGAACGATATAAAAAGTGGAAGCGGCGTCAAAAGCTACTATATACGAAGGAATTCGTATGGGTTGACGATGTTAGGAAACTAGTGGATCGTCTACTTGTCATAGCAGGCGACGAAAATGCAGGTAATCGTAATTTTTACAACGAGAAAGTAGGAATCGTGCACATGGTCAGCACCAAACTCTCGAACTTCATCGTGAACGACAGTAAAGTAATAGGATACCTGATCACAATAATCAACACTCTTCCACCGAAATTTTGGAACGTGGCAGAAGGCAAGGGACTCGTGAACGACATCATAAACAAATTACCTTTCGAGATGCATATCCCAGGTTATCAGTACTGCGGACCGAGTACCAAACTAATAACACCCGTAAAAAGAATGGCGCAGCTTCAAATGTCAGAATTTATTATCGAGTTGCTGCAGAACATATTTACGATCACGTTCGATGAAGGTGATGGGAACATCGACGTGATCAAAATAACGTCGGAATTTCGTGCACCATGCAAAATGATTATCATGGACCTCCTTCGGAAAATATGCTGCACGAAGAGTTTGCAAGATCTCGACGTCATGTTTCAAGCTGCAGGAGAAAAATTGGATGACAGGTTGGACGAGCTTCACAATGCGAGACAAGGCATAATATAACACACCGACGATTGGAACAGGTCCAACGTGGAAACAGCTAGCATCATCGTGCAGCTCATCGCGTTGTCCCAAGCGCGAACATTTTTCATTCGACTCCCACGATATATAAATAACCGATTGTCAAAAATAAAAAAAAAATATCATGTGAATTATTCACAAACCTAGCGAGATCACATCATCGTGCTGAGTGAGACAAAACAGAAAACGTTTTCCCAGAATATATACAGGGTGTTTCAGAGCCACCCGTTCCTCGAGAACGGAAGATCGTATCAAGTTGAAACAAAAAAAATGCACCAAATAAGTTGGGCCCAAAGAATCCGTAGAAAGTATTTCCAACAGCCCGAAAACCAACCTTTGTGGTTTTAGTGGGGGGCACATGCCCCGTTCGTGCGATTTTCAAATGGGAAGGGTAGTTTGGAATGCAGATTCGGAATGGCGGGGAAAAATACGATTGTCATCTGAAACATTTGTCTTTACCACCTACCGTTTTCCGTGTAGAAAATGGTTTGCAAAAAAAGGAAGGTGTGCCAAATCGAGTAAACCGAGATTATCAATTAAGATAAGTGTGGCACCATAACAGTTTCGGAAAGTGGAGGACACAAGCTTTCCAACGATATGCCACATATACGATGCACGGCAGCGGCTGTAGCTCGGTAGACGCGCCGGTAGAGCATGGATTCTAAGCGAAAAGTCGCCAGAGTTGAAATAAATTTTGGTATGCTCGCCTACCTCACCAAGTCGCCAGCCAATGCCCACGAGCTCTGCACTAGAAGAGGGTGATTCATTGGAAAAAGCAAAATGTCGACTTTGTACATATATTATATACACACACAGACCCTATTGCACAAGATATATACACACATAAAGCAACCTCCTATCACAAACACAGCTACCATATACGTTGGCCAACGTACCCCAACACATTCCCACCTGGGCCCAAAATAGTGTTGCACGTTATCACGCACGAAATCACTGTTGTGGGGGTGGTGGCCACAATCCTACCTTTGTCCGGCCGATGTATGTATGTCGTCCTAAGTCCAGCGCTGGTCCGTGTGCAGGGTCACAGAGTCACGGTGGGGTTATCGGGTCGAGTCTCGACAGCAAGGGGAAGGAAGCCCGGGCAACGACACTACGACTGAGGTCAGTGAGTGGGCTTACACGGCCGTACGGTATCACAGTCCTCGGTCACTCAAACACATACGTAACCGACAGTTCCTAGCCAACTCGGAAACGTACTTCTTTATATCACCAAGTTTTACGTTAGTTCCCCGGAACTACTTGAGTATAACTTCGCGGTAGTACATCAAGTGTCCAGAAACTAACTTCTCTAACTCACCGCAGTTCTAAGTCAACTCTCACACTATCTCTCAATCGTAGTCCTCCTACCGTTACATTCGATTCCGGGGTTGCCACATTTTTTGGCGGCATCCCCTCCTTTGGAATGACCCCCGAATCTAAAGGGGGGCCAATAGACACTCTTGGATCCGTGGTACTGCTGAAAGCGGCCCTGCTCGCCGGGACCCGAAAGATTTCTCTGCTATCCGGTGCTGCCATCTAGGGGACTCCTCCACGCAAACACGCACACACCGACGAACTAAATCTTCCACCTTCTTGTATTTTATTTCCATATTATGTACAGTTACATTAATTAAATATCACCCCCAGTACACTGCTTCACTGCACCCAAATATTCCACTTTCATCAATAAAATAAATCACACATCCTCCATACAATATTAAAGGCCCCCTCTGTAATAACAAATACATGGTTCTCATTTAACAAGCTGAACTACCACTAAACACAACATCAATACTCTCATATATGCGGATTGTGATTGAATGAACGATTTCAACACAGAATATCAAGTATAATTTAGATAGATGTAGATGTTGAATTTCTAAGGGGGTTTGCGATCGCTGCTGTGGGCAAGCGAAATGTGGTTGGCAACACTGGCATGGCACCTTTCGGCAAAAACAGACCCCTCCTTGGACGCAAGTGCGGAAAGCAATGAATCAATGCTTCCCTATACATTTCAGGACAGGAGAATCGGCAAAACGATGCCCATCGGCGCTTACGTTCAAGGAGAGATGGGGCGTCGGTCCTACGTTGTGACATGTCGTCAGTAACGAAGGACTTAGCCTCCTTTTTTAATACAAAAAACAAGAATTTGGTTAAAGACCGGGAGAGGCAAGCGCATGATTGGGGTGGAATAACGGCGCATGTCGATATTTAGAAAGAATTCCCCCGTTCCCGTAAAATTGGGAAAAGTGGATTTCGCAATAAAAAGCATTCCTAGAACCGAACAAGAGTGCTGAAGAACGCGTTCCTTGACCGGCAGAAGGAGCGAGCAACGAGGCAGGCCAATTTAAAACATATCTATACACACACACGTAAGATTTATATTTATATATAGCAGAAAAAAATATGTACATTACACTGCGGGATTAAAAAAGGATGAAAACACGTGACCACAAAAGGGGGTCTAAAGTTAGGGAAGTACTCGAAAATTTCAAATGGCAAGGTGGAGTCGAGTAACACCTCATTTTAAAGGTCACAGAAAAAGTTAAAAGGATGCAAACATGATTTTGTAATCCACTGATCGGTTTCAAAATGGCGACCAAAACAACTCCGACTCCTAAAGTTGGTGTTCCAAAGTGAGGAATTACGTACGTAAATAGCAAAACACAAACACTGGACAGAGTATATCCTGTACAAAGAATGCCAGCGGAACAGTTGTTTACTCGTGACAAGGTTTCTAAATGGTTACTGGTTCGCTACCCTTGCCATATGCCACCCGTCACATGTAACGACAGTGTACTGAACGTCCGGGTGAGAGGCTTGCGGTTTCGGATTAGTACATGCATCTGTGAGTGTACAACATGCAGTGAGTATAACTTCAGGTCCATTGTGTACTAGTAATAATAAGCATAAGGTCACGTGTTGGGAAGGCTGCAGTACACAGCATGCTGGCCCAGTCGACAAATTACAAAGTACGCCAATTGCCGATGCATCCCGTTCCATTTGACTGCACGTACGTTGTTCCCACTGCCCGGTTCAACAAAAGGCAATCGGTAAGTACCACGGGTCGAGGTGTGACGAGCTCTCCTGCATAGAAGTCGGTTCCAGTGTGCTTCTAGTGATAACACGAATACGCCCCTCCAATCTTGGTCTCATTCACCGTTGTCTGTTACAAGTGGTTGCATCGTCGAAGGCATTGTGTGGTACCTCAGGACGTTCTACAGTGCATTCCTCGCGGGTAGTGTGCATTCCTGTACTTAATTCGCAGTGGCAAATTGTTGAATCTGAACTAATTATGCCTTTCACAAACCAAAAAGCATTTGATATGCTCATGATTTTTGGGTGAGTGCCAACGAAATAGTTCTGCTGCTGCTCGTGTGTATACTGCAAGGTATCCCGGTCTGGAACATCGTTCAAGACATGTTTTTCGCACGCTTGCCGATCGCAATGTCCAGCCTTCTAGCAGTCAAAAACATGAACACATTGCTCGGCCTGTTCGAGATGAGACGTCTGCTGGTGTACTTGCAGCCTTCCATCTCAATCCTCATGTGAGTATCAGACAAGTTGCTCGTGATTCTGGTGTCAGCGCAAGTACAGTGAGAAGGATTTTAAGGATCACACATTTCATCCGTACCACGTGTCCTTGCATCAAGATCTACAAGGAACTGATTTTCAAAGCAGGCTAGACTTTTGCATGTGGTCTCAAGCTCAAGTGAATGCAAATGATAGATTCTTTGACGGAATGTTGTGGTCTGACGAGACTACATTTAAAAGCAATGGTCAAGTAAATCGGCACAACATGCATTACTGGGACTACGAAAACCCACGGTGGACGCAAGAGGTTCATCGTCAACGTAGATGGCCTGTGAATGTGTGGTGTGGAATCATCGGCCGACGAATAATTGAAACTCATTTTTTTTTCAAGCGACGCTTACCGGTGTTGTGTACCGCACATTTCTTGAAGAACAACTGCCCAGTCTTCTCGAAGACGTCCCCTTACACATCAGAACACACATGTGGCTACAACAAGATGGCTGGCCAGCACATTTTGAGCTGACAGCCAGGAATCAGGTGAATGTAATGTTTCGTGGTCGCTGGGTAGGTAGAGGTGGGCCTGTGCCCTGGTCTCCTAGGTCATCAGACTTAACATGTTTTGATTATTACCTTTGGGGACGACTGAAAGAAATCGTTTACCAAAATCGCCCTACAACGAGGGACTACATGATCGAGCGCATAGTTGCTGCATGCTGGCAGATTAGTGAGGCAGAAGTTATTGCAGCACAGAATGATTTCAGTGTCCGTCTGCAGAAATGCATTGAGACCGAGGGAAGACATTTCGAACATCTACTGTAAGTTGGTAAATGTGAATCACATTGGGTGCTTTACCTATTCATCTCGTTTTCGTTGTTCATTGGTTTCTGATTACTCTTTCGTTTTTCTTATCATCATTTTTAGGTCTGTTTCTCTTGTCAAACAATGGTTTGGCAATCACTTTTTCGTTGCAACCGTTAAACACGCTAACGAATTCCTTATTGTGTGTGACAGTAAACCATTCGTTGCCAGTCCTAAGCCTGGAGAAAGTGTAAATGGCGGTCAAAGTTGCAGCTTCCCATTACCATAATTTTTTGTACAGGATCTTATATACTCTGTCCAGTGTTTGTGTTTTGCTATTTACGTACATAATTCCTCACTTTGGAACACCAACTTCAGGGGTCTGAATTGTTTTGGTCGCCATTTTGAAACCGGTCAGTGGATTACAAAATCATGTTCGCATCCTTTTCACGTTTTCTATGACCTTCAAGACGAGGTATTACACCACCCGCCTTGCCATTTGAAATTTTCGAGTACTTCCCTACTTTTAGACCCCCTTTTTTGGGTCACGCGGTTTCATCCTTTTTTAGACCCGCAGTCATCATGTGGCATGTCGTTGGAAAGCTTGTGTCCTGCACTTTCCGAAACTGTTATAATGCTGCAGTTATCATAATTGTTAAGCTCGGTATACTCGATTTGGCTCATCTTCGTTTTTTTTGCAAAACCATCTTCTACACGGAAAACGGTAGGTGGTACAGACAAATGTTTCATTTTGCAATAGTATATTTTCCCCGCCTTTCCGAATGTGAATTCCAAATATACCCTTCCCATTTAAAAATCGCACGAACGGGACATGTGTCCCCCACAAAAACCACAAAGTGTGTCTTTCGGGCTGTTGCAAATACTTTCTACGGGATCTTTGCGCCCAACTTAGTGGTGCATTTCTTTTGTTTCAACTTGATACGATCTTCCGCTCTCGAGAAAAAAGTAGTGTCTTGGTCGCTCTGAAACACCCTGTATATAAATAATATAGCATATCATCAAGCCCAAAGGTGTAGTTTACCAGGTACAGTACTCGAATCTCAAAGATCTGGGTGCCCTCGATGGATTACTCACCAAGAAACAACGAGAAAAGAAACGTTCTTGCTTATCCAAAGGTCACAGAATGAAATTGTTGCTCAGCACTCCTCACTTGAAAAGATTGCAGGGTTCAAGGAAGAAGACACACAAGGGAGGTTTTATATTCAGCATTCCAGCAATTCTAGCAGATTTGGGTGCAGTGGGAAGTTTATCGGGTGGTAGTGCAGCCATAGCAAAAACCGTAATCGACTCAAAAAAGAAGAAGGCAGAATTGGAAGAACAGAAACGTCACAACCTGGAAATGGAGGGAAAAAGGTAAAGGTGTGAAGAAGAACGCTTTGAACAAGTTTGAAAAAAAGAAGAAGCACTCAGTAACCACGACATTGAATCTCTGATCGAACCGTTGGGAATCAGACACTTCAGAGGAGTTTTCATGTCAGATTCTTTACCCTCCGCAGTAAGAAAAAAAAAAAGAGTGTGGAGTCGTCAACTTGGACAATTACGAAAATCCAGGCACGCATTGGATATGTTATCTCAATAATTCAAACAACAACGCTTTCGTTTTCGATTCTTTCGGAGGTATTCTACCGTCGGATTTAGTAAAATATCTCAAAGCTTCCCACCTCTATTACAACGACGAGAGAATCGAAGGTTAAAAGGAAGTGAACTGCGGTCATCTTTGCGTTTCCATTCATGTCTCGAATAAATAACCCATCAATTCGAGATTTCCAGAACCTAACCTAACCGAAAGTTACGAATTGCAATCTTTCCCTCCCAACCATCGCACGTTCGCCAATCTCAACGAACCTAACCGGGAAATCGAGTTCGATGTGGACGAAGGGGACGGATTCGTTCATACTCACAGATGAGACGTGTACGTAAAAATCGACGGGGTGAAAAAAAAAACGGAGAAGCATTCCCGACCAACCTGTTCTCGCAGGTTGAAGTCAGAAAACACGGAACGGTCATCGATAGAGTCGATTATCCAGGAATCACTACCACGGTAATGGGAATGTTGACATTTTCGAAAACAGTGGCCGCTTACTACAAGCAGGAGGATTCGAAGCGGGAACAAAAATATCAACAAAAAGACACACGGTACTGTTTCCCATTCGTCTACTGCCGGGTTTCTTCTCAGACAAGAAGGAGATCATGTGGAAATAAGGTTTGAGAATCACTTCTCGCAGATCTTCAAACGACAAGAATGTTTTGATGCGATACAGTAATTTGAGTCCGGACGGGATCACTCCGCTTCCAAACACTTTACGCGAAGCAGCAAAATGCATAATTCGAACCATGGAGTTGAGAATTCCAGTTGTGGAGTACGAAACCAACCACGCTCTCAAGTTCAAAGCGGATATTTTGAAAAATCCACAGGTACGCATTCAATTTTACAGTTACCAATGCGTGCAGAAACTCGCTTCCGTTAATCATTACGAATTTGACGTCACGACGCAATTCAACAACATACAGTACGACATGCCAGATTTCGTCACAGTACTGTTTCAGACCGGGAGGGACAACGACAAGAAAAAAGATTCCAGCAAGTTCGACAACTGTAAGATCAAGAAAGCATACCTCAAGAACGGAAGAAACAAAGTTTTCCGGCGCGAAAATCACAACCTCGACACAGCACAGACGATTTTCTTAAATTATACGAAGCATATGCCGCTTACAAGAGAGTGACCGAGGGAAACATAGCTGTATACTACACTCCAAGCGAATTCAAGGCACACAGACCCATGTTCGTCATCAACACGTCGAAAATAAAACCAGTGGTGGTCAATGATAGAACGAACATCAAGATAGTGTGCGAATTTCACAACCCAATCCACGACGACACGTGTGCAGCGTATTCCTGGTGGCAGAAAAGTCGTTCGTCCAAGATGTCAAGAACGAGAGGGTCAGGGAACAGTTTTAAAAATGTAAGTTCATATCTTTCTTTTTTAAAAAAGGTGACACACACACACACACACACGTAAAGAGAGAGTAATACTTGCACACATCATTTTTCTCTCTTTACTTACGATGAGAGTAAAATGAAGTTTAAACAAGCACGCTTAGGTTTACAAATGGGAACGGTCCATTTTCACGATCCCACTTGCATCAAGAGAAACAGAAAAAAAAAATAGAAGTGATGCGAATACGCCTGTAGGTTTAGAAATAGCCTGAAAGGAGACTCGAAATGAACACTTGCCGGTACGAGTTGATTGCCACCTTTCAGGCGGTGTCAAGAAAAGCGGTTTAGAATATTTAAAAAAACGCTTATGTAGGCTTAGAAATAGCCTGAAAGGGATCAAGCTATCATTTTTCGAACTACAACAACTTTCATATCCGTGTCCGGTATGAGTCCGTAGGAGTCAAGACCCAACTTTCATTGACCGAATTTCCACCGATTGATCTCAGCGCGACATATTCAAGTTGGTCGGGTAATAGAAATGAACTCACTGGTCGAGAGTTTTCAGGGAGGGAAAATTAGAAGTTCGCCGGGAACCGTTAATTCATATCTACTTTAGTTTAGTCCATAAAAAAAGTCCTCATGACTGGAGAGAAAGAGAACGTTACCTAACTAGTTAAAGAAAGTGAATAGGTTAAGTTATATCACGTAAGAAATAAAGAACGTACACAAAAACAACACTTGTAGGTTAACTTAGCTCGTAAAAGGTTGTAACAAAGTGAATAGGTTAAGTTATATCACGTAAGATCGAGGCATACCTACAAAGAATGAGGTAGGAAAAAACGAGTTGCGGTGAAAATTGTACTGGGTCGAACGCCATAAAATTCACAAAATATCTTCATAATATGATACAACTGAGGCTAAATCCATAGAAATAGAAGATACCTACTAAGTATGACGCAGAAGGAATAAACATGCACTACTCATGCTGACGTTTTGAAGCAGACAAGAGTGGCTCACACGTGAATTCTTGTGTCTTTTAAATTAACATATACAGGGAGGTTATTTCAGTCGTTCACCGCCAGCGTGACGGCCGGTCGGCGGACTCTTCATGCAACAGGTCCCGGCAAATTGCGTTCAGGAAGTCCGTAACAGAAACCGCTTGTTTTGTAATGTTTCCACTTTTCACAATTACAGTTACAATTACAATTGAAATAAGCACGTACCTTGTCGCAAGGATGCTGTGTGTGTGTGTGTGGAAAAGGTGTCCTCCCAAATACAAATATTTCTGGCACCTTATTTCTGACAGAAAATCTTAGATTAGTCATCGCTACTTTATCCTCAGTTGTCGCGACAGCGCCGGCAGCTTATCGGGGGTTGGGTGAGTTGTCTGTCAGCCGCGAGAGGGCGCTTCATACTGCACGTGTCGGCAGTGATGCCAACCGTAGGGACATGTCCCTAAGCATAGGGACTTTTCACTAAATTTCGCCCGCGTAGGAACGCAGGGACAGATTTTGCCAAATGAGGGAAAACGTAGGTACTTTTTTCAATCTTGGTAAATGACATTTTATGAATTAGTTTATCTGGATACTTTAGCGAAGAGGAGAAAAAAGAACTAACTAACAAATCTCCATGATAATTTTGGAACATGTTATCGGTTACCAAAAACTTTCAAGGCAAGTTCCTTTTTGAAAACATTTCCACTCTCGCGAAAATAGTGCTAACATTGCCACATTCTAAAGCGGAAACTGAAAGAATATTTTCAATGTTAAGTGATACAAAAACAAAAAAGGGAAATAAAATGGGACCAGAATTGTTAAAGACTGCAGGAAATACAGCATCACCAACCAACATCTATCTCTGCACAGCAGCAGCATGTATGACTTCAAATAACATAATCAACAGTAAACGACTCAACGTTATTCATTAGGGGTGTGCAGGATCCTTTACTTTAAAAAGTCGTTAATTCTCGACGTTTTCTGCCTTGTAAGTTTCTGGAACTTATCGAAAATTGTAAGTTTTTATTCTAGAAATGCAAAAACAATCACTTAAAGTGAAAATGACTTGTAAAATTCGAGACTTCCAGTGCTTCGGGAAATTTCGAACATTTCCCGTCCCGAAAATTTTCCGACTTGGTCGGGAAATTGCAAATTTTTCAGTCCCGAATGTCGGGATTTAAAAAAATTACCGTCCCGATCCCGTCCCCACCCAAAACATTCTGTCCCGCACACCCCTATTATTCATTAAGGCAAGAATTTACAATACCGGACCCTTCTGTAATTTCTATGCTACGTCTTATACTCACGAAATAATTAGTCGTGATAATTTATCTCAAGTTAACATGTTGGGGTGAGGGGGAAAAAATGTTAATTAACGTGTAAAAGTTGTAAAATAAGCATTTCAATTCTCGCAATGATTCTCCGTATACAAGTATGGTAGCCATATTTGTTGATATGAACAAATTACAATTAGTTACGCTGTCTACAGCGTTGCCACACTGTTGATTTCATACTTGGAGAGCATGGATTGTGTAAGAATAGCGGAAGAGAACAGTAAAAAAGTTGTTAATGTTATACAGATTGTTAGGTGGAGTGTGCAGGAGGGCTAATTAATAAACTTATTCATTTCAGTATATTGCCCAAAGAACATGCTTACATGTGACAGCGACAATCACGATGTAGAAGAACTGATTTGATTACAGGTAAATTTGGCAACATTACATCAATCATAAAATTGCAGGATACGAAAATGGCGTCTTCGATGATGTTAAAGTGCTACGAAAAAAATATTTTTTATCGGTTCGTAATCACAATTACCGCAAAACCATTCAGGAATAGCCCCACTGAGCATTCTCGGTAAGGTTAGGTTAAGTTAGGTTAGGCAAGGCAAACATAGTTAAAATTTGGGCTCGAAAAACGGGTAGCCCAACAAACCATTGACGGATAGCCCCACGAACCATTCAGGTACAAAAAAGGTAAAGTGTTCCCCTGTGCATAGCACCACGCCATGAAGGCGTATAGGGGGTGTGAGGGTAACGCCCCACACTTTCTTGATCCGGTCGTGAGTGGGGGTGATGTGATCAGCATCACGCCCCTGACCGCCTTTACCCCCCAGGGTTTCCCCCAGGTACCCATGTTATTCGACGCTGGGTAGGCGCCGGGGCCGCTTCCAGGTACGGTTAGGTTAAGTTAGGATAGGCAAATGTAAATTCGCTCCTTCATTAATTGTGGAAGCACCGAGCAGAAAGATTTGGTAAGTAAATGTGTATATTTTATCTTCTGTTTTGCATGCTCATGAGGTGATAATTTTTTTAGTCGCTTTACTTGGCGTAGGGACATTTGGTCAGTTGTAGGGACATTGCCGAAAAATGGTTAGCAACACTGTCGTCTACCAGACGTAGTGAGTGTACCGTACCCTCATGTTCACTTCTGTTTGCGTTTATCAGTTACGCGTGTTTTTTTATACTGTGTTATTGCTAGTGCTAGTGCTTTATTGTGTGTTAATTGTTATTCATTCATTAGTTATGTCGTTAAACAAATATAGTCTTGAACAGAGAGTTTTTATGTACGATAATTACGTGAAAACGAATTCTTGCAGAAAAGTGGTCAGGGAATTACGATAGACAGGATCTCTTGAACCTAAGAAACGTGTTGTATTGCTGTTAAAGGAGGTCATTTTCAACATCTCTTATAACACAGGAGGTTAGTGATCATCATTATTATTACTTTTAAATATCATTTTACGCTTTCGGTTTGCTTTATGCGCCGGGATGCTGTCTTCCCTTTCTGACAACTGACGATAAAGTAGCGATGTCTAATCTAAGATTTTCTGTCAGAAATAAGGTGCCAGAAATATTTGTATTTGGGAGGACACCTTTTCCACACACACACAGCATCCTTGCGACAAGGTACGTGCTTATTTCAATTGTAATTGTAACTGTAATTGTGAAAAGTGGAAACATTACAAAACAAGCGGTTTCTGTTACGGACTTCCTGAACGCAATTTGCCGGGACCTGTTGCATGAAGAGTCCGCCGACCGGCCGTCACGCTGGCGGTGAACGACTGAAATAACCTCCCTGTATTAACCTCGATTCATTTCGAGTTATGAAAGGGGCCCTTGGTCTCGTCTCGAAATTCGACACAGCACACGGAATCTTGTGTCTGCACGATTTATATTTTCGTCAAACTTTCTCTACGTGAAGTTTAACTGTATTTTCCCGATTATTCTCAGACAAAGTTTTGAAAACAATCGGTGAGCCCTCTCAGAAAAACTGAAGAAATAAACTGATAAATAGTAAAAATGGCATACATCGGTAGGGGTGTTTAACTCCTTCGTTTCATTATCTTACGTGGATTTCCAGAAAATTGAACTATTTGATTTTCGTGAATTCAGAGACACGTTGTAGACCCTAAAAAATGCTGGGTGGTATGTTGACCCTCACAATTAATATTTTCATTATTCCAAGTTAAAAATAGAGTTTGCTGCATTCGAGCAAGCAAATAACTGCAAAAAATTTATATGTTAAAATTACATGGCATATTCATAATTTTTAATGCATGAAGTGAAAGAAATATGAATTCTACTTACAACTATGGAATTTGAAAAGTTTAAAATCATATACGTATCATAGGTATTAAAAATCCCACAAGTGATAATTGAATCAAAGCGATGAAACAGGGACAAGTATTTGATGAAAAATGACCCTTAACTTAAATAAACTTTTTTCATGGTTAGTTATTTCATGATATTTTATGGAAGTTACAGAACAAAGGTCCTTAGTCTCTTTCACGTAATTGGTGTCTGATGCGTCAATCGTCTCTGAATTGAAAAGCGAAATTCGATTACTTCTTGCTTCCTATTGGTACTTACTGAAAATCGGCAATGTCTCTATAGTTATCGACTTCTCGACGTCGGCGATTGAATCCAATTAACATTTCAACATAATTGTGTAGAACGTACAAACGATTCGCTTTCGACTCGCTAAATTTGTCAAAAATATGCTGAGACATATTTAGTCCTTCACTTTTTACCGTTGAACATTTGGATAGTTTTTAATATTATAAAATGTCTCCCTGAATTCCTAATCTTTAACTTCTTGAAATGAGCTCATAAAATGCTCCTTATTTAATTTGTTTTGAAGTTTATTTCTTGATACTTTCTGTACAAGAATTTCATTTTTTTTATAAAATGTACCGCATAATTTTAAAAAAATTACTAAACTTTATAGTAGAAGTATTTAGTTTCTGCATATTCCATTTGGAAAAAATGAACGTGATAGTCAGTGGTGTACGTACTCTTCTGAAATAGATTTATATATTTTCTTCCAGTTAGTTACTTCTATAGAAATGTGTATCCTATCTCCCTTACACAAAGTTGTGTAAGTTATTTATTGATTTAATTAAACTAAGGAAATAGTTTCCTAAAACTAATCTATATCTTATTTCATTCTTTTGCACGCGTCTTTATAAAAGCTTTCCCAGGGTATAGATCGAGTACCATAATGTAGAACAATAGGTTTACATAGGTTTTAATATTTTGGAAAGGAAGTTAATGATTGTAAGTCAAGTAAACGTTTTGTCATTAACTATTAGAAATTAAGTTCGTCAAACAGCAGATCTTGCTTCTGTCATTTTTGGGTGGGTGGTCTAAAGGGTAAAACTCGAATTCACGGACTTAGGGGTTACAGGACCCCCTTCAAAAATATATGGGATACATTTTACCCCTGTACCCCTCCCGTCCTACGCCACTGATGATATAATTAAGTTCATGAAGAGGCAATCACAAAGAACACTCATGTCCATGCCAGGATTGGAACACGGGACCCCTGGAGTCGAAGCAAGCTGAGGTAACCACTCTGAGTTCGGTCTTACCTGAACTCATTTAAAGATACGTACAACATTGCTATAAAATGTATCGGGAGGGGAAACTTATAGGGGATGGATGTCATATAACATGAGCCATCTTTTATTTATCCACAATTTCCAATCAGGATAATCCTAAGAGTTTCCAGGGAAGAGCATATTGTAAACTTTACACTAAAAGTGTTATGTATCGCAAGTGATTATTTCAATTGTTTTCAGTGTGTGAAATTCCCTGTAACTACTCTTGAAGCTTCAGGATATTATATAAATATATAAATGATACTCCTATGTAATTTCCCTAAATGCCAAAAAATAGCATCTAGAGGCGGGATGCATACACAAGAGGGGAAGTTAGTTTGATCACACACACACTCACACAAGTTCAATTTTCTTAGGGTAGTTTAAGGTATGGCTCAAAACCACAAGCATGGCCAGGAATTTTCAAAATGTAGACATTACCCTAAAGAGAGTGATTATTCCTTTTTTAAGAGTGAGCAAGTATTATGTCTTATATCTTGCTATGTTTCCTCTATTTGATGATTTTATGTTCCACCAAACCTTTCTCTCGCCATACTTCTACTCAGATTGCTCACAATTTTGGGTATTTCACAAAAACACTTGACCAATTTGATTAAAATACCTATTTACATTACCTGAACATCTTTCATAGAGGTAGTATATTTGGGCTTTTTGCGATTATTTTTTGAGGGGACAGTGCCAACCCATTAGCCTCAGGGCGACTATTCATGCTGAGAAACGTAACATTTGCTGTAAATGTAATAAAATGTACAGCCATAACAACATTTAATATTCAATTTAAAATGTGACCAGCACATGAAAAAATAGACGCTAAAAAATGTGATCTGTAAACATTCTTTTTAAACATGCCAGCCCGATATAAAACTTAAGTTTCGAATATATTGATATCGTTGACCATCAATGCAATCGTGATGTCAAGCATACTGATAGGATTAGTTTAATATCTATCCAATTTATCCTGATGATGATATCGGTTATCCATAAGCATAGATTTGCCTGTAGGAAAATTCACATTTCCACGTCAACTGTATTCCACTATACATTTCATTTCTAAGAAATAAAAGAAATTTACACAAATGCAAATTTAAAACTTACAGGTTTCATATGACTGTCTTTCTTCCACATCCTTGCTCCAACACAGCGTCGAAGCAGATATTCGATAGCTAGTGCCATGAAGAGGAGGATCGAGATAACAGCAATGAATACAACAGCCGCCGTCCAACGGCCCCCAAATATGCCCGACAAAGGTTGGTCCGAACGTTCATCTACAAGTAGAAAAAGAAATACGATAAAATTCAGAAAAATTGTTGATTGATTGATTTGGTTTACTTTACTTCGTTTTTCTGCACCACTTCATAAAAATCAATCAAAATCAACATAGATAAATATGCCATCGTTCAAAATTTGCTATAAAATATCGATTCTCTTTTCACTGCAAGAACGAAAGAGATGGAAACAAACCCACGTGACCTGGGAGAGTCCCTATAGGTTGATTTCACGGCAGCTTTTTTACTTGGGCGAGCTAAGTTGAGACTTAACCAATAAAGAAACTCATATCACATGTTTTGGCTTACAGTGACTTTGATCTTGCTCAGGAACGAGAATTACGTGGAAAGGAAGGAAACGAGGCGGGGCTTGAAAAGTCTCTCACAGTCACAACTTAAAGTAAGAATTTTGTTCCTAAGTTTTACACTTCCTGGAACCTTGACTTCTCTCGCTGCATTCTCGGCAACACATTTCACGAACACTATTTTATCTTTATTCAAGTATGTATCGCAAAGTCTTAAAGTTTCTTCAAGTAAGAATTATGAACCTGTGGAATCTTAACTTTTTTTTCGTGATCGTATAACACTTAACATTGAGAGCAACAACTGGAAGAAGTGGACTTGGCGAGATAATATTTATGGAACAATGAGGAAGAAAGAATATATGAATAGCAACATATTATTTCAAAGATTTGAATTTCAAAGAAACTTTATTGAAGTATTCACTGGTTTAGTTCCTATCGCTATGAAATTTAGATATAAATAATGACAAGGTTAGTGCATAAGTATTATCATTATTATTTCAATAATATTGTTATTTTATTCATGAAGCATTTATGAAAGTGCGGCAGTATCCTCTAAACGGTATTATATAGTAGTGAGTTACAGTTTGCAGACGATTACACTACTTCTCCATCTTCTACTAATGCGTTAAAAATAAATTACATCTTTTCTACATGAAGAGAATGACTAAATCTAATACCAAATTCAGAGAGTCAAGTTCTTGCATTGTCTTCTTTCATGTTCTTTGTGATTAGAAATTATTACGAAAGAGTGGATTTGCTTTAGTCAACAAATGGCATTCTACACCAGTGAAAGCTTTCAGTAGTAATTTATTTATCCCATAAAACTTCCACACTCATTTTCCCTCCTCCATCCCGTTTTCCTCTTACCTCTCACCATCACTATCTTCATTGTGAACGTTAGACACTTATTCATAGTGCGAGAGGGAAGAGGTCGGGACAGATTGTATCCCTTCAGTTAGAGGGCCTCCCCGATGGCGCGGTGGTAGCGTCGTCGCCTTGTAATGAAGGGGTCCCTGGTTCGATTCCCGGTTGAGACACATGGTGGTTCGGATCCCACTTTAAACTGTAGGCTCAGTCCCGATTAGCCTTACTGTGCATAAAGTGAACAACAAATCAATCCAAAACCCTTCAGTTAGTACAATCTAAGTAAAGAACTCCATAACTTGGATAAATACGGAAAGGAAGTGTTATTCGAAGGGCGGGGTGGGGGAGGGAATGTTATTCTTTTGACTCCATCTGGTTGCTACTTTTTAGGCACCTGTGTAGGGATACTACTATACGTATAAAGGCTATAATTTATGCGGAAAATATGAATATACTTCATGACAAGTAACTCTCTCCACTGCAAAATTTTGAAATACAACATTGAGTACGGGAAAGCAAGGGAAATACAATTTTCGGTGTTAAAAATGTAGACCTATGGTTAATCAACAGGAACAGATTAACTACGAAGAAGAAGAAAAAGATTGGAAGGGGCTTCATGTTCTTCTTACCTTGGGGAGCCAGTGTTCCTTCAATGTTAGCTGTTGTGGAGTTGAGGATGATGTCACTCATTGTTTCGTCGATATTTACCTGCTACCAACCACTCCGCAAGACAGCACCCAACAAAATGTGCCACCCTTCTCGAGAACAGCTAAACGAATGCACACATACGTCAACAATCTGACATTTCCGTGGAAATTATCACGTGATATCCTTGTATATCTTCGCATGTGCAAAAAGTATATTGTTTCATTCTGCGAACATTTGTAACTATAGTTCTAGAAACAATATAGTGAAGAATGTGTAGCAGGATGTGTAGACGAAACATGAACCCTGCTGCAGTCCGAACCTCTTGCTCAGAGTGGACAATGGGTTGCCCAGAGATTCATTGTCTATAAAAGCTCTTCTAATTTCCTCCCTAGTAATTTATTCATTGCTCCAAGTAGCTTCCATAATTCTAATTACGATAGTGGTATTTTCCAGGCGGAAGTTGAACATTTTTTTTCACTGAATTTGTATCAACATGATAATTTTAAAGGAAATTGGCCGCCTACATATGAGAATGTATTACTCAAGTATATTCATTATCAGGCCTGCTTAAGGACCCGGGGCCCTGCTCTCGGGGAGAGGGGACGCCAAACGGGGTATTCTTTTTGAGTAGCGTCAAAACCTTAATTTTGATTATGTAAGCCCGATCCGTACCCAGAGGGAGGACCAAGCGGGCCATGCCCCTCACCCTCGCACTATGAAATATTTTGATTTGAACGTATAAAAACTTATGAATACAAGATTGACATTTCTGAAGATTCTTATACATTTCGGTTTTCTCATTGCACAAATGAGTAGGTTGTTTCTCGACAGAGGCAAGCACCAGAAGTCTGTAGTCGACAATATTTAATAATTTTAGTTTGTAACCATTGACGAAGGCTACCAGACGTCCTGATTTAGTCGGGACAGTCTATTGTTGTTAGTTTATGTCCCTACTTTTTGCGAGCTGCATATGCATAATCTAATTTACAAATATATTATTACCTAAACACAGAATTATCATCGCTCATAAATGGTGCTAGTCGAATAAGACAATTAAAGTGAATTTGAAAACATCGTTAATTTGCGGAATACATTATTAGTCGAATACTTCAGAGAATTGAATGTAAACAATATGCACCAAGTTGTAGGCCGTGTGACAGATTTTGTCTGTAAGTTACTGTAGTTTATTATCGGGTCAGGGGGTCTATCGGTGAGATGAGTTCTTCCGTTACCAAGGAAAATGATGTTGTACGTCTAGCTGCAATAGCATCATAGTGCTGATGGTCACATCCAAGGTGCCAAATCCCAGAACACGGGGGAGGGATTTTCCTTCCACCAACGATCTTCCACCAACCATCTCTCCCTCTCCCTCTCCCTCTCTTTCTCTCTCTCTCTCTCTCTCTCTCTCTCTCTCTTTGTTTCTCTATTTAGAAATAGTAAAGTCATGAGGCTTAACGCGAAGCACTATAGTCGTAGGTTACATTTTAAAATTATATTAAATTTTACCAGTAAGGAACTGAGAAGGAGATAGGGGAGGCCAAGGATATGGTTGTCCCAAGCACTGAAGCAAAGATCCTATTCTTCAAGGTCACAAACCCAGCAATCCCATTAACACAGAAATTAGCCCCACCTCTTATTTCTTCTCCATTTCTCATCTTCATTCGTTTTGCTGTACGAGTGAAGAGAAGAAGGATGGAACTTTGTTACTATGCTCTAGTTGCATCAGATATATTCATGAAAGTTGAGCACATAGGACCCCAGGTTATGATGAAGCGGCGAATGTAGAAGTTAAATGTAGCCAACGCGCGGAAAACCAAGTTACTCCACCCCCCCAAATGATAGTTGGAGACAAATAATGATCTCCTTTATTGCTGACTTTAAAAAAGAGAGAGAGAAGCAGAAAAGAAACAAAGACTAAAAGAAAAAGAGGAAGAAAGGAAGCCAAGACAGATAAAATGGAAGAAGATAAGGCAGAAAGACAAAGGGAACGAGAAATAAATAAGCAAATGTTCGAAGATTTTAAAATAAATCTGGGTAAATAAATATCCGAAGCGATAGTTAAAGTCAGAGAAGATGGAGGAAAAATATATGAAGAGCTAGTAGAAAAAGGGAGAGAAGATAGACAGATAGATGCTAATCTCTTTAAACAGCTACAAAAGTGTTTGCATAAAAAAATAAAAGTTCGAGAGGAGAAAGATAATGTGAACTACGGTTTTTTAACCGAGATGAAGAAAAGTTAGATAGAAATATCCGTAAATTTGGAAGGTGAGATAAGAAAGACCTTTTTTCCAAACGCAACAAATTGATATTAAAAAAAAAATATCCTCGAAGCTGGAAGCCTTGCCGCTAAGGAAAGAAAATAGAATCGAAGAGATTTAATCTCTACCGAAGAGGCTACGTGTAAGAACATCTTGCTGCTCGCATTCTTCTAGTTCTGAATCTAGTACGCACTCTGATCCATGACTAGGGAAGAAACAAAAAAGGAACGGAAGATTAAGACGAACTAGAGTCAGCTCACCAGACCAGTTTGTTGAGTCTAATTTCTACTTCGACAATTCGACTAACCAAATATTCAGAATGTCTGACGTCAGTTCCATCACTACGTTTAATGGTGAAATAAACTCGGTATCAGCAGAAAGGTCCCTAGAGAAGATAAATATCTACATGGACTTAATGAAGATGCCCATGAAGTATATACTAAAAGTCCTACCTTCACTAATTTTATGGTAAGGCCAAGTCTTAGTTTATGGCAAATGAAAAGAAATGGAACACATTTGAACATTTCTGCTCTACATTTAGAAAGCAGTATGAATTCCGAAGCGAAACAGAGGGAAATGTATACGCTGAGGAATAGGCGTTACAGCAAAGGTACAGGGTTATCATTAGAAAAATATTTTTAGAAGGTGTATGCAGCGTACGGCAATTTATCAGAAAACATCAACCAGTCATAAGTGCTGAACTTGATTATCAGACAGTTACCCTCACGAATCCGACAATTCCAACCAACATAGACCATTAACGAGTTTCCTGGGAAGGTTCAAGTTTCCGAACGAATGGAAGGATGGAAAGCCCATAACCAACAAACTAATGAACGGCGAAATCCTCATCTACGAGTTTGAAATCTTGCGCTTTGCATGAAGAA
Organism: Lepisma saccharinum; assembly: GCF_977018435.1. Lineage (NCBI taxonomy): Eukaryota > Metazoa > Arthropoda > Insecta > Zygentoma > Lepismatidae > Lepisma > Lepisma saccharinum. The sequence continues at coordinate 140,340,171 of NC_139230.1, forward strand.
TGGAGAAGAAGAAAATAAGAGACTTGAGCAGACAAACCAAGGGTTTAATGGAAACCGAAGGTTCCCAAAGAAGGATGCTGGTAGGAGAACATTCTGGAATAAAACCTAAAATCAGAGAAATTGGAACCAGTCTCGAAAGAAAGAATGTGGTATACAGACTGACAAAATTCCAGAAGACTGTTCTTTAAACCCTAGAGCGCCTTCATGGGAAATTCCTTCTACAAGTCGAGCGAATTTAAACCAGAGATCATTGTAGAAAGAGCTCTCCCGTCTACAACGCTACACAATCTTGATGTTTGTGAGAGCGAAGACAATTTTTTTAGAGATGAGAAGTTGAAGTTTTGTATATGGATACAAATTCCTGTCCAAATTCTGAAGAAGAGAAATTGAAGACTAAAATTGATAAACGATGTAAGTGCCACAATAATTCAAACACCGTTTTCCACGTTAAAATGTGAAATGTGCCATGTTTTATAATGTAACAAACGTGAAATGTGGCTGGTAGCCCTCTAAGTAGTTAAAAGGGCGTGTACAGAGGTCACTAGTGTGCACGTTCTTATGGGCTGATGTGCGGAACGATGCGATTTCCCAACACTTTCGCTTTTGGCACTTACATCGTTTACCAATTTTAGTCTTCAATTGGTTACCGTTTTAGAAGTAACTAGGAATTACAGCAAGAAGCCAGAAATTTTAATAGAAGTCTTAGGATTGAAATAAGATGTGCTTTGGATACAGGAAGCTAATACACTGTTATGAATTATAACGTTTGGGTAAAGCTCCGAGAGAAAATACCAGGCTTAAAACTTCAAAGATGTCCAGGTATAAGATTAAAGGATTTTGTAGGGCATGAAAGGTTCCTTATTGCAGGATGCCGAACAATTCATTTTGAAATTGCAGCACGCACTTTCCAAGATCAAGTCTATGTGGTAAAGAATTTAGAGGCATATTTGTTATTTGGATATCCCTTCTTCAAGAGATATAAAGTCAATTTGGATGCAGGTGCCAACAAATTATATTTAACGCTGCAGGGACGTCGTTGAAGAAAGTTTGATTCCAGATGGCCAACAAGATCGTTCTGAAGCAATTAGTGGTAAGACTTTGTCTGTTAAACTATTAATGGCTGAAAGGGAATCCCATTCAGACAATAGTTCCGCCGTCGAGGAAGATATAAGAGAGAAGGCTTTTTCTCCCGAATTGCTGAATCAAGAAGATATGAAGAAACTACACTGCCCACTATTTTCTGACGAATAGGGATTTGAAAATCATTCAATCTGCGAGATAAGTATAGATAAATCCGTATTTCTCTTACAAAATCCGTCTCCCGTTCCAAAGGAGGAGAAGCTAGAAGAAGAACTAAATAAATGGAAAGCCTGCGGAGTAATTCAAAGTAGCAGCTCAATGTTAGTGGTTGACAAAGCTGACAAGACAGTAAAGAACACAGTGCCTCAACTCCAAGACGTTCTGCAAAGATTTTTAGGGAATAAGTATTTTCCAAACTTCAAGAAACATTCCAACAAGATGTCTTCTCCAGAAGCTGGGAGCTGTTGAAGGATGATGTCCAATAACTCGATCACTAATGAACATCGCCTCACAACATGAAGCAGAAGAAGAAGCGAGTAGTAGAGACAAATGTTAATATTCTATGATTCGTACTTGTTATGATTTATTTATTATTTCTTATTTGATTGATTGTCTTGTTGAAAAAATATTAAAATATATTACCCTGAAAAGATGAAAAAGATGGAATAGATGAACGTTTGAAAATAATGCTTATAAAATATAGAAAATAAATGTTAAAAAAAGATGAAGAAAAGACAAAAAAATGAAAGAAGATAAAAGTTATAAAACAAAAATAAATAATGTTAACTTTTATTTATTTTTATTTTTTCTGTGTCGCTCCAGTCAACTGCTTTCTAAGCGCTTACGCTATGTCCAACGTGGATACGGGCAGCGCGGTGCGTGCGGTGTGATGCGAGCGCCGCACCGCAGATATGTGCGTGAACGCAGGGAGTGTCCAACGTTATTGCGTGCGATTGTGTTGAGCAGTTGCGACGAACATGGCTTCCAGTTCGGTGCGCTCCGTGCTATTAATGGAAAGTAGTGTAATTAAAATGAAAATATTGAAGGAACACAAGAGACGTCACATACAAAAGACGCACACAATCTTCAGGAATAGGTTGTCGTATGGAGAATTTCATCATCTGTATCCGCAGCTACGAGCCGATGAAAATGCTTTTCATCAGTACACAAGAATGACAATAAACACCTTTGACTATATTGTGAAAAGTTTGGATGGTGCTTGTTATCATTATACCACAAATTTTCAAAGACCAATTTCTGAAGAAGAGAGGTTGATGCTAACCTTGAGGTAAGTGACTGAGATTTCAATTATTAGTATTATGAAACTTTTCTTACACTATTGCTGGAATACATTTTGGGAATACACATTTGGTGAATGCTGCTGAGTTAATTGTTTTCTGGAAAATATATATTTGTAGCATTAGGTGAAGGGAGGCTTGCAGAGGAATATGACGGCGAAGTATTGGGGTAAGCTAAACTGGCAGGAGAAACAGGTGTAGAAATGTGTGGAAAATTAGAATGAACAGACGATGCAGCAGTAGTTGAACTCATAAAAGAATAATTTGAAAGAGGAGACTGGAAACTATCTCATTGAGTTTGCGACAGCTCTTGCATCAATATTTCTTGAAATTTAGTTCTAACTCGTAGTTGCTGGATGGGATTCATTCTTTGAAAATATGGTAATAATGACCTCATAAACAGTAAACTCTCATCTTCGGGTGTTTGAAGTAGAGCAAGTTTTTTGGACTCAATATCCAGCAGTTTTCGTTCTAAATCAATTGTCTCTTCGTGTGGTTTCTTCCTCCTTAGACCTGCTTTGGATGGGGAAGATTGTGTTGTTCGTTGTGGAGGAGCAGATGGTGTTTGTGTTTCATTTAAACTCACCTGAGAGAGTTCAGTATTTGTGTTTTCGTCCAACACTTGCATCTTCTTCCAAATCATCACCTTCATGACAGTCACTCACCATTGCAGACACCTGCCTATCTTCTGATGCCTGTAATGAAACGTTTCCCTCCGTTTCTCTGTTGACTTCTGTATCCTTTAGAAAAAGTAGATTCGTAAAATACTGCCACTTCCCACGATACGTTGCCGCACATTCTTGGGAGCAGCCCGATTTGGATTTCGGAATTTTCTTAAACTCTTTCACAAATTGGTCTCGTAAATTGCGCCATTTCATTCTAGCTTCATCCTCTGAAATCAAAAGAGAAGACACTCACTAAGTAACTAACTAACTCTAATTGCATTGTCTAAACCTACTTATTATTGTTCTGCCTTTATGAATTGTTCTGCATTTGTGAGTATTAATAAATTTGTACAACATTTCATTACAAATCAGCATCGTCTGAACAAGCTAATCAATATGCTTATGCAATTCATTCTGATCTGTCTCACTACATACTGCGGGCAACTGTAAAAGGGTGTGGAGATAATGCATCCACTTGTTTCAAACTTATACAATATTTAAATTCTTCTCAAACCCCATAGCTCTTACATAGTTAACCTTACTTTCCCAAATTGCATTGCAATACACAAGTTAATCATCGAGAATTCTTTAGCATATGGGGTTTGTCGTGTTAAAAGCATGATGACTATATTTTTTAAGCCATCGACTGGAGTGCAATACTTCTAAAATGGATGTTTTTTTTCTCTTCCAGATACCTATCGACTGGAATTGCATTCAGACAGATTGCCTTCTCATTTCGCATATCTAAATAATCTGTTGCGTCTATAGTCATTGAGGTGTGCAAAGCCATTTGGGATTCTCTTCAGAAAGAACACATGCCTGTGCCTACTGTTGCAGATTTCAATCGAGTTGCGCAAGACTATTTTGAAAAGTGGAACTTCCCTAACTGTGTTGGTAGTATCGATGGGAAACATATAAGAATGAAGTGCCCAAGCAAGTCAGGCAGCATGTTTTTCAATTATAAACAGTTTTTCTCCATAGTGCTTTTGGCCGTTGTTGATGCAAGGTATAGATTTTTAATGATCGATGTGGGTGCATATGGCAAAGAAAGTGATGCTGGTGTATTTTCTAACTCAGCACTTTATCAAAATGTCGAAAATGGTTTCTTATCGTTACCAAAAGATTTGCAGCTGCCCAACTTCCATCAAAAAGCTCCATTTGTGTTTGTAGGAGACGAAGCATTTCCATTACGAACATATCTTATGAGACCATATTCTAAAAGAAGAGTTCAAAACAATGCAGCCACCTCATATTTTAATTACCGTTTATCGCGTGCTCGAATGACAGTGGAGTGTGCTTTCGGCATAAGTTCTGCGAAATTTAGGATCCTATTGAAACCAATTGAAACTAGTGTACAGCATGCTGTTTATATTGTTAAAGCAATTTGCATTCTGCATAATGTTATAATTGACATAGAAAAAGATTCTCTTGTAAACGTCTTGGAAGAAAATGTGATGGACAGGTTCCGAAGCTCTCGAAAGCAAACAACCGCGCTTCAAGAGCAGCAGAAAATGTACGAACCGTATTCTGTGATTACTTCTCCGTGAATACAATTTGATGTTTTTGTTCATCCACTCACGACTTTCACATAATTAAATAGTGAAGACTGTATGTGTATTCCATTATTACTTACTTGCAATTCTTGTACTCTCAGCTACGGAATCCCACTCCTTATCAACAATTAAACGATCTTTGTAACGAGGGTTTCTTTTATCCCACAACATATTTCTTCTTTGCACTTCTGCAATAAGCCCTTCCATCTTTCTTGGCGACTGGCCACCGGACGGCAAATGCGATACAAAACAAACCTGTTTGAAAATCAAACGTTGCGTGCGTTGCGAGCGGACGAATCGCACGCGTCACGTGTCTACGTAGGACGGGCTCATTTCTGACTACAGGTTTGATCGGATACGACTGCCGCGTTGCTCGCATCGCTCCGCAGGCACCGTGCTACCCGTATCCACGTTGGACATAACGTTACCGTTGCATCCGTGTAAGTTAAATCTGTGTTCAACACCCTTTTCTTTAAAAGATGTTATATTTCTTTACTTAAAAATACATTATTGTTAATATCACTGAATTCTTACTGAAAAATAATTAAAAACATTTTGTTATTTTGTTAAAATACAAGAAAATTGTAAAACGTTGTAAAAACTCCTGTAACTATGAATGTATAAACAACTATAGTGTATCCTTGGATATTATTATCTGTATAAAAGGGCAATAGCTCTGCAAACCTATGGGACACTTTCCTTGTTGCTGAATGGCTGACGATTCAGGGGACCGTTGGGGAAATATCTTGCAGCGCTCTTCAGGGCGGCTTTTTAGTACTTGTATTCCAATGCGGATATTTCTAAACCTAGGCCTAACTCTATAAAGGTGGTTCTTCTACATTACCAAAAGACCAGGGTTTTAAACTGCGGTATAACAAATAAGTTGCGGCCTACAAGTTATATCGAGTTAATTGCCTGTTGTTGAAAAAAGGTTACCGCCTTCAAATCTGTTTATTGGTAGTTCAAACAACAGTATGTTCATGTGAAAATAAAATATATTCACACTGCAACAAATATATATTTTTGATATATATACAGGGTTATTATAAATGATTGGAGAGGTTTCATGAGTTTGCTGTAGCTATAATATTTGACATATTGCCATGAAATTTTAGAGTAATGTAGAGAAACTCAAAAAGTTTTCTTCTCTTGGAGGATTGTTTCGGATTTCTTTCGGGAGAGCGCAGCACTGAGTAGTGAGTAAAGATGCGACAGGCGCTGAGAAACTTATGCTCTGCCGGAATTTCATGAATATCAGTCGGTCAAAACAGTGCAACGACACTTTAGAACAAAGTTCAAGAAAGCTGCAGCGAGTGATAACTCAATTCGGCGATGGTATGCATGGTTTACAGTTTCATGGCAATATGTCAAATATTATAGCTACAGCAAACTCACGAAACGGCTCCAGTCGTTTGTAATAACTTTTTACATCATGACAAAATATGCATATATAGAAATGAGTGTACATGAAGAACTATCTGAGTCATTCTCATATATGAGATGCCCTAATGTGCCAGTAATTAAATGCTAAATATATTATTTATGAAAATATAGAAATAAGAAATATATCACAACTAGAGTTTGACCAAAGCCTCACTGTGAGAACGCTGGTACAGTATGTGATTTTTATCACTATTCAAAATAACTTAGGCAACGTACACCAGATTTTACCATAAGAGAAAATAGATTTGTCAATGTTACTGCTATACTCAGCTTCTTCTACATTTTCTTTTACATTGGCAGATTCACCTTCATTACCATCTTCCTGTACGCTTTCCCCTGTACATCATTCACGGTTAACTAACCACACATTCACTTTCAACACCAGTGACATTCGACAATATCTGTTAAGAAATCATTCAAGATTGCAAGGATGTTTCTTTCGTTCACAATCCTTGATTTAGTTTTGTCGATGTGAAAATCAGGTTAACACAAAAGGTAACACTAACAACACACCTGGCTCCTGGGGACAAAATGTTAGTTGCTTTTCGCACATTTAGTACCCTCACAACGGTAAGCACTAAACCTCCTCGGAGAGAAGAAGAGAAGAAAGAGACTACTGCGCCAGTCAAGTCATTGCTGTCAGCCACTTAGTAATGCAAGGTAAAATAAATTTCCTTCGGGTCCCTACGATCCAGGTGTGTCGGTTAAGGGTTAAGAAACATGGAAGGGGGCTGAGAGGGAACCCCATTACCCGAGGGGCGACAGGCCATTCAGTGTCTTATTGTATTTCTTTAATAATATGCAAAGTTGAAATGCAATATTGCAAATATTGTGGTATTTTACGAAGAACTACCATTATGAGGGAGCAGGAAGTTTAACGGCGAGTACAGGGTGTAACTAAAGTAGGTGCTACGAATGATAGGACAAAGAGACAAAAGATAGATGACAAGAGATAAGGGGCGACAAGAGATAAGGATTGGTTCGATGAATTATTGTAGCTTTTGCTGTGCAGTGGTTAGAAATGTTTTCGCAAAGCTCCCGTATTCAGCGAAGCGTGAAGAGTGAAGATTGGAAATTCCTTGGAACAGTGGCGTGGTGCGATCGGGGCATAGATTGCGATCGACATTGACAAAAATGGCTGTCAAATACAGTATAAACATTAGTAGCCTGTTTTTCCTAGGACTTGTGACAACCATCGTAGTAAATATCTCTGGAATAGAACAAAATCCGGGACCATATACAACAGAGGATGTTATTCAGAAGTTAATCTTCATCTACGAAAAACTCGATAGCATGTCTCAAACAACCGCAAGTGTACAGAGCGATATACGGTAGTTATCTGCAGAATTACGAGAACTGAAGTCTGAAAAGAAGATCCGAAATGCTATGGGGATGATTGAATTAGGTCATTTTATGTTACTTTATATCAAGTATGTCTAATTGCGACGGCGAGGATGAGTAATGATACAATGAAATTGAAGAAGGAAAACACTTCCCCCTGATTTCGAACCTGGGACCCCTGGCGTCGTAGCATGCTGTGTAACGACTTTGCTATGGTGGTCGGCGAAATGCTGTTATAGTTGTTGGATTATATGCGATCACCAATGCTATGGTAATATTACAGGTAAACATACAATTGTAGAGTTGCAGTATTATGGTCCAAAATAAAAAAAAATAAAAAAAATCAACTTACCTGCTACCCCTCCTGACACAACTATCAGCAACATAGTCGCTTACTTGGAAATGCCGTCACATGGCGTACAACTTTGTGCTCATTGTTTACATTCAGTTCTTGGAATAGTAATGTGTTCCGAAAATTAAATATGTTTTCAAATTTCCTTATTTTTTATACCAGTATCACTAAACCGGTATGACAATTCTACGTTTAGAAAATAATATCTGTATTTATAAATTAAATCATACGTATTAGCAATTATTATTGTAATAAGGAGATTTGAGTTAACAAAAAAGCTATACATTTTCGTATGACGACTGCTTAAAAAAATCAGGACAGAAATTAAAAAGAATAGACTGTCCCAACTAAATCGGGATGTCTGTAAGCCTTGCATCAATGATTATAAAACTAGAACTACCCAATATTGCAGACTGCAGACTTATGGAACGTACTTCTTCCATAAAGAACCCATTTATTTATGCAAGTACATATCCAATTGTTTTACAAATTAGAAAAAGTGTCGATGTTATTTTAGTAGTTTTTTATAGTTTCGCATTGAAATATTTCATAGTTTCATAGGAAACGAAAAGGGGCAACAAATGAGAGGAGAAAAGAGAGAGCGAAAGGGGAAGAGGAAATGTAAAGGAGGGATGAAAAGATAGGACAGCTGTGGATAGGAGAATTATTCATGTGAAAGCGAAAATATTCTAGGAGAAATGAGCAAATGGAGCAAAGAGAAGAGAGGAGGAAAAGAGATGAGAGGAGAGGTGAAGAGGAGGTTTGAGAGGAGAGGCGGAGACGAGAAGATGGGAGTTGAGAGTAGAGTAAAGGAGAGAACATGAGAAGGACGAAAGGAAGAGGAGAAGAGTGCAGTGGAGTCGGAAATCTAAGACAGGAGAGGGGATAAGGGGAGTGGAGAAGAATGGGATGGAGAGAAGGGGCGAGAATAGATGGGAAGACTATATGACATATAAGCAGAGGAGAAGAAGGGGAGAGAAGAAGGAGAAGGAGAGAAGAGAAAGGAGACGAGAGAGGAGATGAGGTATTTGTAGAAAATATCGTCTCAGCGTCAAGAATTGATGCATTGATCAAAATATCGAAATGAAACATACAATAATATTTTAAAATGAATTGGGGAATGTACTAGATCAGTGCAAAATGCCTTTTGGCTGAGTTCAGAGCGAGATAAAATCTGCTACGTAAGATCTTTGATTCTACCTGCGATTATACCACTAAAAACATTAACGTGATTTTCATAATTATCCAATATTTCTCCACTTCTCAGTTCGTTGAAATAGAGGTTTTGTTAATTAACATTTCTCCTCTCCCCCATCGTCAATTCCAAACAGAATCATTAACACTGCGTGGACAATGAACACAATGGGATATGTCTAAATCTTACGAAAATTTTCTGCCACTTGAGGGGTTTGAACCTACGACCATCAAGTTGACAATCAACAACGGTAACCACTACCCTACAAACTTTCGTTCTTGAGAAGAGCCAGGACGAGCTGATCAGTGTGAAATGTAGATGCAACTCTCCTCCTACATGTAATGTGCAAAGAATACTTGTTTGTAACAAAGAAAACGAAGGTGGCACGATTCGGCGCAAACATTTAATGGAGAATTGCACATGATGAAAACTTTTCATTCGATATTTGCGGAGGTATCCTTGCATTGAAGTGGAGTGGGTAAAGGGGTAAAATTATTTTGTCCTGAATTACCACAAATATAAATAATTATTTTATTAGTATTTGTCAATGTCTTTGAAGCAGTACAAAATTATCGTTACAGTATCATAATTCACGATCTTATATGTAAAAATATCCCTTTGAACATGTGTCAATTCATTTATTTGTTTATTTCTTTTTAGTAAATTCCAGATGCAGAACTTATTATTGTGATTATACATTATTAATGGAAAATATCTAAAGGCGTCTACATTGCAGAACGCATTAAGTACGTTTTATGCACAATAAAGCTAATCGGCTCTCGACCTATAGTATAAAGTGGCCACATTGTGTCTCAACCAGGTATCGAATCCGGGACTCCTTGATCACTAGGCGGAGACATTACAGCAACGCCATCGAAGAGGCTTCGAATTATTAGAATGTTTATAAATAATGTAAGTATTATTTCAACCTGTGAATCTTCAAGCTACCTGCACAGCATGTGGTGAAGTGCCTGCTTTTCTCGTTTTCGTGAAATTAAAAATCACCTGGCAACCCACCATCGTGAGGAAATTGGGTAGCTCCGAGTAAGTGAGTTTAGTAGTGAGCATGTTTTCCCCACTAAAACCACAAAGGGTGGCTTTCAGGCTATTGAAAATACTTTCAATGGATTATTTGATCCCATCTTAGTGGTGCATTATTTTGTTTCCACTTGATACGATCTCCCGTTCTCGAGAAAAAGGTAGTGTCTGGGTGGCTCTGAAACACCCTGTATATACTGTAGAGATATGGAGATTACAAATACGAGGAAACCTTGTCAAGAGAATATTTACGCTTGTTTATTTCCTGGAATTGTCCGACCAGCGAACGATCCCAAGAATGCGCAAACTTTGTAACTTCCGTGAAGCAATGACTGAAAGGCTAATGCGTGGATCTAACAAGATCCAGCGTGTTCGAAATGTGTAATAACCTTTCGAAGCCAAAGATTATAAAAGGAACCTTGCTCCCCGAGCTCGCTCTCAATTGTCTCATTTATCAAATCGAACACTCATTTGTCTTGCATTACTCTTGAATTACTCTGCAACACATTACTACTTGCTAAACTACGACAACGATACACGAAGTTACGGCTACATAAGCATGCAGCCAGTTGCGCGGATTGCTCGGATCAGTGAGCCAAGGGTCACCGTATCGAACCTTGGCATCAGTCACAATTCGGTCTGCAAGAATCATCTGGACAAGAACATCATTCGCCTACCAGGTATGAACAAGCGTAAATAACCTTTAAATTCAAACATCCATATCTCTTCCCTCTTAATCGGAGCAGGTTCAACTGACAAGTATAATTAAGCTCTTCCTAAAGTGTATTATTGAAGTATCCCTGTGACCTCAGATCCCAGGTAAGACGGGATTACAACAATACGTACATGTGCCGTGCATCTAGTTCCTTGAGAGGCCTAGATATCTGGAGAAGTGTGGCGGGCGGCGCTAGCGGAGATGCCGACATTTTGACCAGTAACGTCCCGTTTAAGTTTACCCTCTAAAGCCTTTTGCTTCGCTCGGAATCTTTTGGAGGTTTCGAATGTGCAACACTGTATCCAGATAACGTTGCAGACTAAACCGTTAAAAGTCAATGGGTTTCGTGAGCATCGTCTGAAATCTGAAAGGTCCGAGCTTGAGTTGTTCTTTCCTGTTAATTAAGCGTGTTAATTTCGTCCTGTGTGAAAGAGTGAGGTTTTTGGTTACTTGCTGTGCTTCTTCTTTGTGTAATTGCAGTGTGTGCGTGTTGTGTGTAAGTGAAGCGATTGAAATACCAGCCGCAAAGTTCACGTTTCAACAAAGAATTTTTATTACGTAAAAACAGACTCATATCGAGAAGTGTGTAGGCAATTTTCACAGATATTCCCTGGCGTTTCACCTCCAGGTAGTGGCGCTGGTGGTCTGCTCTATGGGTGTGTACTTCAGTCTCGAGTCTAAAAGTGTTATACCTTATACCACATCTGTCAAATACTCGCACCCGTTTTTGTGTACATAATGATGCTAAATGTATTGGCATCCCAAGATTTGATCGCCTTTCACTGAAAATGGGGCGATGACAGAATTATATTTCATGATTTTATTTAACACGGATTTCTTACAAATTTCAAATTTTTCCAAAATTAGACAGCCAATCACGAGAAGAGGATGCTATTGTAGAATATGTAGGTCAGCATTCGATAACCTGACAAAATCACTCAAAACATAGGAATACCGATCTACAATATCAATATTATTGTCAATTTGCAAAATATTTCCTAGAAACTTCCTCCCCCGCTCTGCTGATATTAATGAACAAGGAGAAGAATAATATTAGCGTACACCAAATAATCCGATCCAACTACCACATGGAGGAAGTCAGTTAGTAGTGTAATATGTTGGTTCAAAGTCATACTTGGTACGAGGTCTATTATTTTCATTAATTTAAGCACAATGGAAAACCTATTTTGACGATGTTTTTGTCGATTTTATACTACTGCAAATCTGTGATTTTTCATCTCATACTTCGTACGTACGAGTGTCATAATTTGTTTCGAGTTAAAGTACGTAACACCTACACCCACCTACAGCCACACCCACGCACACCTACACAAATTTACTTCCGGTCTACTTCCGGTTTATTTCTGTTCTACTTCCGGTTTATTTCCGGTCTACTTCCGGTTTACTTCCGGTTTACTTGACAGACACCTGTGGGTTTTTCTAGTTTTTTATAAGTACATATATTTTGGTGGTTCAAACTAATACTTGGTACGAGGCCTATTGTTTTTATTAATTTAACCACAATGGTAAACCTAATTTGATGATGTTTTGGTTGATTTTATACTATTGCAAATCTGTGTTTTTTCACTTCATACCTGGTACGAGTGTCATAATTTCTTTCGAGTTAAATTACGCCTCATTACGCAACATTGCGATGGCTCGTAAGGTAAACTATTGCACAATGTTTACGCAGCAAGTTATTACGCAGACCCGTATCTAGCGTGTTGTTGGTTATGACGTAATGGGTGTCTTTTGATTGACTTACTGTTTCGGATGTTTTCATCCGCGCTTAGGTTACTTAAAGGGTTTTCGTATTACAGTATCGTGAGAGTGTTTGAAGAGTACGGATGTGTTGTTGCAGTGTTAAAAGTTAAGTATTTAATTTATTTTAAAGCTTCATACTATTTTATTATTTTAAGTTTAAAAAGTGTATCAAGTGATTTTTCATAGTAATTTTGATCAGATTGAGTTTTGATGTGATCAGATGTTACTTGTTGTCTCCGAAAATTCTGTATAACTAACATAGCTGAAAATTTTATCGCAATAGCTACAATTATTTTATTTTGAAGGTGGTTCAATTCGTTTTTCTCACTGATTGAATTTGTATGAATTTGTATTTGTATTGAATTTTGTATTTTTTCCCGAGAAAATTTATATATAAATACCAGAGCTGAAAAAAATATTATAATTATAACTATTGTTTCTTAAGTTACATTCTATCAATTATCGTAAGTTTAAAAGTGTTTTTTCTAGGAAATAGAATCTTATTGAATTTTGAGTTGATTGAGCGTCTTATTGTTATTTACTTAAAGCATATTAAAAAAATGTCATCTACCAAGTTCGGCGAATGTGTTATTTGTGGGAAATTAATCTCCAAAACTAATATTAGCAAGCATAGGGCAAGAAGTATCGAAACAGGTTCAACAATAAATCGTTCGTTACCTACTGAGCCTTGTACTCAATGTGGGAAAAAAATTAGCATTGCTCATTTAAGTAAACACATGAAAATTTGCATTGCATCAACCGGACATGGCACATTGAAAAGAAAAATTGATCATCCTGAAACTGAAGCTTCTACTTCCAAACAAATTAAGATGTCTAATAACCAAACGCCGATTAGATCTGCATTCAACAACCAACTCCTGGATTTTCTTTTTACTTCGAAACCAGGCTGTGATATTTCTAATTTTTTGAGTGAAATTAAAACATCTATCATAAATATTTTGAAAAATGAACTGGAAAACAACTCCATAAAAGTATATGTTGATCTAATCTCTAAATATGAGAAAACCAATGGTACAAGAAAATATTTTTTTTTCACAAAACGAAAAACCAAGTTCTTTATTTGGCAGACATTGATAATTTCAATGTTTTTTATTCTAATCTTACTAGTGAATTGATTAGGAAACATGATGAATTCGAGGCTAGGGGATCAGGTTGGTCTTTATGTAGAAGTCCTCACAGATTAATCGCTTATGTAAACAAATTTACACCTTTTCTGCTTCCACCTACGTTCCACTTCCGGTAGAAATGCAGCATAAGAGAGCCGTGCTGAACATTCATAACACTGACAATAAGTGTTTTATGTGGTGCATTTTAGCAGCGTTTCACCCGGTTCATTGGATAGATAATCCGGAACGGGTTAGTTATTACACACAATATATCGATGAGATTAAATATGCTGTGACAGGCATCGAATACCCTGTTGCTATTTCTGACATAACAAAGTTTGAAAACAGGGCACGAAATGGATTAGGAAAACGATTAGCAATAAATGTATATTCGTATACTTCAGTTAAGGATCTTGTGCTTCCCGTTAGGATAACTAATATTGTTGATGACGAAGCCGTGGAAATCAATCTGCTTCTCATTGCTGATGATGATGTTCGTCATTACACGCTAATTCGTTCACTCTCCCGCTTGGTGAGAAGCCAAACAACCAAGCATTGTGCTCACATCGAAGTTTGTCCAACGTGTTTAACCGTATTCGAGGATCGTGACCGACGTAATTACCAAGATGTCCAAAGTCAAGAAATTGCCAAACAAAAACTTGCTGAACATAAAATCTACTGTGGAGTTAACAGACCGCCTCGCATGTTAATGCCCAAAGCAAATGAATTCGAGGAATTTAAAATGCACAACGCCATGTTCGAACATCCAGCCATTATCATTGCAGACTTTGAGGCTTTTCTCAAACCATTGTCCTATTGTGATCCAGATCACAAATTTTCTTCCACAACACTGTCCCAGCTTCATGATCCAAATAGTTTTGGATATGTTGTTGTTTGGCAGGATAGGATAGATAAACCATATATATGTATCGCGGACCAAATGTTATTGAACTGTTTTTTAAAAAGATGTTGGAGGAGGTTGAGAAAATTGGTAGCCTCTTAAGTCAATCGAAATTAATGCTTCCATTACCTAGTGATGAACTTCAATCTTACAATAACATTGAAACGTGTCCGGTGTGTGATCAACATTTCACGGATGAGAATCGGAAAGTATTTCACCATAATCATTTCACCGGAAACTACATTAGTGGAATCTGTAACACCTGCAACCTCAAAATCCAGAAGCCTAAATTCGTACCAATATTTCTTCACAATGGATCCAATTACGACTTCCATTTTTTAATTACGAATCTTGGATACGATACGCAAAAAATAGATATTCTTGCTCAAAACTAAGAACGTTATATTTCTATAAGTAAGAAAGTTAAAATTCCAGGAACGAATGAAATCATAGAGATGAGGTTTCTAGACTCTTTTAGATTCCTATCGGCAAGTCTCGATGCTTTAGCAAGTAAACTTACTGACGAACAATTTAAAATTACAAAAGCTAGTTTTCCCAACATACACGTAGAACTGATTAAACGTAAAAGCATTTATCCTTACGAATATGTAACCGATGAATCTAAATTTGACGATGACACTCTCCCACCTCAAAAAGAATTCTTCAGTGAACTGAAATAAACCGGAATTACGAATGAAGAATACGAACATGCGAAATTAATATGGAAGGAATTGAGATGCAATACTCTCGGCGATTATCACGATGGATATCTCAAACTAGACGTAACAATACTTCCTGATGTTTTTCAGGTATTCAGAAAAAATGCAATAAATATTTATAAACTTGATCCAGCATACTTTTACAGTCTTCCTGGTTTGGCGTGGTCTGCTATGTTGCTCCAGACCAGGATCAAGTTGGAATTGATATCGGAAGTGGACATGTTACTTTTAATAGAAAGAGGAAAACGTGGGGGGGGGGCATGGTGCAATGCTCGCAGAGACATGCAAAAGCATACAATATTCACATGTCTGAGTATCAATACGATGCAAATCGACCATCGAATTACATATTTTACGCTGACGTAAACAATCTCTACGGATTTGCAATTATACAAAAAACTTCCATACGGAGGATTCGAGTGGATATATCCCATTTCAATTGATATTAATCATTTCGACGATCGTGAATTATTTCTGTTTATTGAGGTGGACATTGAATTTCCAAATAATTTGCATGACATTTTTTCCGATTTACCTCCGGCTCCCGAAATTAAATGTACACCTGATTCTAATCAAAGCAAGCTTATGTTAACTCTGGAGAGAAAAGATAGATATGTCGTCCACTACAAGAATCTCCGGTTTTTAATTGGGAGGGATGTTCAGGTAGTAAATGTGAGAAGAATTCTCAAGTTCAAACACTCTCCATGGTTAAAGTCTTATATTGAGACCAACACGAGACACAGAATAGCTGCCATTTCAGAATTAGATAAAGATTTTTATAAACTAAAGAATAATGCCCTTTATGGAAAATAATGGAGAACGTCAGAAAGAACATAGACATAAAATTGGTTAGAGATAACAATAAATGTAGAAAATTAGTATCTGATCCTTGATTCAAATCGCGAAAAATTTACAACGAGAATTTAACACTTTTTAATCTAGATATAAAATTAATAAAATTCAGAAAACCTATTTACGTTGGTGCAACAGTTCTCGACTTGTCAAAACTGTACATGTTCGAATTTCATTATAATATTATGAAAACCTTGTATAATGATAAGCTGTCAATTTTGTACATAGACACCGATAGTTCTATTTATGACATAGAAACACCTAACCTCTACGAAGATCTTAAACATCCTTCCATGCTTGGGTATTTCGACACTTCTTCCTACCCTCAACCCAACAGATTTGGAATTCCTTCCCGCAACAAGAAGGTTCACGGTAAGTTCAGAGATGAATGTAATGGTGATATTATTGTTGAGTTCGCTGGTTTGCGTTCTAAGATGTATACATTCAGAACAGAAAGCAGCGTCACGAAGAAAGCAAAAGGAACGTTCAAAGATACCGTGGAAAACAAACTAACATTCCAGGATTATATTGATTGCCTTTCTTCACAGCCGAGGATACTTCGAGAGGATAATAGAATACAAAGCTCAAACCATGAGATTACAACAAATAAAATAAAAAAGTAGCTCTGGATCCACACGACGACAAGAGGTGTATTCTCGGGTGTGGAATCCATACTTTGCCTCGGGGGCACTTTAGTTTAGGAGTTAATAATAATTGCACTCAACACATGTGAAAAATAAATAAACCTAACATCAAACTAAAATTTTGAAAATAACAAAAAAATCTACACATAGTCTAATTTTTTCTATATTATTCTCTTCTATTAAAATTTTTCTATCACTCTTTCATTTTTTAATTCATAAATATATGATTTCTCCACAATTAAAATTGCACTGCATGTAGTATTTTCAGGTAGAGTTTCATGAAATTCACATATCAATTTTATATTAGTTCGTTCATTTGTAACTACCAATTTTCTTGACCTATTTATTAAAAACATTGGTCTTTGAATTATGAACTCATATGGATTATAATACATGTCTATGTTTCCTTCAGTTACTCGTTTAAAAGCACTAAAACTTCATATAATTTAAAATAATCTTGTTCTGTAATATTTAAATTGTAATTTTCACGAGGAAATACTTCATTTCTGCCATTTTTCAGATACACATTTTTAACTTTAGAATTATCAAACTAGCTGCTATCTTTTTCCTGATTGTCATCTCTCCCTGCCTGAAACAGCACAGCTACGAACTCTGGCATGTCATATTGCAAAGATTGGAACTTATTAGTAAGATCAAATTCAAACAATTTACCCTCGACAGGCTTCTGAATGCATTGATAAGTATAAAATTAAATCGGAATTTGAGGATTTTTCAAAATGTTGGCTTTGTATTTGAGAGCATAATTCGCTTCATATTCAACTATAGGCATTCGTAACTCCATAGATTGGATCACACATTTCGCAGCTTCGGGTAAACTAGCCTCATTAGCTGTTCCATCTGCATTCAAACCTTTGTATCTCATGATGGCTTCATGATCATTGGGTGCTCTGCGAAACTCAAACCACTTTTCCACATAATTTTTTTTTTTAAATCAGAGAAAAATCCAAATAGCAACCTCATGGGGAACAGTACTGTGTGACTTTTGCTTGAATTTTTGTTCCAGCTTCGAACCCAACAACTTTATAATATGCACTCTCTGATTTGGACAGTTTCAATGTCCCCACTGTAGTGGATGTAATTCCAGGAAAATCAATCCTGTCAATCACTGTACCATGCTTTCTGACTTCAATTTGAGAAAATAAGAATGGAACAAAATTATCTACAAGTTTTACATTAGCCCCGGAGAGGGGATATTCTTCACCATTACTTTGTTTTACAATATCAAATTTTATATACAGATCAGATCTATGTGGATGAAAAAAACCATCCCCTACCGTGATGTCATACTGTATCTCTTTGTTAGGCTGATTCAAATTTGCAAATATCCTCCTGTTTGGAGGGAAGGACTGTAATTCATAACTTTCAATATTTTCCATCTCGGTATTTATTAATATTTTTTAAATATTAATTTCTATTATCGCAGTGCTATTAGCACCAGCAAAATTGATGATTTCATTTTTTTCTCATTCGTAATTGTTATTTCTTTGTAATTAATTTTATCAATAGAAACAGGGAAATAGACTGGTGGGATTGGGGAATAGAAGATAGGTTCCATAAATTCCGAATTCGGTTTAAATGTAGCAAAAATACCTGTCTCCTTGTGACTGCCAATCGAATTTCCTTCAGCTTTGATAATCATACCATTTTCAATGTTACATTGAGTATTCAATGCCTCAATAGCTAAGAATTTTGTTATACATTTACCTATGTGCCTAACACCTGGTTCTAATTTGCTATTGTTCTCAAATCCTAAAAGTTCTCCCATGGTAGATAAGTCCACTGTTTCTTTGGTAGTTACAATCTCTACTCTGTGTGTAACAGAATTTTGAGAAAGCAAGACAGTGGTTGGAAGTTCAAATTGTAAAGTAGATAAGTTATACTGTCCAGGAGGAATAATTATTTTTTCATTACATACTAATATAGTATTGTTGTAGGTAGTTACATTCGAAATCAGATACATACTGTAGAATGCTCTTAGAGCTATGGATTTTGGATAGATAATATCATCGTGAAGATGCAGTTTCAAAACCGAAGTCTCGCTGGAGAAATGAAAAATTCCCATATATAATATATAATACAGCTTTTTTAAAATCTTTTAATATGATGTTTGGTATTTTATTTAAAATTCCGAGCATCGTAATGCAAACATGGCCACATATAATTTGATCGAAATCTTGAGTACGATCGTCGTTGTAATAAATTTTAACATGTTTCAAGTAACGAATTAATTCTGTAAATGGGTACCCCTCCGAAAGAATCGAAAATAAAAGCATTGTCATTTTGTTTATAATAGCTTATCCACTGAGTACCAAAGTTTTCGGACTTGTCCACATTCACCACGCTACATTCTCGAGAGTGAGGACTACCTTTAGGGAGAGAATCAGACATGAAAACTCCCCTGAAGTGTTTAAGTTTAAATATTTTTATTAAAGATTGAATGTCTTGGTTGGTAAAAGTTTCCTCATTTTTTTTTAATTTTCTGAGTGCTCTAGACTTCACACCTTTGCTTATTTTTTTCTCCATGGCAAGATTATGACGCTTGTGCTCTTCTAGTTCTGCCTTATTGTTTTTCGAATCAATTACAGTTTTGGCAGCACTACCCACACCTAAGCTCCCAACTGCCTCCAATGAAGCCAGGATAGCTGGAATGCTGAATATAAATCCTCCACTGTGTGTTTTCTTTCTTGCATATTGCAATCGTTTTAATTGTGGCGTACTGAGTAATAATTTCATTCCATTTAATTTGGCTATACATTGCCTCGTCTTTTCTTGTTGTTTTTAGTTAAAATCGAATTAAGTTTTAAATTTTTAAGATCATGATATGGTATTTGGTATACAACTCCTTTTGGTTTCATGTTGTTGTTGTTATTATTATTATTTTTCAGGGTATTTGTATTACAAACCTCACCCTAATTTTTGTTTTGTATTCATAGCAATAGTTGTACCCAACGCTGTTATTTTTTCAGCCAATAATGCATCTCTGCTTGTTTATCTTCCAAAATCTACATCTTCCAGTTTTTGATCAGCCACATGACGATCATTCAGATTTTTTTGTGTGTGTTGTAAGCAATATCATGTTCTTTACAAGCTGCATCCAGAAGATGCAGGACCCCTGTCCCCTCTTTCTATTCGTTTCTCAAGTTTTGTACCAGGACCATAATATTGGTAACCAGGTACGTCTAACTCGAACGGAAGGTTATTAATAACATCATTCACTAAACCTCGACCCTCTAATATATTCCAGAATTTAGGAGGTAAAGTATTGATAATTTTAATTAAGTATCCTATACTTTTAGAATCGTTGACAATAAAATAAGCTAATTTGTCACTAATTAAGTTTACAATACCCGTTTTCTCATTATGGAAATTATTGTTCCCAGCATTTTGCTCCCCTGCTATAACCAGCAACCTATGTATAAGTTTTCTCACATCGTTTACCCATACAAATTTCTTAGGTAGAGTATTGTATTGTTTTATACCACTACCAGTTTTTAGTTGATTCCAGATAGGTTTAATCAGATTTTTGTATTTATCCCCGCTGCTCGATTTCACACGCTTTTGACTGGCATCGTTATTTTGGTACAAAGCATCAGAGAGTGTCAAAATTCCAGAGTAACTTCGATAATCATCTTCTGTAAATATTTTTGGTTGTTTTTGGTAATGAGCTCCCATAGCCCTACGGTACCAGGATATCTGGACCAGTTGTTTCTTCCACCCAAATTAATTTTCATGTTGCCCCCTTCAAATGTAACTTTAGATTTGCCAATTTTCCATACTACGCCTTCATTACCCTCCATACTTGGATACAAACCAAACAGCTAATCTTTTTCGAATTTTCCTGTACTCAGGTAATCCCTTGCCAGGGGACCCAACTCGATTTTCTCTGATTCTTCTATAGCTGTTTTAGCAGGTGGTTCCTTAAGTACCAGAGGAGTGTAGATATTAGATAATGGTGTAGGAGGTAAAGCTGCATAATTTTTAGCAGTAAGAGGTACCAATTCATTGATGTGGTTTTTATTTTGTTCTGTAACACTCTTAATCTCTTTACCAAGACCACTGATTGCATCGATAATATGTTGGTCTTCACGCTTGTGTTGTTCGTAAAAACCTCGATTTTCTGATTTCCAACCTTTGAAACGTTTGGACATGTACTCTCGTAATTTCGAATTATCTTCTATTTTTTGTTTCCTCATATTATTTTATTAATGGTTATTTTACATCGTTTAAAAAGTCGTTGATTTTATTTCTATACTTACCACTGTTAGGTTTACGAGTCATGTCGATAGTAACAAATCCAAAATCGTCGCTGTTCCAACAAGATGAACAGAATTTTGAAAATTGGTTGTAATTTAAGTCTCCTCCCACATAATCATCGTATACATGTTTCAAATTAGTATGATCTTGACGAAACAAACAGATTAAGTATGTATTATCTCGTAGTAATTGTTTGGGAATTTTGGAATAAGTTTGAGCTAAATAAAAGCAGTCTATTTCTTTGTGACGACCCTGTGTAAAAAAAAAAAATTATTTCATTCTGATTTTCCAGAATAACATCATTGAAAACCACAACTGAATTTTTCAAACATTGGTCGAGAGGTTTTATTGTTGATGCAAATGTAGCTATGCCCAGTCCCTCGTACAGCTTCATGAGTTGTTGGTATTTCGGTTGTTCTAAACTTTTAGAAAATACATACAAGTGTCTGTTTTCCAATCTAGCCAATTGGGGACAAGCAAGAAATTATCAACCAGCAAAGTGGTTTTTCCACAACCTGATGGGCCTGGAGTGAGGCATCTTATGTTATCAGGTAACAACTCTCCATTTTTTTATTAGTTTCTACTACATCTGGTATACGCTGTACCACATTCCATGCTGGTGTCAAAAAATATCTCCTGGTTTGCTTCTATCCAACTTTTGTTTGGCAGACCTAACCATTTCACATACAATTTATTATTTTTCTTCTTCAATATTTTCTCGATTAGATATGTATCTCGATATTTTGTTTTACTAAGTTCCTCTTCATAGAATCTCCCTTTTAATATTTTGTTATGATTATCTTTTATTATATATGTATTTCTATTCCCTGGTAAAACTTGAACCACTGAGATTAACTCTGTACTCCAATTTTTAGTAAAACCCTTCTCGAAAAACTTTATATTTACTAACCCTTACGTAAAATTTGAACCCACTTATAATTGCCCTGTAGAGTAAATTGTCTCCACATGCGATTTTTTAATGTTCTGTTGAATCGTTCCACTATACTAGCTTTCAGACCACTGTATGTAGAATAATGTTTAATATTATATTGTTGCATTAACGTAGCAAATGTAGAATTGTAAAATTCTTTCCCTCTATCTGTCTGTAAATATTTTGGCTTCCTTCCTTCTCTAAATATCGACTTAAAAGCCTCGGTAACACAAGTACCAGTCTCATATTTTAAGGGAACAGCCCATGCATATTTGCTAAAGGTATCAATAAGTTTAAGCATATATTTGTAACCATGATTTATCTTATCCAAATTTTTTAAAGTCCCTCTTGGAGGGGCCATCTCGATCAGATCAGCCTCGAAGAATTCATTTATACCTTTTGTTACTACACTTAATCGCTTGTAATTGTGACGGGCTGGTTTGTGTAATTCATGAACTATATCTTGTCTTGACATCGAGTTCGAAGTGAGAATATCGCATAAAATGGATTGTCCTCAGGGTGTAACCGCTTTATGTCAAATACTAGCTTGTCACCAATTTCAATATCAAAAACTGATAATTGTTCGTCGTCATGTACTTTATATTTATTGGTACACTCATCATAGTATGCAATAGGTATTTGAACTGCCTTGTGTATACCATCTTTTCGCACTATAGTAAACTGAGGAACTTCAATATGTTTTCCATGTTTTAGAAAACTAAACTTCAGAAATCGTAAACTACCATCAACAAAAAATTCATGTACCTTAGTGTACGGATATAATTTGTAAACATTGCCAGCATTGGCTTACGTCCAGGGCCCTCGAGCATTTGGAACACTTTGTAACCTAACAATTTCCATAGAATAAAATTGACGAGTATCTACGTCATCTAGTCTGCTTAATACCGGTTCCAAGTGTTCGTTGATAGTACGAACCAACTCATCGTAGCTAGGTTTGATTTTTACATCAACATACAGTTGTTTATATTCCTCTTTGAGATCGTGAAGTTGAGTAGCAAAACCTGATAAAGCAGATTCTTGACTTGCTTCGAGAGTAGTAATTTGTTACGTAATATATGAAACAATCTCCTGTAAATTTTCTACAAGTTTCAATTTAGAACTCTGGGTAGCATGATGTACACTTGCAACATCTTATTTGACCGCCCTGAAAAATTTCAGGAATTCGTAAATTTGGCAGCATAGCGCTTCAGAGCCAACTAAGAGTAGCCAACTTTGCAACATTTCATCTTCCTGAGTGAAAACGCTCGTGATTTTTTTTTCATTCTTTCACATTCCATAAAGTAAAAATACCCTAAAGCAGAAATAAAATATATGAGTAGACAAAAAATGTTAAGTAGAAATACGAATGTTGAAAATATTTCAAGATTCTTCGTTCTGAATTTGAAAATAAGAAAATGTATGTGCATTGTGAAACACTGAACAGGTTCTCATCCACCTGGAAAGAATTGCGGTCACATTTGAATGCAAGGAGGCAAATTTATGATGATTTTATGCGAAATGTTTAGTAAAGATACCTTGCACAACACCAAACGATTCTGCAAAGTGTGTCTTTTCCTTGGTTCTTGGCGAAAAATGGTTCGAAACTCTGGCACAATGTTGCTTCAACTGAGATTAACGTGTTTTACTGAGCTATCTGTTACCAATCGTTTGGAGTAGTTGGTTAGATGACAGCACTTTCGGTTTTTGTACTGTTTTCGTCAAGATCGATACATCGTAGGTTCAAATCCCACCCTTTCCTTATTATTTTTTCCTTTTTATTTACCGAGTACGAAGTGTTCTTATAACGTAATATAAGATTTTATGTTATTACTGTAAATATTTATGCAATGCATGCTCAGTGGCAGCGATTGGGTTTCAAAACTGATGAGGCAAAGTTGGGGAGGGAGGGGGGGCAAGGACAGTTCCTTTCCCTTGCTAGATAATGTTTAGCATAGTGCTGGGTCATCTGCCCCTTCACACTCCATAATCGTCGCCACTGTGCATGCCTCAAGTAATGCTTCTACTAATGTTTTTAAATATATCAGTGATTGGCAGGATTTTAGGAAATACTTTTCCTTTCATTCAGTTGTTATAAGTTAACACATATTAAGAACATACATGTTAACTTTTTGCATCCGGAAATGCTGTACATAAATCGCATAAATATCAACGAAAATATCCAAGAAACGTAGATAAGCATTCTCGTCCAAAGCCGTTTACTTCCGAAAAAGATTTTGCAAAGAAGTAGGTTTGAACCCATGACCTTCCATTCCATAAGCAAACGATCCCCCTACACCACACGGTTCACGTTATTTAATGCACTCTGTTCGGATCCCACTTTAAACTGTAGGTCCAGTCCCGATTAGCCTTACTATGCATAAAGTTGACTTAAAACACCAAATCAACCAATTCATCTCCTTTCAGATTGGGCCTTCTACAGATGATACTGTAGTCGGCCAGCATCCGAAAATTCAGTTCTGCTTCGAGTATACCAGAGTGTATTTGCATTTATTGTGACTAATTTTACTTCAAAACTACAGACTAAAGCGATAATAATTTCCAGAAAAAGAACCTCAAAGTAGATCTTCACACAAAGTATTTTAATCCATTGCCAAACATTTCAGTTACGAATAATATTATGCTTTTCCATTTACCGTATTTTCGATTCATGGTGAATTTGCTAAAAGGACCATGTCAAGAAATCTAAATATGTAAGTTTTACTAGTAAATGCATTTGAAATGCACGAAACAACAGGGGAGGAGAAAAATAAATCTCAAAAATAAGTAAAAATGCAACAAAAACTTAAAAATACTGACAAATAAACTAAAAGCCATAAAAGGCCGAAAAATGAAAAAAAACGTAAAATAGAAAGTGTTTTCCTGCTCTAACTGAAGGGTTAGATATCAGGTTTAGCATTGTTTTTAAGGGTCAGAAAAAAAGTTAAATTTTTCATCAACTTGCGGAACCTAATTAGTATTTATGACCATTGAAAAAGTTTGAGGTAGCTTACGTAAAATTTTCTTGCTGAGGGATCGTATTGTCCCATATATCCACTTCATAATAAAGAAAAACATCAAGTTCATATTTCGAAAATTACTTGGATTTTTCCACCACGAGAATATGTTTTTCATAGTTTGAAGTTCGTCAGTATTTTCCTTCAACTTTTCCATTGTTTTAATTTCACACATATTTTATATTTCATACGTTCCTCTCTCTTTTCATACATAACATAACATAACCCTACAGCTCTACAGCAACATGGCGGGCCTTGGATTACCTACCGACTGCTGGTCTCCCTCCCACACTGTTCCGCCGTCACCTGTTATAGCGTGAAGGTCTCAGACCAGTGTTGGGGTGACGGGTGATCAGCCCGACAAACCCCCAGCCGTTATTGTAAGTCTTCTTGACCAGGTTACGCTCACTCACTCGGAGCTTCCCAATTTACTCACGACAGTAGGCCGAATAAATTCCGACCAGACCCGGATTCGAACGTACGCCGTCCCGCAGCGAACGATCTCAAGACGAGTGAACGCCTTAACCCGCTCGACTACGAAGACAGATCATATTATTATGTCCTCTGTCATTACCTGACCCACCTTTCTAAAATTGCATCGTTATAGTTGTTTATATGTGTCTAGTATTTTTGTTTTTCACAACAATATTCATTGTTATTCACGTATATAAGCAAAGTTCAAGAAAACTCGTCGCAATCCTTGCTCAAAACCTTGTCCGCAGCAGGAGAAGGTTTTGGGCAAGGAATGCCCTGATTTTATAACATTGTCATCTACATAATCATCGATATCGCCGTGTACATCGACTCATTCGCTACTTCCTTGGAAGAGCAGAGGAACTTAAATCGTATCTAAAGTTTTTCACTTGTGAAATGTAGACTTGGTGCTCTTTTTATCATTCTTCCAGAGGTAATTTAACCTTCCGTCATCCTCGCCCTCATAATAGTGCAAATGAACCCGCGCGTCACTCAGTGCCGCCCCATCAAAACCAACGTTATTTACACTACTCATTGATGCAAGTAGATGTAGAATTAAACAAGCATTTACTGTCAATAAAGCGAAATATACATGAATACAAATGTGTTCATTTCGGATATTTTTATTAGCTATTAAGATAAATAAATAAATAAAAATGAGTGTCTAATACAATTACAAACATAGACTCTTCAATCAAATGCACCAAAATAATATTGCAAGAATAATAAAGATTGTGCAATATATTGAAAAAATTAGAAAATTAACTCACCATTCAAAGATTTTCAACGTAATTTTTAACAAATATCATCGTAATTTTTCTAAAAGAATCAACATATTTTTCAAAGAAAAAATCAACATATTTTTCAAAGAAAAAGTCAACGAATTTTTCAAAAAATAATTGATACCCTATCTACAATATATATGGGTTTAGATAGAAAATATTGGTTCCAAAACTCTGTCAAATTCTCCGAATCGCAGAAAAGCAATCAAATGTACAAAATTCTACTCGAAGAAACTTACAAAATATTTTTAAAATGTTCAAATTTCAATTAAATCGGAAGATTTAATAAGGGAATGAAGACCAAAGAATAGCCAAATGACCTTTTGTACTAGACATCTTCGCAAAGCGTCGTTCTACACGCGAGTGTGAAGAAAGTTATAGAAGGCCGTCAGTCCCTAAATGAATTTAAAGAACCCTTAACTACAAGCAAGGTGTAAGAAGAAAATGAATTCCTACCACTTATACAGTTCTTTATAATTTCAAACAAATTTACTTTTGGACATATTCCCTTCTTAAACCTGCCTATTCAAGTTGTTTCTCGTACTCTTACGAGTAGACATACTTGGTCAAATATAAGAAACCGAATGTCGTCACTTTTCAATATCGTTATTTTGACAACTCCGACATTTCGTATGGGTGCTGCAATGGTTTCTGAATACAAATAATTTGCATTACGAACAATCTGCCGTCGTCTTATACTTTTTTCCGCCAAATTCTTGACTGGGATGCTATGGTTTACAGTAGGAAAATTTCCGCGCCCGTTATTTTAGTGTGGAATTGTGTAGATAGGTTTCCTAGTGTTTTCCCGGCCATTATTGCTCGCGTAAGGAAAATGATTCAAAACTTGAGAAAAGAGGTTTCACCCAGTTTCGACGCACGTGTTACGGAGGATTAAAACTCGAGATCATTCTGGATTTTTGTATGTTTCTGAAAATCGATCATGGTCCGAAAATATTCAATTTGGTCAGTTTAGCACGGACATCCTAGATTATTTCCGTATGTTTTCCTCGGTTGATGGTGAATTCATCTTATAATATCTACATTTGCACGCAAATATTTGATAAAGGAAATGGGTGGCCATGGTTACTATTCGATTGCATTTTTCCAAATTTTAATCGAATCTCGAGATTTATCTCTATGCAGAAATACCTCTGGCGCAACGAAGTATTGGATGTATAACGAGTGCAAGAGTCTAATAGGATCAGCTGAGCAAATGCGACATTTATTATATTCTACACTTACAATTCTTGTTTAGCTGGTGACATCCGCAGCTCCAAATAATTATACTCTTGAAATGAAAAATGAATTTGAAAGTAAACATCCCTTAAACTGAAATTTTGTGAATATATTTATATTTAAAAAATGAAATTTTATATTGTAGATGTCCAGTTAATGCTGATTAACTATTCTCTTGACTATGTACTTGGAATATTGTAATGTTAACTCTTGCTTCTTAATGAATTTATGTTGAATCTTTTGCAAGAAAGATATTCTCGCTTTTTCAAAGTCTTCATGTGAGGTACCATTAATATTGCCCTTGCAAAGAATTTGAACACCAAAATTTACACAACTTGGAGATACACTGCACCGGCGAAATCGATTACATTTTGCACTCCTCTATAAGGAGGGGACGACCGCAAGTTTTAATAACTATAATCCTAAAATTTTATTTGGATTTGAAAGTGAATATCCGTAAAATTAAAATTTAGTGAACAAATTTAAATGAAAAACATTAATTCTTTTTTTAAAAAAAGATGTCCAGGCAATGAAGATTAAATATTCTCATGACTATATACTAGGAATATTGTAATATTAAATTTTGCGTCCTTATGGATTTTTGTTGAATCGTTTGCAAGAATGTTATTATCGCTTTTATGGAGACTTCTTGTGATTTAACTTTAGTAATAACCCCTCGCGAGGAATTTTCATACACACAAAATTTACATAACCTGACGATGCAGTGCGCAGGTGTTAGGATGAAACTACATATATACACCCAGACCCTTTAACCTATGCATGGATGATGATAAGTTAAGTGAAGAAATGAGACTGGTTTTCATTTTGTCGCATATCGAACGAATGATAACTGACAAGAATATAAATATTGATATACTTTATGAAATTGTCAAATTCAATGAAATTCCTTACAAAAGTAAAAACTGAGATGACATCTAAACACCAAGAATTAAGTTACTCATCCCAGTTGTTACTTTCGTAAATAATATATATTTATTTCAAGCCTAAGACTACTGTGAAATCAAGTATTTTTCAAACACAATTTTGTTTTACATAACACAGAATCAAACATGAAATTAAACTATCCATACGTTAGTGAGTGTTCAATTTAAACATTAACGTAATTTCTCATAAATAGCTGAGAATTGAAAATTGATTGTTGGAATATCGGTTCTAGCTTATATTATATTAACAGAGCAGAGGTGCAAGTATTATGAATGAAATAGAAGAAAATATTGAAAAAGTGTCTTGGGCAATTCGAAAAAAGAGGGAAAATATTTGAAAATCCCACTTTACAATATGGCTTAGGAAATTGGGAATACATTGCTTAAGATAGGGTATGAGCTCTGAAACGATTGAACAAGCAATGTGAAACTGAGAACCTTCTTAAAGATAGATGACTGTTTTTTTTCTTTTATAGCTGTTTCTCCAACAGTTTATATAGGATGCAAATGTTTTGGTGATAGTTGAGAATGTTCAGTGTGTCCAGTATTGTCTACAATTATTTTCGGGTTACCATTCAACAGCAACAATATACAACCAAGAATGAAATCTTGTTCACGAGGAGACTGCTTGTGTACATTTTCATTCATTTCCATTGTTATATTTGTTTATATGTTTCTAGTAGTTGTGTTTTTCACAACAATATTCATTGTTATTCACGTATATAAGCAAAGTTCAAGAAAACTCGTCGCAATCCTTGCTCAAAACCTTGTCCGCAGAAGGAGAAGGTTTTGGGCAGGGAATGCCCTGATTTTATAACATTCTGATCTACATAATCATCGATATCGCCGTGTACATCGACTCATTCGCTACTTCCTTGGCCGAGCAGAGAAATTAAAATCGTATCTAAAGTTTTGCACCTGTGAAATGTAAACTTGGTGCTGTTTTTATCATTCTTCCAGAGGTAATTTAACCTTCCGTCATCCTCGCCCCCATAATAGTGCAAATGAATCCGCGCGTCACTCAGTGCCGTCCCATCAAAACCAACGTTATTTACACTACTCATTGATGCAAGTAGATGTAGAATTAAACAAGCACTTACTGTCAATAAAGCGAAATATACATGAATACAAATGTGTTCATTTCGGATATTTTTATTAGCTATTCAGAGAGATATATAAATAAAAATGAGTGTCTAATACAATTACAAACATAGACTCTTCAATCAAATGCACCAAAATAATATTGCAAGAACAATGAAAATTGTGCAATATAATGAAAAAATTTGAAAATTAACTCACCATTTAAAGATTTTCAACGTAATTTTTAACAAATATCAACGTAATTCTTCTAAAAGAATCAACATATTTTTCAAAGAAAAAATCAACATATTTTTCAAAGAAAAAGTCAACGAATTTTTCAAAAATATTTGAAATCCTATCTACAATATATATGGGTTTAGATAGAAAATATTGGTTCCAAAACTCTGTCAAATTTTCTGAATCGCAGAAAAGCAATCAAATGTAGAAAATTCTACTGGAAGAAACTTACAAAATATTTTTAAAATGTTCACATTTCAATTGAATCGGAAGATTTAATAAGGGAATGAAGACCAAAGAATAGCCAAATGCCATTTTGTAATCAACATCTTCGCAAAGCGTCGTTCTACAAGCGAGTGTGAAGAAAGTTATAGAAAGCAGTCAGTCCCTAAAGGAATTTAAAGAACCCTTAACTACAAGCAAGGTGTAAGAAGAAAATGAATTCCTACCACTTTTACAGTTCTTCATAATTTCAAACAAATTTACAGTTGGACATATTCCCACCTTAAACCTGCCTATTCAAGTTGTTTCTCGTACTCTTACGAGTAGACATACTTGGTCAAATATAAGAAACCGAATGTCGTCACTTTTCAATATCGTTATTTTGACAACTGCGACATTTCGTAAGGGTGCTGCAATGGTTTCTGAATACAAATAATTTGCATTACGAACAATCTGCCTTCGTCTTATTCATTTTTCCGCCAAATTCATGACTGGGATGCTATGGTTTACAGTAGGAAAATTTCCGCGCCCGTTATTTTAGTTGGTAATTGTGTAGATAGGTTTCCTAGTGTTTTCCCGGCCATTATTGCTCGCGTAAGGAAAATGATTCAAAACTTGAGAAAAGAGGTTTCACCCAGTTTCGACGGGGGTGTTACGGAGGATTAAAACTCGAGATCATTCTGGATTTTTGTATGTTTCTGAAGATCGATCATGGTCCGAAAATGTTCAATTTGGTCAGTTTAGCATGGACATCCTAGATTATTTCCGTATGTTTTCCTCGGTTGATGGTGAATTCATCTTATAATATCTACATTTGCACGCAAATATTTGTCAACGGAAATGGGTGGCCATGGTTACTATTCGATTGCATTTTTCCAAATTTTAATCGAATCTCGAGATTTATCTCTATGCAGAAATACCTCTGGCGCAACGAAGTATTGGATGTATAACGAGTGCAAGAGTCTAATAGGATCAGCTGAGCAAATGGGACATTCATTATATTCTACACTTACAATTCTTGTTTAGCTGGTGACATCCGCAGCTCCAAATAATTATACTCTTGAAATGAAAAATGAATTTGAAAGTAAACATCCCTTAAACTGAAATTTTGTGAATATATTTATATTTAAAAAATGAAATTTTATATTGTAGATGTCCAGTTAATGCTGATTAACTATTCTCTTGACTATGTACTTGGAATATTGTAATGTTAACTCTTGCTTCTTAATGAATTTATGTTGAATCTTTTGCAAGAAAGATATTCTCGCTTTTTCAAAGTCTTCATGTGAGGTACCATTAATATTGCCCTTGCAAAGAATTTGAACACCAAAATTTACACAACTTGGAGATACACTGCACCGGCGGCGAAATCGATTACATTTTGCACTCCTCTATAAGGAGGGGACGACCGCAAGTTTTAATAACTATAATCCTAAAATTTTATTTGGATTTGAAAGTGAATATCCGTAAAATTAAAATTTAGTGAACAAATTTAAATGAAAAACATTAATTCTTTTTTTAAAAAAGGATGTCCAGACAATGAAGATTAAATATTCTCATGACTATATACTAGGAATATTGTAATATTAAATTTTGCGTCCTTATGGATTTTTGTTGAATCGTTTGCAAGAATGTTATTATCGCTTTTATGGAGACTTCTTGTGATTTAACTTTAGTAATAACCCCTCGCGAGGAATTTTCATACAAACAAAATTTACATAACCTGGAGATGCAGTGCATAGGTGTTAGGATGAAACTACATATATACACCCAGACCCTTTAACCTATGCATGGATGATCATAAGTTAAGTGAAGAAATGAGACTAGTTTTCATTTTGTCGCATATCGAACGAATGATAACTGACAAGAATATAAATATTGATATACTTTATGAAATTGTCAAATTCAATGAAATTCCTTACAAAAGTAAAAACTGAGATGACATCTAAACACCAAGAATTAAGTTACTCATCCCAGTTGTTACTTTCGTAAATAATATATATTTATTTCAAGCCTAAGACTACTGTGAAATCCAGTATTTTTCAAACACAATTTTGTTTTACATAACACAGAATCAAACATGAAATTAAACTATCCATACGTTAGTGAGTGTTCAATTTAAACATTAACGTAATTTCTCATAAATAGCTGAGAATTGAAACTTGATTGTTGGAATATCGGTTCTAGCTTATATTATATTAACAGAGCAGAGGTGCAAGTATTATGAATGAAATAGAAGAAAATATTGAAAAAGTGTCTTGGGCAATTCGAAAAAAGAGGGAAAATATTTGAAAATCCCACTTTACAATATGGCTTAGGAAATTGGGAATACATTGCTTAAGATAGGGTATGAGCTCTGAAACGATTGAACAAGCAATGTGAAACTGAGAACCTTCTTAAAGATAGATGACTGTTTTTTTTCTTTTATAGCTGTTTCTGCAACAGTTTATATAGGATGCAAATGTGTTGGTGATAGTTGAGAATGTTCAGTGTGTCCAGTATTGTCTACAATTATTTTCGAGTTACCATTCAACAGCAACAATATACAACCAAGAATGAAATCTTGTTCACGAAGAGACTGCTTGTGTACATTTTCATTCTATTCCGTTGTTATATTTGTTTATATGTTTCTAGTAGTTGTGTTTTTCACAACAATATTCATTGTTATTCACGTATATAAGCAAAGTTCAAGAAAACTCGTCGCAATCTTTGCTCAAAACCTTGTCCGCAGAAGGAGAAGGTTTTGGGCAAGGAATGCCCTGATTTTATAACATTGTGATCTACATAATCATCGATATCGCCGTGTACATCGACTCATTCGCTACTTCCTTGGCCGAGCAGAGAAATTAAAATCGTATCTAAAGTTTTGCACCTGTGAAATGTAAACTTGGTGCTGTTTTTATCATTCTTCCAGAGGTAATTTAACCTTCCGTCATCCTCGCCCCCATAATAGTGCAAATGAATCCGCGCGTCACTCAGTGCCGTCCCATCAAAACCAACGTTATTTACACTACTCATTGATGCAAGTAGATGTAGAATTAAACAAGCACTTACTGTCAATAAAGCGAAATATACATGAATACAAATGTGTTCATTTCGGATATTTTTATTAGCTATTCAGAGAGATATATAAATAAAAATGAGTGTCTAATACAATTACAAACATAGACTCTTCAATCAAATGCACCAAAATAATATTGCAAGAATAATGAAAATTGTGCAATATAATGAAAGAATTTGAAAATTAACTCACCATTTAAAGATTTTCAACGTAATTTTTAACAAATATCAACGTAATTCTTCTAAAAGAATCAACATATTTTTTTAAAAAAAATCAACATATTTTTCAAAGAAAAAGTCAACGAATTTTTCAAAAATATTTGAAATCCTACCTATAATATATATGGGTTTAGATAGAAAATATTGGTTCCAAAACTCTGTCAAATTTTCTGAATCGCAGAAAAGCAATCAAATGTAGAAAATTCTACTGGAAGAAACTTAAAAAATATTTTTAAAATGTTCACATTTCAATTGAATCGGAAGATTTAATAAGGGAATGAAGACCAAAGAATAGCCAAATGCCATTTTGTAATCAACATCTTCGCAAAGCGTCGTTCTACACGCGAGTGTGAAGAAAGTTATAGAAAGCAGTCAGTCCCTAAAGGAATTTAAAGAAACCTTAACTAGAAGCAAGGTGTAAGAAGAAAATGAATTCCTACCACTTTTACAGTTCTTTATAATTTCAAACAAATTTACAGTTGGACATATTCCCATCTTAAACCTGCCTATTCAAGTTGTTTCTCGTACTCTTACGAGTAGACATACTTGGTCAAATATAAGAAACCGAATGTCGTCACTTTTCAATATCGTTATTTTGACAACTCCGACATTTCGTATGGGTGCTGCAATGGTTTCTGAATACAAATAATTTGCATTACGAACAATCTGCCGTCGTCTTATTCATTTTTCCGCCAAATTCATGACTGGGATGCTATGGTTTACAGTAGGAAAATTTCCGCGCCCGTTATTTTAGTGTGGAATTGTGTAGATAGGTTTCCTAGTGTTTTCCCGGCCATTATTGCTCGCGTAAGGAAAATGATTCAAAACTTGAGAAAAGAAGTTTCACCCAGTTTCGACGCGCGTGTTACGGAGGATTAAAACTCGAGATCATTCTGGATTTTTGTATGTTTCTGAAGATCGATCATGGTCCGAAAATGTTCAATTTGGTCAGTTTAGCATGGACATCCTAGATTATTTCCGTATGTTTTCCTCGGTTGATGGTGAATTCATCTTATAATATCTACATTTGCACGCAAATATTTGTCAACGGAAATGGGTGGCCATGGTTACTATTCGATTGCATTTTTCCAAATTTTAATCGAATCTCGAGATTTATCTCTATGCAGAAATACCTCTGGCGCGACGAAGTATTGGATGTATAACGAGTGCAAGAGTCTAATAGGATCAGCTGAGCAAATGCGACATTCATTATATTCTACACTTACAATTCTTGTTTAGCTGGTGACATCCGCAGCTCCAAATAATTATACTCTTGAAATGAAAAATGAATTTGAAAGTAAACATCCCTTAAACTGAAATTTTGTGAATATATTTATATTTAAAAAATGAAATTTTATATTGTAGATGTCCAGTTAATGCTGATTAACTATTCTCTTGACTATGTACTTGGAATATTGTAATGTTAACTCTTGCTTCTTAATGAATTTATGTTGAATCTTTTGCAAGAAAGATATTCTCGCTTTTTCAAAGTCTTCATGTGAGGTACCATTAATATTGCCCTTGCAAAGAATTTGAACACCAAAATTTACACAACTTGGAGATACACTGCACCGGCGAAATCGATTACATTTTGCACTCCTCTATAAGGAGGGGACGACCGCAAGTTTTAATAACTATAATCCTAAAATTTTATTTGGATTTGAAAGTGAATATCCGTAAAATTAAAATTTAGTGAACAAATTTAAATGAAAAACATTAATTCTTTTTTTAAAAAAAGATGTCCAGGCAATGAAGATTAAATATTCTCATGACTATATACTAGGAATATTGTAATATTAAATTTTGCGTCCTTATGGATTTTTGTTGAATCGTTTGCAAGAATGTTATTATCGCTTTTATGGAGACTTCTTGTGATTTAACTTTAGTAATAACCCCTCGCGAGGAATTTTCATACAAACAAAATTTACATAACCTGGAGATGCAGTGCGCAGGTGTTAGGATGAAACTACATATATACACCCAGACCCTTTAACCTATGCATGGATGAAGAAATGAGACTAGTTTTCATTTTGTCGCATATCGAACGAATGATAACTGACAAGAATATAAATATTGACATACTTTATGAAATAGTCAAATTCAATGAAATTCCTTACAAAAGTAAAAACTGAGATGACATCTAAACACCAAGAATTAAGTTACTCATCCCAGTTGTTACTTTCGTAAATAATATATATTTATTTCAAGCCTAAGACTACTGTGAAATCCAGTATTTTTCAAACACAATTTTGTTTTACATAACACAGAATCAAACATGAAATTAAACTATCCATACGTTAGTGAGTGTTCAATTTAAACATTAACGTAATTTCTCATAAATAGCTGAGAATTGAAAATTGATTGTTGGAATATCGGTTCTAGCTTATATTATATTAACAGAGCAGAGGTGCAAGTATTATGAATGAAATAGAAGAAAATATTGAAAAAGTGTCTTGGGCAATTCGAAAAAAGAGGGAAAATATTTGAAAATCCCACTTTACAATATGGCTTAGGAAATTGGGAATACATTGCTTAAGATAGGGTATGAGCTCTGAAACGATTGAACAAGCAACGTGAAACTGAGAACCTTCTCAAAGATAGATGACTGTTTTTTTTCTTTTATAGCTGTTTCTCCAACAGTTTATATAGGATGCAAATGTGTTGGTGATAGTTGAGAATGTTCAGTGTGTCCAGTATTGTCTACAATTATTTTCGGGTTACCATTCAACAGCAACAATATACAACCAAGAATGAAATCTTGTTCACGAGGAGACTGCTTGTGTACATTTTCATTCATTTCCATTGTTATATTTGTTTATATGTTTCTAGTAGTTGTGTTTTTCACAACAATATTCATTGTTATTCACGTATATAAGCAAAGTTCAAGAAAACTCGTCGCAATCCTTGCTCAAAACCTTGTCCGCAGAAGGAGAAGGTTTTGGGCAGGGAATGCCCTGATTTTATAACATTGTGATCTACATAATCATCGATATCGCCGTGTACATCGACTCATTCGCTACTTCCTTGGCCGAGCAGAGAAATTAAAATCGTATCTAAAGTTTTGCACCTGTGAAATGTAAACTTGGTGCTGTTTTTATCATTCTTCCAGAGGTAATTTAACCTTCCGTCATCCTCGCCCCCATAATAGTGCAAATGAATCCGCGCGTCACTCAGTGCCGTCCCATCAAAACCAACGTTATTTACACTACTCATTGATGCAAGTAGATGTAGAATTAAACAAGCACTTACTGTCAATAAAGCGAAATATACATGAATACAAATGTGTTCATTTCGGATATTTTTATTAGCTATTCAGAGAGATATATAAATAAAAATGAGTGTCTAATACAATTACAAACATAGACTCTTCAATCAAATGCACCAAAATAATATTGCAAGAATAATGAAAATTGTGCAATATAATGAAAGAATTTGAAAATTAACTCACCATTTAAAGATTTTCAACGTAATTTTTAACAAATATCAACGTAATTCTTCTAAAAGAATCAACATATTTTTTTAAAAAAAATCAACATATTTTTCAAAGAAAAAGTCAACGAATTTTTCAAAAATATTTGAAATCCTACCTATAATATATATGGGTTTAGATAGAAAATATTGGTTCCAAAACTCTGTCAAATTTTCTGAATCGCAGAAAAGCAATCAAATGTAGAAAATTCTACTGGAAGAAACTTAAAAAATATTTTTAAAATGTTCACATTTCAATTGAATCGGAAGATTTAATAAGGGAATGAAGACCAAAGAATAGCCAAATGCCATTTTGTAATCAACATCTTCGCAAAGCGTCGTTCTACACGCGAGTGTGAAGAAAGTTATAGAAAGCAGTCAGTCCCTAAAGGAATTTAAAGAAACCTTAACTAGAAGCAAGGTGTAAGAAGAAAATGAATTCCTACCACTTTTACAGTTCTTTATAATTTCAAACAAATTTACAGTTGGACATATTCCCATCTTAAACCTGCCTATTCAAGTTGTTTCTCGTACTCTTACGAGTAGACATACTTGGTCAAATATAAGAAACCGAATGTCGTCACTTTTCAATATCGTTATTTTGACAACTCCGACATTTCGTATGGGTGCTGCAATGGTTTCTGAATACAAATAATTTGCATTACGAACAATCTGCCGTCGTCTTATTCATTTTTCCGCCAAATTCATGACTGGGATGCTATGGTTTACAGTAGGAAAATTTCCGCGCCCGTTATTTTAGTTGGTAATTGTGTAGATAGGTTTCCTAGTGTTTTCCCGGCCATTATTGCTCGCGTAAGGAAAATGATTCAAAACTTGAGAAAAGAGGTTTCACCCAGTTTCGACGGGGGTGTTACGGAGGATTAAAACTCGAGATCATTCTGGATTTTTGTATGTTTCTGAAGATCGATCATGGTCCGAAAATGTTCAATTTGGTCAGTTTAGCATGGACATCCTAGATTATTTCCGTATGTTTTCCTCGGTTGATGGTGAATTCATCTTATAATATCTACATTTGCACGCAAATATTTGTCAACGGAAATGGGTGGCCATGGTTACTATTCGATTGCATTTTTCCAAATTTTAATCGAATCTCGAGATTTATCTCTATGCAGAAATACCTCTGGCGCAACGAAGTATTGGATGTATAACGAGTACAAGAGTCTAATAGGATCAGCTGAGCAAATGGGACATTCATTATATTCTACACTTACAATTCTTGTTTAGCTGGTGACATCCGCAGCTCCAAATAATTATACTCTTGAAATGAAAAATGAATTTGAAAGTAAACATCCCTTAAACTGAAATTTTGTGAATATATTTATATTTAAAAAATGAAATTTTATATTGTAGATGTCCAGTTAATGCTGATTAACTATTCTCTTGACTATGTACTTGGAATATTGTAATGTTAACTCTTGCTTCTTAATGAATTTATGTTGAATCTTTTGCAAGAAAGATATTCTCGCTTTTTCAAAGTCTTCATGTGAGGTACCATTAATATTGCCCTTGCAAAGAATTTGAACACCAAAATTTACACAACTTGGAGATACACTGCACCGGCGAAATCGATTACATTTTGTACTCCTCTATAAGGAGGGGACGACCGCAAGTTTTAATAACTATAATCCTAAAATTTTATTTGGATTTGAAAGTGAATATCCGTAAAATTAAAATTTAGTGAACAAATTTAAATGAAAAACATTAATTCTTTTTTTAAAAAAGGATGTCCAGACAATGAAGATTAAATATTCTCATGACTATATACTAGGAATATTGTAATATTAAATTTTGCGTCCTTATGGATTTTTGTTGAATCGTTTGCAAGAATGTTATTATCGCTTTTATGGAGACTTCTTGTGATTTAACTTTAGTAATAACCCCTCGCGAGGAATTTTCATACAAACAAAATTTACTTAACCTGGAGATGCAGTGCATAGGTGTTAGGATGAAACTACATATATACACCCAGACCCTTTAACCTATGCATGGATGATCATAAGTTAAGTGAAGAAATGAGACTAGTTTTCATTTTGTCGCATATCGAACGAATGATAACTGACAAGAATATAAATATTGATATACTTTATGAAATTGTCAAATTCAATGAAATTCCTTACAAAAGTAAAAACTGAGATGACATCTAAACACCAAGAATTAAGTTACTCATCCCAGTTGTTACTTTCGTAAATAATATATATTTATTTCAAGCCTAAGACTACTGTGAAATCCAGTATTTTTCAAACACAATTTTGTTTTACATAACACAGAATCAAACATGAAATTAAACTATCCATACGTTAGTGAGTGTTCAATTTAAACATTAACGTAATTTCTCATAAATAGCTGAGAATTGAAAATTGATTGTTGGAATATCGGTTC
This sequence comes from Lepisma saccharinum, assembly GCF_977018435.1. Lineage (NCBI taxonomy): Eukaryota > Metazoa > Arthropoda > Insecta > Zygentoma > Lepismatidae > Lepisma > Lepisma saccharinum. The sequence goes on from NC_139230.1 coordinate 140,379,200, forward strand.
TAGCTTATATTATATTAACAGAGCAGAGGTGCAAGTATTATGAATGAAATAGAAGAAAATATTGAAAAAGTGTCTTGGGCAATTCGAAAAAAGAGGGAAAATATTTGAAAATCCCACTTTACAATATGGCTTAGGAAATTGGGAATACATTGCTTAAGATAGGGTATGAGCTCTGAAACGATTGAACAAGCAATGTGAAACTGAGAACCTTCTTAAAGATAGATGACTGTTTTTTTTCTTTTATAGCTGTTTCTCCAACAGTTTATATAGGATGCAAATGTGTTGGTGATAGTTGAGAATGTTCAGTGTGTCCAGTATTGTCTACAATTATTTTCGAGTTACCATTCAACAGCAACAATATACAACCAAGAATGAAATCTTGTTCACGAGGAGACTGCTTTTGTACATTTTCATTCATTTCCATTGTTATATTTGTTTATATGTTTCTAGTAGTTGTGTTTTTCACAACAATATTCATTGTTATTCACGTATATAAGCAAAGTTCAAGAAAACTCGTCGCAATCCTTGCTCAAAACCTTGTCCGCAGAAGGAGAAGGTTTTGGGCAAGGAATGCCCTGATTTTATAACATTGTGATCTACATAATCATCGATATCGCTGTGTACATCGACTCATTCGCTACTTCCTTGGCCGAGCAGAGAAATTAAAATCGTATCTAAAGTTTTGCACCTGTGAAATGTAAACTTGGTGCTGTTTTTATCATTCTTCCAGAGGTAATTTAACCTTCCGTCATCCTCGCCCCCATAATAGTGCAAATGAATCCGCGTGTCACTCAGTGCCGTCCCATCAAAACCAACGTTATTTACACTATTCATTGATGCAAGTAGATGTAGAATTAAACAAGCACTTACTGTCAATAAAGCGAAATATACATGAATACAAATGTGTTCATTTCGGATATTTTTATTAGCTATTCAGAGAGATATATAAATAAAAATGAGTGTCTAATACAATTACAAACATAGACTCTTCAATCAAATGCACCAAAATAATATTGCAAGAATAATGAAAATTGTGCAATATAATGAAAGAATTTGAAAATTAACTCACCATTTAAAGATTTTCAACGTAATTTTTAACAAATATCAACGTAATTCTTCTAAAAGAATCAACATATTTTTTAAAAAATTAATCAACATATTTTTCAAAGAAAAAGTCAACGAATTTTTCAAAAATATTTGAAATCCTACCTACAATATATATGGGTTTAGATAGAAAATATTGGTTCCAAAACTCTGTCAAATTTTCTGAATCGCAGAAAAGCAATCAAATGTAGAAAATTCTACTGGAAGAAACTTACAAAATATTTTTAAAATGTTCACATTTCAATTGAATCGGAAGATTTAATAAGGGAATGAAGACCAAAGAATAGCCAAATGCCATTTTGTAATCAACATCTTCGCAAAGCGTCGTTCTACAAGCGAGTGTGAAGAAAGATATAGAAAGCAGTCAGTCCCTAAAGGAATTTAAAGAAACCTTAACTAGAAGCAAGGTGTAAGAAGAAAATGAATTCCTACCACTTTTACAGTTCTTTATAATTTCAAACAAATTTACAGTTGGACATATTCCCATCTTAAACCTGCCTATTCAAGTTGTTTCTCGTACTCTTACGAGTAGACATACTTGGTCAAATATAAGAAACCGAATGTCGTCACTTTTCAATATCGTTATTTTGACAACTCCGACATTTCGTATGGGTGCTGCAATGGTTTCTGAATACAAATAATTTGCATTACGAACAATCTGCCGTCGTCTTATTCATTTTTCCGCCAAATTCATGACTGGGATGCTATGGTTTACAGTAGGAAAATTTCCGCGCCCGTTATTTTAGTGTGGAATTGTGTAGATAGGTTTCCTAGTGTTTTCCCGGCCATTATTGCTCGCGTAAGGAAAATGATTCAAAACTTGAGAAAAGAAGTTTCACCCAGTTTCGACGCGCGTGTTACGGAGGATTAAAACTCGAGATCATTCTGGATTTTTGTATGTTTCTGAAGATCGATCATGGTCCGAAAATGTTCAATTTGGTCAGTTTAGCATGGACATCCTAGATTATTTCCGTATGTTTTCCTCGGTTGATGGTGAATTCATCTTATAATATCTACATTTGCACGCAAATATTTCATAACGGAAATGGGTGGCCATGGTTACTATTCGATTGCATTTTTCCAAATTTTAATCGAATCTCGAGATTTATCTCTATGCAGAAATACCTCTGGCGCGACGAAGTATTGGATGTATAACGAGTGCAAGAGTCTAATGGGATCAGCTGAGCAAATGCGACATTCATTATATTCTACACTTACAATTCTTGTTTAGCTGGTGACATCCGCAGCTCCAAATAATTATACTCTTGAAATGAAAAATGAATTTGAAAGTAAACATCCCTTAAACTGAAATTTTGTGAATATATATATATTTAGAAAAATGAAATTTTATATTGTAGATGTCCAGTTAATGCTGATTAACTATTCTCTTGACTATGTACTTGGAATATTGTAATGTTAACTCTTGCTTCTTAATGAATTTATGTTGAATCTTTTGCAAGAAAGATATTCTCGCTTTTTCAAAGTCTTCATGTGAGGTACCATTAATATTGCCCTTGCAAAGAATTTGAACACCAAAATTTACACAACTTGGAGATACACTGCACCTGCGAAATCGATTGCATTTTGCACTCCTCTATAAGGAGGGGACGACCGCAAGTTCTAATAACTATAATCCTAAAATTTTATTTGGATTTGAAAGTGAATATCCGTAAAATTAAAATTTAGTGAACAAATTTAAATGAAAAACATTAATTCTTTTTTTAAAAAAGGATGTCCAGACAATGAAGATTAAATATTCTCATGACTATATACTAGGAATATTGTAATATTAAATTTTGCGTCCTTATGGATTTTTGTTGAATCGTTTGCAAGAATGTTATTATCGCTTTTATGGAGACTTCTTGTGATTTAACTTTAGTAATAACCCCTCGCGAGGAATTTTCATACAAACAAAATTTACATAACCTGGAGATGCAGTGCATAGGTGTTAGGATGAAACTACATATATACACCCAGACCCTTTAACCTATGCATGGATGATGATAAGTTAAGTGAAGAAATGAGACTAGTTTTCATTTCGTCGCATATCGAACGAATGATAACTGACAAGAATATAAATATTGATATACTTTATGAAATTGTCAAATTCAATGAAATTCCTTACAAAAGTAAAAACTGAGATGACATCTAAACACCAAGAATTAAGTTACTCATCCCAGTTGTTACTTTCGTAAATAATATATATTTATTTCAAGCCTAAGACTACTGTGAAATCCAGTATTTTTCAAACACAATTTTGTTTTACATAACACAGAATCAAACATGAAATTAAACTATCCATACGTTAGTGAGTGTTCAATTTAAACATTAACGTAATTTCTCATAAATAGCTGAGAATTGAAAATTGATTGTTGGAATATCGGTTCTAGCTTATATTATATTAACAGAGCAGAGGTGCAAGTATTATGAATGAAATAGAAGAAAATATTGAAAAAGTGTCTTGGGCAATTCGAAAAAAGAGGGAAAATATTTGAAAATCCCACTTTACAATATGGCTTAGGAAATTGGGAATACATTGCTTAAGATAGGGTATGAGCTCTGAAACGATTGAACAAGCAATGTGAAACTGAGAACCTTCTTAAAGATAGATGAATGTTTTTTTCTTTTATAGCTGTTTCTCCAACAGTTTATATAGGATGCAAATGTGTTGGTGATAGTTGAGAATGTTCAGTGTGTCCAGTATTGTCTACAATTATTTTCGGGTTACCATTCAACAGCAACAATATACAACCAAGAATGAAATCTTGTTCACGAGGAGACTGCTTGTGTACATTTTCATTCATTTCCATTGTTATATTTGTTTATATGTTTCTAGTAGTTGTGTTTATCACAACAATATTCATTGTTATTCACGTATATAAGCAAAGTTCAAGAAAACTCGTCGCAATCCTTGCTCAAAACCTTGTCCGCAGCAGGAGAAGGTTTTGGGCAAGGAATGCCCTGATTTTATAACATTGTGATCTACATAATCATCCATATCGCCGTGTACATCGACTCATTCGCTACTTCCTTGGCCGAGCAGAGAAATTAAAATCGTATCTAAAGTTTTGCACCTGTGAAATGTAAACTTGGTGCTGTTTTTATCATTCTTCCAGAGGTAATTTAACCTTCCGACATCCTCGCCCCCATAATAGTGCAAATGAATCCGCGCGTCACTCAGTGCCGCCCCATCAAAACCAACGTTATTTACACTACTCATTGATGCAAGTAGATGCAGAATTAAACAAGCACTTACTGTCAATAAAGCGAAATATAAATGAATACAAATGTGTTCATTTCGGATATTTTTATTAGCTATTCAGAGAAATATATAAATAAAAATGAGTGTCTAATACAATTACAAACATAGACTCTTGAATCAAATGCACCAAAATAATATTGCAAGAATAATGAAAATTGTGCAATATAATGAAAGTATTTGAAAATTAACTCACCATTTAAAGATTTTCAACGTAATTTTTAACAAATATCAACGTAATTCTTCTAAAAGAATCAACATATTTTTCAAAGAAAAAATCAACATATTTTTCAAAGAAAAAGTCAACGAATTTTTCAAAAATAGTTGAAATCCTATCAAAATATATATGGGTTTAGATAGAAAATATTGGTTCCAAAACTCTGTCAAATTCTCTGAATCTCAGAAAAGCAATCAAATGTACAAAATTCTACTGGAAGAAACTTACAAAATATTTTTAAAATGTTCACATTTCAATTGAATCGGAAGATTTAATAAGGGAATGAAGACCAAAGAATAGCCAAATGACCTTTTGTACTCGACATCTTCGCAAAGCGTCGTTCTACACGCGAGTGTGAAGAAAGTTATAGAAAGCAGTCAGTCCCTAAAGGAATTTAAAGAACCCTTAACTACAAGCAAGGTGTAAGAAGAAAATGAATTCCTACCACTTATACAGTTCTTTATAATTTCAAACAAATTTACAGTTGGACGTATTCAAATCTTAAACCTGCCTATTCAAGTTGTTTCTCGTACTCTTACGAGTAGACATACTTGGTCAAATATAAGAAACCGAATGTCGTCACTTTTCAATATCGTTATTTTGACAACTCCGACATTTCGTATGGGTGCTGCAATGGTTTCTGAATACAAATAATTTGCATTACGAACAATCTGCCGTAATCTTATATTTTTTTCCGCCAAATTCATGACTGGGATGCTATGGTTTACAGTAGGAAAATTTCCGCGCACGTTACTTTCGTTGGGAATTGTGTAGATAGGTTTCCTTGTGTTTTCCCGGCCATTATTGCGCTCGTAAGGAAAATGATTCAAAACTTGAGAAAAGAGGTTTCACCCAGTTTCGACGCGCGTGTTACGGAGGATTAAAACTCGAGATCATTCTGGATTTTTGTATGTTTCTGAAGATCGATCATGGTCCGAAAATGTTCAATTTGGTCAGTTTAGCATGGACATCCTAGATTATTTCCGTATGTTTTCCTCGGTTGATGGTGAATTCATCTTATAATATCTACATTTGCACGCAAATATATGATAACGGAAATGGGTGGCCATGGTTACTATTCGATTGCATTTTTCCAATTTGTAATCGAATCTCGAGATTTATCTCTATGCAGAAATACCTCTGGCGCAACGAAGTATTGGATGTATAACGAGTGCAAGAGTCTAATAGGATCAGCTGAGCAAATGCGACATTCATTATATTCTACACTTACAATTCTTGTTTAGCTGGTGACATCCGCAGCTCCAAATAATTATACTCTTGAAATGAAAAATGAATTTGAAAGTAAACATCCCTTAAACTGAAATTTTGTGAATATATTTATATTTAAAAATTGAAATTTTATATTGTAGATGTCCAGTTAATGCTGATTAACTATTCTCTTGACTATGTACTTGGAATATTGTAATGTTAACTCTTGCTTCTTAATGAATTTATGTTGAATCTTTTGCAAGAAAGATATTCTCGCTTTTTCAAAGTCTTCATGTGAGGTACCATTAATATTGCCCTTGCAAAGAATTTGAACACCAAAATTTACACAACTTGGAGATACACTGCACCGGCGAAATCGATTACATTTTGTACTCCTCTATAAGGAGGGGACGACCGCAAGTTTTAATAACTATAATCCTAAAATTTTATTTGGATTTGAAAGTGAATATCCGTAAAATTAAAATTTAGTGAACAAATTTAAATGAAAAACATTAATTCTTTTTTTAAAAAAGGATGTCCAGACAATGAAGATTAAATATTCTCATGACTATATACTAGGAATATTGTAATATTAAATTTTGCGTCCTTATGGATTTTTGTTGAATCGTTTGCAAGAATGTTATTATCGCTTTTATGGAGACTTCTTGTGATTTAACTTTAGTAATAACCCCTCGCGAGGAATTTTCATACACACAAAATTTACATAACCTGGAGATGCAGTGCGCAGGTGTTAGGATGAAACTACATATATACACCCAGACCCTTTAAACTATGCATGGATGAAGAAATGAGACTAGTTTTCATTTTGTCGCATATCGAACGAATGATAACTGACAAGAATATAAATATTGACATACTTTATGAAATAGTCAAATTCAATGAAATTCCTTACAAAAGTAAAAACTGAGATGACATCTAAACACCAAGAATTAAGTTACTCATCCCAGTTGTTACTTTCGTAAATAATATATATTTATTTCAAGCCTAAGACTACTGTGAAATCCAGTATTTTTCAAACACAATTTTGTTTTACATAACACAGAATCAAACATGAAATTAAACTATCCATACGTTAGTGAGTGTTCAATTTAAACATTAACGTAATTTCTCATAAATAGCTGAGAATTGAAAATTGATTGTTGGAATATCGGTTCTAGCTTATATTATATTAACAGAGCAGAGGTGCAAGTATTATGAATGAAATAGAAGAAAATATTGAAAAAGTGTCTTGGGCAATTCGAAAAAAGAGGGAAAATATTTGAAAATCCCACTTTACAATATGGCTTAGGAAATTGGGAATACATTGCTTAAGATAGGGTATGAGCTCTGAAACGATTGAACAAGCAATGTGAAACTGAGAACCTTCTTAAAGATAGATGACTGTTTTTTTTCTTTTATAGCTGTTTCTCCAACAGTTTATGTAGGATGCAAATGTGTTGGTGATAGTTGAGAATGTTCAGTGTGTCCAGTATTGTCTACAATTATTTTCGGGTTACCATTCAACAGCAACAATATACAACCAAGAATGAAATCTTGTTCACGAGGAGACTGCTTGTGTACATTTTCATTCATTTCCATTGATATATTTGTTTATATGTTTCTAGTAGTTGTATTTTTCACAACAATATTCATTGTTATTCACGTATATAAGCAAAGTTCAAGAAAACTCGTCGCAATCCTTGCTCAAAACCTTGTCCGCAGCAGGAGAAGGTTTTGGGCAAGGAATTCCCTGATTTTATAACATTGTGTTCTACATAATCATCGATATCGCCGTGTACATCGACTCATTCGCTACTTCCTTGGCCGAGCAGAGAAATTAAAATCGTATCTAAAGTTTTGCACCTGTGAAATGTAAACTTGGTGCTGTTTTTATCATTCTTCCAGAGGTAATTTAACCTTCCGTCATCCTCGCCCCCATAATAGTGCAAATGAATCCGCGCGTCACTCAGTGCCGCCCCATCAAAACCAACGTTATTTACACTACTCATTGGTGCAAGTAGATGTAGAATTAAACAAGCACTTACTGTCAATAAAGCGAAATATACATGAATACAAATGTGTTCATTTCGGATATTTTTATTAGCTATTCAGAGAAATAAATAAATACAAATGAGTGTCTAATACAATTACAAACATAGACTCTTGAATCAAATGCACCAAAATAATATTGCAAGAATAATGAAAATTGTGCAATATAATGAAAGAATTTGAAAATTAACTCACCATTTAAAGATTTTCAACGTAATTTTTAACAAATATCAACGTAATTCTTCTAAAAGGATCAACATATTTTTCAAAGAAAAAATCAACATATTTTTCAAAGAAAAAGTCAACGAATTTTTCAAAAATAGTTGAAATCCTATCTACAATATATATGGGTTTAGATAGAAAATATTGGTTCCAAAACTCTGTCAAATTTTCTGAATCGCAGAAAAGCAATCAAATGTACAAAATTCTACTGGAAGAAACTTACAAAATATTTTTAAAATGTTCACATTTCAATTGAATCGGAAGATTTAATAAGGGAATGAAGACCAAAGAATAGCCAAATGACCTTTTGTACTCGACATCTTCGCAAAGCGTCGTTCTACACGCGAGTGTGAAGAAAGTTATAGAAAGCAGTCAGTCCCTAAAGGAATTTAAAGAACCCTTAACTACAAGCAAGGTGTAAGAAGAAAATGAATTCCTACCACTTATACAGTTCTTTATAATTTCAAACAAATTTACAGTTGGACATATTCCCATCTTAAACCTGCCTATTCAAGTTGTTTCTCGTACTCTTACGAGTAGACATACTTGGTCAAATATAAGGAACCGAATGTCGTCACTTTTCAATATCGTTATTTTGACAACTCCGACATTTCGTATGGGTGCTGCAATGGTTTCTGAAAACAAATAATTTGCATTACGAACAATCTGCCGTCGTCTTATTAATTTTTCCGCCAAATTCATGACTGGGATGCTATGGTTTACAGTAGGAAAATTTCCGCGCCCGTTATTTTAGTTGGGAATTGTGTAGATAGGTTTCCTAGTGTTTTCCCGGCCATTATTGCTCGCGTAAGGAAAATGATTCAAAACTTGAGAAAAGAGGTTTCACCCAGTTTCGACGCGCGTGTTACGGAGGATTAAAACTCGAGATCATTCTGGATTTTTGTATGTTTCTGAAGATCGATCATGGTCCGAAAATGTTCAATTTGGTCAGTTTAGCATGGACATCCTAGATTATTTCCGTATGTTTTCCTCGGTTGATGGTGAATTCATCTTATAATATCTACATTTGCACGCAAATATTTGATAACGGAAATGGGAGGCCATGGTAACTATTCGATTGCATTTTTCCAAATTTTAATCGAATCTCGAGATTTATCTCTATGCAGAAATACCTCTGGCGCAACGAAGTATTGGATGTATAACGAGTGCAAGAGTCTAATAGGATCAGCTGAGCAAATGCGACATTCATTATATTCTACACTTACAATTCTTGTTTAGCTGGTGACATCCGCAGCTCCAAATAATTATACTCTTGAAATGAAAAATGAATTTGAAAGTAAACATCCCTTAAACTGAAATTTTGTGAATATATTTATATTTAAAAAATGAAATTTTATATTGTAGATGTCCAGTTAATGCTGATTAACTATTCTCTTGACTATGTACTTGGAATATTGTAATGTTAACTCTTGCTTCTTAATGAATTTGTGTTGAATCTTTTGCAAGAAAGATATTCTCGCTTTTTCAAAGTCCTCATGTGAGGTACCATTAATATTGCCCTTGCAAAGAATTTGAACACCAAAATTTACACAACTTGGAGATACACTGCACCGGCGAAATCGATTACATTTTGCACTCCTCTATAAGGAGGGGACGACCGCAAGTTCTAATAACTATAATCCTAAAATTTTATTTGGATTTGAAAGTGAATATCCTTAAAATTAAAATTTAGTGAACAAATTTAAATGAAAAACATTAATTCTTTTTTTAAAAAAAGATGTCCAGGCAATGAAGATTAAATATTCTCATGACTATATACTAGGAATATTGTAATATTAAATTTTGCGTCCTTATGGATTTTTGTTGAATCTTTTGCAAGAATGTTATTATCGCTTTTATGGAGACTTCTTGTGATTTAACTTTAGTAATAACCCCTCGCGAGGAATTTTCATACACACAAAATTTACATAACCTGGAGATGCAGTGCGCAGGTGTTAGGATGAAACTACATATATACACCCAGACCCTTTAACCTATGCATGGATGAAGAAATGAGACTAGTTTTCATTTTGTCGCATATCGAACGAATGATAACTGACAAGAATATAAATATTGACATGCTTTATGAAATAGTCAAATTCAATGAAATTCCTTACAAAAGTAAAAACTGAGATGACATCTAAACACCAAGAATTAAGTTACTCATCCCAGTTGTTACTTTCGTAAATAATATATATTTATTTCAAGCCTAAGACTACTGTGAAATCCAGTATTTTTCAAACACAATTTTGTTTTACATAACACAGAATCAAACATGAAATTAAACTATCCATACGTTAGTGAGTGTTCAATTTAAACATTAACGTAATTTCTCATAAATAGCTGAGAATTGAAAATTGATTGTTGGAATATCGGTTCTAGCTTATATTATATTAACAGAGCAGAGGTGCAAGTATTATGAATGAAATAGAAGAAAATATTGAAAAAGTGTCTTGGGCAATTCGAAAAAAGAGGGAAAATATTTGAAAATCCCACTTTACAATATGGCTTAGGAAATTGGGAATACATTGCTTAAGATAGGGTATGAGCTCTGAAACGATTGAACAAGCAATGTGAAACTGAGAACCTTCTTAAAGATAGATGACTGTTTTTTTTCTTTTATAGCTGTTTCTCCAACAGTTTATATAGGATGCAAATGTGTTGGTGATAGTTAAGAATGTTCAGTGTGTCCAGTATTGTCTACAATTATTTTCGGGTTACCATTCAACAGCAACAATATACAACCAAGAATGAAATCTTGTTCACGAGGAGACTGCTTGTGTACATTTTCATTCATTTCCATTGTTATATTTGTTTATATGTTTCTAGTAGTTGTATTTTTCACAACAATATTCATTGTTATTCACGTATATAAGCAAAGTTCAAGAAAACTCGTCGCAATCCTTGCTCAAAACCTTGTCCGCAGCAGGAGAAGGTTTTGGGCAAGGAATGCGCTGATTTTATAACATTGTGTTCTACATAATCATCGATATCGCCGTGTACATCGACTCATTCGCTACTTCCTTGGCCGAGCAGAGAAATTAAAATCGTATCTAAAGTTTTGCACCTGTGAAATGTAAACTTGGTGCTGTTTTTATCATTCTTCCAGAGGTAATTTAACCTTCCGTCATCCTCGCCCCCATAATAGTGCAAATGAATCCGCGCATCACTCAGTGCCGCCCCATCAAAACCAACGTTATTTACACTACTCATTGATGCAAGTAGATGTAGAATTAAACAAGCACTTACTGTCAATAAAGCGAAATATACATGAATACAAATGTGTTCATTTCGGATATTTTTATTAGCTATTCAGAGAAATAAATAAATAAAAATGAGTGTCTAATACAATTACATAGACTCTTGAATCAAATGCACCAAAATAATATTGCAAGAATAATGAAAATTGTGCAATATAATGAAAGAATTTGAAAATTAACTCACCATTTAAAGATTTTCAACGTAATTTTTAACAAATATCAACGTAATTCTTCTAAAAGGATCAACATATTTTTCAAAGAAAAAATCAACATATTTTTCAAAGAAAAAGTCAACGAATTTTTCAAAAATAGTTGAAATCCTATCTACAATATATATGGGTTTAGATAGAAAATATTGGTTCCAAAACTCTGTCAAATTCTCTGAATCGCAGAAAAGCAATCAAATGTACAAAATTCTACTGGAAGAAACTTACAAAATATTTTTAAAATGTTCACATTTCAATTGAATCGGAAGATTTAATAAGGGAATGAAGACCAAAGAATAGCCAAATGACCTTTTGTACTCGACATCTTCGCAAAGCGTCGTTCTACACGCGAGTGTGAAGAAAGTTATAGAAAGCAGTCAGTCCCTAAAGGAATTTAAAGAACCCTTAACTACAAGCAAGGTGTAAGAAGAAAATGAATTCCTACCACTTATACAGTTCTTTATAATTTCAAACAAATTTACAGTTGGACATATTCCCATCTTAAACCTACCTATTCAAGTTGTTTCTCGTACTCTTACGAGTAGACATACTTGGTCAAATATAAGAAACCGAATGTCGTCACTTTTCAATATCGTTATTTTGACAACTCCGACATTTCGTATGGGTGCTGCAATGGTTTCTGAATACAAATAATTTGCATTACGAACAATCTGCCGTCGTCTTATTAATTTTTCCGCCAAATTCATGACTGGGATGCTATGGTTTACAGTAGGAAAATTTCCGCGCCCGTTATTTTAGTTGGGAATTGTGTAGATAGGTTTCCTAGTGTTTTCCCGGCCATTATTGCTCGCGTAAGGAAAATGATTCAAAACTTGAGAAAAGAGGTTTCACCCAGTTTCGACGCGCGTGTTACGGAGGATTAAAACTCGAGATCATTCTGGATTTTTGTATGTTTCTGAAGATCGATCATGGTCCGAAAATGTTCAATTTGGTCAGTTTAGCATGGACATCCTAGATTATTTCCGTATGTTTTCCTCGGTTGATGGTGAATTCATCTTATAATATCTACATTTGCACGCAAATATTTGATAACGGAAATGGGTGGCCATGGTTACTATTCGATTGCATTTTTCCAAATTTTATTCGAATCTCGAGATTTATCTCTATGCAGAAATACCTATGGCGCAACGAAGTATTGGATGTATAACGAGTGCAAGAGTCTAATAGGATCAGCTGAGCAAATGCGACATTCATTATATTCTACACTTACAATTCTTGTTTAGCTGGTGACATCCGCAGCTCCAAATAATTATACTCTTGAAATGAAAAATGAATTTGAAAGTAAACATCCCTTAAACTGAAATTTTGTGAAAATATATTTATATTTAAAAAATGAAATTTTATATTGTAGATGTCCAGTTAATGCTGATTAACTATTCTCTTGACTATGTACTTGGAATATTGTAATGTTAACTCTTGCTTCTTAATGAATTTATGTTGAATCTTTTGCAAGAAAGATATTCTCGCTTTTTCAAAGTCTTCATGTGAGGTACCATTAATATTGCCCTTGCAAAGAATTTGAACACCAAAATTTACACAACTTGGAGATACACTGCACCGGCGAAATCGATTACATTTTGCACTCCTCTATAAGGAGGGGACGACCGCAAGTTCTAATAACTATAATCCTAAAATTTTATTTGGATTTGAAAGTGAATATCCGTAAAATTAAAATTTAGTGAACAAATTTAAATGAAAAACATTAATTCTTTTTTTAAAAAAAGATGTCCAGGCAATGAAGATTAAATATTCTCATGACTATATACTAGGAATATTGTAATATTAAATTTTGCGTCCTTATGGATTTTTGTTGAATCGTTTGCAAGAATGTTATTATCGCTTTTATGGAGACTTCTTGTGATTTAACTTTAGTAATAACCCCTCGCGAGGAATTTTCATACAAACAAAATTTACATAACCTGGAGATGCAGTGCGCAGGTGTTAGGATGAAACTACATATATACACCCAGACCCTTTAACCTATGCATGGATGAAGAAATGAGACTAGTTTTCATTTTGTCGCATATCGAACGAATGATAACTGACAAGAATATAAATATTGACATACTTTATGAAATAGTCAAATTCAATGAAATTCCTTACAAAAGTAAAAACTGAGATGACATCTAAACACCAAGAATTAAGTTACTCATCCCAGTTGTTACTTTCGTAAATAATATATATTTATTTCAAGCCTAAGACTACTGTGAAATCCAGTATTTTTCAAACACAATTTTGTTTTACATAACACAGAATCAAACATGAAATTAAACTATCCATACGTTAGTGAGTGTTCAATTTAAACATTAACGTAATTTCTCATAAATAGCTGAGAATTGAAAATTGATTGTTGGAATATCGGTTCTAGCTTATATTATATTAACAGAGCAGAGGTGCAAGTATTATGAATGAAATAGAAGAAAATATTGAAAAAGTGTCTTGGGCAATTCGAAAAAAGAGGGAAAATATTTGAAAATCCCACTTTACAATATGGCTTAGGAAATTGGGAATACATTGCTTAAGATAGGGTATGAGCTCTGAAACGATTGAACAAGCAATGTGAAACTGAGAACCTTCTTAAAGATAGATGACTGTTTTTTTTCTTTTATAGCTGTTTCTCCAACAGTTTATATAGGATGCAAATGTGTTGGTGATAGTTAAGAATGTTCAGTGTGTCCAGTATTGTCTACAATTATTTTCGGGTTACCATTCAACAGCAACAATATACAACCAAGAATGAAATCTTGTTCACGAGGAGACTGCTTGTGTACATTTTCATTCATTTCCATTGTTATATTTGTTTATATGTTTCTAGTAGTTGTATTTTTCACAACAATATTCATTGTTATTCACGTATATAAGCAAAGTTCAAGAAAACTCGTCGCAATCCTTGCTCAAAACCTTGTCCGCAGCAGGAGAAGGTTTTGGGCAAGGAATTCCCTGATTTTATAACATTGTGTTCTACATAATCATCGATATCGCCGTGTACATCGACTCATTCGCTACTTCCTTGGCCGAGCAGAGAAATTAAAATCGTATCTAAAGTTTTGCACCTGTGAAATGTAAACTTGGTGCTGTTTTTATCATTCTTCCAGAGGTAATTTAACCTTCCGTCATCCTCGCCCCCATAATAGTGCAAATGAATCCGCGCGTCACTCAGTGCCGCCCCATCAAAACCAACGTTATTTACACTACTCATTGATGCAAGTAGATGTAGAATTAAACAAGCACTTACTGTCAATAAAGCGAAATATACATGAATACAAATGTGTTCATTTCGGATATTTTTATTAGCTATTCAGAGAAATAAATAAATACAAATGAGTGTCTAATACAATTACAAACATAGACTCTTGAATCAAATGCAAAAAAATAATATTGCAAGAATAATGAAAATTGTGCAATATAATGAAAGAATTTGAAAATTAACTCACCATTTAAAGATTTTCAACGTAATTTTTAACAAATATCAACGTAATTCTTCTAAAAGGATCAACATATTTTTCAAAGAAAAATCAACATATTTTTCAAAGAAAAAGTCAACGAATTTTTCAAAAATAGTTGAAATCCTATCTACAATATATATGGGTTTAGATAGAAAATATTGGTTCCAAAACTCTGTCAAATTCTCTGAATCGCAGAAAAGCAATCAAATGTACAAAATTCTACTGGAAGAAACTTACAAAATATTTTTAAAATGTTCACATTTCAATTGAATCGGAAGATTTAAAAAGGGAATGAAGACCAAAGAATAGCCAAATGACCTTTTGTACTCGACATCTTCGCAAAGCGTCGTTCTACACGCGAGTGTGAAGAAAGTTATAGAAAGCAGTCAGTCCCTAAAGGAATTTAAAGAACCCTTAACTACAAGCAAGGTGTAAGAAGAAAATGAATTCCTACCACTTATACAGTTCTTTATAATTTCAAACAAATTTACAGTTGGACATATTCCCATCTTAAACCTGCCTATTCAAGTTGTTTCTCGTACTCTTACGAGTAGACATACTTGGTCAAATATAAGAAACCGAATGTCGTCACTTTTCAATATCGTTATTTTGACAACTCCGACATTTCGTATGGGTGCTGCAATGGTTTCTGAATACAAATAATTTGCATTACGAACAATCTGCCGTCGTCTTGTTAATTTTTCCGCCAAATTCATGACTGGGATGCTATGGTTTACAGTAGGAAAATTTCCGCGCCCGTTATTTTAGTTGGGAATTGTGTAGATAGGTTTCCTAGTGTTTTCCCGGCCATTATTGCTCGCGTAAGGAAAATGATTCAAAACTTGAGAAAAGAGGTTTCACCCAGTTTCGACGCGCGTGTTACGGAGGATTAAAACTCGAGATCATTCTGGATTTTTGTATGTTTCTGAAGATCGATCATGGTCCGAAAATGTTCAATTTGGTCAGTTTAGCATGGACATCCTAGATTATTTCCGTATGTTTTCCTCGGTTGATGGTGAATTCATCTTATAATATCTACATTTGCACGCAAATATTTGATAACGGAAATGGGTGGCCATGGTTACTATTCGATTGCATTTTTCCAAATTTTATTCGAATCTCGAGATTTATCTCTATGCAGAAATACCTCTGGCGCAACGAAGTATTGGATGTATAACGAGTGCAAGAGTCTAATAGGATCAGCTGAGCAAATGCGACATTCATTATATTCTACACTTACAATTCTTGTTTAGCTGGTGACATCCGCAGCTCCAAATAATTATACTCTTGAAATGAAAAATGAATTTGAAAGTAAACATCCCTTAAACTGAAATTTTGTGAAAATATATTTATATTTAAAAAATGAAATTTTATATTGTAGATGTCCAGTTAATGCTGATTAACTATTCTCTTGACTATGTATTTGGAATATTGTAATGTTAACTCTTGCTTCTTAATGAATTTATGTTGAATCTTTTGCAAGAAAGATATTCTCGCTTTTTCAAAGTCTTCATGTGAGGTACCATTAATATTGCCCTTGCAAAGAATTTGAACACCAAAATTTACACAACTTGGAGATACACTGCACCGGCGAAATCGATTACATTTTGCACTCCTCTATAAGGAGGGGACGACCGCAAGTTCTAATAACTATAATCCTAAAATTTTATTTGGATTTGAAAGTGAATATCCGTAAAATTAAAATTTAGTGAACAAATTTAAATGAAAAACATTAATTCTTTTTTTAAAAAAAGATGTCCAGGCAATGAAGATTAAATATTCTCATGACTATATACTAGGAATATTGTAATATTAAATTTTGCGTCCTTATGGATTTTTGTTGAATCGTTTGCAAGAATGTTATTATCGCTTTTATGGAGACTTCTTGTGATTTAACTTTAGTAATAACCCCTCGCGAGGAATTTTCATACACACAAAATTTACATAACCTGGAGATGCAGTGCGCAGGTGTTAGGATGAAACTACATATATACACCCAGACCCTTTAACCTATGCATGGATGAAGAAATGAGACTAGTTTTCATTTTGTCGCATATCGAACGAATGATAACTGACAAGAATATAAATATTGACATACTTTATGAAATAGTCAAATTCAATGAAATTCCTTACAAAAGTAAAAACTGAGATGACATCTAAACACCAAGAATTAAGTTACTCATCCCAGTTGTTACTTTCGTAAATAATATATATTTATTTCAAGCCTAAGACTACTGTGAAATCCAGTATTTTTCAAACACAATTTTGTTTTACATAACACAGAATCAAACATGAAATTAAACTATCCATACGTTAGTGAGTGTTCAATTTAAACATTAACGTAATTTCTCATAAATAGCTGAGAATTGAAAATTGATTGTTGGAATATCGGTTCTAGCTTATATTATATTAACAGAGCAGAGGTGCAAGTATTATGAATGAAATAGAAGAAAATATTGAAAAAGTGTCTTGGGCAATTCGAAAAAAGAGGGAAAATATTTGAAAATCCCACTTTACAATATGGCTTAGGAAATTGGGAATACATTGCTTAAGATAGGGTATGAGCTCTGAAACGATTGAACAAGCAATGTGAAACTGAGAACCATCTTAAAGATAGATGACTGTTTTTTTTCTTTTATAGCTGTTTCTCCAACAGTTTATGTAGGATGCAAATGTGTTGGTGATAGTTGAGAATGTTCAGTGTGTCCAGTATTGTCTACAATTATTTTCGGGTTACCATTCAACAGCAACAATATACAACCAAGAATGAAATCTTGTTCACGAGGAGACTGCTTGTGTACATTTTCATTCATTTCCATTGATATATTTGTTTATATGTTTCTAGTAGTTGTATTTTTCACAACAATATTCATTGTTATTCACGTATATAAGCAAAGTTCAAGAAAACTCGTCGCAATCCTTGCTCAAAACCTTGTCCGCAGCAGGAGAAGGTTTTGGGCAAGGAATTCCCTGATTTTATAACATTGTGTTCTACATAATCATCGATATCGCCGTGTACATCGACTCATTCGCTACTTCCTTGGCCGAGCAGAGAAATTAAAATCGTATCTAAAGTTTTGCACCTGTGAAATGTAAACTTGGTGCTGTTTTTATCATTCTTCCAGAGGTAATTTAACCTTCCGTCATCCTCGCCCCCATAATAGTGCAAATGAATCCGCGCGTCACTCAGTGCCGCCCCATCAAAACCAACGTTATTTACACTACTCATTGGTGCAAGTAGATGTAGAATTAAACAAGCACTTACTGTCAATAAAGCGAAATATACATGAATACAAATGTGTTCATTTCGGATATTTTTATTAGCTATTCAGAGAAATAAATAAATACAAATGAGTGTCTAATACAATTACAAACATAGACTCTTGAATCAAATGCACCAAAATAATATTGCAAGAATAATGAAAATTGTGCAATATAATGAAAGAATTTGAAAATTAACTCACCATTTAAAGATTTTCAACGTAATTTTTAACAAATATCAACGTAATTCTTCTAAAAGGATCAACATATTTTTCAAAGAAAAAATCAACATATTTTTCAAAGAAAAAGTCAACGAATTTTTCAAAAATAGTTGAAATCCTATCTACAATATATATGGGTTTAGATAGAAAATATTGGTTCCAAAACTCTGTCAAATTCTCTGAATCGCAGAAAAGCAATCAAATGTACAAAATTCTACTGGAAGAAACTTACAAAATATTTTTAAAATGTTCACATTTCAATTGAATCGGAAGATTTAATAAGGGAATGAAGACCAAAGAATAGCCAAATGACCTTTTGTACTCGACATCTTCGCAAAGCGTCGTTCTACACGCGAGTGTGAAGAAAGTTATAGAAAGCAGTCAGTCCCTAAAGGAATTTAAAGAACCCTTAACTACAAGCAAGGTGTAAGAAGAAAATGAATTCCTACCACTTATACAGTTCTTTATAATTTCA
Source organism: Lepisma saccharinum (assembly GCF_977018435.1). Taxonomy (NCBI): domain Eukaryota; kingdom Metazoa; phylum Arthropoda; class Insecta; order Zygentoma; family Lepismatidae; genus Lepisma; species Lepisma saccharinum. The sequence goes on from NC_139230.1 coordinate 140,398,150, forward strand.
AACAAATTTACAGTTGGACATATTCCCATCTTAAACCTGCCTATTCAAGTTGTTTCTCGTACTCTTACGAGTAGACATACTTGGTCAAATATAAGGAACCGAATGTCGTCACTTTTCAATATCGTTATTTTGACAACTCCGACATTTCGTATGGGTGCTGCAATGGTTTCTGAAAACAAATAATTTGCATTACGAACAATCTGCCGTCGTCTTATTAATTTTTCCGCCAAATTCATGACTGGGATGCTATGGTTTACAGTAGGAAAATTTCCGCGCCCGTTATTTTAGTTGGGAATTGTGTAGATAGGTTTCCTAGTGTTTTCCCGGCCATTATTGCTCGCGTAAGGAAAATGATTCAAAACTTGAGAAAAGAGGTTTCACCCAGTTTCGACGCGCGTGTTACGGAGGATTAAAACTCGAGATCATTCTGGATTTTTGTATGTTTCTGAAGATCGATCATGGTCCGAAAATGTTCAATTTGGTCAGTTTAGCATGGACATCCTAGATTATTTCCGTATGTTTTCCTCGGTTGATGGTGAATTCATCTTATAATATCTACATTTGCACGCAAATATTTGATAACGGAAATGGGAGGCCATGGTAACTATTCGATTGCATTTTTCCAAATTTTAATCGAATCTCGAGATTTATCTCTATGCAGAAATACCTCTGGCGCAACGAAGTATTGGATGTATAACGAGTGCAAGAGTCTAATAGGATCAGCTGAGCAAATGCGACATTCATTATATTCTACACTTACAATTCTTGTTTAGCTGGTGACATCCGCAGCTCCAAATAATTATACTCTTGAAATGAAAAATGAATTTGAAAGTAAACATCCCTTAAACTGAAATTTTGTGAATATATTTATATTTAAAAAATGAAATTTTATATTGTAGATGTCCAGTTAATGCTGATTAACTATTCTCTTGACTATGTACTTGGAATATTGTAATGTTAACTCTTGCTTCTTAATGAATTTATGCTGAATCTTTTGCAAGAAAGATATTCTCGCTTTTTCAAAGTCCTCATGTGAGGTACCATTAATATTGCCCTTGCAAAGAATTTGAACACCAAAATTTACACAACTTGGAGATACACTGCACCGGCGAAATCGATTACATTTTGCACTCCTCTATAAGGAGGGGACGACCGCAAGTTCTAATAACTATAATCCTAAAATTTTATTTGGATTTGAAAGTGAATATCCTTAAAATTAAAATTTAGTGAACAAATTTAAATGAAAAACATTAATTCTTTTTTTAAAAAAAGATGTCCAGGCAATGAAGATTAAATATTCTCATGACTATATACTAGGAATATTGTAATATTAAATTTTGCGTCCTTATGGATTTTTGTTGAATCTTTTGCAAGAATGTTATTATCGCTTTTATGGAGACTTCTTGTGATTTAACTTTAGTAATAACCCCTCGCGAGGAATTTTCATACACACAAAATTTACATAACCTGGAGATGCAGTGCGCAGGTGTTAGGATGAAACTACATATATACACCCAGACCCTTTAACCTATGCATGGATGAAGAAATGAGACTAGTTTTCATTTTGTCGCATATCGAACGAATGATAACTGACAAGAATATAAATATTGACATACTTTATGAAATAGTCAAATTCAATGAAATTCCTTACAAAAGTAAAAACTGAGATGACATCTAAACACCAAGAATTAAGTTACTCATCCCAGTTGTTACTTTCGTAAATAATATATATTTATTTCAAGCCTAAGACTACTGTGAAATCCAGTATTTTTCAAACACAATTTTGTTTTACATAACACAGAATCAAACATGAAATTAAACTATCCATACGTTAGTGAGTGTTCAATTTAAACATTAACGTAATTTCTCATAAATAGCTGAGAATTGAAAATTGATTGTTGGAATATCGGTTCTAGCTTATATTATATTAACAGAGCAGAGGTGCAAGTATTATGAATGAAATAGAAGAAAATATTGAAAAAGTGTCTTGGGCAATTCGAAAAAAGAGGGAAAATATTTGAAAATCCCACTTTACAATATGGCTTAGGAAATTGGGAATACATTGCTTAAGATAGGGTATGAGCTCTGAAACGATTGAACAAGCAATGTGAAACTGAGAACCTTCTTAAAGATAGATGACTGTTTTTTTTCTTTTATAGCTGTTTCTCCAACAGTTTATGTAGGATGCAAATGTGTTGGTGATAGTTGAGAATGTTCAGTGTGTCCAGTATTGTCTACAATTATTTTCGGGTTACCATTCAACAGCAACAATATACAACCAAGAATGAAATCTTGTTCACGAGGAGACTGCTTGTGTACATTTTCATTCATTTCCATTGATATATTTGTTTATATGTTTCTAGTAGTTGTATTTTTCACAACAATATTCATTGTTATTCACGTATATAAGCAAAGTTCAAGAAAACTCGTCGCAATCCTTGCTCAAAACCTTGTCCGCAGCAGGAGAAGGTTTTGGGCAAGGAATTCCCTGATTTTATAACATTGTGTTCTACATAATCATCGATATCGCCGTGTACATCGACTCATTCGCTACTTCCTTGGCCGAGCAGAGAAATTAAAATCGTATCTAAAGTTTTGCACCTGTGAAATGTAAACTTGGTGCTGTTTTTATCATTCTTCCAGAGGTAATTTAACCTTCCGTCATCCTCGCCCCCATAATAGTGCAAATGAATCCGCGCGTCACTCAGTGCCGCCCCATCAAAACCAACGTTATTTACACTACTCATTGGTGCAAGTAGATGTAGAATTAAACAAGCACTTACTGTCAATAAAGCGAAATATACATGAATACAAATGTGTTCATTTCGGATATTTTTATTAGCTATTCAGAGAAATAAATAAATACAAATGAGTGTCTAATACAATTACAAACATAGACTCTTGAATCAAATGCACCAAAATAATATTGCAAGAATAATGAAAATTGTGCAATATAATGAAAGAATTTGAAAATTAACTCACCATTTAAAGATTTTCAACGTAATTTTTAACAAATATCAACGTAATTCTTCTAAAAGGATCAACATATTTTTCAAAGAAAAAATCAACATATTTTTCAAAGAAAAAGTCAACGAATTTTTCAAAAATAGTTGAAATCCTATCTACAATATATATGGGTTTAGATAGAAAATATTGGTTCCAAAACTCTGTCAAATTCTCTGAATCGCAGAAAAGCAATCAAATGTACAAAATTCTACTGGAAGAAACTTACAAAATATTTTTAAAATGTTCACATTTCAATTGAATCGGAAGATTTAATAAGGGAATGAAGACCAAAGAATAGCCAAATGACCTTTTGTACTCGACATCTTCGCAAAGCGTCGTTCTACACGCGAGTGTGAAGAAAGTTATAGAAAGCAGTCAGTCCCTAAAGGAATTTAAAGAACCCTTAACTACAAGCAAGGTGTAAGAAGAAAATGAATTCCTACCACTTATACAGTTCTTTATAATTTCAAACAAATTTACAGTTGGACATATTCCCATCTTAAACCTGCCTATTCAAGTTGTTTCTCGTACTCTTACGAGTAGACATACTTGGTCAAATATAAGGAACCGAATGTCGTCACTTTTCAATATCGTTATTTTGACAACTCCGACATTTCGTATGGGTGCTGCAATGGTTTCTGAAAACAAATAATTTGCATTACGAACAATCTGCCGTCGTCTTATTAATTTTTCCGCCAAATTCATGACTGGGATGCTATGGTTTACAGTAGGAAAATTTCCGCGCCCGTTATTTTAGTTGGGAATTGTGTAGATAGGTTTCCTAGTGTTTTCCCGGCCATTATTGCTCGCGTAAGGAAAATGATTCAAAACTTGAGAAAAGAGGTTTCACCCAGTTTCGACGCGCGTGTTACGGAGGATTAAAACTCGAGATCATTCTGGATTTTTGTATGTTTCTGAAGATCGATCATGGTCCGAAAATGTTCAATTTGGTCAGTTTAGCATGGACATCCTAGATTATTTCCGTATGTTTTCCTCGGTTGATGGTGAATTCATCTTATAATATCTACATTTGCACGCAAATATTTGATAACGGAAATGGGAGGCCATGGTAACTATTCGATTGCATTTTTCCAAATTTTAATCGAATCTCGAGATTTATCTCTATGCAGAAATACCTCTGGCGCAACGAAGTATTGGATGTATAACGAGTGCAAGAGTCTAATAGGATCAGCTGAGCAAATGCGACATTCATTATATTCTACACTTACAATTCTTGTTTAGCTGGTGACATCCGCAGCTCCAAATAATTATACTCTTGAAATGAAAAATGAATTTGAAAGTAAACATCCCTTAAACTGAAATTTTGTGAATATATTTATATTTAAAAAATGAAATTTTATATTGTAGATGTCCAGTTAATGCTGATTAACTATTCTCTTGACTATGTACTTGGAATATTGTAATGTTAACTCTTGCTTCTTAATGAATTTATGTTGAATCTTTTGCAAGAAAGATATTCTCGCTTTTTCAAAGTCTTCATGTGAGGTACCATTAATATTGCCCTTGCAAAGAATTTGAACACCAAAATTTACACAACTTGGAGATACACTGCACCGGCGAAATCGATTACATTTTGCACTCCTCTATAAGGAGGGGACGACCGCAAGTTCTAATAACTATAATCCTAAAATTTTATTTGGATTTGAAAGTGAATATCCTTAAAATTAAAATTTAGTGAAGAAATTTAAATGAAAAACATTAATTCTTTTTTTAAAAAAAGATGTCCAGGCAATGAAGATTAAATATTCTCATGACTATATACTAGGAATATTGTAATATTAAATTTTGCGTCCTTATGGATTTTTGTTGAATCTTTTGCAAGAATGTTATTATCGCTTTTATGGAGACTTCTTGTGATTTAACTTTAGTAATAACCCCTCGCGAGGAATTTTCATACACACAAAATTTACATAACCTGGAGATGCAGTGCGCAGGTGTTAGGATGAAACTACATATATACACCCAGACCCTTTAACCTTTGCATGGATGAAGAAATGAGACTAGTTTTCATTTTGTCGCATATCGAACGAATGATAACTGACAAGAATATAAATATTGACATACTTTATGAAATAGTCAAATTCAATGAAATTCCTTACAAAAGTAAAAACTGAGATGACATCTAAACACCAAGAATTAAGTTACTCATCCCAGTTGTTACTTTCGTAAATAATATATATTTATTTCAAGCCTAAGACTACTGTGAAATCCAGTATTTTTCAAACACAATTTTGTTTTACATAACACAGAATCAAACATGAAATTAAACTATCCATACGTTAGTGAGTGTTCAATTTAAACATTAACGTAATTTCTCATAAATAGCTGAGAATTGAAAATTGATTGTTGGAATATCGGTTCTAGCTTATATTATATTAACAGAGCAGAGGTGCAAGTATTATGAATGAAATAGAAGAAAATATTGAAAAAGTGTCTTGGGCAATTCGAAAAAAGAGGGAAAATATTTGAAAATCCCACTTTACAATATGGCTTAGGAAATTGGGAATACATTGCTTAAGATAGGGTATGAGCTCTGAAACGATTGAACAAGCAATGTGAAACTGAGAACCTTCTTAAAGATAGATGACTGTTTTTTTTCTTTTATAGCTGTTTCTCCAACAGTTTATATAGGATGCAAATGTGTTGGTGATAGTTAAGAATGTTCAGTGTGTCCAGTATTGTCTACAATTATTTTCGGGTTACCATTCAACAGCAACAATATACAACCAAGAATGAAATCTTGTTCACGAGGAGACTGCTTGTGTACATTTTCATTCATTTCCATTGTTATATTTGTTTATATGTTTCTAGTAGTTGTATTTTTCACAACAATATTCATTGTTATTCACGTATATAAGCAAAGTTCAAGAAAACTCGTCGCAATCCTTGCTCAAAACCTTGTCCGCAGCAGGAGAAGGTTTTGGGCAAGGAATGCGCTGATTTTATAACATTGTGTTCTACATAATCATCGATATCGCCGTGTACATCGACTCATTCGCTACTTCCTTGGCCGAGCAGAGAAATTAAAATCGTATCTAAAGTTTTGCACCTGTGAAATGTAAACTTGGTGCTGTTTTTATCATTCTTCCAGAGGTAATTTAACCTTCCGTCATCCTCGCCCCCATAATAGTGCAAATGAATCCGCGCGTCACTCAGTGCCGCCCCATCAAAACCAACGTTATTTACACTACTCATTGATGCAAGTAGATGTAGAATTAAACAAGCACTTACTGTCAATAAAGCGAAATATACATGAATACAAATGTGTTCATTTCGGATATTTTTATTAGCTATTCAGAGAAATAAATAAATAAAAATGAGTGTCTAATACAATTACATAGACTCTTGAATCAAATGCACCAAAATAATATTGCAAGAATAATGAAAATTGTGCAATATAATGAAAGAATTTGAAAATTAACTCACCATTTAAAGATTTTCAACGTAATTTTTAACAAATATCAACGTAATTCTTCTAAAAGGATCAACATATTTTTCAAAGAAAAAATCAACATATTTTTCAAAGAAAAAGTCAACGAATTTTTCAAAAATAGTTGAAATCCTATCTACAATATATATGGGTTTAGATAGAAAATATTGGTTCCAAAACTCTGTCAAATTCTCTGAATCGCAGAAAAGCAATCAAATGTACAAAATTCTACTGGAAGAAACTTACAAAATATTTTTAAAATGTTCACATTTCAATTGAATCGGAAGATTTAATAAGGGAATGAAGACCAAAGAATAGCCAAATGACCTTTTGTACTCGACATCTTCGCAAAGCGTCGTTCTACACGCGAGTGTGAAGAAAGTTATAGAAAGCAGTCAGTCCCTAAAGGAATTTAAAGAACCCTTAACTACAAGCAAGGTGTAAGAAGAAAATGAATTCCTACCACTTATACAGTTCTTTATAATTTCAAACAAATTTACAGTTGGACATATTCCCATCTTAAACCTGCCTATTCAAGTTGTTTCTCGTACTCTTACGAGTAGACATACTTGGTCAAATATAAGAAACCGAATGTCGTCACTTTTCAATATCGTTATTTTGACAACTCCGACATTTCGTATGGGTGCTGCAATGGTTTCTGAATACAAATAATTTGCATTACGAACAATCTGCCGTCGTCTTATTAATTTTTCCGCCAAATTCATGACTGGGATGCTATGGTTTACAGTAGGAAAATTTCCGCGCCCGTTATTTTAGTTGGGAATTGTGTAGATAGGTTTCCTAGTGTTTTCCCGGCCATTATTGCTCGCGTAAGGAAAATGATTCAAAACTTGAGAAAAGAGGTTTCACCCAGTTTCGACGCGCGTGTTACGGAGGATTAAAACTCGAGATCATTCTGGATTTTTGTATGTTTCTGAAGATCGATCATGGTCCGAAAATGTTCAATTTGGTCAGTTTAGCATGGACATCCTAGATTATTTCCGTATGTTTTCCTCGGTTGATGGTGAATTCATCTTATAATATCTACATTTGCACGCAAATATTTGATAACGGAAATGGGTGGCCATGGTTACTATTCGATTGCATTTTTCCAAATTTTATTCGAATCTCGAGATTTATCTCTATGCAGAAATACCTCTGGCGCAACGAAGTATTGGATGTATAACGAGTGCAAGAGTCTAATAGGATCAGCTGAGCAAATGCGACATTCATTATATTCTACACTTACAATTCTTGTTTAGCTGGTGACATCCGCAGCTCCAAATAATTATACTCTTGAAATGAAAAATGAATTTGAAAGTAAACATCCCTTAAACTGAAATTTTGTGAAAATATATTTATATTTAAAAAATGAAATTTTATATTGTAGATGTCCAGTTAATGCTGATTAACTATTCTCTTGACTATGTACTTGGAATATTGTAATGTTAACTCTTGCTTCTTAATGAATTTATGTTGAATCTTTTGCAAGAAAGATATTCTCGCTTTTTCAAAGTCTTCATGTGAGGTACCATTAATATTGCCCTTGCAAAGAATTTGAACACCAAAATTTACACAACTTGGAGATACACTGCACCGGCGAAATCGATTACATTTTGCACTCCTCTATAAGGAGGGGACGACCGCAAGTTCTAATAACTATAATCCTAAAATTTTATTTGGATTTGAAAGTGAATATCCGTAAAATTAAAATTTAGTGAACAAATTTAAATGAAAAACATTAATTCTTTTTTTAAAAAAAGATGTCCAGGCAATGAAGATTAAATATTCTCATGACTATATACTAGGAATATTGTAATATTAAATTTTGCGTCCTTATGGATTTTTGTTGAATCGTTTGCAAGAATGTTATTATCGCTTTTATGGAGACTTCTTGTGATTTAACTTTAGTAATAACCCCTCGCGAGGAATTTTCATACACACAAAATTTACATAACCTGGAGATGCAGTGCGCAGGTGTTAGGATGAAACTACATATATACACCCAGACCCTTTAACCTATGCATGGATGAAGAAATGAGACTAGTTTTCATTTTGTCGCATATCGAACGAATGATAACTGACAAGAATATAAATATTGACATACTTTATGAAATAGTCAAATTCAATGAAATTCCTTACAAAAGTAAAAACTGAGATGACATCTAAACACCAAGAATTAAGTTACTCATCCCAGTTGTTACTTTCGTAAATAATATATATTTATTTCAAGCCTAATACTACTGTGAAATCCAGTATTTTTCAAACACAATTTTGTTTTACATAACACAGAATCAAACATGAAATTAAACTATCCATACGTTAGTGAGTGTTCAATTTAAACATTAACGTAATTTCTCATAAATAGCTGAGAATTGAAAATTGATTGTTGGAATATCGGTTCTAGCTTATATTATATTAACAGAGCAGAGGTGCAAGTATTATGAATGAAATAGAAGAAAATATTGAAAAAGTGTCTTGGGCAATTCGAAAAAAGAGGGAAAATATTTGAAAATCCCACTTTACAATATGGCTTAGGAAATTGGGAATACATTGCTTAAGATAGGGTATGAGCTCTGAAACGATTGAACAAGCAATGTGAAACTGAGAACCTTCTTAAAGATAGATGACTGTTTTTTTTCTTTTATAGCTGTTTCTCCAACAGTTTATATAGGATGCAAATGTGTTGGTGATAGTTAAGAATGTTCAGTGTGTCCAGTATTGTCTACAATTATTTTCGGGTTACCATTCAACAGCAACAATATACAACCAAGAATGAAATCTTGTTCACGAGGAGACTGCTTGTGTACATTTTCATTCATTTCCATTGTTATATTTGTTTATATGTTTCTAGTAGTTGTATTTTTCACAACAATATTCATTGTTATTCACGTATATAAGCAAAGTTCAAGAAAACTCGTCGCAATCCTTGCTCAAAACCTTGTCCGCAGCAGGAGAAGGTTTTGGGCAAGGAATTCCCTGATTTTATAACATTGTGTTCTACATAATCATCGATATCGCCGTGTACATCGACTCATTCGCTACTTCCTTGGCCGAGCAGAGAAATTAAAATCGTATCTAAAGTTTTGCACCTGTGAAATGTAAACTTGGTGCTGTTTTTATCATTCTTCCAGAGGTAATTTAACCTTCCGTCATCCTCGCCCCCATAATAGTGCAAATGAATCCGCGCGTCACTCAGTGCCGCCCCATCAAAACCAACGTTATTTACACTACTCATTGATGCAAGTAGATGTAGAATTAAACAAGCACTTACTGTCAATAAAGCGAAATATACATGAATACAAATGTGTTCATTTCGGATATTTTTATTAGCTATTCAGAGAAATAAATAAATACAAATGAGTGTCTAATACAATTACAAACATAGACTCTTGAATCAAATGCACCAAAATAATATTGCAAGAATAATGAAAATTGTGCAATATAATGAAAGAATTTGAAAATTAACTCACCATTTAAAGATTTTCAACGTAATTTTTAACAAATATCAACGTAATTCTTCTAAAAGGATCAACATATTTTTCAAAGAAAAATCAACATATTTTTCAAAGAAAAAGTCAACGAATTTTTCAAAAATAGTTGAAATCCTATCTACAATATATATGGGTTTAGATAGAAAATATTGGTTCCAAAACTCTGTCAAATTCTCTGAATCGCAGAAAAGCAATCAAATGTACAAAATTCTACTGGAAGAAACTTACAAAATATTTTTAAAATGTTCACATTTCAATTGAATCGGAAGATTTAAAAAGGGAATGAAGACCAAAGAATAGCCAAATGACCTTTTGTACTCGACATCTTCGCAAAGCGTCGTTCTACACGCGAGTGTGAAGAAAGTTATAGAAAGCAGTCAGTCCCTAAAGGAATTTAAAGAACCCTTAACTACAAGCAAGGTGTAAGAAGAAAATGAATTCCTACCACTTATACAGTTCTTTATAATTTCAAACAAATTTACAGTTGGACATATTCCCATCTTAAACCTGCCTATTCAAGTTGTTTCTCGTACTCTTACGAGTAGACATACTTGGTCAAATATAAGAAACCGAATGTCGTCACTTTTCAATATCGTTATTTTGACAACTCCGACATTTCGTATGGGTGCTGCAATGGTTTCTGAATACAAATAATTTGCATTACGAACAATCTGCCGTCGTCTTGTTAATTTTTCCGCCAAATTCATGACTGGGATGCTATGGTTTACAGTAGGAAAATTTCCGCGCCCGTTATTTTAGTTGGGAATTGTGTAGATAGGTTTCCTAGTGTTTTCCCGGCCATTATTGCTCGCGTAAGGAAAATGATTCAAAACTTGAGAAAAGAGGTTTCACCCAGTTTCGACGCGCGTGTTACGGAGGATTAAAACTCGAGATCATTCTGGATTTTTGTATGTTTCTGAAGATCGATCATGGTCCGAAAATGTTCAATTTGGTCAGTTTAGCATGGACATCCTAGATTATTTCCGTATGTTTTCCTCGGTTGATGGTGAATTCATCTTATAATATCTACATTTGCACGCAAATATTTGATAACGGAAATGGGTGGCCATGGTTACTATTCGATTGCATTTTTCCAAATTTTATTCGAATCTCGAGATTTATCTCTATGCAGAAATACCTCTGGCGCAACGAAGTATTGGATGTATAACGAGTGCAAGAGTCTAATAGGATCAGCTGAGCAAATGCGACATTCATTATATTCTACACTTACAATTCTTGTTTAGCTGGTGACATCCGCAGCTCCAAATAATTATACTCTTGAAATGAAAAATGAATTTGAAAGTAAACATCCCTTAAACTGAAATTTTGTGAAAATATATTTATATTTAAAAAATGAAATTTTATATTGTAGATGTCCAGTTAATGCTGATTAACTATTCTCTTGACTATGTATTTGGAATATTGTAATGTTAACTCTTGCTTCTTAATGAATTTATGTTGAATCTTTTGCAAGAAAGATATTCTCGCTTTTTCAAAGTCTTCATGTGAGGTACCATTAATATTGCCCTTGCAAAGAATTTGAACACCAAAATTTACACAACTTGGAGATACACTGCACCGGCGAAATCGATTACATTTTGCACTCCTCTATAAGGAGGGGACGACCGCAAGTTCTAATAACTATAATCCTAAAATTTTATTTGGATTTGAAAGTGAATATCCGTAAAATTAAAATTTAGTGAACAAATTTAAATGAAAAACATTAATTCTTTTTTTAAAAAAAGATGTCCAGGCAATGAAGATTAAATATTCTCATGACTATATACTAGGAATATTGTAATATTAAATTTTGCGTCCTTATGGATTTTTGTTGAATCGTTTGCAAGAATGTTATTATCGCTTTTATGGAGACTTCTTGTGATTTAACTTTAGTAATAACCCCTCGCGAGGAATTTTCATACACACAAAATTTACATAACCTGGAGATGCAGTGCGCAGGTGTTAGGATGAAACTACATATATACACCCAGACCCTTTAACCTATGCATGGATGAAGAAATGAGACTAGTTTTCATTTTGTCGCATATCGAACGAATGATAACTGACAAGAATATAAATATTGACATACTTTATGAAATAGTCAAATTCAATGAAATTCCTTACAAAAGTAAAAACTGAGATGACATCTAAACACCAAGAATTAAGTTACTCATCCCAGTTGTTACTTTCGTAAATAATATATATTTATTTCAAGCCTAAGACTACTGTGAAATCCAGTATTTTTCAAACACAATTTTGTTTTACATAACACAGAATCAAACATGAAATTAAACTATCCATACGTTAGTGAGTGTTCAATTTAAACATTAACGTAATTTCTCATAAATAGCTGAGAATTGAAAATTGATTGTTGGAATATCGGTTCTAGCTTATATTATATTAACAGAGCAGAGGTGCAAGTATTATGAATGAAATAGAAGAAAATATTGAAAAAGTGTCTTGGGCAATTCGAAAAAAGAGGGAAAATATTTGAAAATCCCACTTTACAATATGGCTTAGGAAATTGGGAATACATTGCTTAAGATAGGGTATGAGCTCTGAAACGATTGAACAAGCAATGTGAAACTGAGAACCTTCTTAAAGATAGATGACTGTTTTTTTCTTTTATAGCTGTTTCTCCAACAGTTTATATAGGATGCAAATGTGTTGGTGATAGTTAAGAATGTTCAGTGTGTCCAGTATTGTCTACAATTATTTTCGGGTTACCATTCAACAGCAACAATATACAACCAAGAATGAAATCTTGTTCACGAGGAGACTGCTTGTGTACATTTTCATTCATTTCCATTGTTATATTTGTTTATATGTTTCTAGTAGTTGTATTTTTCACAACAATATTCATTGTTATTCACGTATATAAGCAAAGTTCAAGAAAACTCGTCGCAATCCTTGCTCAAAACCTTGTCCGCAGCAGGAGAAGGTTTTGGGCAAGGAATTCCCTGATTTTATAACATTGTGTTCTACATAATCATCGATATCGCCGTGTACATCGACTCATTCGCTACTTCCTTGGCCGAGCAGAGAAATTAAAATCGTATCTAAAGTTTTGCACCTGTGAAATGTAAACTTGGTGCTGTTTTTATCATTCTTCCAGAGGTAATTTAACCTTCCGTCATCCTCGCCCCCATAATAGTGCAAATGAATCCGCGCGTCACTCAGTGCCGCCCCATCAAAACCAACGTTATTTACACTACTCATTGATGCAAGTAGATGTAGAATTAAACAAGCACTTACTGTCAATAAAGCGAAATATACATGAACACAAATGTGTTCATTTCGGATATTTTTATTAGCTATTCAGAGAAATAAATAAATAAAAATGAGTGTCTAATACAATTACAAACATAGACGCTTGAATCAAATGCACCAAAATAATATTGCAAGAATAATGAAAATTGTGCAATATAATGAAAGAATTTGAAAATTAACTCACCATTTAAAGATTTTCAACGTAATTTTTAACAAATATCAACGTAATTCTTCTAAAAGGATCAACATATTTTTCAAAGAAAAAATCAACATATTTTTCAAAGAAAAAGTCAACGAATTTTTCAAAAATAGTTGAAATCCTATCTGCAATATATATGGGTTTAGATAGAAAATATTTGTTCCAAAACTCTGTCAAATTCTCTGAATCGCAGAAAAGCAATCAAATGTACAAAATTCTACTGGAAGAAACTTACAAAATATTTTTAAAATGTTCACATTTCAATTGAATCGGAAGATTTAATAAGGGAATGAAGACCAAAGAATAGCCAAATGACCTTTTGTACTCGACATCTTCGCAAAGCGTCGTTCTACACGCGAGTGTGAAGAAAGTTATAGAAAGCAGTCAGTCCCTAAAGGAATTTAAAGAACCCTTAACTACAAGCAAGGTGTAAGAAGAAAATGAATTCCTACCACTTATACAGTTCTTTATAATTTCAAACAAATTTACTTTTGGACATATTCCCTTCTTAAACCTGCCTATTCAAGTTGTTTCTCGTACTCTTACGAGTAGACATACTTGGTCAAATATAAGAAACCGAATGTCGTCACTTTTCAATATCGTTATTTTGACAAATCCGACATTTCGTATGGGTGCTGCAATGGTTTCTGAATACAAATAATTTGCATTACGAACAATCTGCCGTCGTCTTATTCATTTTTCCGCCAAATTCATGACTGGGATGCTATGGTTTACAGTAGGAAAATTTCCGCGCCCGTTATTTTAGTTGGGAATTGTGTAGATAGGTTTCCTAGTGTTTTCCCGGCCATTATTGCTCGCGTAAGGAAAATGATTCAAAACTTGAGAAAAGAGGTTTCACCCAGTTTCGACGCGCGTGTTACGGAGGATTAAAACTCGAGATCATTCATGGATTTTTGTATGTTTCTGAAGATCGATCATGGTCCGAAAATGTTCAATTTGGTCAGTTTAGCATGGACATCCTAGATTATTTCCGTATGTTTTCCTCGGTTGATGGTGAATTCATCTTATAATATCTACATTTGCACGCAAATATTTGATAACGGAAATGGGTGGCCATGGTTACTATTCGATTGCATTTTTCCAAATTTTATTCGAATCTCGAGATTTATCTCTATGCAGAAATACCTCTGGCGCAACGAAGTATTGGATGTATAACGAGTGCAAGAGTCTAATAGGATCAGCTGAGCAAATGCGACATTCATTATATTCTACACTTACAATTCTTGTTTAGCTGGTGACATCCGCAGCTCCAAATAATTATACTCTTGAAATGAAAAATGAATTTGAAAGTAAACATCCCTTAAACTGAAATTTTGTGAAAATATATTTATATTTAAAAAATGAAATTTTATATTGTAGATGTCCAGTTAATGCTGATTAACTATTCTCTTGACTATGTACTTGGAATATTGTAATGTTAACTCTTGCTTCTTAATGAATTTATGTTGAATCTTTTGCAAGAAAGATATTCTCGCTTTTTCAAAGTCTTCATGTGAGGTACCATTAATATTGCCCTTGCAAAGAATTTGAACACCAAAATTTACACAACTTGGAGATACACTGCACCGGCGAAATCGATTACATTTTGCACTCCTCTATAAGGAGGGGACGACCGCAAGTTCTAATAACTATAATCCTAAAATTTTATTTGGATTTGAAAGTGAATATCCGTAAAATTAAAATTTAGTGAACAAATTTAAATGAAAAACATTAATTCTTTTTTTAAAAAAAGATGTCCAGGAAATGAAGATTAAATATTCTCATGACTATATACTAGGAATATTGTAATATTAAATTTTGCGTCCTTATGGACTTTTGTTGAATCGTTTGCAAGAATGTTATTATCGCTTTTATGGAGACTTCTTGTGATTTAACTTTAGTAATAACCCCTCGCGAGGAATTTTCATACACACAAAATTTACATAACCTGGAGATGCAGTGCGCGGGTGTTAGGATGAAACTACATATATACACCCAGACCCTTTAACCTATGCATGGATGAAGAAATGAGACTAGTTTTCATTTTGTCGCATATCGAACGAATGATAACTGACAAGAATATAAATATTGACATACTTTATGAAATAGTCAAATTCAATGAAATTCCTTACAAAAGTAAAAACTGAGATGACATCTAAACACCAAGAATTAAGTTACTCATCCCAGTTGTTACTTTCGTAAATAATATATATTTATTTCAAGCCTAAGACTACTGTGAAATCCAGTATTTTTCAAACACAATTTTGTTTTACATAACACAGAATCAAACATGAAATTAAACTATCCATACGTTAGTGAGTGTTCAATTTAAACATTAACGTAATTTCTCATAAATAGCTGAGAATTGAAAATTGATTGTTGGAATATCGGTTCTAGCTTATATTATATTAACAGAGCAGAGGTGCAAGTATTATGAATGAAATAGAAGAAAATATTGAAAAAGTGTCTTGGGCAATTCGAAAAAAGAGGGAAAATATTTGAAAATCCCACTTTACAATATGGCTTAGGAAATTGGGAATACATTGCTTAAGATAGGGTATGAGCTCTGAAACGATTGAACAAGCAATGTGAAACTGAGAACCTTCTTAAAGATAGATGACTGTTTTTTTTCTTTTATAGCTGTTTCTCCAACAGTTTATATAGGATGCAAATGTGTTGGTGATAGTTAAGAATGTTCAGTGTGTCCAGTATTGTCTACAATTATTTTCGGGTTACCATTCAACAGCAACAATATACAACTAAGAATGAAATCTTGTTCACGAGGAGACTGCTTGTGTACATTTTCATTCATTTCCATTGTTATATTTGTTTATATGTTTCTAGTAGTTGTATTTTTCACAACAATATTCATTGTTATTCACGTATATAAGCAAAGTTCAAGAAAACTCGTCGCAATCCTTGCTCAAAACCTTGTCCGCAGCAGGAGAAGGTTTTGGGCAAGGAATGCGCTGATTTTATAACATTGTGTTCTACATAATCATCGATATCGCCGTGTACATCGACTCATTCGCTACTTCCTTGGCCGAGCAGAGAAATTAAAATCGTATCTAAAGTTTTGCACCTGTGAAATGTAAACTTGGTGCTGTTTTTATCATTCTTCCAGAGGTAATTTAACCTTCCGTCATCCTCGCCCCCATAATAGTGCAAATGAATCCGCGCATCACTCAGTGCCGCCCCATCAAAACCAACGTTATTTACACTACTCATTGATGCAAGTAGATGTAGAATTAAACAAGCACTTACTGTCAATAAAGCGAAATATACATGAATACAAATGTGTTCATTTCGGATATTTTTATTAGCTATTCAGAGAAATAAATAAATAAAAATGAGTGTCTAATACAATTACATAGACTCTTGAATCAAATGCACCAAAATAATATTGCAAGAATAATGAAAATTGTGCAATATAATGAAAGAATTTGAAAATTAACTCACCATTTAAAGATTTTCAACGTAATTTTTAACAAATATCAACGTAATTCTTCTAAAAGGATCAACATATTTTTCAAAGAAAAAATCAACATATTTTTCAAAGAAAAAGTCAACGAATTTTTCAAAAATAGTTGAAATCCTATCTGCAATATATATGGGTTTAGATAGAAAATATTTGTTCCAAAACTCTGTCAAATTCTCTGAATCGCAGAAAAGCAATCAAATGTACAAAATTCTACTGGAAGAAACTTACAAAATATTTTTAAAATGTTCACATTTCAATTGAATCGGAAGATTTAATAAGGGAATGAAGACCAAAGAATAGCCAAATGACCTTTTGTACTCGACATCTTCGCAAAGCGTCGTTCTACACGCGAGTGTGAAGAAAGTTATAGAAAGCAGTCAGTCCCTAAAGGAATTTAAAGAACCCTTAACTACAAGCAAGGTGTAAGAAGAAAATGAATTCCTACCACTTATACAGTTCTTTATAATTTCAAACAAATTTACTTTTGGACATATTCCCTTCTTAAACCTGCCTATTCAAGTTGTTTCTCGTACTCTTACGAGTAGACATACTTGGTCAAATATAAGAAACCGAATGTCGTCACTTTTCAATATCGTTATTTTGACAACTCCGACATTTCGTATGGGTGCTGCAATGGTTTCTGAATACAAATAATTTGCATTACGAACAATCTGCCGTCGTCTTATTCATTTTTCCGCCAAATTCATGACTGGGATGCTATGGTTTACAGTAGGAAAATTTCCGCGCCCGTTATTTTAGTTGGGAATTGTGTAGATAGGTTTCCTAGTGTTTTCCCGGCCATTATTGCTCGCGTAAGGAAAATGATTCAAAACTTGAGAAAAGAGGTTTCACCCAGTTTCGACGCGCGTGTTACGGAGGATTAAAACTCGAGATCATTCTGGATTTTTGTATGTTTCTGAAGATCGATCATGGTCCGAAAATGTTCAATTTGGTCAGTTTAGCATGGACATCCTAGATTATTTCCGTATGTTTTCCTCGGTTGATGGTGAATTCATCTTATAATATCTACATTTGCACGCAAATATTTCATAACGGAAATGGGTGGCCATGGTTACTATTCGATTGCATTTTTCCAAATTTTAATCGAATCTGGAGATTTATCTCTATGCAGAAATACCTCTGGCGCAACGAAGTATTGGATGTATAACGAGTGCAAGAGTCTAATAGGATCAGCTGAGCAAATGCGACATTCATTATATTCTACACTTACAATTCTTGTTTAGCTGGTGACATCCGCAGCTCCAAATAATTATACTCTTGAAATGAAAAATGAATTTGAAAGTAAACATCCCTTAAACTGAAATTTTGTGAATATATTTATATTTAAAAAATGAAATTTTATATTGTAGATGTCCAGTTAATGCTGATTAATTATTCTCTTGACTATGTACTTGGAATATTGTAATGTTAACTCTTGCTTCTTAATGAATTTATGTTGAATCTTTTGCAAGAAAGATATTCTCGCTTTTTCAAAGTCTTCATGTGAGGTACCATTAATATTGCCCTTGCAAAGAATTTGAACACCAAAATTTACACAACTTGGAGATACACTGCACCGGCGAAATCGATTACATTTTGCACTCCTCTATAAGGAGGGGACGACCGCAAGTTCTAATAACTATAATCCTAAAATTTTATTTGGATTTGAAAGTGAATATCCGTAAAATTAAAATTTAGTGAACAAATTTAAATGAAAAACATTAATTCTTTTTTTAAAAAAAGATGTCCAGGCAATGAAGATTAAATATTCTCATGACTATATACTAGGAATATTGTAATATTAAATTTTGCGTCCTTATGGATTTTTGTTGAATCGTTTGCAAGAATGTTATTATCGCTTTTATGGAGACTTCTTGTGATTTAACTTTAGTAATAACCCCTCGCGAGGAATTTTCATACACACAAAATTTACATAACCTGGAGATGCAGTGCGCAGGTGTTAGGATGAAACTACATATATACACCCAGACCCTTTAAACTATGCATGGATGAAGAAATGAGACTAGTTTTCATTTTGTCGCATATCGAGCGAATGATAACTGACAAGAATATAAATATTGACATACTTTATGAAATAGTCAAATTCAATGAAATTCCTTACAAAAGTAAAAACTGAGATGACATCTAAACACCAAGAATTAAGTTACTCATCCCAGTTGTTACTTTCGTAAATAATATATATTTATTTCAAGCCTAAGACTACTGTGAAATCCAGTATTTTTGAAACACAATTTTGTTTTACATAACACAGAATCAAACATGAAATTAAACAATCCATACGTTAGTGAGTGTTCAATTTAAACATTCACGTAATTTCTCATAAATAGCTGAGAATTGAAAATTGATTGTTGGAATATCGGTTCTAGCTTATATTATATTAACAGAGCAGAGGTGCAAGTATTATGAATGAAATAGAAGAAAATATTGAAAAAGTGTCTTGGGCAATTCGAAAAAAGAGGGAAAATATTTGAAAATCCCACTTTACAATATGGCTTAGGAAATTGGGAATACATTGCTTAAGATAGGGTATGAGCTCTGAAACGATTGAACAAGCAATGTGAAACTGAGAACCTTCTTAAAGATAGATGACTGTTTTTTTTCTTTTATAGCTTTTTCTCCAACAGTTTATATAGGATGCAAATGTGTTGGTGATAGTTGAGAATGTTCAGTGTGTCCAGTATTGTCTTCAATTATTTTCGGGTTACCATTCAACAGCAACAATATACAACCAAGAATGAAATCTTGTTCACGAGGAGACTGCTTGTGTACATTTTCATTCATTTCCATTGTTATATTTGTTTATATGTTTCTAGTAGTTGTATTTTTCACAACAATATTCATTGTTATTCACGTATATAAGCAAAGTTCAAGAAAACTCGTCGCAATCCTTGCTCAAAACCTTGTCCGCAGCAGGAGAAGGTTTTGGGCAAGGAATGCCCTGATTTTATAACATTGTGTTCTACATAATCATCGATATCGCCGTGTACATCGACTCATTCGCTACTTCCTTGGCCGAGCAGAGAAATTAAAATCGTATCTAAAGTTTTGCACCTGTGAAATGTAAACTTGGTGCTGTTTTTATCATTCTTCCAGAGGTAATTTAACCTTCCGTCATCCTCGCCCCCATAATAGTGCAAATGAATCCGCGCGTCACTCAGTGCCGCCCCATCAAAACCAACGTTATTTACACTACTCATTGATGCAAGTAGATGTAGAATTAAACAAGCACTTACTTTCAATAAAGCGAAATATACATGAATACAAATGTGTTCATTTCGGATATTTTTATTAGCTATTCAGAGAAATAAATAAATAAAAATGAGTGTCTAATACAATTACAAACATAGACTCTTGAATCAAATGCACCAAAATAATATTGCAAGAATAATGAAAATTGTGCAATATAATGAAAGAATTTGAAAATTAACTCACCATTTAAAGATTTTCAACGTAATTTTTAACAAATATCAACGTAATTCTTCTAAAAGGATCAACATATTTTTCAAAGAAAAAATCAACATATTTTTCAAAGAAAAAGTCAACTTTTTTTCAAAAATAGTTGAAATCCTATCTACAATATATATGGGTTTAGATAGAAAATATTGGTTCCAAAACTCTGTCAAATTCTCTGAATCGCAGAAAAGCAATCAAATGTACAAAATTCTACTGGAAGAAACTTACAAAATATTTTTAAAATGTTCACATTTCAATTGAATCGGAAGATTTAATAAGGGAATGAAGACCAAAGAATAGCCAAATGACCTTTTGTACTCGACATCTTCGCAAAGCGTCGTTCTACACGCGAGTGTGAAGAAAGTTATAGAAAGCAGTCAGTCCCTAAAGGAATTTAAAGAACCCTTAACTACAAGCAAGGTGTAAGAAGAAAATGAATTCCTACCACTTATACAGTTCTTTATAATTTCAAACAAATTTACAGTTGGACATATTCCCATCTTAAACCTGCCTATTCAAGTTGTTTCTCGTACTCTTACGAGTAGACATACTTGGTCAAATATAAGAAACCGAATGTCGTCACTTTTCAATATCGTTATTTTGACAACTCCGACATTTCGTATGGGTGCTGCAATGGTTTCTGAATACAAAAAATTTGCATTACGAACAATCTGCCGTCGTCTTATTCATTTTTCCGCCAAATTCATGACTGGGATGCTATGGTTTACAGTAGGAAAATTTCCGCGCCCGTTATTTTAGTTGGGAATTGTGTAGATAGGTTTCCTAGTGTTTTCCCGGCCATTATTGCTCGCGTAAGGAAAATGATTCAAAACTTGAGAAAAGAGGTTTCACCCAGTTTCGACGCGCGTGTTACGGAGGATTAAAACTCGAGATCATTCTGGATTTTTGTATGTTTCTGAAGATCGATCATGGTCCGAAAATGTTCAATTTGGTCAGTTTAGCATGGACATCCTAGATTATTTCCGTATGTTTTCCTCGGTTGATGGTGAATTCATCTTATAATATCTACATTTGCACGCAAATATTTGATAACGGAAATGGGTGGCCATGGTTACTATTCGATTGCATTTTTCCAAATTTTAATCGAATCTCGAGATTTATCTCTATGCAGAAATACCTCTGGCGCAACGAAGTATTGGATGTATAACGAGTGCAAGAGTTTAATAGGATCAGCTGAGCAAATGCGACATTTATTATATTCTACACTTACAATTCTTGTTTAGCTGGTGACATCCGCAGCTCCAAATAATTATACTCTTGAAATGAAAAATGAATTTGAAAGTAAACATCCCTTAAACTGAAATTTTGTGAATATATTTATATTTAAAAAATGAAATTTTATATTGTAGATGTCCAGTTAATGCTGATTAACTATTCTCTTGACTATGTACTTGGAATATTGTAATGTTAACTCTTGCTTCTTAATGAATTTATGTTGAATCTTTTGCAAGAAAGATATTCTCGCTTTTTCAAAGTCTTCATGTGAGGTACCATTAATATTGCCCTTGCAAAGAATTTGAACACCAAAATTTACACAACTTGGAGATACACTGCACCGGCGAAATCGATTACATTTTGCACTCCTCTATAAGGAGGGGACGACCGCAAGTTCTAATAACTATAATCCTAAAATTTTATTTGGATTTGAAAGTGAATATCCGTAAAATTAAAATTTAGTGAACAAATTTAAATGAAAAACATTAATTCTTTTTTTAAATAAAGATGTCCA
The DNA here is from genome assembly GCF_977018435.1 of Lepisma saccharinum. Lineage (NCBI taxonomy): Eukaryota > Metazoa > Arthropoda > Insecta > Zygentoma > Lepismatidae > Lepisma > Lepisma saccharinum. The sequence goes on from NC_139230.1 coordinate 140,420,275, forward strand.
GGCAATGAAGATTAAATATTCTCATGACTATATACTAGGAATATTGTAATATTAAATTTTGCGTCCTTATGGATTTTTGTTGAATCGTTTGCAAGAATGTTATTATCGCTTTTATGGAGACTTCTTGTGATTTAACTTTAGTAATAACCCCTCGCGAGGAATTTTCATACAAACAAAATTTACATAACCTGGAGATGCAGTGCGCAGGTGTTAGGATGAAACTACATATATACACCCAGACCCTTTAACCTATGCATGGATGAAGAAATGAGACTAGTTTTCATTTTGTCGCATATCGAACGAATGATAACTGACAAGAATATAAATATTGACATACTTTATGAAATAGTCAAATTCAATGAAATTCCTTACAAAAGTAAAAACTGAGATGACATCTAAACACCAAGAATTAAGTTACTCATCCCAGTTGTTACTTTCGTAAATAATATATATTTATTTCAAGCCTAAGACTACTGTGAAATCCAGTATTTTTCAAACACAATTTTGTTTTACATAACACAGAATCAAACATGAAATTAAACTATCCATACGTTAGTGAGTGTTCAATTTAAACATTAACGTAATTTCTCATAAATAGCTGAGAATTGAAAATTGATTGTTGGAATATCGGTTCTAGCTTATATTATATTAACAGAGCAGAGGTGCAAGTATTATGAATGAAATAGAAGAAAATATTGAAAAAGTGTCTTGGGCAATTCGAAAAAAGAGGGAAAATATTTGAAAATCCCACTTTACAATATGGCTTAGGAAATTGGGAATACATTGCTTAAGATAGGGTATGAGCTCTGAAACGATTGAACAAGCAATGTGAAACTGAGAACCTTCTTAAAGATAGATGACTGTTTTTTTCTTTTATAGCTGTTTCTCCAACAGTTTATATAGGATGCAAATGTGTTGGTGATAGTTAAGAATGTTCAGTGTGTCCAGTATTGTCTACAATTATTTTCGGGTTACCATTCAACAGCAACAATATACAACCAAGAATGAAATCTTGTTCACGAGGAGACTGCTTGTGTACATTTTCATTCATTTCCATTGTTATATTTGTTTATATGTTTCTAGTAGTTGTATTTTTCACAACAATATTCATTGTTATTCACGTATATAAGCAAAGTTCAAGAAAACTCGTCGCAATCCTTGCTCAAAACCTTGTCCGCAGCAGGAGAAGGTTTTGGGCAAGGAATTCCCTGATTTTATAACATTGTGTTCTACATAATCATCGATATCGCCGTGTACATCGACTCATTCGCTACTTCCTTGGCCGAGCAGAGAAATTAAAATCGTATCTAAAGTTTTGCACCTGTGAAATGTAAACTTGGTGCTGTTTTTATCATTCTTCCAGAGGTAATTTAACCTTCCGTCATCCTCGCCCCCATAATAGTGCAAATGAATCCGCGCGTCACTCAGTGCCGCCCCATCAAAACCAACGTTATTTACACTACTCATTGATGCAAGTAGATGTAGAATTAAACAAGCACTTACTGTCAATAAAGCGAAATATACATGAATACAAATGTGTTCATTTCGGATATTTTTATTAGCTATTCAGAGAAATAAATAAATAAAAATGAGTGTCTAATACAATTACAAACATAGACGCTTGAATCAAATGCACCAAAATAATATTGCAAGAATAATGAAAATTGTGCAATATAATGAAAGAATTTGAAAATTAACTCACCATTTAAAGATTTTCAACGTAATTTTTAACAAATATCAACGTAATTCTTCTAAAAGGATCAACATATTTTTCAAAGAAAAAATCAACATATTTTTCAAAGAAAAAGTCAACGAATTTTTCAAAAATAGTTGAAATCCTATCTGCAATATATATGGGTTTAGATAGAAAATATTTGTTCCAAAACTCTGTCAAATTCTCTGAATCGCAGAAAAGCAATCAAATGTACAAAATTCTACTGGAAGAAACTTACAAAATATTTTTAAAATGTTCACATTTCAATTGAATCGGAAGATTTAATAAGGGAATGAAGACCAAAGAATAGCCAAATGACCTTTTGTACTCGACATCTTCGCAAAGCGTCGTTCTACACGCGAGTGTGAAGAAAGTTATAGAAAGCAGTCAGTCCCTAAAGGAATTTAAAGAACCCTTAACTACAAGCAAGGTGTAAGAAGAAAATGAATTCCTACCACTTATACAGTTCTTTATAATTTCAAACAAAATTACTTTCGGACATATTCCCATCTTAAACCTGCCTATTCAAGTTGTTTCTCGTACTCTTACGAGTAGACATACTTGGTCAAATATAAGAAACCGAATGTCGTCACTTTTCAATATCGTTATTTTGACAACTCCGACATTTCGTATGGGTGCTGCAATGGTTTCTGAATACAAATAATTTGCATTACGAACAATCTGCCGTCGTCTTATTCATTTTTCCGCCAAATTCATGACTGGGATGCTATGGTTTACAGTAGGAAAATTTCCGCGCCCGTTATTTTAGTTGGGAATTGTGTAGATAGGTTTCCTAGTGTTTTCCCGGCCATTATTGCTCGCGTAAGGAAAATGATTCAAAACTTGAGAAAAGAGGTTTCACCCAGTTTCGACGCGCGTGTTACGGAGGATTAAAACTCGAGATCATTCTGGATTTTTGTATGTTTCTGAAGATCGATCATGGTCCGAAAATGTTCAATTTGGTCAGTTTAGCATGGACATCCTAGATTATTTCCGTATGTTTTCCTCGGTTGATGGTGAATTCATCTTATAATATCTACATTTGCACGCAAATATTTCATAACGGAAATGGGTGGCCATGGTTACTATTCGATTGCATTTTTCCAAATTTTATTCGAATCTCGAGATTTATCTCTATGCAGAAATACCTCTGGCGCAACGAAGTATTGGATGTATAACGAGTGCAAGAGTCTAATAGGATCAGCTGAGCAAATGCGACATTCATTATATTCTACACTTACAATTCTTGTTTAGCTGGTGACATCCGCAGCTCCAAATAATTATACTCTTGAAATGAAAAATGAATTTGAAAGTAAACATCCCTTAAACTGAAATTTTGTGAATATATTTATATTTAAAAAATGAAATTTTATATTGTAGATGTCCAGTTAATGCTGATTAATTATTCTCTTGACTATGTACTTGGAATATTGTAATGTTAACTCTTGCTTCTTAATGAATTTATGTTGAATCTTTTGCAAGAAAGATATTCTCGCTTTTTCAAAGTCTTCATGTGAGGTACCATTAATATTGCCCTTGCAAAGAATTTGAACACCAAAATTTACACAACTTGGAGATACACTGCACCGGCGAAATCGATTACATTTTGCACTCCTCTATAAGGAGGGGACGACCGCAAGTTCTAATAACTATAATCCTAAAATTTTATTTGGATTTGAAAGTGAATATCCGTAAAATTAAAATTTAGTGAACAAATTTAAATGAAAAACATTAATTCTTTTTTTAAAAAAAGATGTCCAGGCAATGAAGATTAAATATTCTCATGACTATATACTAGGAATATTGTAATATTAAATTTTGCGTCCTTATGGATTTTTGTTGAATCGTTTGCAAGAATGTTATTATCGCTTTTATGGAGACTTCTTGTGATTTAACTTTAGTAATAACCCCTCGCGAGGAATTTTCATACACACAAAATTTACATAACCTGGAGATGCAGTGCGCAGGTGTTAGGATGAAACTACATATATACACCCAGACCCTTTAAACTATGCATGGATGAAGAAATGAGACTAGTTTTCATTTTGTCGCATATCGAGCGAATGATAACTGACAAGAATATAAATATTGACATACTTTATGAAATAGTCAAATTCAATGAAATTCCTTACAAAAGTAAAAACTGAGATGACATCTAAACACCAAGAATTAAGTTACTCATCCCAGTTGTTACTTTCGTAAATAATATATATTTATTTCAAGCCTAAGACTACTGTGAAATCCAGTATTTTTCAAACACAATTTTGTTTTACATAACACAGAATCAAACATGAAATTAAACAATCCATACGTTAGTGAGTGTTCAATTTAAACATTCACGTAATTTCTCATAAATAGCTGAGAATTGAAAATTGATTGTTGGAATATCGGTTCTAGCTTATATTATATTAACAGAGCAGAGGTGCAAGTATTATGAATGAAATAGAAGGAAATATTGAAAAAGTGTCTTGGGCAATTCGAAAAAAGAGGGAAAATATTTGAAAATCCCACTTTACAATATGGCTTAGGAAATTGGGAATACATTGCTTAAGATAGGGTATGAGCTCTGAAACGATTGAACAAGCAATGTGAAACTGAGAACCTTCTTAAAGATAGATGACTGTTTTTTTTCTTTTATAGCTTTTTCTCCAACAGTTTATATAGGATGCAAATGTGTTGGTGATAGTTGAGAATGTTCAGTGTGTCCAGTATTGTCTTCAATTATTTTCGGGTTACCATTCAACAGCAACAATATACAACCAAGAATGAAATCTTGTTCACGAGGAGACTGCTTGTGTACATTTTCATTCATTTCCATTGTTATATTTGTTTATATGTTTCTAGTAGTTGTATTTTTCACAACAATATTCATTGTTATTCACGTATATAAGCAAAGTTCAAGAAAACTCGTCGCAATCCTTGCTCAAAACCTTGTCCGCAGCAGGAGAAGGTTTTGGGCAAGGAATGCCCTGATTTTATAACATTGTGTTCTACATAATCATCGATATCGCCGTGTACATCGACTCATTCGCTACTTCCTTGGCCGAGCAGAGAAATTAAAATCGTATCTAAAGTTTTGCACCTGTGAAATGTAAACTTGGTGCTGTTTTTATCATTCTTCCAGAGGTAATTTAACCTTCCGTCATCCTCGCCCCCATAATAGTGCAAATGAATCCGCGCGTCACTCAGTGCCGCCCCATCAAAACCAACGTTATTTACACTACTCATTGATGCAAGTAGATGTAGAATTAAACAAGCACTTACTTTCAATAAAGCGAAATATACATGAATACAAATGTGTTCATTTCGGATATTTTTATTAGCTATTCAGAGAAATAAATAAATAAAAATGAGTGTCTAATACAATTACAAACATAGACTCTTGAATCAAATGCACCAAAATAATATTGCAAGAATAATGAAAATTGTGCAATATAATGAAAGAATTTGAAAATTAACTCACCATTTAAAGATTTTCAACGTAATTTTTAACAAATATCAACGTAATTCTTCTAAAAGGATCAACATATTTTTCAAAGAAAAAATCAACATATTTTTCAAAGAAAAAGTCAACGAATTTTTCAAAAATAGTTGAAATCCTATCTACAATATATATGGGTTTAGATAGAAAATATTAGTTCCAAAACTCTGTCAAATTCTCTGAATCGCAGAAAAGCAATCAAATGTACAAAATTCTACTGGAAGAAACTTACAAAATATTTTTAAAATGTTCACATTTCAATTGAATCGGAAGATTTAATAAGGGAATGAAGACCAAAGAATAGCCAAATGACCTTTTGTACTCGACATCTTCGCAAAGCGTCGTTCTACACGCGAGTGTGAAGAAAGTTATAGAAAGCAGTCAGTCCCTAAAGGAATTTAAAGAACCCTTAACTACAAGCAAGGTGTAAGAAGAAAATGAATTCCTACCACTTATACAGTTCTTTATAATTTCAAACAAATTTACAGTTGGACATATTCCCATCTTAAACCTGCCTATTCAAGTTGTTTCTCGTACTCTTACGAGTAGACATACTTGGTCAAATATAAGAAACCGAATGTCGTCACTTTTCAATATCGTTATTTTGACAACTCCGACATTTCGTATGGGTGCTGCAATGGTTTCTGAATACAAAAAATTTGCATTACGAACAATCTGCCGTCGTCTTATTCATTTTTCCGCCAAATTCATGACTGGGATGCTATGGTTTACAGTAGGAAAATTTCCGCGCCCGTTATTTTAGTTGGGAATTGTGTAGATAGGTTTCCTAGTGTTTTCCCGGCCATTATTGCTCGCGTAAGGAAAATGATTCAAAACTTGAGAAAAGAGGTTTCACCCAGTTTCGACGCGCGTGTTACGGAGGATTAAAACTCGAGATCATTCTGGATTTTTGTATGTTTCTGAAGATCGATCATGGTCCGAAAATGTTCAATTTGGTCAGTTTAGCATGGACATCCTAGATTATTTCCGTATGTTTTCCTCGGTTGATGGTGAATTCATCTTATAATATCTACATTTGCACGCAAATATTTGATAACGGAAATGGGTGGCCATGGTTACTATTCGATTGCATTTTTCCAAATTTTAATCGAATCTCGAGATTTATCTCTATGCAGAAATACCTCTGGCGCAACGAAGTATTGGATGTATAACGAGTGCAAGAGTCTAATAGGATCAGCTGAGCAAATGCGACATTTATTATATTCTACACTTACAATTCTTGTTTAGCTGGTGACATCCGCAGCTCCAAATAATTATACTCTTGAAATGAAAAATGAATTTGAAAGTAAACATCCCTTAAACTGAAATTTTGTGAATATATTTATATTTAAAAATGAAATTTTATATTGTAGATGTCCAGTTAATGCTGATTAACTATTCTCTTGACTATGTACTTGGAATATTGTAATGTTAACTCTTGCTTCTTAATGAATTTATGTTGAATCTTTTGCAAGAAAGATATTCTCGCTTTTTCAAAGTCTTCATGTGAGGTACCATTAATATTGCCCTTGCAAAGAATTTGAACACCAAAATTTACACAACTTGGAGATACACTGCACCGGCGAAATCGATTACATTTTGCACTCCTCTATAAGGAGGGGACGACCGCAACTTCTAATAACTATAATCCTAAAATTTTATTTGGATTTGAAAGTGAATATCCGTAAAATTAAAATTTAGTGAACAAATTTAAATGAAAAACATTAATTCTTTTTTTAAATAAAGATGTCCAGGCAATGAAGATTAAATATTCTCATGACTATATACTAGGAATATTGTAATATTAAATTTTGCGTCCTTATGGATTTTTGTTGAATCGTTTGCAAGAATGTTATTATCGCTTTTATGGAGACTTCTTGTGATTTAACTTTAGTAATAACCCCTCGCGAGGAATTTTCATACACACAAAATTTACATAACCTGGAGATGCAGTGCGCAGGTGTTAGGATGAAACTACATATATACACCCAGACCCTTTAACCTATGCATGGATGAAGAAATGAGACTAGTTTTCATTTTGTCGCATATCGAACGAATGATAACTGACAAGAATATAAATATTGACATACTTTATAAAATAGTCAAATTCAATGAAATTCCTTACAAAAGTAAAAACTGAGATGACATCTAAACACCAAGAATTAAGTTACTCATCCCAGTTGTTACTTTCGTAAATAATATATATTTATTTCAAGCCTAAGACTACTGTGAAATCCAGTATTTTTCAAACACAATTTTGTTTTACATAACACAGAATCAAACATGAAATTAAACTATCCATACGTTAGTGAGTGTTCAATTTAAACGTTAACGTAATTTCTCATAAATAGCTGAGAATTGAAAATTGATTGTTGGAATATCGGTTCTAGCTTATATTATATTAACAGAGCAGAGGTGCAAGTATTATGAATGAAATAGAAGAAAATATTGAAAAAGTGTCTTGGGCAATTCGAAAAAAGAGGGAAAATATTTGAAAATCCCACTTTACAATATGGCTTAGGAAATTGGGAATACATTGCTTAAGATAGGGTATGAGCTCTGAAACGATTGAACAAGCAATGTGAAACTGAGAACCTTCTTAAAGATAGATGACTGTTTTTTTTCTTTTATAGCTTTTTCTCCAACAGTTTATATAGGATGCAAATGTGTTGGTGATAGTTGAGAATGTTCAGTGTGTCCAGTATTGTCTTCAATTATTTTCGGGTTACCATTCAACAGCAACAATATACAACCAAGAATGAAATCTTGTTCACGAGGAGACTGCTTGTGTACATTTTCATTCATTTCCATTGTTATATTTGTTTATATGTTTCTAGTAGTTGTATTTTTCACAACAATATTCATTGTTATTCACGTATATAAGCAAAGTTCAAGAAAACTCGTCGCAATCCTTGCTCAAAACCTTGTCCGCAGCAGGAGAAGGTTTTGGGCAAGGAATGCCCTGATTTTATAACATTGTGTTCTACATAATCATCGATATCGCCGTGTACATCGACTCATTCGCTACTTCCTTGGCCGAGCAGAGAAATTAAAATCGTATCTAAAGTTTTGCACCTGTGAAATGTAAACTTGGTGCTGTTTTTATCATTCTTCCAGAGGTAATTTAACCTTCCGTCATCCTCGCCCCCATAATAGTGCAAATGAATCCGCGCGTCACTCAGTGCCGCCCCATCAAAACCAACGTTATTTACACTACTCATTGATGCAAGTAGATGTAGAATTAAACAAGCACTTACTTTCAATAAAGCGAAATATACATGAATACAAATGTGTTCATTTCGGATATTTTTATTAGCTATTCAGAGAAATAAATAAATAAAAATGAGTGTCTAATACAATTACAAACATAGACTCTTGAATCAAATGCACCAAAATAATATTGCAAGAATAATGAAAATTGTGCAATATAATGAAAGAATTTGAAAATTAACTCACCATTTAAAGATTTTCAACGTAATTTTTAACAAATATCAACGTAATTCTTCTAAAAGGATCAACATATTTTTCAAAGAAAAAATCAACATATTTTTCAAAGAAAAAGTCAACGAATTTTTCAAAAATAGTTGAAATCCTATCTACAATATATATGGGTTTAGATAGAAAATATTGGTTCCAAAACTCTGTCAAATTCTCTGAATCGCAGAAAAGCAATCAAATGTACAAAATTCTACTGGAAGAAACTTACAAAATATTTTTAAAATGTTCACATTTCAATTGAATCGGAAGATTTAATAAGGGAATGAAGACCAAAGAATAGCCAAATGACCTTTTGTACTCGACATCTTCGCAAAGCGTCGTTCTACACGCGAGTGTGAAGAAAGTTATAGAAAGCAGTCAGTCCCTAAAGGAATTTAAAGAACCCTTAACTACAAGCAAGGTGTAAGAAGAAAATGAATTCCTACCACTTATACAGTTCTTTATAATTTCAAACAAATTTACAGTTGGACATATTCCCATCTTAAACCTGCCTATTCAAGTTGTTTCTCGTACTCTTACGAGTAGACATACTTGGTCAAATATAAGAAACCGAATGTCGTCACTTTTCAATATCGTTATTTTGACAACTCCGACATTTCGTATGGGTGCTGCAATGGTTTCTGAATACAAAAAATTTGCATTACGAACAATCTGCCGTCGTCTTATTCATTTTTCCGCCAAATTCATGACTGGGATGCTATGGTTTACAGTAGGAAAATTTCCGCGCCCGTTATTTTAGTTGGGAATTGTGTAGATAGGTTTCCTAGTGTTTTCCCGGCCATTATTGCTCGCGTAAGGAAAATGATTCAAAACTTGAGAAAAGAGGTTTCACCCAGTTTCGACGCGCGTGTTACGGAGGATTAAAACTCGAGATCATTCTGGATTTTTGTATGTTTCTGAAGATCGATCATGGTCCGAAAATGTTCAATTTGGTCAGTTTAGCATGGACATCCTAGATTATTTCCGTATGTTTTCCTCGGTTGATGGTGAATTCATCTTATAATATCTACATTTGCACGCAAATATTTCATAACGGAAATGGGTGGCCATGGTTACTATTCGATTGCATTTTTCCAAATTTTATTCGAATCTCGAGATTTATCTCTATGCAGAAATACCTCTGGCGCAACGAAGTATTGGATGTATAACGAGTGCAAGAGTCTAATAGGATCAGCTGAGCAAATGCGACATTCATTATATTCTACACTTACAATTCTTGTTTAGCTGGTGACATCCGCAGCTCCAAATAATTATACTCTTGAAATGAAAAATGAATTTGAAAGTAAACATCCCTTAAACTGAAATTTTGTGAATATATTTATATTTAAAAAATGAAATTTTATATTGTAGATGTCCAGTTAATGCTGATTAATTATTCTCTTGACTATGTACTTGGAATATTGTAATGTTAACTCTTGCTTCTTAATGAATTTATGTTGAATCTTTTGCAAGAAAGATATTCTCGCTTTTTCAAAGTCTTCATGTGAGGTACCATTAATATTGCCCTTGCAAAGAATTTGAACACCAAAATTTACACAACTTGGAGATACACTGCACCGGCGAAATCGATTACATTTTGCACTCCTCTATAAGGAGGGGACGACCGCAAGTTCTAATAACTATAATCCTAAAATTTTATTTGGATTTGAAAGTGAATATCCGTAAAATTAAAATTTAGTGAACAAATTTAAATGAAAAACATTAATTCTTTTTTTAAAAAAAGATGTCCAGGCAATGAAGATTAAATATTCTCATGACTATATACTAGGAATATTGTAATATTAAATTTTGCGTCCTTATGGATTTTTGTTGAATCGTTTGCAAGAATGTTATTATCGCTTTTATGGAGACTTCTTGTGATTTAACTTTAGTAATAACCCCTCGCGAGGAATTTTCATACACACAAAATTTACATAACCTGGAGATGCAGTGCGCAGGTGTTAGGATGAAACTACATATATACACCCAGACCCTTTAAACTATGCATGGATGAAGAAATGAGACTAGTTTTCATTTTGTCGCATATCGAGCGAATGATAACTGACAAGAATATAAATATTGACATACTTTATGAAATAGTCAAATTCAATGAAATTCCTTACAAAAGTAAAAACTGAGATGACATCTAAACACCAAGAATTAAGTTACTCATCCCAGTTGTTACTTTCGTAAATAATATATATTTATTTCAAGCCTAAGACTACTGTGAAATCCAGTATTTTTGAAACACAATTTTGTTTTACATAACACAGAATCAAACATGAAATTAAACAATCCATACGTTAGTGAGTGTTCAATTTAAACATTCACGTAATTTCTCATAAATAGCTGAGAATTGAAAATTGATTGTTGGAATATCGGTTCTAGCTTATATTATATTAACAGAGCAGAGGTGCAAGTATTATGAATGAAATAGAAGAAAATATTGAAAAAGTGTCTTGGGCAATTCGAAAAAAGAGGGAAAATATTTGAAAATCCCACTTTACAATATGGCTTAGGAAATTGGGAATACATTGCTTAAGATAGGGTATGAGCTCTGAAACGATTGAACAAGCAATGTGAAACTGAGAACCTTCTTAAAGATAGATGACTGTTTTTTTTCTTTTATAGCTTTTTCTCCAACAGTTTATATAGGATGCAAATGTGTTGGTGATAGTTGAGAATGTTCAGTGTGTCCAGTATTGTCTTCAATTATTTTCGGGTTACCATTCAACAGCAACAATATACAACCAAGAATGAAATCTTGTTCACGAGGAGACTGCTTGTGTACATTTTCATTCATTTCCATTGTTATATTTGTTTATATGTTTCTAGTAGTTGTATTTTTCACAACAATATTCATTGTTATTCACGTATATAAGCAAAGTTCAAGAAAACTCGTCGCAATCCTTGCTCAAAACCTTGTCCGCAGCAGGAGAAGGTTTTGGGCAAGGAATGCCCTGATTTTATAACATTGTGTTCTACATAATCATCGATATCGCCGTGTACATCGACTCATTCGCTACTTCCTTGGCCGAGCAGAGAAATTAAAATCGTATCTAAAGTTTTGCACCTGTGAAATGTAAACTTGGTGCTGTTTTTATCATTCTTCCAGAGGTAATTTAACCTTCCGTCATCCTCGCCCCCATAATAGTGCAAATGAATCCGCGCGTCACTCAGTGCCGCCCCATCAAAACCAACGTTATTTACACTACTCATTGATGCAAGTAGATGTAGAATTAAACAAGCACTTACTTTCAATAAAGCGAAATATACATGAATACAAATGTGTTCATTTCGGATATTTTTATTAGCTATTCAGAGAAATAAATAAATAAAAATGAGTGTCTAATACAATTACAAACATAGACTCTTGAATCAAATGCACCAAAATAATATTGCAAGAATAATGAAAATTGTGCAATATAATGAAAGAATTTGAAAATTAACTCACCATTTAAAGATTTTCAACGTAATTTTTAACAAATATCAACGTAATTCTTCTAAAAGGATCAACATATTTTTCAAAGAAAAAATCAACATATTTTTCAAAGAAAAAGTCAACTTTTTTTCAAAAATAGTTGAAATCCTATCTACAATATATATGGGTTTAGATAGAAAATATTGGTTCCAAAACTCTGTCAAATTCTCTGAATCGCAGAAAAGCAATCAAATGTACAAAATTCTACTGGAAGAAACTTACAAAATATTTTTAAAATGTTCACATTTCAATTGAATCGGAAGATTTAATAAGGGAATGAAGACCAAAGAATAGCCAAATGACCTTTTGTACTCGACATCTTCGCAAAGCGTCGTTCTACACGCGAGTGTGAAGAAAGTTATAGAAAGCAGTCAGTCCCTAAAGGAATTTAAAGAACCCTTAACTACAAGCAAGGTGTAAGAAGAAAATGAATTCCTACCACTTATACAGTTCTTTATAATTTCAAACAAATTTACAGTTGGACATATTCCCATCTTAAACCTGCCTATTCAAGTTGTTTCTCGTACTCTTACGAGTAGACATACTTGGTCAAATATAAGAAACCGAATGTCGTCACTTTTCAATATCGTTATTTTGACAACTCCGACATTTCGTATGGGTGCTGCAATGGTTTCTGAATACAAAAAATTTGCATTACGAACAATCTGCCGTCGTCTTATTCATTTTTCCGCCAAATTCATGACTGGGATGCTATGGTTTACAGTAGGAAAATTTCCGCGCCCGTTATTTTAGTTGGGAATTGTGTAGATAGGTTTCCTAGTGTTTTCCCGGCCATTATTGCTCGCGTAAGGAAAATGATTCAAAACTTGAGAAAAGAGGTTTCACCCAGTTTCGACGCGCGTGTTACGGAGGATTAAAACTCGAGATCATTCTGGATTTTTGTATGTTTCTGAAGATCGATCATGGTCCGAAAATGTTCAATTTGGTCAGTTTAGCATGGACATCCTAGATTATTTCCGTATGTTTTCCTCGGTTGATGGTGAATTCATCTTATAATATCTACATTTGCACGCAAATATTTGATAACGGAAATGGGTGGCCATGGTTACTATTCGATTGCATTTTTCCAAATTTTAATCGAATCTCGAGATTTATCTCTATGCAGAAATACCTCTGGCGCAACGAAGTATTGGATGTATAACGAGTGCAAGAGTCTAATAGGATCAGCTGAGCAAATGCGACATTTATTATATTCTACACTTACAATTCTTGTTTAGCTGGTGACATCCGCAGCTCCAAATAATTATACTCTTGAAATGAAAAATGAATTTGAAAGTAAACATCCCTTAAACTGAAATTTTGTGAATATATTTATATTTAAAAAATGAAATTTTATATTGTAGATGTCCAGTTAATGCTGATTAACTATTCTCTTGACTATGTACTTGGAATATTGTAATGTTAACTCTTGCTTCTTAATGAATTTATGTTGAATCTTTTGCAAGAAAGATATTCTCGCTTTTTCAAAGTCTTCATGTGAGGTACCATTAATATTGCCCTTGCAAAGAATTTGAACACCAAAATTTACACAACTTGGAGATACACTGCACCGGCGAAATCGATTACATTTTGCACTCCTCTATAAGGAGGGGACGACCGCAAGTTCTAATAACTATAATCCTAAAATTTTATTTGGATTTGAAAGTGAATATCCGTAAAATTAAAATTTAGTGAACAAATTTAAATGAAAAACATTAATTCTTTTTTTAAATAAAGATGTCCAGGCAATGAAGATTAAATATTCTCATGACTATATACTAGGAATATTGTAATATTAAATTTTGCGTCCTTATGGATTTTTGTTGAATCGTTTGCAAGAATGTTATTATCGCTTTTATGGAGACTTCTTGTGATTTAACTTTAGTAATAACCCCTCGCGAGGAATTTTCATACACACAAAATTTACATAACCTGGAGATGCAGTGCGCAGGTGTTAGGATGAAACTACATATATACACCCAGACCCTTTAACCTATGCATGGATGAAGAAATGAGACTAGTTTTCATTTTGTCGCATATCGAACGAATGATAACTGACAAGAATATAAATATTGACATACTTTATAAAATAGTCAAATTCAATGAAATTCCTTACAAAAGTAAAAACTGAGATGACATCTAAACACCAAGAATTAAGTTACTCATCCCAGTTGTTACTTTCGTAAATAATATATATTTATTTCAAGCCTAAGACTACTGTGAAATCCAGTATTTTTCAAACACAATTTTGTTTTACATAACACAGAATCAAACATGAAATTAAACTATCCATACGTTAGTGAGTGTTCAATTTAAACGTTAACGTAATTTCTCATAAATAGCTGAGAATTGAAAATTGATTGTTGGAATATCGGTTCTAGCTTATATTATATTAACAGAGCAGAGGTGCAAGTATTATGAATGAAATAGAAGAAAATATTGAAAAAGTGTCTTGGGCAATTCGAAAAAAGAGGGAAAATATTTGAAAATCCCACTTTACAATATGGCTTAGGAAATTGGGAATACATTGCTTAAGATAGGGTATGAGCTCTGAAACGATTGAACAAGCAATGTGAAACTGAGAACCTTCTTAAAGATAGATGACTGTTTTTTTTCTTTTATAGCTGTTTCTCCAACAGTTTATATAGGATGCAAATGTGTTGGTGATAGTTGAGAATGTTCAGTGTGTCCAGTATTGTCTACAATTATTTTCGGGTTACCATTCAACAGCAACAATATACAACCAAGAATGAAATCTTGTTCACGAGGAGACTGCTTGTGTACATTTTCATTCATTTCCATTGTTATATTTGTTTATATGTTTCTAGTAGTTGTGTTTTTCACAACAATATTCATTGTTATTCACGTATATAAGCAAAGTTCAAGAAAACTCGTCGCAATCCTTGCTCAAAACCTTGTCCGCAGCAGGAGAAGGTTTTGGGCAAGGAATGCCCTGATTTTATAACATTGTGTTCTACATAATCATCGATATCGCCGTGTACATCGACTCATTCGCTACTTCCTTGGGCGAGCAGAGAAATTAAAATCGTATCTAAAGTTTTGCACCTGTGAAATGTAAACTTGGTGCTGTTTTTATCATTCTTCCAGAGGTAATTTAACCTTCCGACATCCTCGCCCCCATAATAGTGCAAATGAACCCGCGCGTCACTCAGTGCCGCCCCATCAAAACCAACGTTATTTACACTACTCATTGATGCAAGTAGATGTAGAATTAAACAAGCACTTACTGTCAATAAAGCGAAATATACATGAATACAAATGTGTTCATTTCGGATATTTTTATTAGCTATTCAGAGAAATAAATAAATAAAAATGAGTGTCTAATACAATTACATAGACTCTTGAATCAAATGCACCAAAATAATATTGCAAGAATAATGAAAATTGTGCAATATAATGAAAGAATTTGAAAATTAACTCACCATTTAAAGATTTTCAACGTAATTTTTAACAAATATCAACGTAATTCTTCTAAAAGGATCAACATATTTTTCAAAGAAAAAATCAACATATTTTTCAAAGAAAAAGTCAACGAATTTTTCAAAAATAGTTGAAATCCTATCTACAATATATATGGGTTTAGATAGAAAATATTGGTTCCAAAACTCTGTCAAATTCTCTGAATCGCAGAAAAGCAATCAAATGTACAAAATTCTACTGGAAGAAACTTACAAAATATTTTTAAAATGTTCACATTTCAATTGAATCGGAAGATTTAATAAGGGAATGAAGACCAAAGAATAGCCAAATGACCTTTTGTACTCGACATCTTCGCAAAGCGTCGTTCTACACGCGAGTGTGAAGACAGTTATAGAAAGCAGTCAGTCCCTAAAGGAATTTAAAGAACCCTTAACTACAAGCAAGGTGTAAGAAGAAAATGAATTCCTACCACTTATACAGTTCTTTATAATTTCAAACAAATTTACAGTTGGACATATTCCCATCTTAAACCTGCCTATTCAAGTTGTTTCTCGTACTCTTACGAGTAGACATACTTGGTCAAATATAAGAAACCGAATGTCGTCACTTTTCAATATCGTTATTTTGACAACTCCGACATTTCGTATGGGTGCTGCAATGGTTTCTGAAAACAAATAATTTGCATTACGAACAATCTGCCGTCGTCTTATTCATTTTTCCGCCAAATTCATGACTGGGATGCTATGGTTTACAGTAGGAAAATTTCCGCGCCCGTTATTTTAGTTGGGAATTGTGTAGATAGGTTTCCTAGTGTTTTCCCGGCCATTATTGCTCGCGTAAGGAAAATGATTCAAAACTTGAGAAAAGAGGTTTCACCCAGTTTCGACGCGCGTGTTACGGAGGATTAAAACTCGAGATCATTCTGGATTTTTGTATGTTTCTGAAGATCGATCATGGTCCGAAAATGTTCAATTTGGTCAGTTTAGCATGGACATCCTAGATTATTTCCGTATGTTTTCCTCGGTTGATGGTGAATTCATCTTATAATATCTACATTTGCACGCAAATATTTGATAACGGAAATGGGTGGCCATGGTTACTATTCGATTGCATTTTTCCAAATTTTAATCGAATCTCGAGATTTATCTCTATGCAGAAATACCTCTGGCGCAACGTATTGGATGTATAACGAGTGCAAGAGTCTAATAGGATCAGCTGAGCAAATGCGACATTCATTAAATTCTTCACTTACAATTCTTGTTTAGCTGGTGACATCCGCAGCTCCAAATAATTATACTCTTGAAATGAAAAATGAATTTGAAAGTAAACATCCCTTAAACTGAAATTTTGTGAACATATTTATATTTAAAAAATGAAATTTTATATTGTAGATGTCCAGTTAATGCTGATTAACTATTCTCTTGACTATGTACTTGGAATATTGTAATGTTAACTCTTGCTTCTTAATGAATTTATGTTGAATCTTTTGCAAGAAAGATATTCTCGCTTTTTCAAAGTCTTAATGTGAGGTACCATTAATATTGCCCTTGCAAAGAATTTGAACACGAAAATTTACACAACTTGGAGATACACTGCACCGGCGAAATCGATTACATTTTGCACTCCTCTATAAGGAGGGGACGACCGCAAGTTCTAATAACTATAATCCTAAAATTTTATTTGGATTTGAAAGTGAATATCCGTAAAATTAAAATTTAGTGAACAAATTTAAATGAAAAACATTAATTCTTTTTTTAAAAAAGATGTCCAGGCAATGAAGATTAAATATTCTCTTGACTATATACTAGGAATATTGTAATATTAAATTTTGCGTCCTTATGGATTTTTGTTGAATCGTTTGTAAGAATGTTATTATCGCTTTTATGGAGACTTCTTGTGATTTAACTTTAGTAATAACCCCTCGCGAGGAATTTTCATACACACAAAATTTACATAACCTGGAGATGCAGTGCGCAGGTGTTAGGATGAAACTACATATATACACCCAGACCCTTTAACCTATGCATGGATGAAGAAATGAGACTAGTTTTCATTTTGTCGCATATCGAACGAATGATAACCGACAAGAATATAAATATTGACATACTTTATGAAATAGTCAAATTCAATGAAATTCCTTACAAAAGTAAAAACTGAGATGACATCTAAACACCAAGAATTAAGTTACTCATCCCAGTTGTTACTTTCGTAAATAATATATATTTATTTCAAGCCTAAGACTACTGTGAAATCCAGTATTTTTCAAACACAATTTTGTTTTACATAACACAGAATCAAACATGAAATTAAACTATCCATACGTTAGTGAGTGTTCAATTTAAACGTTAACGTAATTTCTCATAAATAGCTGAGAATTGAAAATTGATTGTTGGAATATCGGTTCTAGCTTATATTATATTAACAGAGCAGAGGTGCAAGTATTATGAATGAAATAGAAGAAAATATTGAAAAAGTGTCTTGGGCAATTCGAAAAAAGAGGGAAAATATTTGAAAATCCCACTTTACAATATGGCTTAGGAAATTGGGAATACATTGCTTAAGATAGGGTATGAGCTCTGAAACGATTGAACAAGCAATGTGAAACTGAGAACCTTCTTAAAGATAGATGACTGTTTTTTTTCTTTTATAGCTGTTTCTCCAACAGTTTATATAGGATGCAAATGTGTTGGTGATAGTTGAGAATGTTCAGTGTGTCCAGTATTGTCTACAATTATTTTCGGGTTACCATTCAACAGCAACAATATACAACCAAGAATGAAATCTTGTTCACGAGGAGACTGCTTGTGTATATTTTCATTCATTTCCATTGTTATATTTGTTTATATGTTTCTAGTAGTTGTATTTTTCACAACAATATTCATTGTTATTCACGTATATAAGCAAAGTTCAAGAAAACTCGTCGCAATCCTTGCTCAAAACCTTGTCCGCAGCAGGAGAAGGTTTTGGGCAAGGAATGCCCTGATTTTATAACATTGTGTTCTACATAATCATTGATATCGCCGTGTATATCGACTCATTCGCTACTTCCTTGGCCGAGCAGAGAAATTAAAATCGTATCTAAAGTTTTGCACCTGTGAAATGTAAACTTGGTGCTGTTTTTATCATTCTTCCAGAGGTAATTTAACCTTCCGTCATCCTCGCCCCCATAATAGTGCAAATGAATCCGCGCGTCACTCAGTGCCGCCCCATCAAAACCAACGTTATTTACACTACTCATTGATGCAAGTAGATGTAGAATTAAACAAGCACTTACTGTCAATAAAGCGAAATATACATGAATACAAATGTGTTCATTTCGGATATTTTTATTAGCTATTCAGAGAAATAAATAAATAAAAATGAGTGTCTAATACAATTACATAGACTCTTGAATCAAATGCACCAAAATAATATTGCAAGAATAATGAAAATTGTGCAATATAATGAAAGAATTTGAAAATTAACTCACCATTTAAAGATTTTCAACGTAATTTTTAACAAATATCAACGTAATTCTTCTAAAAGGATCAACATATTTTTCAAAGAAAAAATCAACATATTTTTCAAAGAAAAAGTCAACGAATTTTTCAAAAATAGTTGAAATCCTATCTACAATATATATGGGTTTAGATAGAAAATATTGGTTCCAAAACTCTGTCAAATTCTCTGAATCGCAGAAAAGCAATCAAATGTACAAAATTCTACTGGAAGAAACTTACAAAATATTTTTAAAATGTTCACATTTCAATTGAATCGGAAGATTTAATAAGGGAATGAAGACCAAAGAATAGCCAAATGACCTTTTGTACTCGACATCTTCGCAAAGCGTCGTTCTACACGCGAGTGTGAAGACAGTTATAGAAAGCAGTCAGTCCCTAAAGGAATTTAAAGAACCCTTAACTACAAGCAAGGTGTAAGAAGAAAATGAATTCCTACCACTTATACAGTTCTTTATAATTTCAAACAAATTTACAGTTGGACATATTCCCATCTTAAACCTGCCTATTCAAGTTGTTTCTCGTACTCTTACGAGTAGACATACTTGGTCAAATATAAGAAACCGAATGTCGTCACTTTTCAATATCGTTATTTTGACAACTCCGACATTTCGTATGGGTGCTGCAATGGTTTCTGAAAACAAATAATTTGCATTACGAACAATCTGCCGTCGTCTTATTCATTTTTCCGCCAAATTCATGACTGGGATGCTATGGTTTACAGTAGGAAAATTTCCGCGCCCGTTATTTTAGTTGGGAATTGTGTAGATAGGTTTCCTAGTGTTTTCCCGGCCATTATTGCTCGCGTAATGAAAATGATTCAAAACTTGAGAAAAGAGGTTTCACCCAGTTTCGACGCGCGTGTTACGGAGGATTAAAACTCGAGATCATTCTGGATTTTTGTATGTTTCTGAAGATCGATCATGGTCCGAAAATGTTCAATTTGGTCAGTTTAGCATGGACATCCTAGATTATTTCCGTATGTTTTCCTCGGTTGATGGTGAATTCATCTTATAATATCTACATTTGCACGCAAATATTTCATAACGGAAATGGGTGGCCATGGTTACTATTCGATTGCATTTTTCCAAATTTTAATCGAATCTCGAGATTTATCTCTATGCAGAAATACCTCTGGCGCAACGTATTGGATGTATAACGAGTGCAAGAGTCTAATAGGATCAGCTGAGCAAATGCGACATTCATTAAATTCTTCACTTACAATTCTTGTTTAGCTGGTGACATCCGCAGCTCCAAATAATTATACTCTTGAAATGAAAAATGAATTTGAAAGTAAACATCCCTTAAACTGAAATTTTGTGAACATATTTATATTTAAAAAATGAAATTTTATATTGTAGATGTCCAGTTAATGCTGATTAACTATTCTCTTGACTATGTACTTGGAATATTGTAATGTTAACTCTTGCTTCTTAATGAATTTATGTTGAATCTTTTGCAAGAAAGATATTCTCGCTTTTTCAAAGTCTTAATGTGAGGTACCATTAATATTGCCCTTGCAAAGAATTTGAACACGAAAATTTACACAACTTGGAGATACACTGCACCGGCGAAATCGATTACATTTTGCACTCCTCTATAAGGAGGGGACGACCGCAAGTTCTAATAACTATAATCCTAAAATTTTATTTGGATTTGAAAGTGAATATCCGTAAAATTAAAATTTAGTGAACAAATTTAAATGAAAAACATTAATTCTTTTTTTAAAAAAGATGTCCAGGCAATGAAGATTAAATATTCTCTTGACTATATACTAGGAATATTGTAATATTAAATTTTGCGTCCTTATGGATTTTTGTTGAATCGTTTGTAAGAATGTTATTATCGCTTTTATGGAGACTTCTTGTGATTTAACTTTAGTAATAACCCCTCGCGAGGAATTTTCATACACACAAAATTTACATAACCTGGAGATGCAGTGCGCAGGTGTTAGGATGAAACTACATATATACACCCAGACCCTTTAACCTATGCATGGATGAAGAAATGAGACTAGTTTTCATTTTGTCGCATATCGAACGAATGATAACCGACAAGAATATAAATATTGACATACTTTATGAAATAGTCAAATTCAATGAAATTCCTTACAAAAGTAAAAACTGAGATGACATCTAAACACCAAGAATTAAGTTACTCATCCCAGTTGTTACTTTCGTAAATAATATATATTTATTTCAAGCCTAAGACTACTGTGAAATCCAGTATTTTTCAAACACAATTTTGTTTTACATAACACAGAATCAAACATGAAATTAAACTATCCATACGTTAGTGAGTGTTCAATTTAAACATTAACGTAATTTCTCATAAATAGCTGAGAATTGAAAATTGATTGTTGGAATATCGGTTCTAGCTTATATTATATTAACAGAGCAGAGGTGCAAGTATTATGAATGAAATAGAAGAAAATATTGAAAAAGTGTCTTGGGCAATTCGAAAAAAGAGGGAAAATATTTGAAAATCCCACTTTACAATATGGCTTAGGAAATTGGGAATACATTGCTTAAGATAGGGTATGAGCTCTGAAACGATTGAACAAGCAATGTGAAACTGAGAACCTTCTTAAAGATAGATGACTGTTTTTTTTCCTTTATAGCTTTTTCTCCAACAGTTTATATAGGATGCAAATGTCTTGGTGATAGTTGAGAATGTTCAGTGTGTCCAGTATTGTCTACAATTATTTTCGGGTTACCATTCAACAGCAACAATATACAACCAAGAATGAAATCTTGTTCACGAGGAGACTGCTTGTATACATTTTCATTCATTTCCATTGTTATATTTGTTTATATGTTTCTAGTAGTTGTGTTTTTCACAACAATATTCATTGTTATTCACGTATATAAGCAAAGTTCAAGAAAACTCGTCGCAATCCTTGCTCAAAACCTTGTCCGCCGCAGGAGAAGGTTTTGGGCAAGGAATGCCCTGATTTTATAACATTGTGATCTACATAATCATCGATATCGCCGTGTACATCGACTCATTCGCTACTTCCTTGGCCGAGCAGAGAAATTAAAATCGTATCTAAAGTTTTGCACCTGTGAAATGTAAACTTGGTGCTGTTTTTATCATTCTTCCAGAGGTAATTTAACCTTCCGTCATCCTCGCCCCCATAATAGTGCAAATGAATCCGCGCGTCACTCAGTGCCGCCCCATCAAAACCAACGTTATTTACACTACTCATTGATGCAAGTAGATGTAGAATTAAACAAGCACTTACTGTCAATAAAGCGAAATATACATGAATACAAATGTGTTCATTTCGGATATTTTTATTAGCTATTCAGAGAAATAAATAAATAAAAATGAGTGTCTAATACAATTACATAGACTCTTGAATCAAATGCACCAAAATAATATTGCAAGAATAATGAAAATTGTGCAATATAATGAAAGAATTTGAAAATTAACTCACCATTTAAAGATTTTCAACGTAATTTTTAACAAATATCAACGTAATTCTTCTAAAAGGATCAACATATTTTTCAAAGAAAAAATCAACATATTTTTCAAAGAAAAAGTCAACGAATTTTTCAAAAATAGTTGAAATCCTATCTACAATATATATGGGTTTAGATAGAAAATATTGGTTCCAAAACTCTGTCAAATTCTCTGAATCGCAGAAAAGCAATCAAATGTACAAAATTCTACTGGAAGAAACTTACAAAATATTTTTAAAATGTTCACATTTCAATTGAATCGGAAGATTTAATAAGGGAATGAAGACCAAAGAATAGCCAAATGACCTTTTGTACTCGACATCTTCGCAAAGCGTCGTTCTACACGCGAGTGTGAAGACAGTTATAGAAAGCAGTCAGTCCCTAAAGGAATTTAAAGAACCCTTAACTACAAGCAAGGTGTAAGAAGAAAATGAATTCCTACCACTTATACAGTTCTTTATAATTTCAAACAAATTTACAGTTGGACATATTCCCATCTTAAACCTGCCTATTCAAGTTGTTTCTCGTACTTTTACGAGTAGACATACTTGGTCAAATATAAGAAACCGAATGTCGTCACTTTTCAATATCGTTATTTTGACAACTCCGACATTTCGTATGGGTGCTGCAATGGTTTCTGAAAACAAATAATTTGCATTACGAACAATCTGCCGTCGTCTTATTCATTTTTCCGCCAAATTCATGACTGGGATGCTATGGTTTACAGTAGGAAAATTTCCGCGCCCGTTATTTTAGTTGGGAATTGTGTAGATAGGTTTCCTAGTGTTTTCCCGGCCATTATTGCTCGCGTAATGAAAATGATTCAAAACTTGAGAAAAGAGGTTTCACCCAGTTTCGACGCGCGTGTTACGGAGGATTAAAACTCGAGATCATTCTGGATTTTTGTATGTTTCTGAAGATCGATCATGGTCCGAAAATGTTCAATTTGGTCAGTTTAGCATGGACATCCTAGATTATTTCCGTATGTTTTCCTCGGTTGATGGTGAATTCATCTTATAATATCTACATTTGCACGCAAATATTTCATAACGGAAATGGGTGGCCATGGTTACTATTCGATTGCATTTTTCCAAATTTTAATCGAATCTCGAGATTTATCTCTATGCAGAAATACCTCTGGCGCAACGTATTGGATGTATAACGAGTGCAAGAGTCTAATAGGATCAGCTGAGCAAATGCGACATTCATTAAATTCTTCACTTACAATTCTTGTTTAGCTGGTGACATCCGCAGCTCCAAATAATTATACTCTTGAAATGAAAAATGAATTTGAAAGTAAACATCCCTTAAACTGAAATTTTGTGAACATATTTATATTTAAAAAATGAAATTTTATATTGTAGATGTCCAGTTAATGCTGATTAACTATTCTCTTGACTATGTACTTGGAATATTGTAATGTTAACTCTTGCTTCTTAATGAATTTATGTTGAATCTTTTGCAAGAAAGATATTCTCGCTTTTTCAAAGTCTTAATGTGAGGTACCATTAATATTGCCCTTGCAAAGAATTTGAACACGAAAATTTACACAACTTGGAGATACACTGCACCGGCGAAATCGATTACATTTTGCACTCCTCTATAAGGAGGGGACGACCGCAAGTTCTAATAACTATAATCCTAAAATTTTATTTGGATTTGAAAGTGAATATCCGTAAAATTAAAATTTAGTGAACAAATTTAAATGAAAAACATTAATTCTTTTTTTAAAAAAGATGTCCAGGCAATGAAGATTAAATATTCTCTTGACTATATACTAGGAATATTGTAATATTAAATTTTGCGTCCTTATGGATTTTTGTTGAATCGTTTGTAAGAATGTTATTATCGCTTTTATGGAGACTTCTTGTGATTTAACTTTAGTAATAACCCCTCGCGAGGAATTTTCATACACACAAAATTTACATAACCTGGAGATGCAGTGCGCAGGTGTTAGGATGAAACTACATATATACACCCAGACCCTTTAACCTATGCATGGATGAAGAAATGAGACTAGTTTTCATTTTGTCGCATATCGAACGAATGATAACCGACAAGAATATAAATATTGACATACTTTATGAAATAGTCAAATTCAATGAAATTCCTTACAAAAGTAAAAACTGAGATGACATCTAAACACCAAGAATTAAGTTACTCATCCCAGTTGTTACTTTCGTAAATAATATATATTTATTTCAAGCCTAAGACTACTGTGAAATCCAGTATTTTTCAAACACAATTTTGTTTTACATAACACAGAATCAAACATGAAATTAAACTATCCATACGTTAGTGAGTGTTCAATTTAAACGTTAACGTAATTTCTCATAAATAGCTGAGAATTGAAAATTGATTGTTGGAATATCGGTTCTAGCTTATATTATATTAACAGAGCAGAGGTGCAAGTATTATGAATGAAATAGAAGAAAATATTGAAAAAGTGTCTTGGGCAATTCGAAAAAAGAGGGAAAATATTTGAAAATCCCACTTTACAATATGGCTTAGGAAATTGGGAATACATTGCTTAAGATAGGGTATGAGCTCTGAAACGATTGAACAAGCAATGTGAAACTGAGAACCTTCTTAAATATAGATGACTGTTTTTTTTTCTTTTATAGCTGTTTCTCCAACAGTTTATATAGGATGCAAATGTGTTGGTGATAGTTGAGAATGTTCAGTGTGTCCAGTATTGTCTACAATTATTTTCGGGTTACCATTCAACAGCAACAATATACAACCAAGAATGAAATCTTGTTCACGAGGAGACTGCTTGTGTACATTTTCATTCATTTCCATTGTTATATTTGTTTATATGTTTCTAGTAGTTGTATTTTTCACAACAATATTCATTGTTATTCACGTATATAAGCAAAGTTCAAGAAAACTCGTCGCAATCCTTGCTCAAAACCTTGTCCGCAGCAGGAGAAGGTTTTGGGCAAGGAATGCCCTGATTTTATAACATTGTGTTCTACATAATCATCGATATCGCCGTGTATATCGACTCATTCGCTACTTCCTTGGCCGAGCAGAGAAATTAAAATCGTATCTAAAGTTTTGCACCTGTGAAATGTAAACTTGGTGCTGTTTTTATCATTCTTCCAGAGGTAATTTAACCTTCCGTCATCCTCGCCCCCATAATAGTGCAAATGAATCCGCGCGTCACTCAGTGCCGCCCCATCAAAACCAACGTTATTTACACTACTCATTGATGCAAGTAGATGTAGAATTAAACAAGCACTTACTTTCAATAAAGCGAAATATACATGAATACAAATGTGTTCATTTCGGATATTTTTATTAGCTATTCAGAGAAATAAATAAATAAAAATGAGTGTCTAATACAATTACAAACATAGACTCTTGAATCAAATGCACCAAAATAATATTGCAAGAATAATGAAAATTGTGCAATATAATGAAAGAATTTGAAAATTAACTCACCATTTAAAGATTTTCAACGTAATTTTTAACAAATATCAACGTAATTCTTCCAAAAGGATCAACATATTTTTCAAAGAAAAAATCAACATATTTTTCAAAGAAAAAGTCAACTTTTTTTCAAAAATATTTGAAATCCTATCTACAATATATAAGGGTTTAGATAGAAAATATTGGTTCCAAAACTCTGTCAAATTCTCTGAATCGCAGAAAAGCAATCAAATGTACAAAATTCTACTGGAAGAAACTTACAAAATATTTTTAAAATGTTCACATTTCAATTGAATCGGAAGATTTAATAAGGGAATGAAGACCAAAGAATAGCCAAATGACCTTTTGTACTCGACATCTTCGCAAAGCGTCGTTCTACACGCGGGTGTGAAGAAAGTTATAGAAAGCAGTCAGTCCCTAAAGGAATTTAAAGAACCCTTAACTACAAGCAAGGTGTAAGAAGAAAATGAATTCCTACCACTTGTACAGTTCTTTATAATTTCAAACAAATTTACAGTTGGACATATTCCCATCTTAAACCTGCCTATTCAAGTTGTTTCTCGTACTCTTACGAGTAGACATACTTGGTCAAATATAAGAAACTGAATGTCGTCACTTTTCAATATCGTTATTTTGACAAATCCGACATTTCGTATGGGTGCTGCAATGGTTTCTGAATACAAATAATTTGCATTACGAACAATCTGCCGTCGTCTTATTCATTTTTCCGCCAAATTCATGACTGGGATGCTATGGTTTACAGTAGGAAAATTTCCGCGCCCGTTATTTTAGTTGGGAATTGTGTAGATAGGTTTCCTAGTGTTTTCCCGGCCATTATTGCTCGCGTAAGGAAAATGATTCAAAACTTGAGAAAAGAGGTTTCACCCAGTTTCGACGCGCGTGTTACGGAGGATTAAAACTCGAGATCATTCTGGATTTTTGTATGTTTCTGAAGATCGATCATGGTCCGAAAATGTTCAATTTGGTCAGTTTAGCATGGACATCCTAGATTATTTCCGTATGTTTTCCTCGGTTGATGGTGAATTCATCTTCTAATATCTACATTTGCACGCAAATATTTGATAACGGAAATGGGTGGCCATGGTTACTATTCGATTGCATTTTTCCAAATTTTAATCGAATCTCGAGATTTATCTCTATGCAGAAATACCTCTGGCGCAACGAAGTATTGGATGTATAACGAGTGCAAGAGTCTAATAGGATCAGCTGAGCAAATGCGACATTCATTATATTCTACACTTACAATTCTTGTTTAGCTGGTGACATCCGCAGCTCCAAATAATTATACTCTTGAAATGAAAAATGAATTTGAAAGTAAACATCCCTTAAACTGAAATTTTGTGAATATATTTATATTTAAAAAATGAAATTTTATATTGTAGATGTCCAGTTAATGCTGATTAACTATTCTCTTGACTATGTACTTGGAATATTGTAATGTTAACTCTTGCTTCTTAATGAATTTATGTTGAATCTTTTGCAAGAAAGATATTCTCGCTTTTTCAAAGTCTTCATGTGAGGTACCATTAATATTGCCCTTGCAAAGAATTTGAACACCAAAATTTACACAACTTGGAGATACACTGCACCGGCGAAATCGATTACATTTTGCACTCCTCTATAAGGAGGGGACGACCGCAAGTTCTAATAACTATAATCCTAAAATTTTATTTGGATTTGAAAGTGAATATCCGTAAAATTAAAATTTAGTGAACAAATTTAAATGAAAAACATTAATTCTTTTTTTAAAAAAAGATGTCCAGGCAATGAAGATTAAATATTCTCTTGACTATATACTAGGAATATTGTAATATTAAATTTTGCGTCCTTATGGATTTTTGTTGAATCGTTTGCAAGAATGTTATTATCGCTTTTATGGAGACTTCTTGTGATTTAACTTTAGTAATAACCCCTCGCGAGGAATTTTCATACACACAAAATTTACATAACCTGGAGATGCAGTGCGCAGATGTTAGGATGAAACTACATATATACACCCAGACCCTTTAACCTATGCATGGATGAAGAAATGAGACTAGTTTTCATTTTGTCGCATATCGAACGAATGATAACTGACAAGAATATAAATATTGACATACTTTATGAAATAGTCAAATTCAATGAAATTCCTTACAAAAGTAAAAACTGAGATGACATCTAAACACCAAGAATTAAGTTACTCATCCCAGTTGTTACTTTCGTAAATAATATATATTTATTTCAAGCCTAAGACTACTGTGAAATCCAGTATTTTTCAAACACAATTTTGTTTTACATAACACAGAATCAAACATGAAATTAAACTATCCATACGTTAGTGAGTGTTCAATTTAAACATTAACGTAATTTCTCATAAATAGCTGAGAATTGAAAATTGATTGTTGGAATATCGGTTCTAGCTTATATTATATTAACAGAGCAGAGGTGCAAGTATTATGAATGAAATAGAAGAAAATATTGAAAAAGTGTCTTGGGCAATTCGAAAAAAGAGGGAAAATATTTGAAAATCCCACTTTACAATATGGCTTAGGAAATTGGGAATACATTGCTTAAGATAGGGTATGAGCTCTGAAACGATTGAACAAGCAATGTGAAACTGAGAACCTTCTTAAAGATAGATGACTGTTTTTTTTCTTTTATAGCTTTTTCTCCAACAGTTTATATAGGATGCAAATGTCTTGGTGATAGTTGAGAATGTTCAGTGTGTCCAGTATTGTCTACAATTATTTTCGGGTTACCATTCAACAGCAACAATATACAACCAAGAATGAAATCTTGTTCACGAGGAGACTGCTTGTATACATTTTCATTCATTTCCATTGTTATATTTGTTTATATGATTCTAGTAGTTGTGTTTTTCACAACAATATTCATTGTTATTCACGTATATAAGCAAAGTTCAAGAAAACTCGTCGCAATCCTTGCTCAAAACCTTGTCCGCCGCAGGAGAAGGTTTTGGGCAAGGAATGCCCTGATTTTATAACATTGTGATCTACATAATCATCGATATCGCCGTGTACATCGACTCATTCGCTACTTCCTTGGCCGAGCAGAGAAATTAAAATCGTATCTAAAGTTTTGCACCTGTGAAATGTAAACTTGGTGCTGTTTTTATCATTCTTCCAGAGGTAATTTAACCTTCCGTCATCCTCGCCCCCATAATAGTGCAAATGAATCCGCGCGTCACTCAGTGCCGCCCCATCAAAACCAACGTTATTTACACTACTCATTGATGCAAGTAGATGTAGAATTAAACAAGCACTTACTGTCAATAAAGCGAAATATACATGAATACAAATGTGTTCATTTCGGATATTTTTATTAGCTATTCAGAGAAATAAATAAATAAAAATGAGTGTCTAATACAATTACATAGACTCTTGAATCAAATGCACCAAAATAATATTGCAAGAATAATGAAAATTGTGCAATATAATGAAAGAATTTGAAAATTAACTCACCATTTAAAGATTTTCAACGTAATTTTTAACAAATATCAACGTAATTCTTCTAAAAGGATCAACATATTTTTCAAAGAAAAAATCAACATATTTTTCAAAGAAAAAGTCAACGAATTTTTCAAAAATAGTTGAAATCCTATCTACAATATATATGGGTTTAGATAGAAAATATTGGTTCCAAAACTCTGTCAAATTCTCTGAATCGCAGAAAAGCAATCAAATGTACAAAATTCTACTGGAAGAAACTTACAAAATATTTTTAAAATGTTCACATTTCAATTGAATCGGAAGATTTAATAAGGGAATGAAGACCAAAGAATAGCCAAATGACCTTTTGTACTCGACATCTTCGCAAAGCGTCGTTCTACACGCGGGTGTGAAGAAAGTTATAGAAAGCAGTCAGTCCCTAAAGGAATTTAAAGAACCCTTAACTACAAGCAAGGTGTAAGAAGAAAATGAATTCCTACCACTTGTACAGTTCTTTATAATTTCAAACAAATTTACAGTTGGACATATTCCCATCTTAAACCTGCCTATTCAAGTTGTTTCTCGTACTCTTACGAGTAGACATACTTGGTCAAATATAAGAAACCGAATGTCGTCACTTTTCAATATCGTTATTTTGACAAATCCGACATTTCGTATGGGTGCTGCAATGGTTTCTGAATACAAATAATTTGCATTACGAACAATCTGCCGTCGTCTTATTCATTTTTCCGCCAAATTCATGACTGGGATGCTATGGTTTACAGTAGGAAAATTTCCGCGCCCGTTATTTTAGTTGGGAATTGTGTAGATAGGTTTCCTAGTGTTTTCCCGGCCATTATTGCTCGCGTAAGGAAAATGATTCAAAACTTGAGAAAAGAGGTTTCACCCAGTTTCGACGCGCGTGTTACGGAGGATTAAAACTCGAGATCATTCTGGATTTTTGTATGTTTCTGAAGATCGATCATGGTCCGAAAATGTTCAATTTGGTCAGTTTAGCATGGACATCCTAGATTATTTCCGTATGTTTTCCTCGGTTGATGGTGAATTCATCTTCTAATATCTACATTTGCACGCAAATATTTGATAACGGAAATGGGTGGCCATGGTTACTATTCGATTGCATTTTTCCAAATTTTAATCGAATCTCGAGATTTATCTCTATGCAGAAATACCTCTGGCGCAACGAAGTATTGGATGTATAACGAGTGCAAGAGTCTAATAGGATCAGCTGAGCAAATGCGACATTCATTATATTCTACACTTACAATTCTTGTTTAGCTGGTGACATCCGCAGCTCCAAATAATTATACTCTTGAAATGAAAAATGAATTTGAAAGTAAACATCCCTTAAACTGAAATTTTGTGAATATATTTATATTTAAAAAATGAAATTTTATATTGTAGATGTCCAGTTAATGCTGATTAACTATTCTCTTGACTATGTACTTGGAATATTGTAATGTTAACTCTTGCTTCTTAATGAATTTATGTTGAATCTTTTGCAAGAAAGATATTCTCGCTTTTTCAAAGTCTTCATGTGAGGTACCATTAATATTGCCCTTGCAAAGAATTTGAACACCAAAATTTACACAACTTGGAGATACACTGCACCGGCGAAATCGATTACATTTTGCACTCCTCTATAAGGAGGGGACGACCGCAAGTTCTAATAACTATAATCCTAAAATTTTATTTGGATTTGAAAGTGAATATCCGTAAAATTAAAATTTAGTGAACAAATTTAAATGAAAAACATTAATTCTTTTTTTAAAAAAAGATGTCCAGGCAATGAAGATTAAATATTCTCTTGACTATATACTAGGAATATTGTAATATTAAATTTTGCGTCCTTATGGATTTTTGTTGAATCGTTTGCAAGAATGTTATTATCGCTTTTATGGAGACTTCTTGTGATTTAACTTTAGTAATAACCCCTCGCGAGGAATTTTCATACACACAAAATTTACATAACCTGGAGATGCAGTGCGCAGATGTTAGGATGAAACTACATATATACACCCAGACCCTTTAACCTATGCATGGATGAAGAAATGAGACTAGTATTCATTTTGTCGCATATCGAACGAATGATAACCGACAAGAATATAAATATTGACATACTTTATGAAATAGTCAAATTCAATGAAATTCCTTACAAAAGTAAAAATTGAGATGACATCTAAACACCAAGAATTAAGTTACTCATCCCAGTTGTTACTTTCGTAAATAATATATATTTATTTCAAGCCTAAGACTACTGTGAAATCCAGTATTTTTCAAACACAATTTTGTTTTACATAACACAGAATCAAACATGAAATTAAACTATCCATACGTTAGTGAGTGTTCAATTTAAACATTAACGTAATTTCTCATAAATAGCTGAGAATTGAAAATTGATTGTTGGAATATCGGTTCTAGCTTATATTATATTAACAGAGCAGAGGTGCAAGTATTATGAATGAAATAGAAGAAAATATTGAAAAAGTGTCTTGGGCAATTCGAAAAAAGAGGGAAAATATTTGAAAATCCCACTTTACAATATGGCTTAGGAAATTGGGAATACATTGCTTAAGATAGGGTATGAGCTCTGAAACGATTGAACAAGCAATGTGAAACTGAGAACCTTCTTAAAGATAGATGACTGTTTTTTTTCTTTTATAGCTGTTTCTCCAACAGTTTATATAGGATGCAAATGTGTTGGTGATAGTTAAGAATGTTCAGTGTGTCCAGTATTGTCTACAATTATTTTCGGGTTACCATTCAACAGCAACAATATACAACCAAGAATGAAATCTTGTTCACGAGGAGACTGCTTGTATACATTTTCATTCATTTCCATTGTTATATTTGTTTATATGTTTCTAGTAGTTGTGTTTTTCACAACAATATTCATTGTTATTCACGTATATAAGCAAAGTTCAAGAAAACTCGTTGCAATCCTTGCTCAAAACCTTGTCCGCCGCAGGAGAAGGTTTTGGGCAAGGAATGCCCTGATTTTATAACATTGTGATCTACATAATCATCGATATCGCCGTGTACATCGACTCATTCGCTACTTCCTTGGCCGAGCAGAGAAATTAAAATCGTATCTAAAGTTTTGCACCTGTGAAATGTAAACTTGGTGCTGTTTTTATCATTCTTCCAGAGGTAATTTAACCTTCCGTCATCCTCGCCCCCATAATAGTGCAAATGAATCCGCGCGTCACTCAGTGCCGCCCCATCAAAACCAACGTTATTTACACTACTCATTGATGCAAGTAGATGTAGAATTAAACAAGCACTTACTGTCAATAAAGCGAAATATACATGAATACAAATGTGTTCATTTCGGATATTTTTATTAGCTATTCAGAGAAATAAATAAATAAAAATGAGTGTCTAATACAATTACATAGACTCTTGAATCAAATGCACCAAAATAATATTGCAAGAATAATGAAAATTGTGCAATATAATGAAAGAATTTGAAAATTAACTCACCATTTAAAGATTTTCAACGTAATTTTTAACAAATATCAACGTAATTCTTCTAAAAGGATCAACATATTTTTCAAAGAAAAATCAACATATTTTTCAAAGTAAAAGTCAACGAATTTTTCAAAAATAGTTGAAATCCTATCTACAATATATATGGGTTTAGATAGAAAATATTGGTTCCAAAACTCTGTCAAATTCTCTGAATCGCAGAAAAGCAATCAAATGTACAAAATTCTACTGGAAGAAACTTACAAAATATTTTTAAAATGTTCACATTTCAATTGAATCGGAAGATTTAATAAGGGAATGAAGACCAAAGAATAGCCAAATGACCTTTTGTACTCGACATCTTCGCAAAGCGTCGTTCTACACGCGAGTGTGAAGACAGTTATAGAAAGCAGTCAGTCCCTAAAGGAATTTAAAGAACCCTTAACTACAAGCAAGGTGTAAGAAGAAAATGAATTCCTACCACTTATACAGTTCTTTATAATTTCAAACAAATTTACAGTTGGACATATTCCCATCTTAAACCTGCCTATTCAAGTTGTTTCTCGTACTCTTA
Source organism: Lepisma saccharinum (assembly GCF_977018435.1). Lineage (NCBI taxonomy): Eukaryota > Metazoa > Arthropoda > Insecta > Zygentoma > Lepismatidae > Lepisma > Lepisma saccharinum. Next base: position 140,453,777 of record NC_139230.1, read on the forward strand.
CGAGTAGACATACTTGGTCAAATATAAGAAACCGAATGTCGTCACTTTTCAATATCGTTATTTTGACAACTCCGACATTTCGTATGGGTGCTGCAATGGTTTCTGAAAACAAATAATTTGCATTACGAACAATCTGCCGTCGTCTTTCATTTTTCCGCCAAATTCATGACTGGGATGCTATGGTTTACAGTAGGAAAATTTCCGCGCCCGTTATTTTAGTTGGGAATTGTGTAGATAGGTTTCCTAGTGTTTTCCCGGCCATTATTGCTCGCGTAATGAAAATGATTCAAAACTTGAGAAAAGAGGTTTCACCCAGTTTCGACGCGCGTGTTACGAAGGATTAAAACTCGAGATCATTCTGGATTTTTGTATGTTTCTGAAGATCGATCATGGTCCGAAAATGTTCAATTTGGTCAGTTTAGCATGGACATCCTAGATTATTTCCGTATGTTTTCCTCGGTTGATGGTGAATTCATCTTATAATATCTACATTTGCACGCAAATATTTCATAACGGAAATGGGTGGCCATGGTTACTATTCGATTGCATTTTTCCAAATTTTAATCGAATCTCGAGATTTATCTCTATGCAGAAATACCTCTGGCGCAACGAAGTATTGGATGTATAACGAGTGCAAGAGTCTAATAGGATCAGCTGAGCAAATGCGACATTCATTAAATTCTTCACTTACAATTCTTGTTTAGCTGGTGACATCCGCAGCTCCAAATAATTATACTCTTGAAATGAAAAATGAATTTGAAAGTAAACATCCCTTAAACTGAAATTTTGTGAACATATTTATATTTAAAAAATGAAATTTTATATTGTAGATGTCCAGTTAATGCTGATTAACTATTCTCTTGACTATGTATTTGGAATATTGTAATGTTAACTCTTGCTTCTTAATGAATTTATGTTGAATCTTTTGCAAGAAAGATATTCTCGCTTTTTCAAAGTCTTCATGTGAGGTACCATTAATATTGCCCTTGCAAAGAATTTGAACACCAAAATTTACACAACTTGGAGATACACTGCACCTGCGAAATCGATTACATTTTGCACTCCTCTATAAGGAGGGGACGACCGCAAGTTCTAATAACTATAATCCTAAAATTTTATTTGGATTTGAAAGTGAATATCCGTAAAATTAAAATTTAGTGAACAAATTTAAATGAAAAACATTAATTCTTTTTTTAAAAAAAGATGTCCAGGCAATGAAGATTAAATATTCTCTTGACTATATACTAGGAATATTGTAATATTAAATTTTGCGTCCTTATGGATTTTTGTTGAATCGTTTGCAAGAATGTTATTATCGCTTTTATGGAGACTTCTTGTGATTTAACTTTAGTAATAACCCCTCGGGAGGAATTTTCATACACACAAAATTTACATAACCTGGAGATGCAGTGCGCAGGTGTTAGGATGAAACTACATATATACACCCAGACCCTTTAACCTATGCATGGATGAAGAAATGAGACTAGTTTTCATTTTGTCGCATATCGAACGAATGATAACCGACAAGAATATAAATATTGACATACTTTATGAAATAGTCAAATTCAATGAAATTCCTTACAAAAGTAAAAACTGAGATGACATCTAAACACCAAGAATTAAGTTACTCATCCCAGTTGTTACTTTCGTAAATAATATATATTTATTTCAAGCCTAAGACTACTGTGAAATCCAGTATTTTTCAAACACAATTTTGTTTTACATAACACAGAATCAAACATGAAATTAAACTATCCATACGTTAGTGAGTGTTCAATTTAAACGTTAACGTAATTTCTCATAAATAGCTGAGAATTGAAAATTGATTGTTGGAATATCGGTTCTAGCTTATATTATATTAACAGAGCAGAGGTGCAAGTATTATGAATGAAATAGAAGAAAATATTGAAAAAGTGTCTTGGGCAATTCGAAAAAAGAGGGAAAATATTTGAAAATCCCACTTTACAATATGGCTTAGGAAATTGGGAATACATTGCTTAAGATAGGGTATGAGCTCTGAAACGATTGAACAAGCAATGTGAAACTGAGAACCTTCTTAAAGATAGATGACTGTTTTTTTTCTTTTATAGCTGTTTCTCCAACAGTTTATATAGGATGCAAATGTGTTGGTGATAGTTGAGAATGTTCAGTGTGTCCAGTATTGTCTACAATTATTTTCGGGTTACCATTCAACAGCAACAATATACAACCAAGAATGAAATCTTGTTCACGAGGAGACTGCTTGTGTATATTTTCATTCATTTCCATTGTTATATTTGTTTATATGTTTCTAGTAGTTGTATTTTTCACAACAATATTCATTGTTATTCACGTATATAAGCAAAGTTCAAGAAAACTCGTCGCAATCCTTGCTCAAAACCTTGTCCGCAGCAGGAGAAGGTTTTGGGCAAGGAATGCCCTGATTTTATAACATTGTGTTCTACATAATCATCGATATCGCCGTGTACATCGACTCATTCGCTACTTCCTTGGCCGAGCAGAGAAATTAAAATCGTATCTAAAGTTTTGCACCTGTGAAATGTAAACTTGGTGCTGTTTTTATCATTCTTCCAGAGGTAATTTAACCTTCCGTCATCCTCGCCCCCATAATAGTGCAAATGAATCCGCGCGTCACTCAGTGCCGCCCCATCAAAACCAACGTTATTTACACTACTCATTGATGCAAGTAGATGTAGAATTAAACAAGCACTTACTGTCAATAAAGCGAAATATACATGAATACAAATGTGTTCATTTCGGATATTTTTATTAGCTATTCAGAGAAATAAATAAATAAAAATGAGTGTCTAATACAATTACATAGACTCTTGAATCAAATGCACCAAAATAATATTGCAAGAATAATGAAAATTGTGCAATATAATGAAAGAATTTGAAAATTAACTCACCATTTAAAGATTTTCAACGTAATTTTTAACAAATATCAACGTAATTCTTCCAAAAGGATCAACATATTTTTCAAAGAAAAAATCAACATATTTTTCAAAGAAAAAGTCAACGAATTTTTAAAAAATATTTGAAATCCTATCTACAATATATAAGGGTTTAGATAGAAAATATTGGTTCCAAAACTCTGTCAAATTCTCTGAATCGCAGAAAAGCAATCAAATGTACAAAATTCTACTGGAAGAAACTTACAAAATATTTTTAAAATGTTCACATTTCAATTGAATCGGAAGATTTAATAAGGGAATGAAGACCAAAGAATAGCCAAATGACCTTTTGTACTCGACATCTTCGCAAAGCGTCGTTCTACACGCGGGTGTGAAGAAAGTTATAGAAAGCAGTCAGTCCCTAAAGGAATTTAAAGAACCCTTAACTACAAGCAAGGTGTAAGAAGAAAATGAATTCCTACCACTTGTACAGTTCTTTATAATTTCAAACAAATTTACAGTTGGACATATTCCCATCTTAAACCTGCCTATTCAAGTTGTTTCTCGTACTCTTACGAGTAGACATACTTGGTCAAATATAAGAAACCGAATGTCGTCACTTTTCAATATCGTTATTTTGACAAATCCGACATTTCGTATGGGTGCTGCAATGGTTTCTGAATACAAATAATTTGCATTACGAACAATCTGCCGTCGTCTTATTCATTTTTCCGCCAAATTCATGACTGGGATGTTATGGTTTACAGTAGGAAAATTTCCGCGCCCGTTATTTTAGTTGGGAATTGTGTAGATAGGTTTCCTAGTATTTTCCCGGCCATTATTGCTCGCGTAAGGAAAATGATTCAAAACTTGAGAAAAGAGGTTTCACCCAGTTTCGACGCGCGTGTTACGGAGGATTAAAACTCGAGATCATTCTGGATTTTTGTATGTTTCTGAAGATCGATCATGGTCCGAAAATGTTCAATTTGGTCAGTTTAGCATGGACATCCTAGATTATTTCCGTATGTTTTCCTCGGTTGATGGTGAATTCATCTTATAATATCTACATTTGCACGCAAATATTTGATAACGGAAATGGGTGGCCATGGTTACTATTCGATTGCATTTTTCCAAATTTTAATCGAATCTCGAGATTTATCTCTATGCAGAAATACCTCTGGCGCAACGAAGTATTGGATGTATAACGAGTGCAAGAGTCTAATAGGATCAACTGAGCAAATGCGACATTCATTATATTCTACACTTACAATTCTTGTTTAGCTGGTGACATCCGCAGCTCCAAATAATTATACTCTTGAAATGAAAAATGAATTTGAAAGTAAACATCCCTTAAACTGAAATTTTGTGAATATATTTATATTTAAAAAATGAAATTTTATATTGTAGATGTCCAGTTAATGCTGATTAACTATTCTCTTGACTATGTACTTGGAATATTGTAATGTTAACTCTTGCTTCTTAATGAATTTATGTTGAATCTTTTGCAAGAAAGATATTCTCGCTTTTTCAAAGTCTTCATGTGAGGTACCATTAATATTGCCCTTGCAAAGAATTTGAACACCAAAATTTACACAACTTGGAGATACACTGCACCTGCGAAATCGATTACATTTTGCACTCCTCTATAAGGAGGGGACGACCGCAAGTTCTAATAACTATAATCCTAAAATTTTATTTGGATTTGAAAGTGAATATCCGTAAAATTAAAATTTAGTGAACAAATTTAAATGAAAAACATTAATTCTTTTTTTAAAAAAAGATGTCCAGGCAATGAAGATTAAATATTCTCTTGACTATATACTAGGAATATTGTAATATTAAATTTTGCGTCCTTATGGATTTTTGTTGAATCGTTTGCAAGAATGTTATTATCGCTTTTATGGAGACTTCTTGTGATTTAACTTTAGTAATAACCCCTCGCGAGGAATTTTCATACACACAAAATTTACATAACCTGGAGATGCAGTGCGCAGATGTTAGGATGAAACTACATATATACACCCAGACCCTTTAACCTATGCATGGATGAAGAAATGAGACTAGTTTTCATTTTGTCGCATATCGAACGAATGATAACTGACAAGAATATAAATATTGACATACTTTATGAAATAGTCAAATTCAATGAAATTCCTTACAAAAGTAAAAACTGAGATGACATCTAAACACCAAGAATTAAGTTACTCATCCCAGTTGTTACTTTCGTAAATAATATATATTTATTTCAAGCCTAAGACTACTGTGAAATCCAGTATTTTTCAAACACAATTTTGTTTTACATAACACAGAATCAAACATGAAATTAAACTATCCATACGTTAGTGAGTGTTCAATTTAAACATTAACGTAATTTCTCATAAATTGCTGAGAATTGAAAATTGATTGTTGGAATATCGGTTCTAGCTTATATTATATTAACAGAGCAGAGGTGCAAGTATTATGAATGAAATAGAAGAAAATATTGAAAAAGTGTTTTGGGCAATTCGAAAAAAGAGGGAAAATATTTGAAAATCCCACTTTACAATATGGCTTAGGAAATTGGGAATACATTGCTTAAGATAGGGTATGAGCTCTGAAACGATTGAACAAGCAATGTGAAACTGAGAACCTTCTTAAAGATAGATGACTGTTTTTTTTCTTTTATAGCTTTTTCTCCAACAGTTTATATAGGATGCAAATGTGTTGGTGATAGTTGAGAATGTTCAGTGTGTCCAGTATTGTCTACAATTATTTTCGGGTTACCATTCAACAGCAACAATATACAACCAAGAATGAAATCTTGTTCACGAGGAGACTGCTTGTATACATTTTCATTCATTTCCATTGTTATATTTGTTTATATGTTTCTAGTAGTTGTGTTTTTCACAACAATATTCATTGTTATTCACGTATATAAGCAAAGTTCAAGAAAACTCGTCGCAATCCTTGCTCAAAACCTTGTCCGCCGCAGGAGAAGGTTTTGTTCAAGGAATGCCCTGATTTTATAACATTGTGATCTACATAAACATCGATATCGCCGTGTACATCGACTCATTCGCTACTTCCTTGGCCGAGCAGAGAAATTAAAATCGTATCTAAAGTTTTGCACCTGTGAAATGTAAACTTGGTGCTGTTTTTATCATTCTTCCAGAGGTAATTTAACCTTCCGTCATCCTCGCCCCCATAATAGTGCAAATGAATCCGCGCGTCACTCAGTGCCGCCCCATCAAAACCAACGTTATTTACACTACTCATTGATGCAAGTAGATGTAGAATTAAACAAGCACTTACTGTCAATAAAGCGAAATATACATGAATACAAATGTGTTCATTTCGGATATTTTTATTAGCTATTCAGAGAAATAAATAAATAAAAATGAGTGTCTAATACAATTACAAACATAGACTCTTGAATCAAATGCATCAAAATAATATTGCAAGAATAATGAAAATTGTGCAATATAATGAAAGAATTTGAAAATTAACTCACCATTTAAAGATTTTCAACGTAATTTTTAACAAATATCAACGTAATTCTTCTAAAAGGATCAACATATTTTTCAAAGAAAAAATCAACATATTTTTCAAAGAAAAATCAACATATTTTTCAAAGAAAAAGTCAACGAATTTTTCAAAAATAGTTGAAATCCTATCTACAATATATATGGGTTTAGATAGAAAATATTGGTTCCAAAACTCTGTCAAATTCTCTGACTCGCAGAAAAGCAATCAAATGTAAAAAATTCTACTGGAAGAAACTTACAAAATATTTTTAAAATGTTCAAATTTCAATTGCATCGGAAGATTTAATAAGGGAAGGAAGACCAAAGAATAGCCAAATGACCTTTTGTACTCGACATCTTCGCAAAGCGTCGTTATACACGCGAGTGTGAAGAAAGTTATAGAAAGCAGTCAGTCCCTAAAGGAATTTAAAGAACCCTTAACTACAAGCAAGGTGTAAGAAGAAAATGAATTCCTACCACTTATACAGTTCTTTATAATTTCAAACAAATTTACAGTTGGACATATTCCCATCTTAAACCTGCCTATTCAAGTTGTTTCTCGTACTCTTACGAGTAGACATACTTGGTCAAATATAAGAAACCGAATGTCGTCACTTTTCAATATCGTTATTTTGACAACTCCGACATTTCGTATGGGTGCTGCAATGGTTTCTGAATACAAATAATTTGCATTACGAACAATCTGCCGTAATCTTATATTTTTTTCCGCCAAATTCATGACTGGGATGCTATGGTTTACAGTAGGAAAATTTCCGCGCACGTTACTTTCGTTGGGAATTGTGTAGATAGGTTTCCTTCTGTTTTCCCGGCCATTATTGCGCTCGTAAGGAAAATGATTCAAAACTTGAGAAAAGAGGTTTCACCCAGTTTCGACGCGCGTGTTACGGAGGATTAAAACTCGAGATCATTCTGGATTTTTGTATGTTTCTGAAGATCGATCATGGTCCGAAAATGTTCAATTTGGTCAGTTTAGCATGGACATCCTAGATTATTTCCGTATGTTTTCCTCGGTTGATGGTGAATTCATCTTATAATATCTACATTTGCAAGCAAATATATGATAACGGAAATGGGTGGCCATGGTTACTATTCGATTGCATTTTTCCAATTTGTAATCGAATCTCGAGATTTATCACTATGCAGAAATACCTCTGGCGCAACGAAGTATTGGATGTATAACGAGTGCAAGAGTCTAATAGGATCAGCTGAGCAAATGCGACATTCATTATATTCTACACTTACAATTCTTGTTTAGCTGGTGACATCCGCAGCTCCAAATAATTATACTCTTGAAATGAAAAATGAATTTGAAAGTAAACATCCCTTAAACTGAAATTTTGTGAATATATTTATATTTAAAAAATGAAATTTTATATTGTAGATGTCCAGTTAATGCTGATTAACTATTCTCTTGACTATGTACTTGGAATATTGTAATGTTAACTCCTGCTTCTTAATGAATTTATGTTGAATCTTTTGCAAGAAAAATATTGTCGCTTTTTCAAAGTCTTCATGTGAGGTACCATTAAGATTGCCCTCGCAAAGAATTTGAACACCGAAATTTACACAACTTGGAGATGCAGTGCGCAGGTGTTAGGATGAAACTACGTATATACACCCAGATCCTTTAGCCTATGCATGGATGATGATAAGTTAAGTGAAGAAATGAGACTAGTTTTCATTTCGTCGCATTTCGAACGAATGATAACTGACAAGAATATAAATATTGACATACTTTATGAAATAGTCAAATTCAATGAAATTCCTTACAAAAGTAAAAACTGAGATGACATCTAAACACCAAGAATTAAGTTACTCATCCCAGTTGTTACTTTCGTAAATAATATATATTTATTTCAAGCCTAAGACTACTGTGAAATCCAGTATTTTTCAAACACAATTTTGTTTTACATAACACAGAATCAAACATGAAATTAAACTATTCATACGTTAGTGAGTGTTCAATTTAAACATTAACGTAATTTCTCATAAATAGCTGAGAATTGAAAATTGATTGTTGGAATATCGGTTCTAGCTTATATTATATTAACAGAGCAGAGGTGCAAGTATTATGAATGAAATAGAAGAAAATATTGAAAAAGTGTTTTGGGCAATTCGAAAAAAGAGGGAAAATATTTGAAAATCCCACTTTACAATATGGCTTAGGAAATTGGGAAAACATTGCTTAAGATAGGGTATGAGCTCTGAAACGATTGAACAAGCATTGTGAAATTGAGAACCTTCTTAAAGATAGATGACTGTTTTTTTCTTTTATAGCTGTTTCTCCAACAGTTTATATAGGATGCAAATGTGTTGGTGATAGTTGAGAATGTTCAGTGTCCAGTATTGTCTACAATTATTTTCGGGTTACCATTCAACAGCAACAATATACAACCAAGAATGAAATCTTGTTCACGGGGAGACTGCTTGTATATATTTTCATTCATTTCCATTGTTATATTTGTTTATATGTTTCTAGTAGTTGTGTTTTTCACAACAATATTCATTGTTATTCACGTATATAAGCAAAGTTCAAGAAAACTCGTCGCAATCCTTGCTCAAAACCTTGTCCGCAGCAGGAGAAGGTTTTGGGCAAGGAATGCCCTGATTTTATAACATTGTGATCTACATAATCATCGATATCGCCGTGTACATCGACTCATTCGCTACTTCCTTGGTATATCAATATCATCATGATATTGATATGAAAGCATTTGGCCAGAAAAATTTAGCTTTCTTATTACTTCTATAAAAACAAATTACATACATTTTTCTTTATGGCAATTAGAAATTAAACTTTGTTATCTTCCTACATGTGGTTTATCTTCTCAATTTCAAATAATATTATAAATCCTGTAAAAAGAGATCAAGAAATTAACTCATTTCCACCACAGTAAAACATTCAGAAACAATAAAGAAAAATGTCAGAAAAATACTCAAGTCCAGAGCCATCTATTGTTCACCATAGCAAACATATTCCAACATAGTAGCAATTTTTTTTAAAAAACCTATTTATTTCAAATTATTCAATAATAAGTTATTATCAGACAATATTGTCAAAAAACTATTGAAATTTGTTAATACAAAACTTTGTAGAAATTATGTCCACTTGTATTCGATTCTGGAAAGAAAAAATATCAATAAAGAATGAGGTAAAAAAATTATCATGAGCACTACTAAAAGGAAGATGGTTGAAGCTGAAATCAAAAAACTGTAAGTATCTTAATTCTTTATCCCAGGTTGTGTTTTACCGAAGCAAAGTGACGTGTATTATTGTTGTATTACGCCTAGAGTGCTTAAAATCGTCATATTGGCCGAGCAGAGAAATTAAAATCGTATCTAAAGTTTTGCACCTGTGAAATGTAAACTTGGTGCTGTTTTTATCATTCTTCCAGAGGTAATTTAACCTTCCGTCATCCTCGCCCCCATAATAGTGCAAATGAATCCGCGCGTCACTCAGTGCCGCCCCATCAAAACCAACGTTATTTACACTACTCATTGATGCAAGTAGATGTAAAATTAAACAAGCACTTACTGTCAATAAAGCGAAATATACATGAATACAAATGTGTTCATTTCGGATATTTTTATTAGCTATTCAGAGAAATAAATAAATAAAAATGAGTGTCTAATACAATTACAAACATAGACTCTTGAATCAAATGCATCAAAATAATATTGCAAGAATAATGAAAATTGTGCAATATAATGAAAGAATTTGAAAATTAACTCACCATTTAAAGATTTTCAACGTAATTTTTAACAAATATCAACGTAATTCTTCTAAAAGGATCAACATATTTTTCAAAGAAAAAATCAACATATTTTTCAAAGAAAAAGTCAACGAATTTTTCAAAAATAGTTGAAATCCTATCTACAATATACCAGGTAACCAAGAAAGTTCATGCGGTTTTAGTACAAAGAAGAAAAGGTCCAAAACAAATGTGTTTACTTTATATTTATTCTGCAAAATATCCACCATCCGCTTCTACAACCTTCTCCCATCTTTGTAGAAGCCTGTAGTGGCCATTTTTGAAAACGTCTTTGTGTAGGGCCGCAAAAAACTGCACCACCGCGTTTTCAACCTCCTCGCGAGTTTGGAAATGTCGATTGCGCATATGGTTGTCCATAGACAAAAAAAGATGGTAGTCTGATGGAGCGATGTCGGGTGATACGCTGGATGTGGCAGAAGTTCCCAGCCGAGAGAAGAAATCACCTCCAGGGTGATCTTTGCTGTATGCAGTTTAGCATTGTCTTGGTGGAAAAGAACATGCTTCCTATTCACTAATGCAGGCTGTTTTCTTGCAATTGCACGGAGTACACCTCTTTGTTGATGGTTTTACCACTTTCCAAGAACTCATAATGCACAATCCCAGCCGTAGTCCACCAGACACACAGCAGCACCTTCCGCTGATGAAGAGCAGGTTTTGCAGTTAAAGGTATAGTGTCATTTGACGATAGCCAATGGTATGAGCGTTTCTTGTTATCGTACATTACTCACTTTTCATCACACGTCAAAATGCTGTCCAAAATTGGACAGTTGTTGTTCCTAGTGAGCAAGGAAGCGCAAATGTTCAGTCGTTGGAGACGGTTCGCAGCAGTCAGCTCGTGCGGGACCCACTTACTCAGTTTCCATGATTTGCCAAGCTCATGCAAGTGCACACGAATTGTTTCAGCACTTACCGCAAATCGTTGAGCGAGTTCTTGACACGTTTGACTTGAATCCTCTTATGAAAAACTAAATATGCTGACCAAGGCAGTAATTTATTTTATTATAAAACATAAACTAACGTAACGTTTCAACCTTCTAGCAAGGTCTTCTTCAGACTCTGTATCAAGTACAAAAGTAACCAGATACAACAAGAAGGGTAATATATATACACAAACATTACTCCCTCCAGACTATTTAGAAAGTTGTTAGGAACTTTCTAGCAGATGACTTTCACTTTCCAACTTTACTTTCACCTAAAAGGCTAAACACAATTACTTCCATATAGAATGTGGTTGGACTTTTTAATCTCACGCTCTTTTCCCTTCATTTTTCTTCCTTCTCCTCTCCTCTTTTTCTCTTGTCCTTTCCACTCTTTCCAACATATTCTTCCATTCTTTGTTTAACTTCAGTCCCCCATTCCAGTTCATTGTGTCTTCTTCGCCTTTCTTCTCTATTTCCTTGGCTTCCTTCCATTTTCTCACTAGCATTCTCTTCTCCCTTCCTATCTGCTTAGCCTCATCCCACTCTATGTCATGTCCTGTTTCTCTCGTGTGTTTAAATATTGCATTTCTCTCTCTCTTAAGTCGTACATCATCCCTATGTTGTTTCAACCTGTCTTTCAGCCTTTTTTTCGTTTCTCCTATGTACACACTCTGACATTCTTTACATTTTACTTCGTAGATAATCCCTTCTTCTTCCTCTTCTCTGTTTTCCTTTTTCTTGTTAGCATTCCTCGCTATTCCTAAGATGCTTCTCCCTCCCTTCCTGTAAGTTTTAATTCCTGCTTTCCTAAGCACTTTGCATATCTTTTCTGTGGTCTTCCCCATACTCCTTATTCCAAACCTTCTCTCGTCTTTTTCTTTCTCTTCCAATTCTCCCCTTCCCGTTTTCTTACTTCTTCTGTTTATGTCCAGTCTATCCTGCTTCTCATAGCCATTCTTTTCCAGCTGTTTCCATAGGCTATTTATTTTGCCTTCTTTTTCACATTCTTTCATGCATATTTTCTTGATTCTGTCCTCCATATTCTTTATAAAATTTATTTTTGTCACCTCACTTACATCACTTCTTTTGTGGCAGAAGTGGAAGAAGATGTTGGAAAGAGTGGAAAGGACAAGAGAAAAAGAGGAGAGGAGAAGGAAGAAAAATGAAGGGAAAAGAGCGTGAGATTAAAAAGTCCAACCACATTCTATATGGAAGTAATTGTGTTTAGCCTTTTAGGTGAAAGTAAAGTTGGAAAGTGAAAGTCATCTGCTAGAAAGTTCCTAACAACTTTCTAAATAGTCTGGAGGGAGTAATGTTTGTGTATATATATTACCCTTCTTGTTGTATCTGGTTACTTTTGTACTTGATACAGAGTCTGAAGAAGACCTTGCTAGAAGGTTGAAACGTTACGTTAGTTTATGTTTTATAATAAAATAAATTACTGCCTTGGTCAGCATATTTAGTTTTTCATAATCATGGAAACAAGGCTTAATGGAGTTATAATTGAATCCTCTTCAATTGCTGCCTTCAGTTGGTCGACATCGAGAGATTTCGGTCTGCCCGATCGAGGTTTGTCTGCCAGTGTCTCATCGCCACTCGAGAAGGTCTGAAACCACTTTTGCGCTGTCCGTTCACTAATTGTACCTTCTCCAAACGCTGCACATATTTTTCTAGCTGCTTCCGCTCCTTTTGTGCCCAATTTGTACTCATACAGTAAACACGCCCTGATTACTGCATTCGACACAGCCATGGTTCACTGCGAATACTTGCTCCCGAAATATCGACTGCGACCTGTTATCTACGTTAGCCGACGTGCCAAGGAATGAGCTTTCCGCCAATCACACATACATGTACCCCTGGCAGCTGAACTGCGTACTACCCCACAAAAACTACGGGCAGTTGTAAAAACTGCATGAACTTTCTTGGTTACCTGGTATATGGGTTTAGATAGAAAATATTGGTTCCAAAACTCTGTCAAATTCTCTGAATCGCAGAAAAGCAATCAAATGTACAAAATTCTACTCGAAGAAACTTACAAAATATTTTTAAAATGTTCAAATTTCAATTGAATCGGAAGATTTAATAAGGGAAGGAAGACCAAAGAATAGCCAAATGACCTTTTGTACTCGACATCTTCGCAAAGCGTCGTTCTACACGCGAGTGTGAAGAAAGTTATAGAAAGCAGTCAGTCCCTAAAGGAATTTAAAGAACCCTTAACTACAAGCAAGGTGTAAGAAGAAAATGAATTCCTACCACTTATACAGTTCTTTATAATTTCAAACAAATTTACAGTTGGACATATTCCCATCTTAAACCTGCCTATTCAAGTTGTTTCTCGTACTCTTACGAGTAGACATACTTGGTCAAATATAAGAAACCGAATGTCGTCACTTTTCAATATCGTTATTTTGACAACTCCGACATTTCGTATGGGTGCTGCAATGGTTTCTGAATACAAATAATTTGCATTACGAACAATCTGCCGTAATCTTATATTTTTTTCCGCCAAATTCATGACTGGGATGCTATGGTTTACAGTAGGAAAATTTCAGCGCACGTTACTTTCGTTGGGAATTGTGTAGATAGGTTTCCTTGTGTTTTCCCGGCCATTATTGCGCTCGTAAGGAAAATGATTCAAAACTTGAGAAAAGAGGTTTCACCCAGTTTCGACGCGCGTGTTACGGAGGATTAAAACTCGAGATCATTCTGGATTTTTGTATGTTTCTGAAGATCGATCATGGTCCGAAAATGTTCAATTTGGTCAGTTTAGCATGGACATCCTAGATTATTTCCGTATGTTTTCCTCGGTTGATGGTGAATTCATCTTATAATATCTACATTTGCACGCAAATATATGATAACGGAAATGGGTGGCCATGGTTACTATTCGATTGCATTTTTCCAATTTGTAATCGAATCTCGAGATTTATCTCTATGCAGAAATACCTCTGGCGCAACGAAGTATTGGATGTATAACGAGTGCAAGAGTCTAATAGGATCAGCTGAGCAAATGCGACATTCATTATATTCTACACTTACAATTCTTGTTTAGCTGGTGACATCCGCAGCTCCAAATAATTATACTCTTGAAATAAAAAAATGAATTTGAAAGTAAACATCCCTTAAACTGAAATTTTGTGAATATATTTATATTTAAAAAATGAAATTTTATATTGTAGATGTCCAGTTAATGCTGATTAACTATTCTCTTGACTATGTACTTGGAATATTGTAATGTTAACTCCTGCTTCTTAATGAATTTATGTTGAATCTTTTGCAAGAAAAATATTGTCGCTTTTTCAAAGTCTTCATGTGGGGTACCATTAATATTGCCCTCGCAAAGGGCACCTTTGGAAATTTGCACAACTTGGAGATGCAGTGCGCAGGTGTTAGGATGAAACTACGTATATACACCCAGATCCTTTAGCCTATGCATGGATGATGATAAGTTAAGTGAAGAAATGAGACTAGTTTTCATTTCGTCGCATATCGAACGAATGATAACTGACAAGAATATAAATATTGATATACTTTATGAAATTGTCAAATTCAATGAAATGCAAGTATTATGAATGAAATAGAAGAAAATATTGAAAAAGTGTCTTGGGCAATTCGAAAGAAAAGGGAAAATATTTGAAAATCCCACTTTACAATATTTCTTAGGAAATTGGGAATACATTGCTTAAGATAGGGTATGAGCTCTGATGCGATTGAACAAGCAATATCAAACTGAGAACCTTCTTAAAGAAAGATGGCTGATTTTTTTCTTTTTTACCTGTTTCTCCAACAGTGGATATAGGATACAAATGTGTAGGTGATAGTTCAGAATGTTCAGTGTGTCCAGTATTGTCTACAATTATTTTCGGGTTACTATTCAGCAGCAACAATGTACAACAAAGAATGAAATCTTGTTCACGAGAAGACTGCTTCTGTACATTTTGATTCATTTCCATTGTTATATTTGTTTATATTTTTCTAGTAGTGGTGTTTTTCACAACAATATTCATTGTTATTCACGTATATAAGCAAAGTTCAAGAAAACTCGTCGCAATCCTTGCTCAAAACCTTGTCCGCAGCAGGAGAAGGTTTTGGGCAAGGAATGCCCTGATTTTATAACATTGTGATCTACATAATCATCGATATCGCCGTGTACATCGACTCATTCGCTACTTCCTTGGACGAGCAGAGAAATTAAATTCGTATCTAAAAGTTTTGCACCTGTGAAATGTAGACTTGGTGCTGTTTTTATCATTCTTCCAGAGGTAATTTAACCTTCCGTCATCCTCGCCCTCATAATAGTGCAAATGAACCCGCGCGTCACTCAGTGCCGCCCCATCAAAACCAACGTTATT
Organism: Lepisma saccharinum; assembly: GCF_977018435.1. Classification (NCBI taxonomy): domain Eukaryota; kingdom Metazoa; phylum Arthropoda; class Insecta; order Zygentoma; family Lepismatidae; genus Lepisma; species Lepisma saccharinum. The sequence continues at coordinate 140,469,240 of NC_139230.1, forward strand.
TACACTAGTCAATGATGCAAGTAGATGTAGAATTAAACAAGCACTTACTGTCAATAAAGCGAAATATACATGAATACAAATGTGTTCATTTCGGATATTTTTATTAGCTATTCAGAGAAATAAATAAATAAAAATGAGTGTCAGTAGAGAGGCAGCACTTTGTTCCTACGCGTCAGCAAAAATTTGATGCGACTGGTGTTATGTTACATCCGGTCGTAGCGGGCCACGAGCGGTTTTATTGTTGAGTCAGCAGAACGTGTCTGATCACGTTGAAGACATCGGAAGCGGTGGGGGGAAGGGTCATTGGATTTGTCACGTTGTTTCTTGATGTATGCTAACCTAACACGTGCATATGTTTGTGTGTGTGTCTGTGTGTGTGTGTGGAGGAAATGCGCGCGCAACCATTGCGTATGATGGAAAGACATGAAGAAATGATTTAAAGATGGCGCCGAAGGTGCTGTACCCCCCGAAGCTTAGCGGCTAAGGTTATTGCTCTGTAGAACAAGAGGCGTCGAGGGTTCGGTTCCTGGTAGAGTCAATATTGATTGATTGATAGATTGAGTTAGTTTTTTTTAAGTCCGTTTTATGCACGGCAAAACTAATCAGGATTGGAGCTACAGTTGAAAAGTGGTGATTCGGACCACTATGTGCCTCCACCGAGTATCGAACCTGGGACCCTTTGATTACAAGGCGACGATGTCAATATTGAATGGTCTCGATTAGCCTGTGTGTAAAGAAAGGCAACAAAATTGTTGAGTTCGAAAATCGAGTTGGGTTAGTGGTTAATATTATCACCTGGCAATGAAGAGGTCGCGGGTTCGATTCTCTAGGTAGTTAAATTAGGCCAATTGTTTAGTCCCGCCCTTATAGGTCCCCGATTAGTCCATCTGTGCATAAATAGTGTTTGAATAAAATCAATATGGCGGCCTTGGGTTAGTGGTTATTGTTGTCGCCTGGTAATGAAGAGGTCGCGGGTTAGATTTTCTAGGTAGTTAAATGAGGCCAATTGTTCTGTCCCGCCATTATAGGTCCCGATTAGTCCATCTGTGCATAAATAGTATTTCAATAAAATCAAAATGGCGGCCGCGTTTTGTGTTTAGCGGCGGCGACCGGGGCGCGGCCCGGGGTGGGGCGGGGCGGGGCGGGGCGGCGCGGGGCGGGGGGGTGTTTTTTATTCCGCGAGATGTTTTAACCAAGTGGTTGAGGGTTCGATTCCCAATGTTGGTGAAAATTGGATATTCAATTGTATTTGTTTAAAAGTTCCGATTAGCTTTTTGTGCACAAAGAGAAAATGAACTAATTGGAAATAGGATGTTTATGCTGTAATGAAAAGGTCCCCGGGTTCGATTCACAATGCCAAATTGGCTGATAATGATGTTGTTTTTAAAATAAAAAACAAAAGAAGTGTGAATAAATTAGAATCTGTTGTTTTGCCGTGTGGGGCCCGAGTAACGATTATCTTAAATGCATAAAGAGTAGGTAAAATAAGCAAGATGGCCGTCACTATTGTTTTGTGATCAAAGAGGAGTCACAGGTTCGATTCAATCAAAGGAGGCAACATTCTATGTTTCAATTCCATGTAAAAGTCTAAAGTTATGTTTCGATTAATCTCAATGCATAAAGAGGAATTAAACAAAAACAAGCAAAATGGCGACAGATGTGATAAAAGAAAAATTGAATTAGTTTTTTTATAGTGACAAGAAAAAATAGCGAATCACTGTTAGAAATAGAATGAAAATAAAGATACTTGCCTTTGCGTGTCCAGCGCTGTGCAGAAAAGCTCTCATGCTTTATCTCCGACAAGTCCACAATACACATTTTTTTATTGTATAGTTAATTATTAATGTTGTTATTAACATAGATTCTTACCAGTGTGAAGAAAAGCTCTCATGCTTTATCTCCGACAAGTCCACAATACACACTTTTTCATTATATAGTTAATTATTGATGTTGTTATTAACACCGATTTTTACCAGTGTGAAGAAAAGCTCTCATGCTTTATCTTCGACAAGTCCACAATACACATTTTTTCATTATATAGTTAATTATTAATGTTGTTATTAACGATTGTTACCAGTAAAAATATAAACCATGAGGATTTTTAAAGTGGTGATAAATGAAAAAAAAGCCAAGACATATATTTTATCCCTGTTTATTACCAATATTTACAAAATTCAAAAGAGCCGCACACACACACACACACATACATATGTAAAATGTTTATATTGTGTCACCAGTTTATCAGCATGTTATTTAACAAGTTTTTATTCTTCAAGTTTGTTCACTCACCCACATAAGGAATTGTGTCACTATCATATCCATTTTCTGCTGCAGCCACTGAATTAAAATGTTTCACTATTTTTTCCACAAGCATGTTCTCGCAAAAAAGAAACACTTCTTTGGAAAGTCTTTTTCCGTCGATGTTTTGTATAGACAAAGGCTCAGGTTTTGTACATCCATGTAGATGGGAAAGCACAAACTTCTCCTTATTACATGCATGGACAGGGGAAATATCTGTGCAACCGAAACATTGTTCGCGAAGGTCGAGAATGCAAGATTCCACACAGTTTCCAAAATATGATTTCAGATACGGCGACACTGTTTCACACATAACTTTCGCATGCTCGATGCACACAAATATCTTCATAAAGTTCCGCCACGAACTTTCTGCGATGAACACTATCTCCAGGGAACCGTAAGCTGGTTTTTTTCTTATAATGATCTGACGACGATTGTACAGTGTGGTTATCAGCAATTCATGTTGCTCACTTAGTGGGTAGGAAACACGAGGCTGCTCACCTGGAATAGCGATGTAATTGTCGATTACTGGAAACAATTCCTGAAGAGCGTGCCACTCCTGCAACTGTAGTTCAACACCGGCCGCCCCGCTTCTGTGTAGCCTGACCACAGGTTGGAAATCCAGATGAGAGGAAAGTCCGATTGAGATAACCTTTGTTTTCGAAGCATTCAAATAGTAGACGTGATCAAATAATATCGACTGGCGTATAAGACTAGTTACTTGTTTTTGTTCTTCAGGTAAATGCTGATCGCTCTCTTTCTGAAGAACCCCCTTGAAATTAGTGTACGGTTGAAATCTTTTTTTCAGCGGCATCGAAATAGAGGATTCCATGACTAAGAACTGCGAGATACTGCATGTCGCAGCGTGCAGATATACATTTGAAGAAATGCGTGGGTGTGTTTTTGAGACGCATGCGCGCGTAGCAAACCAAGCATGTGCTGGACAAAAAAGGTGGAGGGGCGGGGCGTTACAAAGATCAATGGTGAGAGAAAAATCAGCAGAATATCATAAACGTCATATTGAGGAAATATTGGATAACAAATATTAATTAATTTAATTAAAGCATCAACCGCATTGTCGATCTGAAATTAGGTTTATAGACAGGGGGCAAAATGGAAAATATCGACGATGTTCTAGTATTGGATTGTTTCTGTATTTCCATCGGTATAATCCTCCACCACATTTGAAGCATACTGTTTTATCCTCTTTTTGAATGTAAAATAATCCTGCTTCGGACAGAGCTTCTACAAACGGGAATTCTTTTGATTGCCAGTTTCTGAAAGAGGACAATCTAGCATTGAAAGATCCCATCTCTGGATATTGCGTCATTGTTCTGTAAAGACACAAAACAAGATAAAGATTATAAGTAAGCTGTTGTAAACTGTAACGCTACAAAATTATTAATATACTATTAGGACTATATGTAACTTGTATAAAATTTCAAACAGTATTTACTGTCAATATTTTCTAGTATACGTACCGAGTATTATAAATTTAATTTACAAGTCAGCAAATAAGTTGTTATAATATTGTCGTTTTTTATCGGTACTGGGAATAAAATTTGAAATTTATGCATGGGTTTACCAGAGGCTCTATGGAATAAATACAGAAAACAGTAATGCCCACAGTACACAGACCCGTAACTTTGTATCTGATGAGTGTTGTAAGTATAGAATTTAGAGTTACTTTCCAAAAATCGCAAATGGTTATGCACATTTGGAGGTTTTCCGTAACTATCAAAAAATTCCCCCCGGGAGTTACTGTCTATGTAAATTGCTACCCAGTGCTTCCCGGGGCTATCTATGGGGTCTGTATTTACAATCAACGCTGCTGGTAGTTCCACATGTACAGGTAATTCATTAGCTGCGAAAACCCCAACATGATGATTGTCAAAGGCTCTATTTGATATTAACCCGTGAAGCAAATTTAAAGCCGACAGCATTGCTGGACACTAAATAGTAATATTGTGCAACTCACCTTTTTATACTTCAACGTAGACGGTACACGTCACAGTAGATTCCAGAACCAATTTGATCTGGACCACCAAGCTGTTTATCGTTGTTGAAACAATGGAGAGCTATCTAACACAACGCTGATGCTCGGAATATGCAGGCGGGGTTTACAAACGCGCATGCGTACAGTGGTAATGCTACCTGGCATTTTATTGTGCTGTTGTAAAGTGAATTTTGTACTATAAGAAACTTGTTTGTATGTGTGTGTGTGTGTGTGTATATATATATATATATATGTATACAGACACACACACATATTTATTTATTGATGAAGTATATATATATATATATATAATACAATACAATATAATATATATATATGTAATTTGAAGATACAACATATCAGTAAAATCTAACAACTAGAAAAATATTCATAACATTCGACTTTTATATTATATGTAATTTAAAACATTCTTCACAGTTTGAGAAATGGAGTGCTTGTGGAAACACCCGTTCTCTGCAATATTGGCTGGTCCATCAGGATGCGGAAAGACATATTTTGTGAAGCATTTTCTCCAGTGTTTACCCCAAATGGTAAATGTAAAATTCAACAATATTTTGGTGTGCTACGGTGAATGGCAATCTGCATACAATGATTTCCCTGGTTTTGTACAATTTCGGGAAGGAATGCCTAATATTGACCAATTTGTGCCAAATTCTGGACCTCATCTTATTATTTTCGATGATCAGATGAGGGAATGCGATCAAAGAGTCACAGATTTATTCACAAAAGGGTGTCATCATCGTGATATTAGTCTTTTCTTTATCACTCAAAATCAATTCCATCAGGGAAAAGGGAATAGAGATATATCTTTAAATAGTCATTATATTGTATGCTTCAAAAATCCAAGAGACAGAGCCCAAATTAATTATTTATCTAGACAAGTATACCCGGAGAATCCAAATTTTATAAAAGATGGATATTACAATGCCACCGCTGAACCCCATGGATATTTGCTGTTTGATCTGAAGCAGAGCACTCCGGAAGAAGTACGTTTTCGGTCGCGGATATTTCCCGACGATGATATCAATTATGTATATATTCCTACAAAAAAGCAAGCAAGTTTTGTCTGATGCTAAACCAGCTCTTCGCACAGCAATATTACAAGCTGCTGATTCTTCCTTAGTTAATTCAATCTGTGAGTGTTGTTGCAATGTTCTAAAAGGGAATGTTCCTCTTTCAACACCTCAGAAAACAAGATTGAGCCGGTACAAGAAGGTGATACGTAATCTCTCTGCCAAAGGACACTCTACAAAGCAGAAGAAACAGATACTAGTGCAACACGGAGGATTTCTACCTGCGTTATTAGCCCCTTTAATAGGAGGTGTGTTATCAAGTTTATTTAAGTGAAAAAAAATCTGAAGATGGAGCATGCCAAAAAAATGGTTATAATACCTCAAGAATTTATGGATAACATAAGACATCCTGTTATGTCTGCACCGTCTACATCCTTATCGCAATTGGATCAGGATATGCAAGTAATTTTGAATCTCAAAGGTCTTTCGGATGATGAAAAATGGAATCGTTACAGCATTGTGCTCCAAAAATTTCTGTCTATTACTCGAAAACAAAGAGAACCTGTGTCGCTACCGATTACAGAATCTACTGAGAAGTTGACTGATATGAAAGAAGAAATTCTAGCTGCTACACCTAGCATGTATCGTAGAAAAGCCGAACTGTTGTATGAACGTCTTTTACATAATAGTAATATTGATTGGGATAAATATGGGGCAGTTTTTATTAACAATAATAAAATTGAAGGCTCAAATATTGTCGATCTAGTATCGGATATAATTCGACCACGAAAAACAAGCAATCCTGTTGGGTGGCAACTGTTCAATAGAGCTCTGGCGTTATCTAATATTCCTCAAGAATATATTGGAAACCCCCGGAGACAGGAGTTTATTCAACAGATTGTTTTTGGCAACCCCGGACGCCATATTCCGCTGTCCGGAGCTAACCAAGAAGAGGCACAAGAATTAACAGAAGCAGAAGAAGAAGAAGAAGAAAAAAATAACCAATTTCTTTTGTATCATCATTTCCAGGGCACAAACGTAAACGTACTGTTCCAGTTTGGTCAAGATACAAACCATGAGCGAAAAAATATTAGAGAATATCTGGTACAATCCATCTCATCCAGCATCCTATTCTACAGCTTCAACACTATGGAAAGCTGTAAAAAAATCCATACTATTGTCAACAATCAAACATTGGTTGACAAAGGAAACTGCATACACTTTGCATAAACCTGTAAAGCGTCGATTTCCGAGAAACTTTTATTTTGTGCATAATATTGATGACCAATGGCAGGCTGACTTGAATGACATGCAGAGTTTGCGGAATCACAACAAAGGGTACAGATATATACTCACAGTTATCGATATTTTTAGTAGGCATGCTTGGGCTGTCCCTGTAAAAAAATAAAACTGGTGTATGTATAAAAAAGGCTTTCCAGCAAATTTTCAAACAAAGCAAAATATAACCTTTGAAATTACAAACTGACAAAGGGCGTGAGTTTACCAACAGTATTGTGCAGGAATATCTCAAAAAACAAAATGTAATTTATTTTACAACAAAGAATCCTGATATTAAAGCTAGTATTGTTGAAAGATTCAACAGAACTTTAAAGGAACGCATGTGGAAGTATTTTACTAAGCAAAGAACCAGCTGCTATGTTAATGTACTCCCAAAGCTTTTGAAAGCTTATAATCATAAAATTCACTCGAGTATTAAAATGGCACCAGCAGATGTTACTCCTGAGAAGGTTTTGAAAGTATGGCACAATATGTATGACAAAAAACTCAAATCTGATTCATCTCCACTATTGTCATTGAAGATGCCATTCAAAATAGGAGATACAGTGAGAATAACAAAAACCAAAAAACGCTTTGACAAAGGTTACATGGAAAATTGGACAAGAGAAATATTTGTGGTGGAACGTATTTTGAAAAGAAATCCTCAAGTGTATGAATTAAAAGATCTACAAGGACATAAAATCGATGGAACATTTTATACGGAAGAGTTTCAACTGGTCCGCTTACCGGATATGCATGAAATTGATAAAATGCTTGCGACCAAAGGTAAAGGAGCCAGTAAAAAGTTGTTAGTTCATTGGAAAGGTTACTCCAGATTATTTGACAGTTGGATTAGCGCATCGTTTTTGGAGTCAAAAAAAGAGAGAGAGAGGCATAAATTTTTGTAGATATTCTCATCAGTGGTACAAATAACCTTTATAAAACATCATGAGAAAAGCAAACGCTTTCTACATTACTTTGCCTAGTAACAGTTCCATGAAATATTTCCCAAGTAATACTCTAACTAATTACACCACAAAGCTTCAGAACCGTGTGCAGTAGGACACCAACAAATGGGAGATGGCATTGGTAGAAGTGCATTATCCTTATTCAATACTAAACATTATAAGATTTAACAACTATATTCAATATAAATCTATGGATGATGTCAAATGGAACGAACTTCGAATATCCGAAGGCTATTAAGCATCTATAAACAGCATTGTTGCAGAAATCAATAAATATTCTGAAACATTAAATTTTAGTCTCCGAAATCATCCTGCGTACAAACATGTGACTGTTGATATATCTACCAAGCAGAGAAACATAAATGTACAATTGTCACATCAACTGGCACGGATATTAGGTTTTAAACCGACCGATGATCTATCAGAAGTAAAAATTGGACGCTCGCCTCCAAATGTTGTGAGAGAGATTCCTTCCCAGATGTATATTTACACAGATATTGTGGAATCACATATGGTGGGAGATGCTATCGCCCCTCTATTACGTATTATAAACATTAATCCTATGGAACATACTTTTGGAAGTGATGGTGTGCAAGAAATTTTCGATTCACCACATTACATCCCAGTGCAGAAACATAATTTCGAACAAATAGAAATTGACTTAAGGGACAGCACTGGCGCACACTTCCCATTCTCCTTCGGACTAGTGTGTTTGAAACTTCATTTTAGATGTTGTGGTGAAAAGCTGTGATTATGAATGACTATATTTTCAATACTACCATCAACAAGCTGGATCTGGTGTGGGTAACATATATTACGGTGCTGCCTATCAAAAAGGACATGGCATTGGAAGTTTTCTTGGAGGACTTTTTCGGTCAGCTTTGCCTCTTATCAAGAAAGGAGCGAAAGCTGTAGGGAAAGAAATGTTAAAAACAGGGGTAAATGTGTTAGGTGATGTTGTAGACAAAACACCCCTAAAACAGTCACTACAATCCAGAATTTCGGATGCCAGATCAAATCTTAAAAGAAAAGCTGAAACAAAGCTAAAGGAAATGATTGGTTCAGGTTATCAGGGGCATAAACATTTCAAAAGGAATCACTCGGCTTCGGGACAGCGAACTGGAAGGACCGCTCAGAGAAAGAAGAGATCCAGTGCCAATACAAACACCAAGAAAACAACCAAACGAAACCGTTAAAAAAATTCAAATAACATCAGATATTTTTGATTAGATATGGCGCTAATTAGGGAGAAATCATGTGAGTGTTTTAAAAGTGAATTGGATATTTTCTCGGTAAAACCTACTCAGACAAGCATCTTAGAACACCACACCATCGGATACAAACCTGTTAGTTCTCTGGCAGATAATGCTCCCACCGAGTTTGTAATACCTGGACATGGTCATGATTATATGGATTTAGCACACACAATGTTGAATATAGATGCCAGAATTGTAAAAGCGAATGGTCAGTTATTGCTACCCACAGATAAAACAATTGGGCCTGTCAATGATTTTCTCAATGCAATGTTCAGCGAAGTACAAATCTACTTAAATAACAAACTCATCTCGTTTCCATCTCACATGAACCCATACAGGTCTTATTTTGAAAAGGCACTGAACTATGACATATCTGCAAAATCATCTCATCTCCAAAGTGCATTGTGGTACAAGGATACAGCAGGCTCTTTTGATAACGTTTCGGAAGACAACAAAGGCTTTACAAAACGTAACCAACTAACAAAACAGAGTAAAACATTTGATAGGTTTGGTTACTTGCATTCTGATATTTTCAATCAAGAGAAATTTTTGATCAATGGAGTGGAAATGCGAATAAAACTGATTCCTTCGAAAAACACTTTCTGCTTGATGGGATTAGATGACAGTGAAGGCAAAGTGGAAATTCTGGATGCTACACTATATGTGAGAAAAGTATCGGTCAGTTCATCCATCAAACTGAGTCACAATCGCATATTGCAAAAACATACAGCAAAATACCCTCTAACAAGAGTACAACTTAAAGCTGTAACTATTCCAAAAGATATTGTTTCAAAAACAATTGACAATGTGATACTTGGACGTCTTCCGAAACGATTAGTTGTTGGGTTTGTTACCAACGATGCATTCAACGGCACTCTGTCTACAAACCCATTCAATTTTCAACATTTCAATTACAACTTCTTTACTTTATATGTTGATGGAGTCCAAATTCCCGGCAAACCACTTCAACCAGACTTTGAAAACAACAAGTACATAACAGCATATCACACTTTATTCTCTGGAACAGGGATACACTATATGGATGAAGGAAACAATATATCGCGTGAGGAATACCCCCAGGGATACGCATTACTTGTTTTCGATATAACACCAGACGCAGCTGCAAGTGCCATATCCCGCTGCAGTCTTCAACGGCAAGGGGCTGTTAGCTTGGAAGTCCACTTCAAATCGGCTTTGGAATCTACTGTGACTTGTGTTATCTACTCTGAATTTGACGCTCTCATGGAAATTAATAATCAAAGAGATATTCATCTGGATTAATTGTATAACAAGGTGAGTTGCACAATATTACTATTTAGTGTCCAGCAATGCTGTCGGCTTTAAATTTGCTTCACGGGTTAATATCAAATAGAGCCTTTGACAATCATCATGTTGGGGTTTTCGCAGCTAATGAATTACCTGTACATGTGGAACTACCAGCAGCGTTGATTGTAAATACAGACCCCAAAGATAGCCCCGGGAAGCACTGGGTAGCAATTTACATAGACAGTAACTCCCGGGGGGAATTTTTTGATAGTTACGGAAAACCTCCAAATGTGCATAACCATTTGCGATTTTTGGAAAGTAACTCTAAATTCTATACTTACAACACTCATCAGATACAAAGTTACGGGTCTGTGTACTGTGGGCATTACTTTTTTCTGTATTTAATCCATAGAGCCTCTGGTAAACCCATGCATAAATTTCAAATTTTATTCCCAGTACCGATAAAAAACGACAATATTATAACAACTTATTTGCTGACTCGTAAATTAAATTTATAATACTCGGTACGTATACTAGAAAATATTGACAGTAAATACTGTTTGAAATTTTATACAAGTTACATATAGTCCTAATAGTATATTAATAATTTTGTAGCGTTACAGTTTACAACAGCTTACTTATAATCTTTATCTTGTTTTGTGTCTTTACAGAACAATGACGCAATATCCAGAGATGGGATCTTTCAATGCTACATTGTTCTCTTTCAGAAACTGGTAATCAAAAGAATTCCCGTTTGTAGAAGCTCTGTCCGAAGCAGGATTATTTTACATTCAAAAAGAGGATAAAACAGTATGCTTCAAATGTGGTGGAGGATTATACCGATGGAAATACAGAAACAATCCAATACTAGAACATCGTCGATATTTTCCATTTTGCCCCCTGTCTATAAACCTAATTTCAGATCGACAATGCGGTTGATGCTTTAATTAAATTAATTAATATTTGTTATCCAATATTTCCTCAATATGACGTTTATGATATTCTGCTGATTTTTCTCTCACCATTGATCTTTGTAACGCCCCGCCCCTCCACCTTTTTTGTCCAGCACATGCTTGGTTTGCTACGCGCGCATGCGTCTCAAAAACACACCCACGCATTTCTTCAAATGTATATCTGCACGCTGCGACATGCAGTATCTCGCAGTTCTTAGTCATGGAATCCTCTATTTCGATGCCGCTGAAAAAAAGATTTCAACCGTACACTAATTTCAAGGGGGTTCTTCAGAAAGAGAGCGATCAGCATTTACCTGAAGAACAAAAACAAGTAACTAGTCTTATACGCCAGTCGATATTATTTGATCACGTCTACTATTTGAATGCTTCGAAAACAAAGGTTATCTCAATCGGACTTTCCTCTCATCTGGATTTCCAACCTGTGGTCAGGCTACACAGAAGCGGGGCGGCCGGTGTTGAACTACAGTTGCAGGAGTGGCACGCTCTTCAGGAATTGTTTCCAGTAATCGACAATTACATCGCTATTCCAGGTGAGCAGCCTCGTGTTTCCTACCCACTAAGTGAGCAACATGAATTGCTGATAACCACACTGTACAATCGTCGTCAGATCATTATAAGAAAAAAACCAGCTTACGGTTCCCTGGAGATAGTGTTCATCGCAGAAAGTTCGTGGCGGAACTTTATGAAGATATTTGTGTGCATCGAGCATGCGAAAGTTATGTGTGAAACAGTGTCGCCGTATCTGAAATCATATTTTGGAAACTGTGTGGAATCTTGCATTCTCGACCTTCGCGAACAATGTTTCGGTTGCACAGATATTTCCCCTGTCCATGCATGTAATAAGGAGAAGTTTGTGCTTTCCCATCTACATGGATGTACAAAACCTGAGCCTTTGTCTATACAAAACATCGACGGAAAAAGACTTTCCAAAGAAGTGTTTCTTTTTTGCGAGAACATGCTTGTGGAAAAAATAGTGAAACATTTTAATTCAGTGGTTGCAGCAGAAAATGGATATGATAGTGACACAATTCCTTATGTGGGTGAGTGAACAAACTTGAAGAATAAAAACTTGTTAAATAACATGCTGATAAACTGGTGACACAATATAAACATTTTACATATGTATGTGTGTGTGTGTGTGTGCGGCTCTTTTGAATTTTGTAAATATTGGTAATAAACAGGGATAAAATATATGTCTTGGCTTTTTTTTCATTTATCACCACTTTAAAAATCCTCATGGTTTATATTTTTACTGGTAACAATCGTTAATAACAACATTAATAATTAACTATATAATGAAAAAATGTGTATTGTGGACTTGTCGAAGATAAAGCATGAGAGCTTTTCTTCACACTGGTAAAAATCGGTGTTAATAACAACATCAATAATTAACTATATAATGAAAAAGTGTGTATTGTGGACTTGTCGGAGATAAAGCATGAGAGCTTTTCTTCACACTGGTAAGAATCTATGTTAATAACAACATTAATAATTAACTATACAATAAAAAAAATGTGTATTGTGGACTTGTCGGAGATAAAGCATGAGAGCTTTTCTGCACAGCGCTGGACACGCAAAGGCAAGTATCTTTATTTTCATTCTATTTCTAACAGTGATTCGCTATTTTTTCTTGTCACTATAAAAAAACTAATTCAATTTTTCTTTTATCACATCTGTCGCCATTTTGCTTGTTTTTGTTTAATTCCTCTTTATGCATTGAGATTAATCGAAACATAACTTTAGACTTTTACATGGAATTGAAACATAGAATGTTGCCTCCTTTGATTGAATCGAACCTGTGACTCCTCTTTGATCACAAAACAATAGTGACGGCCATCTTGCTTATTTTACCTACTCTTTATGCATTTAAGATAATCGTTACTCGGGCCCCACACGGCAAAACAACAGATTCTAATTTATTCACACTTCTTTTGTTTTTTATTTTAAAAACAACATCATTATCAGCCAATTTGGCATTGTGAATCGAACCCGGGGACCTTTTCATTACAGCATAAACATCCTATTTCCAATTAGTTCATTTTCTCTTTGTGCACAAAAAGCTAATCGGAACTTTTAAACAAATACAATTGAATATCCAATTTTCACCAACATTGGGAATCGAACCCTCAACCACTTGGTTAAAACATCTCGCGGAATAAAAAACACCCCCCCGCCCCGCGCCGCCCCGCCCCGCCCCACCCCGGGCCGCGCCCCGGTCGCCGCCGCTAAACACAAAACGCGGCCGCCATTTTGATTTTATTGAAATACTATTTATGCACTGATGGACTAATCGGGACCTATAATGGCGGGACAAAACAATTGGCCTCATTTAACTACCTAGAATATCGAACCCGCGACCTCTTCATTACCAGGTGATAACATTAACCACTAACCCAACTCGATTTTCGAACTCAACCATTTTGTTGCCTTTATTTACACACAGGCTAATCGAGACCATTCAATATTGACATCGTCGCCTTGTAATCAAAGGGTCCCAGGTTCGATACTCGGTGGAGGCACATAGTGGTCCGAATCACCACTTTTCAACTGTAGCTCCAATCCTGATTAGTTTTGCCGTGCATAAAACGGACTTAAAAAAAACTAACTCAATCTATCAATCAATCAATATTGACTCTACCAGGAACCGAACCCTCGACGCCTCTTGTTCTACAGAGCAATAACCTTAGCCGCTAAGCTTCGGGGGGTACAGCACCTTCGGCGCCATCTTTAAATCATTTCTTCATGTCTTTCCATCATACGCAATGGTTGCGCGCGCATTTCCTCCACACACACACACAGACACACACACAAACCGATGTCTTCAACGTGATCGGACACGTTCTGCTGACTCAACAATAAAACCGCTCGTGGCCCGCTACGACCGGATGTAACATAACACCAGTCGCATCAAATTTTTGCTGACGCGTAGGAACGAAGTGCTGCCTCTCTACTGTGTCTAATTCAATTAAAAACATAGACTCTTGAATCAAATGCACCAAAATAATATTGCAAGAATAATGAAAATTGTGCAATATAATGAAAGAATTAGAAAATTAACCCTCCATTCAAAGATTTTCAACGTAATTTTTAACAAATATCAACGTAATTCTTATAAAAGAATCAACATATTTTTCAAAGAAAAATCAACATATTTTTCAAAGAAAAAGTCAACGAATTTTTCAAAAATAGTTGAAATCCTATCTACAATATATATGGGTTTAGATAGAAAATATTGGTTCCAAAACTCTGTCAAATTCTCTGACTAGCAGAAAAGCAATCAAATGTACAAAATTCTACTCGAAGAAACTTACAAAATATTTTTAAAATGTTCAAATTTCAATTGAATCGGAAGATTTAATAAGGAAAGGAAGACCAAGGAATAGCCAAATGACCTTTTGTACTCAACATCTTCGCAAAGCGTCGTTCTACACGCGAGTGTGAAGAAAGTTATAGAAAGCAGTCAGTCCCTAAAGGAATTTAAAGAACCCTTAACTACAAGCAAGGTGTAAGAAGAAAATGAATTCCTACCACTTATACAGTTCTTTATAATTTTAAACAAATTTACTTTTCGACACATTCCCATCTTAAACCTGCCTATTCAAGTTGTTTCTCGTACTCTTACGAGTAGACATACTTGGTCAAATATAAGAAACCGAATGTCGTCACTTTTGAATATATTTATTTTGACAGCTCCGACATTTCGTATGGGTGCTGCAATGGTTTCTGAATACAAATAATTTGCTTTACGAACAATCTGCCGTAATCTTATAATTTTCTTCCGCCAAATTCAAGACTGGGATGCTATGGTTTACAGTACGAAAATTGCCGCACCAGTTGATTTCGTTGGGAATTGTGTAGATAGGTTTCCTAGTGTTTTCCCGCCCATTATTGCGCTCGTAAGGAAAATGATTCAAAACTTGAGAAAAGAGGTTTCACCCAGTTTCGACGCGCGTGTTACGGAGGATTAAAACTCAAGATCATTCTGGATTTTTGTATGTTTTTGAAGATCGATCATGCTCCGAAAATGTTCAATTTGGTCAGTTTAGCATGGACATCCTAGATTATTTCCGCATGTTTTCCTCGGTTGATGGTGAATTCATCTTATAATATCTACATTTACACGCCAATATATGATGACGGAAATGGGTGGCCATGGTTACTATTCGATTGCATTTTTCCAATTTTTAATGGAATCTCGACATTTATCCCTATGCAGAAATACCTCTGGCGCAACGAAGTATTGGATGTATAACGAGTGCAAGAGTCTAATAGGATCAGCTGAGCAAATGCGACATTCATTATATTCTACACTTACAATTCTTGTTTAGATGGTGACATCCGCAGCTCCAAATAACTATACTCTCGAAATGAAAAATGAATTTGAAAGTAAACATCCCTTAAACTGAAATTTTGTGAATATATTTATATTTAAAAAATGAAATTTTATATTGTAGATGTCCAGTTAATGCTGATTAACTATTCTCTTGACTATGTACTTGGAATATTGTAATGTTAACTCCTGCTTCTTAATGAATTTATGTTGAATCTTTTGCAAGAAAGATATTCTGGCTTTTTCAAAGTCTTCATGTGAGGTACCATTAATATTGCCCTCGCAAAGAATTTGAACACCGAAAGTTGGAGATACACTGCACCGGCGAACTCGACCGCAATTTCTAATAACTATAATCCTAAAGTTGTATTTGGATTTGAAAGTGAATATCCGAAATATTAAAATATAGTGAACATATTTAAATGGAAAACAAGAATTATTTTTTTAAAAAAAGATGTCCAGGCAATGAAGATTAAATATTCTCATGACTATATACTTAGAATATTGTAATATTAAATTTTGCGTCCTAATGGATTTTTGTTGAATCGTTTGCAAGAATGTTATTATCGCTTTTATGGAGAATTCTTGTGAGTTAACTTTAGTAATAACCCCTCGCAATGAATTTTCATATACCAAAAATTTCCACAACCTGGAGATGCAGTGCGCAGGTGTTAGGATGAAACTACGTGTATACACCCAGACCCTTTAGCCTATACATGGATGATGATAAGTTAAGTGAATAAATGAGACTAGTTTTCATTTAGTCGTATATCGAACGAATGATAACTGACAAGAATATAAATATTGATATACTTTATGAAATTGTCAAATTCAATGAAATCCCTTACAAAAGTAAAAACTGAGATGACATCTAAACACCAAGAATTGAGTTACTCATCCCAGTTGTTACTTTTGTAAATAATATATTTTTATTTCAAGCCTAAGACTACTGTGAAATCCAGTATTTTTCAAACACAATTTTGTTTTATATTACACTGAATCAAACATGCAATTTAACTATCCATACGTTAGTGAGTGTTCAATGCAAACGAAAACGTAATTTCTCATAAATAGCTGAGAATTGAAAATTGATTGTTGGAATATCGGTTCTAGCTTATATTATATTAACAGAGCAGAGGTGCAAGTATAATGAATGAAATAGAAGAAAATATTGAAAAAGTGTCTTGGACAATTCGAAAAAAAAAAGGAAAATATTTGACCATCCCACTTTACAAGTTGGCTTAGGAAATTGGGAATACATTGCTTAAGATAGGGTATGAGCTCTGAAACGATTGAACAACCAATGTCAAACTGAGAACCTTCTTAAAGATAGATGACTGATTTTTTTCTTTTATACCTGTTTCTCCAACAGTGGATATAGGATGCAAATGTGTTGGTGATAGTTGAGAATGTTCAGTGTGTCCAGTATTGTCTACAATTATTTTAGGGTTACCATTCAACAGCAACAATGTACAACCAAGAATGAAATCTTGTTCACGAGGAGACTGCTTGTGTACATGTTCATTCATTTCCATTGTAATATTTGTTTATATGTTACTAGTATTTTTGTCTTTCACAACAATATTAATAGTTATTCGCGTATATAGGCAAAATTCAAGGACACTCGTCGCAATCCTTGCTCAAAATCTTTTCCGCAGCAGGAGAAAGTTTTGGGAAAGGAATGCCCTGATTTTATAACATTGTCATTTACATAATCATCGATATCGCCGTGTACATCGACTCATTTGCTACTTCCATCGACGAGCAGAGAAATTTAAATCGTATCTAAAGTTTTGCACCTGTGAAATGTAGCCTTCGTGCTGTTTTTATCATTCTTCCAGAGGTCATTTAACCTTCCGTCATCCTTGCCCTCATAATAGTGCAAATGAACCCGCGCGTCACTCAGTGCCGCCTCATCAAAACCAACGTTATTTACATTACTCATTGATGCAAATAGATGTAGCATTAAACAAGCACCTACTGTCAATAAAGCGAAATATACATGAATACAAATGTGTTCATTTCGGATATTTTTATTAGATATTAAGATAAATTAATAAATAAAAATGAGTGTCTTATACAATTACAAACATAGACTCTTGAATCAAATGCACCAAAATATATCTTGCAAGAGTAATAAAAATTGTGCAATATAATGAAAGAATTAGAAAATTAACTCACCATTCAATGATTTTCAACGTAATTTTTAACAAATATCAACGTAAATTTTCTAAAAGAATCAACATATTTTTCAAAGAAAAAATCAACATATTTTTCAAAGAAAAAGTCAACGAATTTTTCAAAAATATTTGAAATCCTATCTACAATATATATAGGTTTAGATAGAAAATATTGGTTCCAAAAATCTGTCAAATTCTCTGACTCGCAGAAATGCAATCAGATGTACATAAATCTACTCGAAGAAACTTACAAAATATTTTTAAAATGTTCAAATATCAATTGAATCGGTAGATTTAAGAAGGGAATGAAGACCAAAGAATAGCCAAATGACCTTTTGTACACGACATCTTTGCAAAGCGTCGTTCTACACGCGAGTGTGAAGAAAGTTATAGAAAGTAGTCAGTCCCTAAAGGAATTTAAAGAACTCTTAACTACATGCAAGGTGTAAGAAGAAAATGAATTCCTACTACTTGCACAGTTCTTTATAATTTCAAACAAATTTACTTTCGGACATATTCCCATCTTAATCCTACCTATTCAAGTTGTTTCTCGTACTCTTACGAGTAGACATACTTGGTCAAATATAAGAAACCGAATGTCGTCACTTTTCAATATCGTTATTTTGACAACTCCGACATTTCGTATGGGTGCTGCAATGGTTTCTGCATACAAATAATTTGCATTACGAACAATCTGCCGTCGACCTATACTTTTTTCCGCCAAATTCATGACTGGGATGCTATGGTATACAGTAGGAAATTTTCCGCGCCCATTACTTTCGTTGGGAATTGTGTAGATAAGTTTCCTAGTGTTTTCCCGCCCATTATTGCGCTCGTAAGGAAAATGATTCAAAACTTGAGAAAAGAGGTTTTACCCAGTTCCGACGCGCGTGTTACGGAGGATTAATGCTCGAGATCTTTCTGTATTTTTGTATGTTTCTGAAGATCGATCACGGTCCGGCAATGTTCACAATTTGGTCAGTTTAGCATGGACATCCTAGATTATTTCCGTATGTTTTCCTCGGTTGATGGTGAATTCATCTTATAATATCTACATTTGCACGCAAATATTTGATAACGGAAATGGGTTTCCATGGTTACTATTCGATTGCATTTTTCCAAATTTTAATCGAATCTCGAGATTTATCTCTATGCAGAAATACCTCTGGCGCAACGAAGTATTGGATGTATAACGAGTGCAAGAGTCTAATAGGATCAGCTGAGCAAATGCGACATTCATTATATTCTACCCTTACATTTCTTGTTTAGATGGAAACATCCGCAGCTCCAAATAATTATACTCTTGAAAAGAAAAATGAATTTGAAAGTAAACAACCCTTAAACTGAAATTTTGTGAATATAATTATATTTTAAAAATGAAATTTTATATTGTAGATGTCCAGTTAATGCTGATTAACTATTCTCTTGACTATGCACTTGGAAGATTGTAATGTTAACTCTTGCTTCTTAATGAATTTATGTTGAATCTTTTGCAAGAAAGGTATTCTCGCTTTTTCTAAGTCTTCATGTGAGGTACCATTAATATTGCCCTCGCAAAGAATTTGAACACCGAAATTTACACAACTTGGAGATACACTGCACCGGCGAAATCGATTACATTTTGCACTCCTCTATAAGGAGGGGACGACCGCAATTACAAATAACTATAATCCTAAAATTTTATTTGGATTTGAAAGTGAATATCCGCAAAATTAAAATTTAGTGAACAAATTTAAATGGAAAACATGAATTATTTTTTTAAAAGAAGATGTCCAGGCAATGAAGATTAAATATTCTCATGACTATATACTTGGAATATTGTAATATTAAATTTTGCGTCCTTATGGATTTTTGTTGAATCGTTTGCAAGAATGTTATTATCGCTTTTATGGAGGCGTCTTGTGATTTAACTTTAGTAATAATCCCTCGCGAGGAATTTTCATACACACAAAATTAACACAACCTGGAGATGCAGTGCGCAGGTGTTAGGATGAAACTACATATATACACCCAGACCCTTTAACCTATGCATGGATGATGATAAGATAAGTGAAGAAATGAGACTAGTTTTCATTTTGTCGCATATCGAACGAATGATAACTGACAAGAATATAAATATTGATACACTTTATGAAATTGTCAAATTCAATGAAATTCCTTACAAAAGTAAAAACTGAGATGACATCTAAACACCAAGAATTAACTTACTCATCCCAGTTGTTACTTTGTAAATAATATATTTTTATTTCAAGCCTAAGACTACTGTGAAATCCAGTATTTTTCAAACACAATTTTGTTTTACATAACACAGAATCAAACATGAAATTAAACTATCCATACGTTAGTGAGTGTTCAATTTAAACATTAACGTAATTTCTCATAAATAGCTGAGAATTGAAAATTGATTGTTGGAATATCGGTTCTAGCTTATATTATATTAACAGAGCAGAGGTGCAAGTATTATGAATGAAATAGAAGAAAATATTGAAAAAGTGTCTTGGACAATTCGAAAAAAAGGGAAAATATTTGAAAATCCCACTTTACAATATGGCTTAGGAAATTGGGAATACATTGCTTAAGATAGGGTATGAGCTCTGAAACGATTGAACAAGTATCACGATATCTGAGAGTGCTAAGAAACACAAACTGGATCTCGAGATTTTAATCACGATCTGCCTAAGCAGGTATGCCCAATCCTATTTACCTCGTGAGAATTTTGTTACTACTCCACTTGATATTTTGATTTCGTTTGTGCCTATTTGTCCCAATACCAACTTACTCTCACTTGGCTACCGTGCAGTAGCTTTGGTGTCTATTATGAATCTCAATGAGCGGATCCTAACCACCCAAAGGAAGATGAACTTTAACACTGAATTTATACTAATTAAGAATAAATATATATATATAATTTGAATTTGGTCTGTTTATTTATTCACCACCCTGTACCTTAGGTGTTACTCCAGCTGGATGAGGATACAAGTAATTCTCTGTTTTGACTAAGACTTTATTCATACCAGAATTAGACTCTGCAAACATTCAGGAATACCTTCCTTTTTATTTTTCCTGAGTAGTAATTGACTTGCCAGGATGGGTTCAACCATAACTTATGATCAAATACTGAAATTCACTAACGGCGAAAGGTGAACCAAATAAAATTCCACCTGATCAATTAAGTATACAAATATGAGTAAATTCCATCCAGCACCTGAAGTAATCCTCACCTGTAAAGGACTCTCATGGTTATATCACATGCATAGCTGATAACTAGATACTCTGTTTCAATATTTTGGTGAAAAGTGAAGCTAACAGACGTTAAAGCTATTTATTCTGTCGTGAATATGTTAAAAAAACATTTAAGCTAAGCACAATATCCAAGATTATTTGATCACCTTGCATTACAACACATATTTGTTATTTTTCATGAAGTTTCACATCACCTTTCAATACTAATATATAATTTCCCATCGGGTTTCTTTACTGGTTGATAGAAATGCCTCAGTACAACAAATTATTCAAACCTTGGAACCGGTTCAAACTAATACTTGAGCAAAGAACAAACCAGCTGGTGCATTCATTACATGAACTGAATATAAATACTTGTTCTTGCATATAGGTATGACTTCAAAACTAACTCTTTTCATGCAACAAATCAGAAATTCTAATAATACTCAAATGGTAGTTGCCTATCACACTGTAGACAATTTAAAGAATTCAATCTGATAACATTCTCCTTTAATTTTCTGAAATACCTCGTCCTTGCATTGGACTGGGTGCAATACTTGCAATGCTTTCAATGTTCTTTTGTGCACATTCAAAATAAAGATTTCGTCACGTGACGTTTCCCCACTAGAATATACTATTTATCGAAGTTAATTGAACGTTCCATTCAGTTCTGCTAGCAGTATCTATTTAAAGTAATATCACCTTGCTTTCTTATCAAATACAAAGTTATCAGAATGGCTGCATGCGTTAAACACGATGCGTCACTCGGTTATCGATATAATGCACTGTTTTATATCATGGTATATTACGTTCAATTGAGCTGTACAGCAATTTTCGCGAACATACGTGATTCCACAAAACTTGTCTTCTCTTCGTGATTGCGTAAAATGTTCTAGTACGTGACGAGTTTATCGTGAGCACTTCACTGTGCGTATGGAAAATTCTTACCTTCTTCATGTAGATAATGCCAAAACGCTTTCTTACCGTTCCTCCACAAAATCACTTCCTTTTGGATTTTGAAACCTAATAATGTCGATTGGACTTCAGGATCACGGACGTCTCACTATCATTTGATTGACTTATCTGCAAATGTGTGATACCAACACAGCCAAGTTTTGCTGCAGTTCGCGCCATCCATTCTTCCATTTCCTACCGACGCCGTTCCTTTCGATACCTGTACCAACAAGCCCTTCTCCGCTAGGATTCTTCAGACTTCCGCCAGCGATAACACATTCAACCCTTATTCGCACCAAACTGTTACATATGGTAGTACATGTGTATGTTAGGGTACATTTAAGTATGTTTTAAATCAATTTACACTTCTTATACACTAAGAAATCTATATACAAGCGAAAATAATGAAATGCCTTTTATCCTTTTCCTCTCATGGATTTTTGAATACACCTAATTCACGCCGAATCAGCCAAATTGTCCTTCATTACATATTATTTACATCAAGATTCTTTATACAACTTTCAAAATTCAGGAATTTCAAATTCCCAATAAACGAACAAAGTAATCTACATTAAAATTGATTACATCAAACATTGCAATAATACGATTTTTCTTTCTTTTTACTATTCTTTCAAATGGTGACATCTAGCGAGCATATTTTGCATTATACTCCCATGCTAACAGATTGCCTACAAACACCTAAACTCTAGCGAGAAATCTGTTCACTACATGTGCATAAATTTTACGGGCAAGTAATATTAAATCATGAGTATATTCAATTACCAAGAGAAACCCACTTAGCCGCTTAATTCTTGAATATGAAAAGTATTTATTACATCGAATGCAATTATCACCTAATATCGTCATACAAGCAATGTCGAACTCAGAAGTTTCTTAAAGGTTGATGACTGAATTTTGCCTTCTATACCTGTTTCTCCGACAGTAGATATAAAATTAAATTGTGTTGCTGATAGTTGAGAAGATTCAGTGTGTCCGTATTGTCTATAATTGTTTACGGGTTACCATTCAACAGCAATAATGTACATCCAAGAATGAAATCTTGTTCACGAGGTGACTGCTTGTGTACATGTTCAATCAATTCAATTTTTATATTTGTTTATATGTTTCTAATATTTTTGCTTTTGAAAACAATATTTATTGTTATTCACATTTATAAGCAAAGTTCAAGAAAACTCGGCGAAATCCTTGCTCAAAACCTTGTCTGCAGCAGGAGAAGGTTTTGGGCAAGGGATGCCCTGATTTTATAACATTTTCATCTACATAATCATCGGCATCGCCGTGTACATCGACTCATTCGCTGCTTCCTACCCGCGCATCCCTGAGTGCCGCCCCATCAAAACCGACGTTATTTATACGACTTATTGATGCAAATAGATGTAGAATTAAACAAGCACTTACTGTCTATAAGGCGAAATATACATGAATACAAATGTGTTCATTTCGGATATTTTTATTAGCGATAAAAATATATAGATAAATAAAAATGAAAGTGTCTCATACAATAACAAACATACCTATTCTTACATTAAATACTGTCAAAAAGTTTTAAGTAAATTGGCACAAAATGCTTAGAGATATTTTAATATCCTAATAACATTACTGAAATGGATGCATGACAAATCAAAATCACAAATCAATATTCATAATGGAGCCCTTAGCACGCACACGTTCCGTTAGATTTTGTGGCCACGCATCAATTGAATTACGCAACAGATTGATTGGATAATGAGAACTGCCTTCAGAAGAGACCGACCGCTTTAAACTTTCAATATTGGGATGTCTCTTCTTACAAGCCATCTTCTGATGCTTGGACCACAATTTGTAGTCCAAAGGGTATAGGTCGGGACTTGCAGAAAGCCAATCCGAAGTGGAAATGAAGTCTGGAACATTTGCGATGGGAGCAAGCTCCATATATGTGAAAAAGGGGTCAAAACATCTGCCAAAGTGTACCAGCAGACAGAGCTTGAGAGACTAGTCAACAATCTCAACAAAACTCTCTTCTATAGTCAGAACTGAAACTTCGAGAAGGATTCAGCCCCAACATATGGGGCCCGGAAAACACAGCAGTGGCTGGAGGCACGATAGAATTGGTTTCAAAACTCAGTCAAATTCTCTGACTCGGAGAAAAAGTAATCAAATGTACAAAATACTACTCGAAGAAACTTACAAAATATTTTTAAAATGTTTAAATCTCAATTGAATTGGCAGATTTAAGAAGGGAATGAAGACCAAAGAATGGCCAAATAAACCTTTAGTACTCGACATCTTCGCAAAGCGTCGCTATACACGTGAGTGTGAAGAAAGATATAGAAAGCAGTCACTCCCTAGAGAAAGATAAAGAACCCTTAACTACAAGGAAAGTGTAAGAAAAAATGAATTCCTACCACTTATACAGTTCTTTGTAATTTCAAACAAATTTACTTTTTGGACATATTCCCTTCTTAAACTTACCTATCCGATTTGTTTCAGTAGTTATGTACCCTCGTTGAAGTCGATAAATCAATTGATTGGAAAGGATCGATCAAAGATCTATTGATGATATAGCTGTGTGGTCAAGCAAGTTTGGGTTTTTGATTGATGACGTCATAAACTGGGTTTGGTTTACTTTGTGTTGTGAATTTTGATTGGAGGGATGTTATAAAATGGGCGTGGTTTTATTTTGTGATGAGTGTTTTGATTGGTTGTTGGTGAGGATGGAAAGTAGGGGACTGTTTTCTGGTGACAGTTGGATTTCTCGGAATTGGAGTACGTGTTTCCGGAGATGGCGTTGATGATTTTGAAATTCTGAGAATTGGGAGGTGGGGAAATTCTGTGCCGGTTGTTTCTCTTGGAATTATGATACGTGTTTCCCGTCTTTAAGGAGAGATGACTTTGATAAGTTTGAAATTCTGGGAAATGGGAGGAGGTGGTTAATTTTAGGTGACGGTTGGTATTCTTGGAATTGTGCTTCGAGTTTCCGGTGATGGCGTTGATGTGCGTTTAATTAGGGAGATAGCATGGTAAATGTATGGTTTGGTAATTAGAACGGGGCGAGTTTGAACATGTTTTGAGCGTTTACGACCGTTGGAGGATGTGACTTTGATACAAGAAGGTATAAATAGAAGAGTTGGAAAATAGTTATGGGAGAATGGACGTGTGTGGCACAGGATTGTTTAGTAGAGTGCTGAATTAGTAGTATAGTATGATATGTCGGTGAACATTTATTTTGTATTTATTCATTTTACCTTTATTTCAGCTAATTTTCCAAAGGGGGAAAGATACAAAAAATTCAATTTATACCATTTTTATAGTATCAAAAATAATTATATTTTTTATTATCAAAGCTCAATTCATAGGGTGCAAAATTTACGTTTTGAGCCTACATCAGAATATTTTAAGCATATATTTACAATTATTATATTTTTTAAGAGATATAGATATATTGATAGTGATTTTGAGTTATTTTACAGTGCAGTACAGTCCTGTACAGTGCTGCTTATATAATTATTTCTCAAATGTGTGTATTCTGATTATTTTTACGTCTGAAAATGTAGATACTGGTTTTAAGTTATGAGTACATCTGTGCTGTGTAGTGCATATAAAATAATTTCTCAAATGTGTGTATTCTGATTAATTTTTATGTCTGAAAATGTACATGTGTGCATTTTCTTTAGTAGAGAAAGGCTATATATAAAAATATATATGTACCTTGGTGTATAGAATACTAATAACATATAAATTTATAATTAATTTTTATTAAATATAAATTGTTCTAACATATTTTTGAAAAAGAAATGAGTATATAAAACCCAAGAATTTTTAAAAAATTAAAAATTAATTATATAAAACTTAAGAAATTTTATTTTTTAAATTTTAATATATGAAACCTAATATTTTTAAAATATATGTATATATAATTATATATATATACACAAGTTATATAAAAGAATAACAAAAAATGAATAACAAAAGAATTAAATTATGCTACAAACAAAAAAAATTGTATACTAAAAAATATACCACATCATACATAAATGATGAAGGCTCAGATATTCCAAATTGTCTATCTAAACTGAAACAAAAATTATAAAAGCAATTCAAAATAGACTTGAAATAACTTCTCTCAAAATATATTTTAATTTATCATCTACGTACATAAATTCTCATTGAGAAAAACAACAATACTTTCATAGTACAATTATATCAGATTTACACCGTAATGATATTAATTGTTTGCATAATATTTATGATAAAGCATGTGAAGTACTTGAGTTAAAGCAACAAGAGTTCTAAGGAAGAGGTTCGGGTTGGGCACTTTGTGATACAAACCATAAACTTGAACTAAAAATAACAAGACATTACCCTCTTTGTGGATCTACGTAGTTATATTAAATTACCCGTCCACATCAAAAACAAGAATGTTGTAATTAATATTAAAAATAAAGACAATAAAAGTATTTATAGTGTCTCATAGCCCATTTTCATCCAGCATCTCACAACAAATGTCGTGGGGTGCTCATTCCACGTAGTGCACCCAATAGTCAACGTCACATCCAAGTAGTACGCCCTGGACTGCAGACTAACGAGGCTGTGGCGACTGGCCCTACAGCTAGTATAATTTTGTTAGTGTTGTGTGTTTTGTCCTTATTTGTGCCGAGTGCTCCTCTACAGCCTCAGTTTTTAAAGAAAGTCAGAAGATCTTAATATTTTATGATTTTAGTTATGCAACGTTAGAGTTGTTATGTGCATCGATAAGTTATTGTATAATGTGACAAGTGCAAAATAGCCTTAGTGCTGACGCACCCAAAATTTTAAATTCAAATCAAAATCAAATAAATGTCGTGTTTTTAATTATAATTGTCCTAAATATATAAAAGAGTTTTAAAAACCTGTGTCAGGTATAAAATATCCAGTATATATCTCAGATATTAGTCGATTTGAAAAACAATATAAAGAACACTACAATCGACCAATAGCTGCGCAAGTTTATGGTTTACTCTATTTCCCGGATTTGAACCGGCCGGGGATCGAACCCGGGACCATTAGGATGGTAGTCAGACTCGTTACCGATTAGTAATATCGAATTGAAAGAATTTACCCTCCACTGGATTCTGTATACAATGATATGTATAAAATTGTATCGGAATTTGAGGATTTTTGAAAATGTTGTCCTTGTTTTTGAGAGCATAATTCGATTCATATTCAACTATAGGCATGCGTAATTCCATAGACTGAATCACACATTTTGCAGCTTCAGGTAACCTAGCATCATTGGCTGTTCCATCTGCTTTCAAAGTTTTGAATCTCATTATGGAATGATGATCATTGGGTGCTCTGCGAAATATGATACTCAAACCACCGTTCCACATAATTTCTTTATAATCAGAGAAAAAGCCAAATAGCAATCTCATGGGGACTTTTTGATTGATTTTTTGTTCCAGCCTCCAACCCACCAACTTTATAATATACACTCTCTTATTTGGATAATTTTAATGTCCCCACTGTAGTGGATGCAATTCCAGGATAATCACTTCTGTCTATGACTGTACCATGCTTTCTGATTTCAATTTGTAAGAATAAGAATGGAACAAAATTATCTATAAGTTTTACATTAGCCCCGGGGAGGGGATATTCTTCACCATTACTTTCCTTAACAATATCAAATTTTATATACAAATCTGATCTATGAGGATGAATAAAACCGTTCCCTATTGTTATGTAAAATTGAATATCGTTGTTCGGATAATTGAGGTTAGCAAATGTTCTCCTGTTTGGAGGGAATGACTGCAACTCATAACTTTCAATATTTTTCATTGGTATTTATTTATATACCTGTATTTTAAATATTAATTTCTATTATTGCTGTAGTATTAGCACCATTAAAATCGATGGTCTCATTTTTCTCACTTGTAATTGTTATCTCTATGTAATTATCTTTATCAATAGAAACAGGGAAATAGACTGGTGGGATTAGGGAATAGATTATAGGTTCCATAAATTATGAATTTGGCTTAAATGTAGCAACGATAATGTAGCTACCAACTGAATGGTAGATAGGTCTACTGTTTGTTTGGTGGATAGGATCTCCACTCTGTGGGTTACAAAGTTTTGAGATAGCAATACAGTGTTAGGAAGTTCAGATTGTAAAGTAGATATATTATATTGTCCAGAAGTAATAGAAATTATTTCATCACCTACAAATATAGAATTGTTGTAGGTAGTTACATTTGGAATGATATACATGCTGTAGAAGGTTCTCAGAGATATGGATTTTGGATAGATAATATCATTGTGGAAATTTAGTTTCAAAACTGAAGTCTCGCTAGAGAGATGAAAAATTCCCATATTTAATATTCCACGCTGCTTTTTGAAAATCTTGTAATTTGATATTATGTATTTTATTTAATATTCTGAGCATCGTAATGCAAACATGACCACATATAATTTGATCGAAATCTTGAATACGTTCGTCGTGGTAATAAATCTCAACATGTTTTAAATAATGAATTAATTCTATAGGCGGTACCCCTCAGAAAGAATCGAAAATAAAATCATTCTTATTTTGTTTATAATAGCATATCCAGTGGGTACCAATGTACCAATGGCTCAGTCGGTAGAGCGTCTGACTACCATGCTCAAGGTCCTGAATTCGATCCCCGGCCGGTTCAAATCCGGGGATCTTTTCTAACGATGGAAGCGGCCCTGGCGCCCACCCAGCGTCGAATGACATGGGTACCTGGGGGAATCCCTGGGGGGTAAAGGCGGTCAGGAGCGTGATGTTGATCACATCACCACCACTCATAACCGGATCATGAAAGTGTGGGGCGTTACCCCACACACCCTCTATACGAATTCATGGCGTGGTGCTAAGCACAGGGGAACACTTTACCTTTTTACCTTTTTACAAATGTTTTCGGACTTATCTAAATTCAACACACCACATTCTCGTGAGAAAGAGAAACTATGTTGAGGGAGAGAATTGGACATGAAAACTATCCTGAAATGTCGAATTTTAAATATTTTAACTAAATATTCAATATCTTGGTTTGTGAGCGCTTCTTTTTTTAAAAAATTCTGAGTGCTCTGGATTTCACACTACTGCCTATTTTTTTTCCACGGTAAGATATTGACGCTTCTGCTATTCTAGTTGTGCGTTATTCTATTTTGAATCAATTACAGTTTTGGCAATAGCAGCACTACCCCCAGCTAAGCTCCCCACTGCCCCTAAAGCTTCCAGGATGGCTGGAATACTGAATATAAATCCACCACTATGTGAATTTTTTTCTTGTATTTTGCAATCGTTTTAATTGTGGTGTACTAAGTAATAATTTCATTCCATTTCCTTCGTCTATACATTGCCTCTTCTGTTCCTCTTGTTTTTTTTAGTTAAAATTGGATTAATTTTAGAATTTTTAAGATCATGATAAGGAATTTGATATGCAATTCCTTTATGTTTCATGTTCGTTTTCTTATTATTATTATTTTTCAGGGTATTTATATATATATATATATATATATATATATATATATATATATATATATATATATATATATATATATATAGGGGCTGTCCATGAGTAAACAAAAACATATCGAACGGCACAATCGATTGTGGAACTGTAGCACAACAACTTCCGGTTCACGGCGGCCGGGTAATTCAAGCGCGCACTAGTGCCCTTTCTTCTCGTTTTGTATATCGGATGGAATGGATCATATAAAAGCATTTGACGACGAGGAGAATGCATTTGGCGATATTTGTCTACATATTTAATAGAAAGTAATTTTCCTACACAGCGAGAGCGCTTAAAGCATGTAAATATTTGGATGCATACATTTATGTTTTAAGTGAAAAAGTGCGAGATGTACGGACATATAAAAAAATGGAAAAAGGAGTTTTTTAAATTCTTTCTTCAGTCAGGGCGAGTCAGAGGGATGCAGTAATGCACACTTGCAGGTTTCGTTGCCGTTTGAACGCATAAATACAAAACGCCCATTGTTATTTTAAGTCAGTTTTCTGCTATTTGTGTTAAACATGACGATATTATTAAGAATAAATGTTATACACACAATTTCACCCTCGGGTGATGATTTATTTTGCATTTCTGGAATAAAAACTGCTAATTTCAATTAATTTCGTACATTTAGTACAAAAAAAAACGATGTAGGGAATAAACTACTTTTAAACTCTTTCATTTTTTCCGAAGTCTGGATCGGAACGGGATTTTTTTTTCAGGTCCCGACTTTTTGGGTTCCTGCACATCCGTTGTCATTACTGCGGAGTCTACTCCTACTAATGGGCTTCCAATTTTCACGCCTGACAGCTTGAATGCAATAATTTTGGCGCCTAGATCTCGAGGAAATGGATGAAGAGAGGTTTGTGAAATATTTTTTAGCCCTGATCGTGGTTTACATCATCCTTGTACACACCCATTCGTTCCTTTCATACATGACACAATCTCAGCTCACTTTAGCGCATGTTGTGAGCCTACGAACCGGAAGTTGTTGTGCTACAAGTATGGCGTCCGCGCGAAGGTACTTCCTTCCGGTGTATAGCCCCTATATATATATATATATATATATATATATATATATATATATATATTTATATTACAGACCCCATCCTAATTTTTGTTTTGTATTCATAGCAATGGTTGTACTCAATGCTATTAATATTTCACCCAAAGAAGCATCTCTGCTGGTTAATCTTTCAAATGCAGTCTCTTCCAATTTTTGATCAGCAACATGACGAGCATCCAGATCTTTGTATGTGTTGTATGCAATGTCATGTTATTTACAAACTTCATCGAGAGGATTGATCCCCTTGTCCCCTCGTTGTAATCGATTCTCAAGTTTTGTCCCAGAACCACGGTATTGGTAACCAGTTACATGTAACTCGAATGGGAGCTTATTAATAATATCATTTACCAAACCTCGACCTTCTGCTACAGTAGTGTGTTTGATACTACGGACAGCGCGAGAAAGGAAGAGCTTCTCTCCAGCAGCTTTGCTACACTTAAAACTTGCTTAACATGAGCATATGAGTTTTTTGCTCAAGTGTGGAGCTCTTCCTAATCCAAGATTTTTGTAAAAATGCCCTCGGGAATTTTTCAGAAAGGAAGAGCTCTTCACATGCAGATTTGCTATACTTAAAACTTGTTCAACATGTTCATATGAGTTTTTTGTTCAAGTGTAGTACCTGCCTAACCCAAGAGTTTTGTAATCGGAAAGTATCAACCCCCCTCAAGCAGATTTGATAACATTTACAAAAATTGCATCAGCCAGATTTTTGTCTATAAACTTGTCAATTTTTGGCCACACCAGAAATTAAGCCAAAAATCCATACATACACACACATATTTACTTCCAGTTTAAGTTTAATTGGACCCCAGGTTCAATTTACTTATCTAATATTAAAACAATGCAATATGCAGAGACCCTCCGTTTCAAGTAATTCCCCTCGGTGTCAGTGTGTGGAATTCCCGAGACGGTAGTATTGATTTTTGCTTTGCATGTTTCTCCTCAGCGCCAGTATTTACAGAAATTCCCGAATATTGCATCAGCCAGTATTGTGAGACTGACTGAGGAGAACAGACGTGTTGATACAGTGCTTCTCATACTTACTGGTTTAAATTCATATTGAACAATATAAAATCTGATATTTGTTGTAATCCACTCATATTTAGAGTCAAGCTTATATTTGTCCCAGCCTGTTATACATAACAAGGTCATTGCCATTCTATACATGCATGTCCGTGCAGGCATTTGCGGAAGGTCAGTGTAAATGAATATTTATTCTCTTCTTACACTTGCGGGCTATTGGCTTTACAACCTGTCATAAGATAAGCATAGAGATTAGATTTAAAACCCAGGAAATTTTATATAAATACCAAAGCCAAAAATATTAAGTGTATACACACATACATACATACACACACACACAAAGCACAGTGTTGAACCCAACTGATATTTTTATCCAGCATAGAATTTTGATTTGAATCCCAAGAAATTGTATATAATAAACAACAGCAAAAATGCCAAATCAAAAATATTGTAATCAATGCAATAAAAATATATTTAGCTCTAATTGGGCCAGACACCAAAAAATTTGTAACCCGGACAAATACAGAACTCCCACAAAAATTTGCCCCAAATGCAATAGAAAATATAACATGGAATACTTCACATATAAACATAAAGATACTTGCTCTGCACAGTCATCAGCACAACCATCTACATCTGGTCTGAAAAGAAAGCACGAAGCACCTCTTAATGCCAGAGCAGCAAAACAGCCACGCCATGATCCTATCCGTAGCAGTTTTAACGGCCAATTAAGGGATCACAAGTTTGTATCAGAGCCAAGATGTGGCATTGAGAATTTCTTGAACAGTGTAAATCCTAAAGTGCAGGCAATTCTAAATGCACAAAATGGCTCTTATAAGCTCTCTCTCAAATTGTTTATACAATATAAGAAGCCAAACGCTACAAAATTTACACACCCCCACATAACAGAAACTGTACCGGTATATTCAAATCCAAATTTAGACACAATAATAAGCAGTTTAATGGATCAATTGAATATCAAACACTCTGAATTTGCAGCAAAAGAGTCCGGATGGAGCCTATGCGGCTCTCCGCACAAGCTATATGTTAATATTTCTGAATTCAGCCCATTACAAGGATCTACATATGTGCCATTACCTGCCAATATCAAAAACAAAAGAGCCGTGGTCAATATAAAAAATAATGACGCGAAATGCTTTTTGTGGTGTATATTAGCTGCTTTGTATCCAGTTTCAAGGGATCCTCAGAGAATAAGTTATTACAAACAACATGAACATCTTTTTGACGATGCAATGGAGGGTTTAGAATATCCAATGTCTGTTCAGAATATTGATAAATTTGAAAAAAGGGCCAGGCACATCAATGGCAAACAATTATCTATTAATGTATTTATTTGTTCCACTGGCAATTGCCCGATAGCACCTCTCAGAATCAGTACAATTGATGATGATTCTGCTATTCCGATTGATCTGCTCTTAATTGAAGGGGATGATACACACCATTATACTCTGATACATAATCTTGAAGCTTTGGTGAGAACACAACTAGACAAATCCAATACAATATTCAAGTTGTGCAGAAGATGCTTAACTGTATTTGATGGTCAAAAAATGGTAAAAGGGGTTCGTGAAAAAAATGCAGAAATTGCTAAAAACAAGTTAATTGAGCATCTGAAATACTGTGGGAATCATAAACCTGTTCATATGGTGATGCCCAATCCAAGTGAAAATTGCAAATTCAAAAAGAATGAAGCCTTGTTGGAACACCCAGCATATATTGTCTGGGATTCTGAATCAAATCTCAAATCTCTTGCATTCTGCAATCCAGATCCCGAAGAATCTTCAATTACACCATACCAGCTACATGAACCTTCCAGCTTTTGTTATGTGGTTGTACAGGATGGTGTAGCTAGTGAGCCATACTTATACATGGGACCAAATGCCATCAAAATATTTGCACATAGAATAGAAAATGAGTGCCGTGACATAGCATCTAACATCTTATTAAAATCAAAGCCTATGTTGCCTTTAACAGAGGAACAGATTGAAGATTTCAACAATGCAGAAAAATGCCCGGTATGTGATTCTGAATTTTCAGATACAAATATCAAGGTGAAACACCATTCTCATACAGATGGTCGATATAAACAGGCCCTGTGTAATAGCTGTAATATTAAGATCAAGAGACCAAAATTTGTCCCCATATTTTGCCATGGAGCATCCAATTATGATTTCCATCATCTGATCAGGTACGAGGGGTTTGAGAAGCAGAATTTAAATATTTTAGCTGAAAATGATGAGAAATATATATCTATTAGCAAAATAATTAAAGTTGATGGGGTTCCTATTCACATAAGATTTCTTGATTCTTACAGATTTTTATCTGCTAGCCTGCCCACACTGGCCTCTCAATTACCTGATGATCAATTCAAAATCACAAGTGCCTCGTTTCCAAATCAGGACCTGAAATTAATTAGGCGGAAGGGTGTATATCCATATGACTATGTTACAGATTTTTCTAAATTTGATGAATGTTCCCTGCCACCACAAGAAGAGTTTTACAGCAAAATCAGAGGATCTGGAATCACTGATGAAGATTATCACCATGCCCAATTGATGTGGAACAATTTAAAATGCAAGACATTTGGTGATTATCACATGGCATATTTGAAACTTGATACGACCCTCTTAGCTGATATACTGCAGGCATTCAGAAAATCTTCCATGCAAAATTATAGACTGGACCCAATATATTTTTACAGTGCCCCGGGCCTAGCATGGGCCGCAACATTTTTCAACACCAAAAAGCAATTGGATCTGATCCACGATCAAGATATGTATCTGTTTATGGAGAAATGTATAAGAGGAGGGATGGTGCAATGTTCCCAGAGATATGCCAGAGCAAATAACAAATATATTATGCTGCCTGATTATGATCCAGCACGGCCATCAAATTATATACTGTATGTAGATGCAAACAGCCTCTATGGCCACGCTATGATGGATAAATTGCCATATGCAGGGCTTGAATGGGTCGAAGATTTCAATATTGAGGATCTTAAGAATTTTGATGACAGTGAATATGGCCTATTCTTAGAGGTTGATCTGACAATTCCTGATAATTTACACAACAAATTTTCTGATCTGCCCCCAATTCCCGAGGTTCAGTGCTCACCTGGTTCTAAACAGAAGAAACTCATGATGACTCTGGAGCCGAAACAGGGATATGTCACATATTACAAAAACCTCCAGTTCCTGATGAAACATGGTGTTCAAGTGACCAAAGTTAGAAAAGTCTTGAGGTTCAGGCACTCAGAATGGTTGAAACCATACATTGATACAAACACAGAGCTTCGAACATCTGCAAAGAGCCAATTTGATAAGGCCTTGTTTAAATTGATGGTGAATTCAGTGTATGGCAAAACAATTGAAAATGTCAGAAAACATACCGATGTTAAAATAATTACTGACCCCAGCCTGAGCAAAAAATTGGTTGCAAAGCCCAACTTCAATTATAGAAGAATTTATGATGAGCACATGGCACTTTTCAACATGATGAAAACAAAGATTAAGTTTGATAAACCTATTTATGTAGGGGCTGCGATATTGGAATTGTCCAAATTACATATGTTAATATTGTATTATGATGTGCTGAAACCTTTTTATGGTGATCGTGTAAAATTATTGTACATGGACACGGATAGTTTTATTCTTGATATTCAAACAGAAGATGTTTATCAAGATATGGCACAGCCTGAATTGTTTCAATACTTTGATACCAGTGAACATACAAAGATTCAACACCACCACAACAAAAAGGTGCCTGGCAAGTTAAAAGATGAGACACTTGGTGATGTTATTGTGGAATTTGCTGGGTTAAGTGCCAAGGTGTACAGTTTTAAAACATGTAGTGCTGTTGTCAAAAAGGCCAAGGGTATTGGCAAAGTGACTGTGGAAAAAGATCTTGAATTTGAAGATTATAAAAATTGCCTCAAATCCCAGAATTCAATCAGAACATCAGAAAATAGAATTCAGAGTGAGGATCACTTGTTGACTTCAAATGTTGTAAGAAAAGTGGCTCTGGACCCACATGATGATAAGAGATGCATTTTATCATGTGGCATACATACTTTACCATGGGGGCATTGCGATTTGAAAAGTGGCAAACAATGCCCAATTACAGAGCATGATTTGAAATAAATAAACATGCCTATGAACTTATTTGGGTTCAAAAAACAGGCTATTATGGATCTGCCGACACCACAACCCTCTTCTGATATGCTGTCTAAACTGAGTGGCTTGTTAATTATTCATCTGAACAGCATACTTACAGATAATGATGATGAAACAGGTAAAACATTGTACATATTTAACAATAATTTAAATCATTACCAATTACCTGTAGGTGGGCAATTGCAATTTATTACAACCCCTGAGGGTAATGTCAAGATTTCAATAGGGAGAAATATTTATAGAATCAAGCACTCAAACATGGTTTCTGGCACTGTATATACTGTTTCTGCTGGTGACTGCTTATATATTGAGGTCCCGGGATCATATGACAAGCTTATACCCTTTTTTATAGAATTAAGAATCAGATACTCTATAATAAATAACCAATAAAACAAAAATGCCTAATGATATATTTGGTCATACAAGACATGAAGATCACAGTGATGAGATTCTGATGCTTGATGTCAGAGTCAAGAAATTAAGAAGTGATTTACAAGCTTTACTCACCACACTCAATGCCAGTCTTCAACTAGAAATTACAAATTTGCAATCACAATGCATGGACCCTCTTCTTAAAATTGATTCTGAACTCAAATTGTTGCTTCAAAAATATACTGATTTGGCTACATTGGATAATTTTCAAAGTTTAGAAGAAGCTGTAGCAGCTCTTCAAGCCAAATTTAAGACCCAGGCTACCAACTCCGAGCAATTGAAACAACAATTGGAGGAACAGATAAATAATGTCCAGGTACAGCTCCAAACAATTGTCAAAAGCATAAAATCACAAGAAGATTTTGATCTAGTGATTTCCACTCTAAAAGAACAGATTCAGTCACTACAGATACCTAATCTGGACCCTCTGAACAATGCCATAGCCGAGGTTAAAGGAAAAATTGAGACACTTGAAAATTTTATGAACAATTTGCCATCTTCTGATGCTTTGAATGCAATAACTCGGAGTGTTGCCAACATCAAGCTGCAACTTGAAACATATGAAGATTTTGGAAAAATTCAAAGTACCATAACCCATCTTGAAGGTACAATAGCAGCAGTGCAAAGTGATTTGGCAAATGTACTAGAATCCCGATTGCCTGGGATTGTAGATACCCTTGTCAGTGTCCAGCAACAGATCACAAAGCTTGAAAACCTCAACACTGAATCTGAGCTATCTCATTTTCATCACTTGATTGATGATATCCAAACAAAACTTGAAATTTTACAACAATCCACACCCTCTCAGGCAGATATAGCCCTGCTCCAAAATGCTATGCAAAATGTGGCTGATGCTTCTGAATTAAACAATGTAAAATTGGCACTTGAATCTTTGCAGAATACTGTGTCAAATCTTCCTACATCACAGGAACTTAAAAATATTAAGAGGGCAGTGAATAGGATATTGAAATCAGAAGATATAAAGAATATCCAGACAGAGATCAAACAACTTACTCAGACAGTTGCCACTCTACCAACCAATCAACATATTAATGAACTGCATGCCCTGTTTGAGGATATCAGAAGACAGGTCCATGATCTTACTGCTCAAAATTCAAAATTGGCAGTTGTTGAAAATTTGCAACAAATTAAAGCTAACATCAAGCAACAGCTAGGGACCATGGAATCCAATCAAGCAAATGCTCTGTCTGTTTTTGCCACCCAGCTTCAAGAGATTGTGCAACAATACAAGAAACTTGTTGTGGACATAAAGATCAAGCCAGGCCATGATGATGTTGTTAGGACCATCAATGAGCACCTTGAATCTGTAACAAGCAGATTGCTTACAGCAGAAAAGGAAATAACAGGCATAATCGAGAATCCAAAACATACAGTAATTCTTGAATTGTACAGCATCCCCAACAAAGAATATGATTCACCATTTACACCAGGAGGCAAAATATATATGCTGTCCCCTGCACAATTTTATTACCAATTTTTTGTTGGGGGCACATTGAGACCAATCAAGATCAAATATTGGCTTCAACCACAGGCACACCACTACCCTACCTTATCAATAACAAATGCTGACAACAAACCAAAAATCACCAGTGTGGAGTTAGAGGATTTTACAGACCCCAATACATTAGAAACAGCCTATACTGAAGATGATGGCACTTTGGAATTTAAAATACAAATAGGGGACAAATTATATTTAGAAAATCCTGCAGTATCAGCTGCTGAACACCCCATAGTTGCAATATTCTTGTTTTCATATTATGTCTAGACAAATTATTGTTGATGAATTACACAGACAAGCCAGACATAATTTTAAGAGACTCCCAGTAGTCACAAAAGGCATAGATGATTTATGGCAGAGCGACTTGATTGAAATGGCAAGTGGGCAGTTGAAAAACTTAGACAAAATCAACAAGGGCTACAAGTATCTACTCACTGTCATAGACACATTTTCAAAATTTGCCTGGGCTGTGCCACTCAAATCCAAGACTGGAAAATGTGTTACAGAAGCCCTCAGGACAATCATCAATCATTCAGGAAGATCACCGCGCTATTTGCAAACAGATAATGGCAAAGAATTTTATAATTCAGTGTTCCAACAATTTATTAAAAGCCGGTCAATAAAACATTACTCGAGTTACAGTGATCTCAAGGCCTCAATTGTAGAGAGATTCAACAAAACCCTAAAAAATCTTATGTATAAACAATTCACACTTCAAGGTAATTAT
Organism: Lepisma saccharinum; assembly: GCF_977018435.1. Classification (NCBI taxonomy): domain Eukaryota; kingdom Metazoa; phylum Arthropoda; class Insecta; order Zygentoma; family Lepismatidae; genus Lepisma; species Lepisma saccharinum. The sequence goes on from NC_139230.1 coordinate 140,507,467, forward strand.
AAATGGCTTAATATTCTTCCAGAACTTCTACATAAATATAACAACTCGGTCCATTCCACAATCAACATGAAACCCTCTGAAGTAACTTCATCTGATGAGCAAAAATTGATCAGGACTGTTTATTATCCTAGATACCAGCCAACAACAAGAAGGGCCAAATACAGGGTGGGCGATCAAGTAAGAATCAGCAAATATAAGCACTTATTCAAAAGAGGCTTTACAAGAAACTGGAGCACCGAATTATTTACAGTGGTTCAAGTTAAACCTGGGACCCTTAACACATATATAATAAAAGATCACCGAGGAGAAATTCTCAAAGGCCGGTTCTATGAACAAGAGCTCAGCAAAACTAAACAGCCTGACACATATCTCATAGAAAAAATCATCCGCAGAAAAGGTAACAAGTTACTTGTCAAATGGCTGGGTCATCCGGAAAACAGCTGGATCGATGCAGACAAAGTGATAATATGAGCACCTGGGATGTTATAAAAAGGCTGCCAGAACCCGAACAGCAGAATAAGAGAAATGGCAACTTGCTGCCTGATAATATTAGGTGTCTTATTGTTGGGCCATCTGCTTGTGGTAAAACTACACTAATGGTTGATAATTTTTTATTGGCACCCAACTGGTTAGACTGGAAAAACAGGCACTTGTATGTTTTCTCTAAGAGCTTGGAACAATTAAAATATCAGCAGCTGATGAAGCTATATGATGGATTGGATATTGCCACTTTTGAACCAGATGTTAAGCCACTTCATGAATGTCTCGATAATTCTGTTGTTGTGTTTGATGACATTATACTGGATAATCAAAACAAGGTTAGGAATTTTTTTACACAGGGCCGACACAAAAACATTGATTGCTTCTACCTGGCACAGACTTTTTCTAAAATACCGAAGCAGCTGATCCGAGACAACAGCAATTTTATATGTGTGTTTCATCAAGACCATACCAACCTCAAACACATACATGATGAATATGTAGGTGGGGACTTGAGCTACAATGATTTTTCCAAGTTTTGCAGCAGGTGCTGGAACCAGGACAGTTATGGGTTTGTCACAATTGATATGACAAGAACACCCAATAGTGGCAAATACAGAAATAAAATCAACGATTTTCTAGACGTTGAGACATATATAAATAACCATGAAAAGGCCAATCATTGATGATCTTAAGTTAAGAGATTATCTTGTAAAAAGATTTAAGGGATGGAAATCAGAGAACCGTGGAATTTATGAAAAACACAAACAAACAGAACAGCCTGTAATTGATGCTATTAATAATTTAGGTAAGAATATCAAAACTGTTACAGAGCAAAATCAAGATTTGATCACAGAGCTTGTACCTGTAGCTGCAAGGAACATATTAGATTATCCATTCACCCCACTTTCCAGTATTCATACACCTAGTCCTGTTGCTCCTAGAAGAATTGAAGCTACACAGGATCCTATTGAATTGGGTCTTCTTGCTCAAAAATATTTAAGCACACCTAAAGACAACAAAGATGAGGTGTTTGGCTTATATGCTGACACAGAGCTTGATGGGAGCATCATACATAGAATTGGCAATTTCAGAGTAACTTTTATGGGAGATGATCTCATTGTATATTCAGAATCTCGTCTCGGAGAAAAAGGTGCTTTTGTTAAGTACCCCGGAACACCTGGATTGTGGGAACTGATGACTAGGAAGAGGCCTGGCAGCTATACAGATCAAGATTATGAACATTACAAAGAAATATTAATAAAATCAGATGCTCTATACCAGAACAATGATCCCACACAAAAAAGGGTCAAGTCTAGCAGTGGAGCAAAATACAATAATTTAATCAAGCCCATACGGTCACAAATCAAGACAGGTAGTGGAATCAAACAATACAACACCCTGCCTAAAGAATTTGTGTGGGTTGATGATGTCAGGAAGCTTGTAGATAGGTTGCTGGTGATAGCCGGGGAGGAAAATGCTGGCAACCACAATTTTTACAATGAAAAGGTTGGAATTATGGACATGATAAGCACCAAATTATCTTATTTTATAGTGAATGACCCTAAGGGGATTGGATATCTTATAAAAATTATTAATACTCTACCCCCTAAATTTTGGAATATTTCTGAGGGTCGGGGACTGGTTAATGACATTATAAACAAGCTGCCATTTGAACTACACATTCCAGGCTATCAGTATTGTGGTCCCGGCACAAAATTGGAGCATAGATTAAACAGAGGTGATCCTGGTGTTAATCCCCTAGATGCTGCTTGTAGAGACCATGACATAGCATACAACACACATTCTGATCTTGACAAGAGACATGTTGCAGACAAGAAATTAGAAGAGGCTGCATTTGGTAGATTTGTAAGCAAAGATGCTTCTTTGAGTGAGAGAATAGCAGCATTGGGAACCACCATAGCTATGAGCACCAAACAAAAACTGGGGTGGGGGTTGTGAATATGTATATAATAAACCTACAATGAAGGCCAAGGGTGTTATGTATCAAATACCTTATGCAGGTCTTAAATCTCTTAAAACTATTGATAGTCTTTTAACCAAAAAGCAGCGCAAGAAAAAAAATTCTTGTCTTGCAAAGGGCCATGGTATGAAATTGTTGCTTAGCACCCCCCAATTAAAAAAATTACAGCAATCAAGAAAAAAATCACATGTGGGGGGGTTCATATTTACCATCCCTGCCATCTTAGCAGCACTCGGGGCTGTTGGGAGCTTGGCCGGGGGATCAGCTGCCATAGCAAAAACAGTAATAGATGCCAAGAAGAATAAGGCAGAATTAGATGAACAGAGGCGCCATAACCTGGCCATGGAGAAAAAAGGCAAAGGTGTTAAGAGAGCCATGAATAAGTTTAAAAAAAACAAGAGCCGCTTACAAACCAAGATATTGAAGCTTTAATCAAGCCACTGGGCATCAAACATTTTAGGGGTGTGTACATGTCTGATTCTTTACCAGAGCAACCACTCAACAAAGAGTGTGGCATTGTTAATTTGGATGAGTACAAAAATCAGGGCACTCACTGGATCTGTTATCTTAAATATTTAAACAATGAGGCATTTGTGTTTGATTCATTTGGAGGTGTTCCACCTGAAAATTTAGTAAAATATCTAAAATCAGCTAATCTTTATTACAATAATGCCCGTGTTCAAAACTTCAAAGATGTTAATTGCGGACATTTGTGTTTATCTGTTCTCAGATATATGTCTCAAATAAATAAACCATCAATTGAAAATTTTCAAAAGGCCTTGTGGTATTTAAAACATCATGGGGGTATTCCATCTCACCAGCCAAAATTCAATATTGAAACTCAAATTGCATGATGACATAGTGTATCCCAAAACAATAGCTCTCAGAGCATTTTACGGCATGTACTTGATACCTAATATTACGCACCACAACAACACAATTGCAGTTGGGGATCAAAAAATTGTCATCACTCCAGGGCAGTATAATCTGTCCACTCTAAATGCTCAATTACCCAGAGGTATAGTGTTAAGTCAAAATTCTGTCACTCACCGAGTAGAGATTGTATCTGCTACAGAAACAGTGGATCTGGGTACTATAGGAGAGCTGTTAGGCTTTGAGAACAACACAAAACTTGAAGCGGCCATCAAACACACTGCTATGAATATACCTAAATTCTTAGCCATAGAGACTCTGAATATTCACTGTAATGTGGCCGAGGGTATGATCACCAAATCAAATGGCATAGGCACTCACAAACAAACTGGCATCATTGTAACATTCAAACCTAATTCCGAATTTATGGAGCCAATCATCTACAATCCATCCCCAACATTATATTTTCCTGTGTGCCATAATAGAATAGATTATATTGAATTGATGGTCACTAATGAAAAAGAAGAATTAGTTGATTTTGCTGGAGCCACAACAACTGCAATCATAGAGATTAATATTTAAATAAAAATACATACAATGGAAAATATTGAGAGTTATGAGCTACAATCATTCCCTCCAAACAGGAGGACATTTGCAAATTTAAATCAACCCAACACAGAAATAGAGGTTGATCTTGATGTAGGGGACGGATTTATACACCCCCACAGAGCAGATCTATACATCAAATTTGATGTTGTAAAGCTCGATGGTACAGATTATCCTGCAAATTCAAACATAAGATTGGTAGATAATTTTGTGCCGCATCTGTTCTCTGAAATTGAGATCAGAAAGCATGGCGTTGTTATAAACAGAGTGGATTATCCCGGCATTACCTCCACGGCTTTGGCTACATTAAAATTATCCAAAACCGAGGCTTCATACTATCAAATAGGTGGATTTGAGGCTGGTGATAAAATATTATCTAAAAACCACACAGTGCTGTTCCCCATGCGCCTGTTGCCAGGATTCTTCTCGGATTACAAAGATATTATGTGGAAGGGTGGGTTAAGAATTACATTTAGAAGAGCTGCAAATGATAATAATGCTTTGATGAGATACAGCACATTAAACTCTACAGGGGAAGCTCTGCCTAATACCTTACCTGATGAAGGCAAATGCATTATTCAGACTATGGAGCTAAGAATCCCTGTTGTTGAATATGAGGCCAGTTACGCTCTTAAATACAAAGCTGATATCCTAAAAAATCCACAGGTTCCTCTGCAATTTTACACATATCAATCTGTACAGAAGCCTGCCTCTGGCACATATTATGAATTTGATGCTACAAATTCATTCTCTAGTATACAATACGACATGCCTGATTTTGTGGTGGTACTGTTTCAGACTGGGAGACACAATAATCAGGAAAAAAATTCAAGTAGATTTGATAACTGCAACATCAAAAATATATATCTTAAAAATGGCAGAAATGAGGTTTTTCCTAGAGAAAATTACAATTTAGACATTTCCAAGGATGATTTTCTCAAATTATATGAAGCTTTTTCGGCTTTCAAGCGTGTCACTACTGGCAGTACTGACATGTATTACACACCAGATGAATTCAAGACACGGAGACCCATGTTTGTAATTAACACTTCAAAAAGGAAACAAGTTGTGGTTAATGACAGGACAAACATTAAAATTATCTGTGAATTCCACGAGGCTTTACCTGAAGACACCATATGTAGCGTTATTCTCATAGGGGAAAAATCATATGTTTATGATGTAAGAAATGAGCGGGTCACAGAGCAGTTCTAGAGGCCCCATTCAAACACAGAGGCCCTTTGGATATAAAACAACACTTTACCGTCAGAAAATATATTACCTACCCATTTTATACCACCCCTGCTCGTAGCAGATACCTACCCAAAACACAACACATCTGCCAAAAGCTGAAATACAGAAATATTGTAATAATTATTCTGTAAGTTACAGACTTGTGTACAACAAAACCAAGCCTAAATACAATTCAGTTTGCATGACAATATCCGAGAAGGAATTTCCTCAATATGATGGATGGTCCCTGAAAGAGTGCATAGTGTAGATAAGAATTTTTCTTTGAGTTCCATGACAAATGACATGTAATTTCCCTCGGAAAAGGCACAGTACAGGTAATATCAACAGATATAATCACTCAGGCATACAGAAAGAAGGCAATTACTCTTTGATGATGAATAACTCTGAAAAGACGCAGTGTAGATTATATCTGTTGGCATACAACTCCCGGGCAAGCATGATTAATTGTTGGCCGAAACATGGGACTGATCAAAAGATTGGAAAGAACATGCGAACAATTAATTATGTTTACTTGACCTCCATTCTATTGTATTGATCAGGCAGTTTTGCCCGTATTGTTGAGCTGATATTTTACCCAGATAATAAAACTCTGGTGATTCTTAATAGAGAATAATTTTGCTCTGTTGTATAACATTTTTTACCAAATTTAAGATCTGGGAGCTATCAACTAGCAGTATTTATTCTCAAAATCTCACATATGGAATGCCACATCTATCAGGACTCGAACCCAGAGCCCCTTGTTTACAAAACTACAATATTAACATTTTGCCATCAGATTTTATGAGGACTCAAACCCGAACTTTTTGATTACAAGGCAATAAAAACCATGCACCACACTCCACTCGGTCTCAGAACCCAATAGATATCAATTCAAGATTCCTGGGATTTTGACAGAAAAACATACTATAAGCTTAATTTCTGGTGTGGCCAAAAATATATCACTTTTTGACAAGTTTATGGACAAAAATCTGGCTGATGCAACTTTTGTAAGTATCCACAAATCAATCTGAAGAGCTCTTCCTTTCTGAAAAATTCCCGAGGGCATTTTTACAAAAATCTTGGATTAGGAAGAGCTCCACACTTGAGCAAAAAACTCATATGCTCATGTTAAGCAAGTTTTAAGTGTAGCAAAGCTGCTGGAGAGAAGCTCTTCCTTTCTCGCGCTGTCCGTAGTATCAAACACACTACTTGCTACATTGTAGAATTTAGGAGGTAGAGTATTGATAATTTTAATTAAGTATCCTATAGCTTTGGGATCATTTACAATAAAATGAGCTAGTTTATTGCTAATCATGTCTACAATACCCATTTTCTCGTTGTAAAATTTATTGTTCCCTGCATTTTCTTACCCATCTATAACCTGCAATCTATCTATGAGTTTTCTCACATCATCTACTCACACAAATTCTTTAGGTAAAGGATTGTAATGTTTGATACCACTACCAGTTTTGAGTTGGTTCCAGATAAGTGTAATAAGATTCTTAAATTTGTCCCCACTGCTGGACTTAACTGTATTCTGACTGACATAGTTATTTTGATATAAAGCATCCGATGGTATCAAAATATCTGAGTAACTATGATAATCTTCTTCTGTAAAATTTTCTGCTTGTTTCTTGGTGATGAGCTCCCATAATCCAGGATTACCAGGATACCTGGACCAGCTATTTTTTCCACCAAAATTAATTTTTATGTTGTCCCCTTCGAATATTACTCTACATTTCCCAATTTTCCAAATTATTCCTTCAATTGTTTCCATGGTCGCATACAATCCAAACACTTCATCTTTTTCAAATTGGCCTGTACTCAGGTAATCTCTTGCCAAGAGACCCAACTCGATTTTCTCTGGTTCTCTTATTCACTATCTACCAAAAAATAAATAAGCACATATGATGGTGGTTAATTTAGTATCTAATTTGAATCATTTAGTATCTAATTTGAATCGTGTGGCCTTCATGTTGTTCCTTGAGCAAGAGAACCACTTGTGAAAGTGATGGCGCGTTGTGCAGAGTTATCAGACTTTGATAAGGGCACAATTGTGTGCTGCCGCCTCAGCAGGGCCATAGCCGCAAAGTTAAACAGGCCGAAATCAACAATAGCATTTTTGCTTCGTAAGTGGAAGGTTCATGGACATTGTGACAATGGCGAACTTTCCAGGCGTCCAAAAAAATGACTAACAGAAATCGGAGAACCCTAAAACGTGAAATTGTTAAAAACAGCCGATGGCTACCATCAGACAGGACTTTACGGCAGCAACAGGGGCGTCAGTTTATATTGCAACATTGCGAACAGAGGCCCACCAACTCGGATATTCCGAGAGAGCAGCTGCACATAAGCCGCATATAACCAAAGTGAATAAAGCTCAGCATCTCAAGTGGTGTTTGGACCGTCCCAACTGGACACTGGAACAGTGGAAAGCGGTTCTGTGGAGTGAAGAGTCGAGATTCACAATGTTTCGGTCTGATGGACGTATATGGGTGTGGCGGCTACCCGGGGAACGGCTTCTACCAGAGTGTATAGTGTCTGCCAGGAAATTTGGTGATGGTGGAGTAATGGTATGGGGTTGTTTCTAGTACTACGTTTTGGGACCACTGGTGGTTGTTCGTAGCACAATGAACTCACAGGTAAACTGTTCAATACTAGACAATGAAATGTTCCCAACCTTGTGGCGTTTTTATGGAATGGACCACTGTTACTTCCAGGATGACAAAGCTAGGTGCCATGTTTCGGAACCTACTATGCAGTGGTATGCAAACAACAATTTTCACCGATTGGTTTGGCCTGCACAGAGACGTGATCTCAGTCCCATAGAACACCTTTGGGATGCATTGGACCGGCGGGTGAGGTCTCGGGAGATGCGGCCAAATTCCATTGTCCAACTGAGTGAGATATTGAAAGAGGAATGGCGACTTATTCCCATGGAATTCTTCCACGAACTAGTCGAGAGCATGCCTGACAGGTGGCTGCTGTTATAGTACCAAGAGGTGGCTCCACAAGGTTTTAAAAGGGTTCGCACCACCAAACAACAATTTTGTACAGGTGCCAATTACTTTTAGGTAGATAGTGTAGTTTTAGTAGGTGGTTGTTGGAGGGTCAGAGGAGTATGGATACTAGATGGGGTAGGTGGAAAATCTGCATAATTTTTAGCTGCAAAAAGGTACCAATTCGTTTAAGACATTTTTATTTTGTTCTGTGACACCCTTAATATCTTTACCGACACCACTGATGGCGTCGATAATTGGCTGGTTTTGACGTTTGTGTTGTTCATAGGATACACGATTCTCAATCTTCCAACCTTTGGAACACTTGGACAGGTTATCACGTAATTTCGAATGATCGTCAATTTAATGTTTTGACATATTTATTTTTTGATTAGAGGTTATTTTATATCGTTTCAACGTTCAAAATGTCGTTGATTTTATTTCGAAATTTTCCATTTTAAATTTTCTAGTCATGTCGATGGTAACAAATCCGAAATCGTCGCTGTTCCAAAAACATGAACTGAATTTTGAAAATTGGTTATAATTTAAGTCACCCCCCACGTAATCATCGTATACATGTTTCAAATTAGTATGATCTTGACGAAAAAAACAAATTTGGTTTGTATTATCTCGTGGTAATTGTTTAAGAATTTTGGAATAAATTTGAGCTAAATAAAACAGTCTATTTCTTTGTGACGACCCTGTGTAAAGAAATTTCGGATTTCGGTTTGATTTTCTAGAATCACATCACCAAAAACTACAACACAATTTTTCAGACAATCATTGAGAGGTTTTACATTTGATGCAAATGTAGCTATGTTAACTCCCTCGTACCGCTTCATGAGTTGTTGATATTTCGGTTGTTCTAAACTTTTAGAGAAAATATACTGGTGTCTATTTTCCAAATCTAGCCAATTACAATCACATCACCAAAAATTACAACACAATTCTTCAGACAATCATTGAGAGGTTTTACATTTGATGCAAATGTAGCTATGTTAACTCCCTCGTACCGCTTCATGAGTTGTTGATATTTCGGTTGTTCTAAACTTTTAGAGAAAATGTACTGGTGTCTATTTTCCAAATCTAGCCAATTAGGGGCAAGCAGGAAATTATCTACCAGAAGTGAGGTTTTACAACAACCAGAGGGACCTGGAATGAGGCACCTTGTATTTTCAGGTAACAACTCCCCATTTTTTTTTACTAGTTTCTACTAAATCTGGTACACGCTGGTGTTGGTGTGAAAGAATCACCTGGATTGCTTCTACCCAACTTCTTTCTGGCAGTCCTAGCCATTTAACATACAATTTATTATTTTTCTTACCTAATATTTTCTGAATTAAATATGTATCTGGATATTTGGTTTACTGAGTTCCTCTTCATATAATGTTCCCTTAGTAGACCCAAATGGACAGTTCACAAACCGAAAATGGGGCTCGGTGGGGCTCGGAAAAACTTCAAAAACTCACTTTCTCTCCACGTTCCGCGCCTTATTTATTGCGCTGACGATGTTTCACACGGAAGAAAACAGCACCAAAACCTCAAAAACTCACTTTAATTAATTGAGGTTCACCAAAACCTAAAAAAAAAACACACCTTCTCTCCACGTTCCGCGCCTTATTTATTGCGCTGACACAGCGTGATGAGTAAATGCACTCTCTCATCCTTGAGGGATGAATGCACCTTATCGTAATTTTCCAAGCCCAGGGGCCATGTTTATATATCGTGACCTTTGTAAACCTCTCTCTCTCTCGGGAACGATGTGCCGCACACACACATATGCGCGCGTGCCTGTATTGTGACGCAAGCAAACAAACAAAATAATAATTGTTTTTTTTTTGTTTTGTTTTTTTTAGGATTCCTGGCCCCTATAACCTCGCCAGGGTGCGTGGTGCCCAACCAAAAAAGTAAAGGTTCTAACGGCTGCGTTCCCGTACGGCCTTCGAACGTAAAATTGGTTCACCTGAGATCGAATCTCTTCGGGTATGTCTTTCAGCTCGTACATCTGACCGTACATGCTGTTCATCATCAACTTCGCCGTGTTCTGTTTGGCGTCCATTTCAAGCAGTTTGCCCGGTGGCAAGGTCTTCTCCTTGCAATTCTTAACTTCCTTGATTTTTTTACGCAAGGCCATGATCTTGCGAATGCACGTGGCGTTGAGCGTGTCGGGCGAGAAATACACGTGGAGATCCGCGTCCATGCAGCCGGTTGGGGATTCGTGTTGCCGCGATAAACGTCGACTTCCGTACCCGCCGGAACGGACGTTCCGGTGTGGAATTCGCGCCATTCCCAAAGTTCACGTTGAAAGGGGGGGGAGTCCGGCTGCGACCATGACGCTCGGATAGAGTGACGTGAAGTCCAGCACCAAAATAATCTCGTCCTCCGTCCTGTTCTTGAGTGCTACGTTCATGTGAGGGTTACGGTGCACGTACCCCCCGACCAGCTTGTGGTGGTACTCGAGATGCTGCCGTGGGAAACACAAACAACGCCTGTTCTGCAACGCTTCGCTGAAATAGTAATGCGAGAGATGCAAGTTGAGTTGGTGCCCTCGAACCTGGTCCGCGCGCAGCACGCTCTGGCAGCACGTGGAGACGATCGTTTGCACGAGTCCGTTTTTTCAGAAACACGCGTCCCTCACAAGCATCGAATCCTGGATGTTGTATTGCAATAAATCGTCTATCTTGTTTTTCTCGTATAGCGTCTGCACGGTTTCGCCCTCGGGCATCATTTTTTCTCCCAGGTTGAAGTACAACGAAACGTACTTCAGCGTGTACGAGGAGAGGTTCCCGAAAAGGTAACGCACCACTTCGATGCCGTCCAGTTCGAGTTGATGTCGGGCGGCGACGGTGTTCGGCTGCACACCCCAACCGCTCGCACAAGTCGGGTCGCCCTAAACTCAGAGGCCTAGTGAGTTGGCAATATTGATATGACCTAGTTTTGCTTATATTGTCATCGCAATCGGATGTGACGACGGGTGGGGGAGAGATGACTTTCGTTCGGTGTGGATGTAGGTCAGATCAAACACAGTACTGTGAAAGTTTCTGTAGAGAAGAGTAACGTTTTTTGCAACTGTACGCGATTATACAACCGTTTTGTGTGTGTTAAATTGCTAGCATCTTTTTGTAGGTAAGTTTTGTTTCTTGTTATTTCTCTTGCATGTGTGTGTGTTAATAATAATAATAATTGCGAGTGGCGTTAGTGAACAGGAAGTGGTGTTTTGATTAAACATCAAAATTTACGCTAAACAAAAAATATGAGCATTCATAACGTGCGTTTGAAGAAAACTATTCTTCATCGCGAATAACATAAAAGCGAGGTAACAATCGGAGGGAGGGGAGGGACGATGATTATGATCATGTTAGTTTACTCATGGTGGATGGTATTGACGCGTGTACTCTGGGTTGGATTTGTTTTTTTAAGTCTGCTTTATGCACAGTAAGGCTAATCGAAACTGGACCTACAGTGGGATCCGAACCACCTCCGCCGGGTATCGAACTTGGAGTTTAAAATTATACAAGTGTACAGGGGAAACTTTATCTTTTTGAATTTGTTGATACTCTGGGTTGGATTTGTTGTTTTAAGTCTACTTTATGCACAGTAAGGCTAATCGAAACTGGACCTACAGTGGGATTCGAATTATACATGTACACAGAGGGAAACTTTATTTTTTTGTATGTGAAGGTTCTAAGGTTTTGTGAACATGTTGGAAAAGCACTAGTATATACATAGAGCAAAGTTACAAGGTTCTACGTCCCATAGGAGTCCTATTGGAAACATAATGATTAGTGCTTAAACAAGAATATTTTCATAGTTTCACACCTCTACTAGATTGGTAGAAAAATATACTAGTAGGCAATAAAATCTGAAGAAGATTCGTGTCTAGCAAAAATAAGCTAAATAGAATTACACATGCATACAATATTTATTGTGCTTTTTTCTATCTACAATCATATTTTTCTTATATATATTTTTTTATTTTTTATAGGGTTGATTAAAGCACATATTTGAGGAAGACAACACCACCCATATATAAATAAACCCCTCAAACTAACACTAATTAGAATTAGCTTACAAAATTTTTCTCATAAGGCATTTTTGTTTTGTAAACACTCTACCACCAACAGATCACATATAAATAAACATACCCCGAAAAAGAAAAAATGCGCTCCATGAAAAGTTGCCCTGTGTGCAAAAGAACCATATCAAGCAAACATTTTGCAAGACACTGTCGCACCTGCGTGCCAGGCAAGCATTTGGCTGCCACCGAACTGTGTCCTAGATGCAGTAAACATATTACAATTGCGTATGCCAAGAAGCATAAGCTTACTTGTCTAAGCGAGAGTACATCTGGGGCTCAGCCTTCGACCTCCACCAAGAGGAAGGCAGAAGCAGCCTCCATCAATGCACTACCCACCAAACGCGTCAAGCCTGCGATGAAAGCAGACCGGTCTGCTTTCGGAGGAATATTAGAAGATTATGTCCGATTGTCGGAAGGTTCTTGCGATGTTCGTAGCTTTTTAGAGGAGAAGCGAGCAGAGATAGTTTCTATTCTTAGTAATGCACTGGCTACGCACTCCTCCACTAAATTCTACGGTACGCTATGTTGCACATACAAGAAGCCGACCGATGAAAGGTACACTTTCTTTCATGCAACGAAAGCAAAAACGCTGCATCTGGCGGATGGTGACAGCATTGGGGAAATTTACGACAAGTTTGCCGAGGAGCTACTGATTAAACAGGAGGAGCACGAGGCCACAGGCTCGGGCGTTTCGCTGTGCGGTGAACCCCATAAATTGTGTGTTACTTTTAGTCAGTTTTCACCAATGTCCGGGTCTAGTTACGTCCCCTTACCACCAGATGTTGCAGCAAAAAAGTCTGTTCTGTATATTCAGAACAAGGATAACAAGTGCTTCGTCTGGTCGGTGCTGGCAGCGTTGCACCCCGTCGACTGGAAAAATCAACCGCGTCGTGTTGGCCACTACATGCAGTACGAGTCGGAGTTGGAGGATGCAATGGTGGGAATCGACTACCCGGTGGCAAGTTGGCAAGTTTGAGGCACGTGCTCGCAACTTACAATTAGCCATAAACGTTTACGGTCTCACCGAGAACAAAAATGAGGTCCACCCCATCCGGGTGAGCAACGTGAGCAACAACGAGGCACGAGAAATCAACCTCCTGCTCATGAAGAATGAGACACAACACCACTACACCCTCATTCGCTCGCTCTCCCGGTTGGTGTCGAGTCAAAAAAGCAAGCATGATGGTAGCATAGAAGTTTGTCGAAGATGTCTGATCACTTTTGACAACCGACAACAAAAACACCAGAGCTTACAAGGAGAAAACATCGCTGCCGAGAAGCTCGCTCGCAACATGCGTTACTGCGGTACCAACAAACCTGCACGAACTATTCTACCCAATCCTGATGCGACAGAAAAATTTAGCTTGCACAGCGCCATGGCAAAGCATCCTGCCATCATTGTAGCAGACTTCGAAGCCTTCCTCGAACCCCTCTCCACCTGCTATCCCGATCCCGAAGTTTCTTTCACCACCCCTTACCAACTCCACGAGGCCTCGAGTTACGCCTACGTTGTGGTGCGGCGAGACCAACGTGTTGCCCCCGAGCCGTATGTCTATCGCGGTCCCGACCCGGTCAAGCACTTCTTGCAGAGGATGGTAGAAGAGGCCCAAAAGATAGGAAAGGTGTTGCTGTCCTTCAAGCGCATGCGACGACTTTCTCCTAAGAATAAGCGTAGGCACGAGGAGGCAACCAACTGCCCTGTTTGCAACTTGGTATTCACCGACGATAACAGTAAAGTGCACCACCACGACCATTATGGTACTGGTAGCTACATCGGTCCGTGGTGCAACACGTGCAACTTAAAAGCTAGGGACCCGCGCTTTATTCCCATCTTCTTTCACAACGGCTCGGGATACGATTTTCATCACTTGGTACCCCATCTCGGCTACGATGATAGTCGTATCAGGGTCTTAGCACAGAACGAGGAGCGCTACATTAGCGTGAGTAAGTGGGTGTCTATCCCCGAATTGGAAGCAACTATCGAGGTTCGGTTTCTTGACTCGCTGCGTTTCCTCCATGCAAGCCTTGATGCTCTTGCAGGCAAGCTTAGGGACGAGCAGCTGACTATCACTGCAGCTAGTTTTCCAAACTTGGATGTTGGGCTCATCAGACGTAAGGGGGTCTACCCCTACGAGTACGTAACGGACCCCGACAAGTTCAAGGAAACATCGCTCCCTCCACAGGATAAATTCTACAGTCGTCTGAGAGGCTCTAACATAACAGATGAGGAATACCAGCACGCCCAGTCCATGTGGAAAGAGTTAGGTTGTCGAAATTTTGGGGATTATCACGACGCATATTTAAAGCTTGACGTGACGCTTCTCGCGGACGTTTTGCAGGCATTTCGCGCGACAGCAATAAACATCTATCACCTAGACCCTGCCCACTTCTACAGCCTCCCCGGACTGGCATGGTCGGCCATGCTGCTCATGACCAGGATTAAACTCCAGCTTCTTAATAATGTGGAAAAGTTACTTTTTTTGGAACGAGGCACCCGAGGCGGTATGGTCCAGGTGACGCAACGCTATGCACGTGCTAACAATCAATACATGGCCACCGGTTACGATCCCTCTAAAACAACAAGCTACATCCTCCACACAGATGTAAACAACCTGTATGGATTTTCCATGATGCAGAAACTTCCGTACAAGGGATTCGAGTGGGTTAATCCTTCGGATTTCGACATGAAAAATTTCGAAGATAGTACATACGGATTTTTTGCCGAGGTGGACATTAAATTCCCTGAGAAGCTCCATGATGTATTCAGCGAGTTACCACCTGCTCCAGAATTTAAGCGTTTACCTAACTCGAATCAACCCAAGCTCATCATGGATGTTGAGCCCAAAGAGAGGTATGTGATACATTACCTGAATCTTGCTTGGTTGATGAAGCAAGGTGTTACAATTGGTAAAATTCATCGCATCCTCAGGTTCGAGCACAGTAACTGGTTAGTACCCTACATCAAAGCCAATACCGAACACCGCATCGCTGCAACCTCGGAGCTTGACAAAAACTTCTTCAAGCTGATGAACAATGCTGTGTTCGGTAAAACGATGGAGAACGTAAGAAATCGCGTGGACGTTAGGCTGGTTACCAATGCGAAGCGATGTCGTAAGCTGATTGCAAGCCCGTTGTTTAAATCAAGGACTATTTATAATGAGCAGTTGGCTCTGGTCCACATGGATAAACCTGTGGTGCACCTAAACAAGCCAATTTATGTTGGTGCCACGATTCTGGACTTGAGCAAGTTGCATATGTTTGAGACACATTATGGTACACTGTGCAAACATTATGATCGTGGCATTTCTCTTTTATATACAGATACGGACAGCTTGGTCTACCATGTTCGCACAGTTGATGCATATAAGGATATAGCGTCGATTCCAGCTTTCATCAAGCTTTTCGACACGTCAGGCTATCCCCAGCCGAACCAGTACGGCATCCTGCCCCGAAACAAGAAGGTGCCCGGTAAACTCAAGGACGAGAAGGACGGGGATGTTATTCTTGAGTTTGCTGGACTTCGGGCCAAAGCCTATGCAATTCGGGCCCAGGGGTCTGTCACCAAGAAGGCCAAGGGTGTAGGTAGGCAGGTTGTACAAAAGCATCTCGCATTCGAGGATTATGTTGAATGCCTGAAAACTCGCTCACCTGTTCTACGAAAAGAGTATCGAATCCAGAGCGTCAACCATAAATTGACAACCAACATTGTCAGGAAGATTGCTTTGGATGCGCACGATGATATGAGGTGTATCCTGAAGTGCGGAATTCACACACTGCCGTGGGGGCACTATCGCTTAGCAGAAAGCAAAACCTGCAACATATGCCCATCTTCAACAGAAGATTCATAAAAACAAAACAAAAAAAAACATTTTGTTAGTCATTACAAAGAAACAAAAAAAAAACAAAAAAAAACACTGACTGTCATTACAAAAAAAACTTTGACCGTATTCTTAAATAACCAGCATGCCTATGAACTTGTTCGGTTTCAAAAAACAGATCACCATGGAAACCATACCAGATCATGAAGTCTTACCTTCCGTGTTACCTAAACTCAACGGTCTGTTGATCATTCACATCAACAGCATTTGGACGAAATTGGATGAAGACGTCGGCAAAACTTTTTACATCTTCAACAACAATTTACATTTTTACGAAATTCCGATCGGTGGGAAACTTCAAATCACCGTGAATCCGGAGAACGCAGGCGAAATCAAAATTTCTACCGGCAAGAATATTTTTCGAATGAAGCACGACAAGGTACTTTCTAACATGTCGTACGATGTGTCTGCAGGAGATTATCTTTACATGGAACTCCTCGGAGATTACGACAAACTCGTTCCTCTCTTCGTAGAATTACGAATCGTCTATCCTATTATAAATAACCGTTAACCAAAAATGCCTAACGATATTTTCGGCAACACCAAGCGTGTAGACCACGCAGAAGAGATTCTCATGTTATATATTCGAGTTAAAAAGTTGAGGAGCGATTTGATCGCTTTGCAGGAGACCTTAAACAAAAGTTTAGAGTCGGAGATCGCTACGCTCCAAACGCAATGTCTCGACCCCATTCTGAAAATCGATTCCGAACTGAAAACGCTCATAAAAAATTATGTCGACGTACCTTCTTACGACAACGTTCAAAATATACAGTTGAGCGTTGATTCGCTTCAAAATGATTTGGCCAAATTACAGCAATTTCAATCGAAAAATGAAGATTTGGAAAAATTGAAACTCGAAATCGAAGAACGAACTTCCGCAATCGAAAAGAATTTCTCTGAACTTCAAACCGTCGTGAACGATATCGACGCAGAACGCTTGCACTTCGTTGTTTCCAAATTACAAGAAGATTTCACCGGCACGTTGGAAGAAATTAAATCCAAGTTACAGACTTTGGAAGATACCATGACGAACCTACCATCGTCAGACGAACTGCAGGTCATCGGTAAAAGCGTCGCGAACATAAAAATTCAATTGGAGGCTTATCGAGATTTCGAACACATTCAAACCACCATCGCCACGCTTCAGGTGTCTCTGGAGTTGATCAACGAAGAAATTAAAAATATTCACGCTGAAGCGAACGCGTTGACGAGCATTCAAGACACGTTAAGCACGGTTCAGCAGAATATCGATAATTTAGAAAATTTGAAGGTCGAATCCAATCTTGCTCATTTTCATCACGTACTCGACAACATACAGGCTGACTTGGAATCGTTACGGACGAGCGTGCCTTCGAGCGAAGATTTGGAAAAATTGAAAACGGCGGTG
Source organism: Lepisma saccharinum (assembly GCF_977018435.1). Lineage (NCBI taxonomy): Eukaryota > Metazoa > Arthropoda > Insecta > Zygentoma > Lepismatidae > Lepisma > Lepisma saccharinum. The sequence goes on from NC_139230.1 coordinate 140,524,982, forward strand.
ACGGCATTATCCGATTCGAGCGACGTCAAAAGTTCGTTGAGCGATCTCGAGAGTAGGGTGGCCAATCTCCCCACCTCCAAAGAATTACACGCTTTGAAAAGAAACATATCACGTATGCTGAAACGACTGGAAACGGAAACGGCGAACGTGGAACAGATTCGAGACGAACTTGCTTCGCTCGTGTCGACGTTGCCCACTTCGCAGAGCGTCGCCGACCTTCACACGCAGTTTACAGAGATGCGAAGCATCGTGAACGATCTTACCGAGAAGAGCTCGAAAATGAATCAAGTCGAGAACCTTCAGAACATTGTCGTCAACATCAGAGATCAAGTTGGAGTGCTGGAATCCACGCAGGAATCGACGCTGGCCTCTTTCGGTGCCAAGTTGCAAGAACTCAACGAAAACTACAAGCAGTTGAACGTGGAAGTGAAAATCAAACCGTCATTTTCTGCCGTAACGGATACCATAGTCGAGCATTTGTTGCCCATCGAAAATAAACTGGGACACGTTCACAGTAATCTGCTCGGCGTCGACACTACTGGTACTCGTACTGGTCTCACGGCAGAAAAGCTAGCGTTCCCACCATTACGTTGATATCGAATCGTGGTGTCCAGAAAGCAGGAAACATTCCTCTGGCACGTTGGAACGAAACGCGCAACATATATGAAATACACGAAGACGAAGACCTTACCGTTTTCGACGTGAGTGCCGGCGATAAGCTGATCGTTCAAAACACGAGTGAGGTGCCACCCTCTTTGAATCCCATCACGCTGGTGCTTCTCTTCAAACGTAATCTCTAAAAAAAAAAAAAAAAATGTCTAGGCAAGCCATCGTCCAAGATTTGCATAAACCTGCACGCCGCAACTACGAATGTTTGGCGGTGGTAACCAAGGGCATCGATGACCTCTGGGAAAGCGACCTCGTCGAGATGAGTAGCGGCAAGTTAAAAAACGTACATAAATTGAACAAGGGCAACAAGTACCTTCTCACCGTCATAGACACATTTTCGAAATTCGCATGGGCTCTACCTTTGAAGTCGAAAACAGGAACGTGCGTCACGGAAGCATTAAAGACAATTTTTCGCGAAAGCGGCGGTAGACGACCTCGGTTTCTGCACACGGAGAAGGGGAAAGAATTTTACAATGCCGTATTCCAAAAGTTTATTCGGAAACACGACGTTCGACATTACTCGACATTCAGTGACGTCAAGGCCAGCATCGTGGAAAGATTTAATCGCACTCTGAAATCGCGCATGTGGTCACGCTTCACGCTTCAGGGAAGCTACAAGTTCTTCCGGAACTCGTTAACGACTATAATCACACACGGCACAGAACGATAGGCATGAAGCCAGCTGACGTTACCAAGTCCGACGAGCAACGTTTAATTTCTAGCGTTTACTGTCCAAAGTACACACCCACGACAAAAAAACTAAATACAAAATTGGAGACCAGGTGAGGGTCAGTAAATTGAAGCGAACGTTCGACAGGGGTTTCACACGAAACTGGAGCACGGAACTTTTTACCGTGGTTCGAGTTCTACCCGGGAACCATCACACGTATATAATAAAGGACAGTGGCGGTGAAATTTTATTGGGGCGCTTCTACGAGGAGGAACTCTCTAAAACTAAATACCCCGACACGTACCTCATCGAGAAAGTTTTGCGCAAGAGAGGTGACAAACTTTTGGTGAAATGGCTGGGACTTCCGGACACGAGTTGGATCGATTCGAACGAAGTGATTCTATGAGTACGTGGAATGTCGTGAAACGTCTACCTGATTCGGAAAGTCAAACGAAGAAAAGTAACGGCGAATTGCTCCCCGACAGCATACGATGTCTGATCGTAGGACCTTCGGGGTGCGGAAAGACGACACTGCTCATTGATAATTTTGTCCTCGCACCCAATTGGTTAGACTGGGAAAACAGACACCTCTACGTATTTTCGAAAAGTCTCGAACAAGCGAAATACCAGCAACTTATGAAACTGTACGAGGGACTGGGCATTGCAACTTTCGCATCTGAAATTATTCCACTGGACGATTGTCTCGAGAATTCCGTTGTGGTGTTCGACGACATGATCTTGGAAAATCAAAACGAGATTCGTAATTTTTTCACTCGAGGACGTCACAAAGGATTGGATTGTTTCTACCTGGCACAAACTTTTTCCAAGGTTCCGAAACAACTGCTACGCGACAACGCTAATTTCATATGTTTGTTTCGACAAGACCACACCAATTTAAAACACGCACACGATGATTACGTAGGGGCTGAAATGAATTACAATCTATTTTCTAAATTCTGCTCCTACTGTTGGAACCAAGGTGAGTTCGGATTCGTGACCATTGACATGACTCGAAAAGCAAACCATGGAAAATATAGAAATAAAATAAACGTTTATCTAGACGTCTCAAAGGCTAACAAGAGGACAATTTCAGATTTGCAACAAGAAGAAAAAATAAAAAAAAAATAAAAAATCGAGAATCTAAAAAATAAAATTTGAAAAAACGTTCTTTTTTTAAAACGTCTGACAAGCATATATAAAATAACCATTACAACAAAAAGTGAGTGTTAGAAAAAGTGGATAGTCTCAAGCGGGTGACAGCAGAAAACTACGAGAACCGAACGTATAGGCTGAGAATTCGACGTTTCAAAAACGTTTCAACGTATATAGAAAAATGTCAAAACGTCAATTTCAAGAAGACGAAAATCTCAAGTTGCGGGAATACCTCGCGAAACGCTTCAAAGGTTGGAAATCCGAGAATCGCGGATCCTACGAAGAGAAGAAACGTCAGGATCAACCTGTGATCGATGCCATCAGCGGTCTAGGTAAAGAAATTAAAAGTGTCACGGAACAAAATAAAAATTTGATCAACGAACTCGTACCGCTCGCAGCTTAAAGTTACACCGTACCCACGCCCATTTCGAGCATTCCTTCGACGCCGTTCGAACTGAAGGACGTACCGGCACGACGTCGAGCCATAGGTAGAACCTCTTCGGATAAAATCGAGTTGGGACCTTTGGCACGAGACTACCTGAGCACGGGGTAGTTCGACAAGGATGAAGTGTTCGGATTGTATCCGAGCATGGAGAGCAACGAAGGCGGCGGTGTGGTGTGGAAGATTGGGAAATCGAAGGTGACCTTCGAAGGCAACGACATTAAAGTTAATTTAGGCGAGAAGGATAGTTGGACCAGGTATCCGGGTACGGTGGGACTGTGGGAACTCGTTGCCAAAAAGCAGCCTAAAGATTACACCGACGAAGATTACCAGAGTTACAAGGAAATTTTAATCATGACGGATGCCTTGTACCAGAACAACGATGCCTCCCAGAATAGGGTGAAATCGAGTAGCGGCGAGAAGTACAGGAATCTCATCAAACCGATTTGGAACCAGGTGAAAACAGGCAGCGGCGTCAAACGCTACAACACGTTACCCAAAGAATTCGTTTGGGTGGACGACGTGAGGAAGCTCGTGGACCGATTGTTGGTGATAGCCGGCGAAGAGAATGCAGGCAATCGTAATTTCTACAACGAGAAGGTTGGCATCGTTTACATGATCAGCACGAAACTTTCCAACTTCATCGTGAACGACGACAAGGGCATAGGTTACCTCATCAAAATTATCAACACGCTGCCTCCGAGATTCTGGAACGTGGCCGAAGGAAAGGGACTCGTTAACGACATCATCAACAAGTTACCTTTCGAGATGCATCTACCTGGCTATCAGTACTGCGGACCGGGTACCAAACTCGAGAAAAGATTGGAGAGAGGAGACAAGGGTGTGAATCCGTTGGACGCCGCATGCAAAGATCACGACATCGCCTACAACAACACTCGCACCGATCTGGATGCACGTCACGAAGCAGACAGAAAGTTAGAGCACGCAGCTTTCGAAAGATTCGTCAGCAGAGACGCATCGCTTGGTGAAAGAGTTGCAGCATTGGACACCACCATCGCCATGAACACGAAACAAAAATTTGGGTGGGGTATATAAATAACATACAGTAAAAATAAATAAATAATAACAACATGTCTTGTATAATCGACTTACCGCCCGAACTGCTATGTAAAATATTCAAACACGCAGTAAACGGAGATTGTGAGGATATAGGGAAACTTTTGATCATAGCAAAAACAACGCCGGAGGTTCATATCCCTTGTGAAATGGCTGTCAAGTATTATCTTCGGGAGATCAGTGGAATGAGGTGCGGTGATCTCGACACTCTTCTTTTGGCCGCAGGGAAAAAATTAAACGAGAGAATGGACGAAGTGCACGAGGCGAGGCAGGGGAGAAGACGATACACGGATGATTGGCGCAAGTCTAAACAGGAGACTGAAGATATTATTACTCACATCATCGCGTTGTCGGAAGCACGGACTTTCTTCCTCCGTGAAAAAATAATAATAATATACATGTCAAAAAAAAATGTACAAGTCAAAAAAAAAACTTGATATATAAATAACACACATCGTGAAAAATAAATAATCTTCGGTATATATAAATAACACACATTGTGAAAAAAAATTAAATTTCTCTAACACCCTGAAATTTTTCTCTTCGATATGAGTGAAAAAAATGAGTGATCTCCAAGCATTGAAACAAATGCTAAATTCATCAGTCGAGTATGTAAAAATTCAGGAATTGGAAGTCGGCAAACCTTACACGATAACTTCCGGTTCAATTGTTTCTACCCAGTATGGTCCCAAGGTGCGTCTGTTGCTCGACGGACAATACAGTCTATTTTTACCAGATCGATACGCTAACATGTTACCCGACGAGAAGCTATCTATTTTAATCGAGAACAAAACTCGAATCATGTACAAGGGGACAAAGGAACTTCTTGGTAAGAAAACAAAGCACGTAATAGAATTTGTGTAACGGGGCTGCGCGTAGTATATAAAATAACATACCTTGAAAAAAAAAATTACGCGAGTGAGGGAAACAAAAAACAATATCTCAGAACATTTATATATAAATAACATACCGTGAGAAAAAAACTACACGAGAGAGGGAAACAAAAAAAAATCGCAGAACATTTATATAAATAACATACCGTGAAAAAATAACATATAGAGCATCAACATGAAGCCCAAGGGTGTCGTGTACCAGATACCATACTCCAATCTGAAAAATCTAGGTGCCCTCGATGGGTTACTCACCAAGAAACAACGCGAGAAGAAACGTTCTTGCTTGACGAAAGGACACGGAATGAAATTACTTCTCAGCACTCCACAATTGAGACGCTTGCAGCGTTCGCGGAAACAGCAAAAGATCGGAGGTTTCATATTCAGCATCCCGGCCATCCTGGCAGCATTGGGGGCCGTTGGAAGTTTGGCCGGCGGAAGCGCCGCCATCGCGAAAACCGTCATCGACTCGAAGAAGAACAAGGCGGAATTGGAAGAACAGAAACGTCACAACCTGGCCATGGACAAGAAAGGGGGGAAGGGCGTAATGAAAAAGTTTTAAAAAAAGAAACAACAGCACTCACCAACCGAGAGATTGAATCTCTGATCAAACCGTTACGAATCAAACACTTCAGAGGAGTTTTCATGTCTGACTCGTTACCTTCAACCGTTAAAAGAAGAGAATGCGGAGTAGTCAACTTGGACAGTCAAGAAAATCCAGGCACGCATTGGATATGTTACCACAAAAACGACGACAACGAAGCATTCGATTTCGATTCTTTCGGAGGCGTTCCACCTACAAATTTAGTTCATTATCTGAAAACAAACAATCCTATATACTACAACGACGAACGCATTCAAAATTTCGGAGACGAGAACTGCGGTCATCTCTGTCTCTCCGTGCTCGCGTTTCTCTCTAAAATAAATAAGCCTACGATCAAAGATTTCCAGAAAGCATTGTGGAACCTGAAACAGCATTACTAGGATGGGCGTGTTCCATCTCACGAGCGAATCTTCGATCTTGAAACTCACGCTGCACGACGACATCGTCTATCCTAAATCCGTAGCTCTGCGTGCATTCTAGAGCATGTACCTCATACCTAACGTCACGCAGCACAACAACAAAATTAGCGTCGGAAGCGAACATATCGTCGTCACGCCAGGCCAATACAATCTTTCTACTTTGCAAGCTCAATTACCCAAAGGCACGTACCTTTCTCAAAATTCGGTCACGCACAGAGTGGAAATCGTGTCCGCGACGGAGACGGTGGACCTTGGCACCATGGGAGAACTTTTAGGTTTCGAAAACGACATAAAACTCGAAGCTGGCATCAAGCACACGGCAACAAACATTCCTAAATTCTTAGCCATCGAAACTCTGAACGTTCACTGCAACGTGGCGGAAGGCATGATCACGAAATTCTCGGACGGGGGGTTGCTGGGAAGTCACAAGCAGACGGGAATCATAGCCACTTTCAAACCCAGTTCCGAATTCATGGAACCGATCATCTACACACCCTCTTCGCCGATCTATTTTCCAGTATGTCGCAACCGCATAGACGACATAGAGTTGGTGGTCACGAACGAGAAAGGAGACGTGGTGGATTTCGCAGGTGCCACTACGACGGCCATCGTGGAGATCAACGTATAATAAATAACACATAGTGAAAATGGAGCAAATCGAAAGTTACGAATTGCAATCTTTCCCTCCCAACCGTCGCACGTTCGCCAACCTCAACGAAGCGAACAGGGAGATCGAATACGACGTAGAAGTAGGGGATGGGTTCGTTCATCCTCACAGAGCGGACCTCTACCTTCAATTCGAGGTTGTGAAGAAGGAAAGCGGAGAAGCGTTTCCCGCAGCAGCAAATTTGAAACTCGTGGACAACTTCGTGCCTCACCTGTTCTCGCAAGTGGAGGTGAGGAAACACAACACCGTCATCGACAGAATCGATTATCCAGGCATCACGTCGACGGCAGTGGGAACATTGAAATTATCCAAAACGGACGCAGCATTATATCAGGCGGGAGGATTCGAAGCGGGGACCAAAATATCGACGAGAAGTCACACGGTGCTCTTTCCCATGCGTCTGCTTCCCGGTTTCTTCTCCGACTACAAGGAGATCATGTGGAAGGGAGGACTGAGGATCACTTTTCGAAGAGCGGCCAACGACAACGACGCACTGATGCGATACACCAACTTGAACGCAGACGGCACGCCGATAGCCAACACATTACCCGAAGCAGCCAAGTGCGTCATCCGGAGCATGGAGTTGAGAATGCCGATCGTGGAATACGAGACGAACTACGCCCTCAAGTACAAAGCGGAGATCTTGAAAAGTCCGCAGGTGCCGATTCACTTTCACGGTTACCAGTGCGTACAAAAGTTGGCGTCGGGAAGTCACATGGAATTCGACGTGACGACGCAGTTCAACAACATACAGTTCGACATGCCAGATTTCGTCGTAGTGCTCTTTCAGACCGGGCGCGATAACAATCAGGAAAAAGATTTCAGCAAGTTCGACGACTGCAAGATCAAGAACCTTTATCTCAAGAACGGTAGGAACGAAGTGTTCCCGCGCGAGAATTACAACCTCGACATGACCAAAGACGATTACCTCAAACTTTACGAAGCGTTCTCGGCTTACAAACGCGTGACCGAGGGAAGCGTGGACATGTACTACACGCCCAGCGAATTCAAAGCACGCAGACCCATGACCGTCATCAACACGACGAAGGGGAAGCAGGTGGTGGTCAACGATCGCACCAACATCAAGGTCGTCTGCGAGTTCAACAGTCCGTTGCCCGAGGACACCGTGTGTAGCGTCATCCTGGTCGCAGAGAAGTCCTTCGTCCACGACGTGAAGAACGAGAGGGTCACAGAGCAGTTTCAACAGGTTTAACATTTTTCTTGCACAATCAGTTACAATAAGGAATTTTTGTACTAACACAATCAGTTACAATGGCACAATACGAATTTCACTAGTTCAGATCAGTTACAATGTCAATTTCATCAGTTATCAGTTACAATATCAATTTCACCAGTTTTTTTTTTTGCACTATCAGTTACAATGTCTTTTTTTTTCATCAATATAGCACGAGACAATCAGTTACAATGAATATTTTTTTTGCTTTCTCATTTCAGGTGCTGTCGAACATAAAAAAAACACATACACATACACACACTAGAAAAAAAGCATGCAACTTTATTTGTAACACACACACATATTCTCCATCTTCATCAAGAAAAAAATTATAATAAACATAATTTTTTAGCTATCTCACAATAAAACTCTATATTCAAAAAAAATTACAACATCAAAATAACACTAGAGTCGTTAGTACACGTTGCATGCATTACGGAGGTCCTCTGTAGAGTTTCATGAAAGTTTGAGAGAGAAAAAAAAACACGTGAAACTCTACAGAGGTGTGGTAATCTATAACCGCAGCCGTTAGAACCTTTACTTTTTTGGTTGGGCACCACGCACCCTGGCGAGGTTATAGGGGCCAGGAATCCTAAAAAAAAAAAAAAAAACAATTATTATTTTGTTTGTTTGCTTGCGTCACAATACAGGCACGCGCGCATATGTGTGTGTGCGGCACATCGTTCCCGAGAGAGAGAGAGGTTTACAAAGGTCACGATATATAAACATGGCCCCTGGACTTGGAAAATTACGATAAGGTGCATTCATCCTTCCAGGATGAGAGAGTGCATTTACTCATCACGCTGTGTCAGCGCAATAAATAAGGCGCGGAACGTGGAGAGAATGTGTGTTTTTTTTTTAGGTTTTGGTGAACCTCAATTAATTAAAGTGAGTTTTTGAGGATTTGGTGCTGTTTTCTTCGCTGTGAAACATCGTCAGCGCAATAAATAAGGCGCGGAACGTGGAGAGAAAGTGAGTTTTTGAAGTTTTTTCGAGCCCCACCGAGCCCCATTTTCGGTTTGTGAACTGTTAATTTGGGTCTACTTCCCTTCAATATTTTATTATAATTATCTTTTATGATATATGTATCTCTATTCCCTGGTAAAACTTGAACTACAGTGAATAACTCTGTACTCCAATTTTTGGTGAATCACTTTTCAAATAAATATTGAAATTTACTGACTCTTACCTGTTCTCCTATTTTGTATTTTGGTTTCTTTGTAGTGTATTTATATTTTTGACAATAAACAGTAGAAATCAACCTAGACTCATCAGACTTGGTTACCTCAACAGTTTCCATGAGAATACTTCTGTGTACTGAATTATTTTAATTATGAACTAGCTCGGGTAAAATTTGTACCCATTTATAGTTACCCTTTAGAGTAAATTGCCTCCACATGCGATTTTTTTAATGTTCTGTTGAATCGTTCCACTATACTGGCTTTAAATCACTGTATGTAGAATAATGTTTAATATTATGTTGATTCATTAACTTTGTAAATGTGGAATTGTAAAATTATTTTCCTATATCTGTCTGTAAATAATTCGGTATCCTACCCTCACTTAATATCGACTTTAAAGCCTCGGTAACACAAGCCCCAGTCTTGTATTTTAGAGGAAAAGATCACCCATATTTAATGAATGAATCAATAACTGTACGCATATATTTGTAACAATGATATAAATTATGATTTTTTTTAAAGTTCCTCTGCTCATTTCTAACAAATCAGCTTCAGACGAATCGTCTACTCCTTTTGTTACACTCTCAATCGTCTGTAGTTGCGACGATCTGGTCTGTGTAATTCATTAACTATATCTTGTTTTGACATCGGGTTCTATAAGAAAATATGACATAAAATGGATTATTTTCAGGGTATAATTGTTTCACTTCAAATAATAATTTGTCACCAGCTTCCACATGAGAATCAGATAATTGTTCATCCTCATGTGTGTTATATTAATTTGCAGATTTATCCCAATATGCAATAAGTATCTGAAGTGCTTTATACACACCATGTTTTCTCTGTATGGTGAAATTTGGTACTTCTACATGTTTTCCAGAAAATATTCATGAGACTTAGTGTAGGGATAAAATTTGTAAATATTACCTGCAATAACATAAATTCAGTACCCTCGTACATTTGCTACACTCTCAAGTCTAACTATCTTGACAATAAAAATTCAAATAATTCAAGATCGTCTAATCTGCTTAATACTGATTCTTGATATTCGTTTATGGTGCGTACCAATTCATCGTAGCTGGGTTTGATTTTCACATCGACATACAATTGTTTAAATTGTTCTTTGAGATCATGAAGTTGCAAGGTAAAACCTGATAAAGCAGAATCTTGACTTGTTTCGAGGGAACTAATTTGTAGGTTAATGTTAGAAATAATCTCTTGTAAAATTTCTAGAAGTTATAATTTGGTACTCTGGCTTGCAAGATCGTGTAAATGACTTCTGATTTCTTCAAACAATGCATGAAGTTCGTTGACTATCTGGTTGGTAGGCAAAGCAGCGATGGTGTCTTGAATTACAGCAATTTCCGCTTGAATGTTCTTGATGTCCTCTGACTTGAGTATTCGACTTTCTGCTCTGTTTACAGATCTTAACTCCTGGGAAGTGGGTAAATTAGCTACAGTATTTTGAAGTGTGGTGAAAGCTTGTTTGAGAGTATTTAATTCTGTAGCATCTGCAACATTGCTCAAAGGAATTTTAAGTTGTTGTGTGTCATCTTGTGTAGGCGTAGATTGCTGTAATATTTGTAATTTGTTCTGTATGTCATCTATGAGATTATGAAAATGGGACAGTTGAGATTCAGTTCAGATTCGGTATTATCAGCTTGAAAATTTGTTCTTGGATTATGTTTAAAGATTCGGTTATGCTTGGCAACTTGAATTCCAGAGTATCCTGTACATTTGTTAATTCGTTTTTCATGGTTGTCAAAGTGTCTTCAATATGAGCTATGGTATCCTGTGTCTTCACGAAATCTTCATAAGTCTCCAACTGTAATTTGATTCTGGCAACACTGCGTGCGATCGCATTTAATTCGGAAGATGAAGGTAAATTATTGATAAAATTTTCCCACGTATGTAGTTTGGCTTGAACTTCTGTTATGGCCCTCTGTAACTCATCTGTTTGCAGTTCAGTTTTAATATTTTCTAGTGTAGGAATTTCGAAAGAAATTGTTCTTTTAATTCGATAATACTAGCATTAAGCTGTTCGTACTGCTCTTGCGTTTTGATATTTTGAATAATAGAAAGCCGTTCAGTACGAATAGTATTTGCTTGATTGTTTAATTCTTGTTTTAATTGCTCTGAAGTGGTTGATTGGAGTCGTCGAAATTTATTAAATACATTTATCAACTTGGCTATGGTCTCTTCTAATTTTTGGACATTGTCTATTGAGGCTAAGTTGGTATATTTTTGTAGTAAGGATTTAAGTTCGCCATCAATTTTCACTATAGGGTTAATTAATTCAGTTTGGAGATTTGTAATCTCTGCTTGTATATTTAAATTAGGTGAATTTTGTAAAATTAATAAATCTGATTTAAGTTTCTTAAGACACTCGTCTAATCTTACAATGTCGCTGGAATAATATGGTATCTTTTGACGCTTTCTGTTTCCAAATACATTCATTGTTTTTTATTTATTTGTTTTATTTTTAATTTGTTTTATATATTGTGTTTTGGCATTTTTATATATTCATGAGAGGATAAATTATTCTCATTTCGATAAAGAGAAAAAATTAACTTATCATACTCCCCAATTATTTCAGCATACAGGAAATCGCCTGATTCCACATCATATGTTGTATTGGGAATCATATTATTGTGTTTAATCCTGTACAAATTTCGACCTATGTGTACACCTGCTGTATTGGATGGAGAGGTCGAAATTTGAACTTTCCCTGTGACGGAAACATTATATTATGTTTGGTTATTGTTGAATACATGTAATTGTATACCTATATCCTCATCCACTTGATACCATATACTATTTAGATGGATGTTAACCAAACCTCTTATCTTTATCCCTAAAATTATCCATGTTTACTGGAGTTCTATTTCTACAGCTTGAAACTGTTTTTTAAAACCAAACACATTCATGGGCATTTTTTCTTTTTGGGTAATATATTATCGAGTTTGGTCTCAAATTAAAAAGAACATCAAAACAAAACGAAGGCAAAAAACCGCACCTTTCTACGTTGCTTGGTTCTCGAGCTAAAAGCTCTTTAATAATGTTAATAATTCGGAAACATTTGGAGGAGAGGAATCAATAGTGGAGATATCCAACGCTCTCTTCATAGAATGACAAAGAGCAATAATAATCTTGCATGGTTACATAGGTCTATTCCCTATACTCGAAGTTATCTTTTGATCTCTTTGCACGTCACACTTCCGAGTTATCTTTTTGACCTCTTTGCACGTCACACAGACAATGCCCTATTTCCTGTTACGAATATGGATTAGAATGCGTAAGTTATTCTCTCTCCAGACTTGTTGGCGCGCGCCACAGAGTTTATTTTTTTCCTCGTTAAGGAATATTCACCGCCCTGTTAAGTATTAACGTCAGAAGCTTGCGCAACATTGTGCTATCGTATGTTTTCGAGCTTTCTTCATGAAGTCATTACTAACCAATAGGTAAGCTTTTTTAAAGGGGAAAAATTCCGTTTTTTTATTTCATTCGTAAAGTATAAAGGTGGTCGTATGTGAATACTCAGGTTTTCCTCTTTAATACACAGTAGTGAACAGATACACTTGCAGGGCAAGTTCGGTCTCCTTCAGAGACAAATAAGTTTGCATTTAAAGCTATTGTCAGCATTAAGCTGAAAGTTAAAGTTTTTGACTTGTAAAATTTTCTCTTTTTAATAGTAGTTTGTTTGTGTGATTGAAAATATTATTTTACTAACTTTAACTTGTAATAATTTCAAGATTATACAATATTTTTTTAATCTTTTAATGTTTAAAAACCTCTTCAATGTAGATCTGATATATTACTGACACTTACATTTGATATTTTAAAAAGAAACAATTTTTGATGCACTATCTATGTCCTATAAATTTCACTTTTTTGATGCTGGTTTGTTTGTTTGAAACTACCAGCTTTAACTTATAATAATTTCAACATTCTACAATATTTTTCTCAATTTTTCAATGTTTAAAACCCTCTTCAAGATAGCTTTGATATATTGCTAGCACTTAAATGTGATATTTTTAAAGAAAAACAATTTTGATGCACTAACACTAATCGCTTTTTCTATTTGCTTATTATTCAATACATATATATATTCATAAAATTAAACTTCATTACTACACAAAATTTTGAATGCTTTACATTGAAGGTACATGCATATATAGTTTTATATATAGCCTTTTTCTTCTAAAAAATGCACACATGTACATTTTCAGACATAAAAATTAATCTGAATACACATATTTGAGAAATAATTTTATATGCACTACATAGGGTTACCAGACGTCCGGATTTTCCCGGACATGTCCTAATTTTTAGCTTTATGTCCGGCGTCCGGGAGGAATTTGAAAAATATCATAAATGTCCTAAATTTTGATTAGGAATATTAATAATTAATAATATTAATTAGGAAAGTAGGTAACAGGTGAAGAATCATGCAAGTTACAAGTCTATGGACTTCGCTTCCAAACTCAATGATGAAATTTATTTTGATTCAGTCATTGCTCAAAAAGGAAAAATAGTTTGTCCTGCTATTAAAAATACGGAAAAACGGAAGCACTTACTGAAAAAATGTTTTGGGACCACTTTCTGATAACGTCACTGTTCAATACCTGAGCAGAATCTCTTGCCTTAGGGATGATACTGATGGAACAAGATGTTGCCATTCTTATTCAATATAATTTGATTGTAAAGCAGGGGTATAGAGAATAAAGTTATTCAGGGTATCTACCAGTCAAGAAAGTCATGGTAGTCAAGAAAAAGTAAAGACATCAAGAAATAAGTCAAGAAGTCAATACAAAGGCAATAAATTATTCTTGTGGTCAAGAATTTTTGCTATCATAATGACTGATTGGTTGATAGTAGGTGAAACGCAACGTTCTGGAAGGGTCTTTTGACCTACTTTTCTCACCTTAATGGATTTCTCTCGTAAGGCATGAGCAGTGTTGCCAACTCCTCACTCGAAAAATCACCAAGGTTTTTTGTTTTTGGGTATAACCTAACCTACAATGAGAGAAAAAATGGAAAGAAAAAGCTCTGGCATCACTTTTTAAGCTACTTTTTATGCTAAACTCGTTTTTTGACCTACATTTGAAATGACTTACGACATTTTCCTATAAGGCCGCTTTTTTTTTTACTGTAAGGCCCCCCCCCCTCAGTGTAATCTACTACGACCTGCTAATAGGCTTCTACTCTCAGCGTAATCTGTTTTACGGGGTAAACTAACCTACAATGAGAGAAAAATAAACAGAAGAAAAGCTCTGGCATCAGTTTTTTAAGCTATTTTTTTATCTTCTGCAAATCTTGCTCTTATGCTACCTCGCTTTTTGACCTACATTTGAAATGACTTACGACATTTTCCTATAAGGCCGCCTCTCTTTTACTGTAAGCCCCCCCCCCCTCAGTGTAATCTACTACAACCTGCTAATAGGCTTTTGCTCTCGGCGTAATCTGTTTTACGCACTAAACTAACCTACAATAAAAGAAAATTAGGCAGAAGAAAAGCTCTGGCATCATTTTTTAAGCTATTTTTTTTATCTTCTGTAAATTTTGCTAACATCGTTCTTTGACCTACATTTGAAATGACTTACGACATTTTCCTATAAGGCTGTCTCCTCTTACTGTAAGGTCCCTCAGTGTAATCTACCACGACCTTGCACTCTCAGCGTAATCTGCCACAATGTTTTGTTATTAAAACTCTCAGGTGTGATCTTCTACAATGTGTGTGTGTGATAATCAAAATTTTAATTTTTTGTTAAGGAAATCCCTACTACAACCTAACAAACTACAACCTAACAAAACTTCTCCTACAATATTTTAAGCCCCTGTTATGATATTTTTCTCCTCATGATGTAAAAATTGGTATTGTAGCGATATTTGAAATCGAGTGTGCTGCGTGAAGGGGGAAGAATGAATATATTTTATTGCAATTTTCCAAGTCCCGGTCAAGTCTGTCAAATGACAGACGGATGTTGAACAAGAGAGTGTTCACTCGAATATGGAGTAGAGTAGTGGTATTGACTGTACTATAAACTCGAGAAAGTACGAACCCCCCTCCAGCAGCTTTGGCCATACTTAAAACTTGCTCAACATGCCCATATGAGTTTTTTGCTCAAGTGTGGAGCTCTTATAATTCAAGATTTTTGTAAAAAATGCCCTCGGGAATTTTTCAGAAAGTAAGAGCTCTTCAGATTGATTTGTGCATACTTACAAAAGTTGCATCAGCCAGATTTTTGTCCATAAACTTGTCAAAAAGTGATATATTTTTGGCCACACCAGAAATTAAGCACATACACATACATACACACACATATTTACTTCCGGTTTAAGTTTAATTGGATACTAGGTTCAATTTGCTTGCTCCGTGACACTCTATTTCTTATATTATATGTTTGCATGTTTCTCCTCTGTGTCAGTGTGTGGAATTCCCGAGACGGTAGTATTGATTTTTGCCTTGCCCTCAGCGCCAGTATTTACAGAAATTCCCGAGTATTGCATCATTCAGTATTGTGAGACTGACTGAGGGGAACAGATGTGTTGATACAGTGCTTCTCATACTTACTGGTTTAAATTCATATTGAACAATATAAAATCTGTTATTTGTTGTAATCCACTCATATTTAGAGTCAAGCTTATATTTGTCCCAGCCTGTTATACATAACAAGGTTATTGCTATTCAAGATATGCATGTTTGTGCAGGCATTTGCGCTGGGTCAGTGTGAATGATTTTACACTTGTGGGCTATTGGCTTTACAACCTGTCATAAGATTAATATTATTAATATTAATCCATAGAGATTAGATTTAAAACCCAGGAAATTTTATATAAATACCAAAGCCAAAAATATTAACACACATACACACATATACACCTACACACACACAAAGCACACAGCTGAACCCAACTGATATTTTTTGTTCAGTATAAAGTTTTGAATTGAAACCCAGGAAATTGTATATAATAAACAACAACAAAAATGCCGAATCAAAAATATTGTAATCAGTGCAATAAGAATATATCCAGCTCTAATTGGGCCAAGCATCAAAAAATTTGTAATCCAGACAAATACAAAACTCCCACAAAAATTTGCCCCAAATGCAATAGAAAATATAACATGGAATATTTCACATATACACATAAAAATACTTGCTCTGCACAACCATCCACTTCTGGTCTGAAAAGAAAGCACGAAGCATCTGTTAATGCCAGAGCAGCAAAACAGCCACGCTATGAACCCATCCGTAGCAGTTTTAACGGCCAATTAAGGGATCACCGGTTTGTATCAGAGCCAAGATGCGGCATTGAGAATTTCTTGAACAGTGTAAATCCTAAAGTGCAGGCAATTCTAAATGCACAAAATGGCTCTTATAAGCTCTCTCTCAAATTGTTTATACAATATAAGAAGCCAAACGCTACAAAATTTACACACCCCCACATAACAGAAACTGTACCGGTATATTCAAATGCAAATTTAGACACAATAATAAGCAGCTTGATAAATCAACTGAATATCAAACACTCTGAATTTGCGGCAAAAGAATCAGGATGGAGCCTATGCGGTTCATCACACAAGTTATATGTTAATATTTCTGAATTCAACCCATTACAAGGATCTACATATCTGCCATTACCTGCCAATATCAAAAACAAAAGAGCCGTGGTCAATATTGAAAATACCGACCAGAAATGCTTTTTGTGGTGTATATTAGCTGTTTTGTATCCAGTTTCAAGGAATCCTCAGAGAATAAGTTATTACAAACAGCATGAGCACGATTTTGACGATGCAATGGAGGGTTTGGAATATCCAATGTCAGTTCAGAATATTGATAAATTTGAAAAAAAGGCCAAGCACATCAATGGCAAACAATTATCTATTAATGTATTTATTTGTTCCACTGGCAATTGCTTGATAGATCCTCTCAGAATCAGTACAATAGATGATGATTCTGCTATTCTGATTGATCTGCTCTTAATTGAGGGGGATGGCACATATCATTATACTCTGATACATAATCTTGAAGCTTTGGTGAGAACACAACTAGACAAAACTCATACAATATTCAAGTTGTGCAGAAGATGTTTATCTGTATTTTATGGTCAAAAAATGGTGAAGGGGGTTCGGGAAGAGAATGCAGAAATTGCTAAAAACAAGTTAATTGAGCATCTGAAATACTGTGGGAACCATAAACCTGTTCATATGGTGATGCCCAATCCAAGTGAAAATTGCAAATTCAAAAAGAATGAAGCCTTGTTGGAACACCCAGCATATATTGTCTGGGATTCTGAATCGAACCTCAAATCTCTTGCATTCTGTAGCCCAGATCCAGAAGAATCTTCAATTACATCATACCAGCAACATGAACCTTCCAGCTTTTGTTATATGGTTATACGGGATGGTGTTGTTATTAAAGAATATTCATACAAGGGACCAAATGCCATCAAAATATTTGCACATAGAATAGAAAATGAGTGCCGTGACATAGCATCTAACATCTTATTAATATCAAAGCCTATGTTGCCTTTAACAGAGGATCAGATTGAGGATTTCAACAATGCAGAAAAATGCCCGGTATGTGATTCTGAATTTTCAGATACAAATATCAAGGTACATCACCATTCTCATACAGATGGTAAATTCTTAATGGCCCTGTGTAATAGCTGTAATATTAAGATCAAGAGACCAAGATTTATCCCCATATTTTGCCATGGAGCATCTTATTATGATTTCCATCATCTGATCAGATACGAGGGGTTTGACAAGCAGAATTTAAATATTTTAGCTGAAAATGACGAGAAATATATATCTATTAGCAAGATAATTAAAGTTGATGGTGTTCCTATTCACATAAGATTTCTTGATTCTTACAGATTTTTATCAGCTAGCCTGGATACACTGGCCACTCAATTATCTGATGATCAATTCAAAATCACACGTGCATTGTTTCCAAATCAGGACCTGAAATTAATTAGGCGGAAGGGTGTATATCCATATGACTATGTTACAGATTTTTCTAAATTTGATGAGTGTTCCCTGCCACCATAAGAAGAGTTTTACAGCAAAATCAGAGGATCTGGAATCACTGATGAAGATTATGACCATGCTCAGTTGATGTGGAACGATTTAAAATGCAAGACATTTGGTGATTATCACATGGCATATTTGAAACTTGATGTCACTCTCTTAGCTGATATATTGCAAGCATTCAGAAAATCTTCCATGCAAAATTATAAACTGGACCCAGTGTATTTTTTCAGTGCCCCGGGTCTAGCATGGTCTTCAATGTTTTTGAATACTAAAATGCAATTGGATCTGATCCACGATCAAGATATGTATCTGTTTATGGATAAATGTATAAGAGGGGGGATGGTGCAATGTTCCCAGAGATATGCCAGAGCAAATAACAAGCATATTATGCTGCCTGATTATGATCCAGCACGGCCATCAAATTATATATTGTATGTAGATGCAAACGGCCTCTATGGTCACGCTATGATGCAAAAACTGCCATATGCAGGTCTTGAGTGGGTTGAAAATTTCAACATTGAGGATCTTAAGGACTTTGATGACAGTGACTATGGCCTCTTCTTAGAGGTTGATCTGACAATTCCTGATGATTTGCACAATAAATTTTCTGATCTGCCCCCAATTTCCGAGGTTCAGTGCTCACCTGGCTCTAAACAGAAGAAGCTCATGATGACTCTGGAGCCGAAACAGGGTTATGTCATATATTACAAAAACCTCCAGTTCCTGATGAAACATGGTGTTCAAGTGACCAAAGTTGGAAAAGTATTGAGGTTCAGGCACTCAAGATGGTTGAAACCATACATTGATACAAACACGGAGCTTCGAACATCTGCAAAGAGCCAATTTGATAAGGCCTTGTTTAAATTGATGGTGAATTCAGTGTATGGCAAAACAATTGAAAATGTCAGGAAACATACCGATGTTAAAATAATTACTGACTCCAGCCTGAGCAAAAAATTGGTTGCAAAGCCCAACTTCAATTACAGAAGAATTTATGATGAGCACATGGCACTTTTCAACATGATGAAAACAAAGATCAAATTTGATAAACCTATTTATGTAGGGGCTGTGATATTGGAATTGTCCAAATTACATATGTTAACATTGTATTATGATGTGCTGAAACCTTTTTATGGTGATCGTGTAAAATTATTGTACATGGACACTGATAGTTTTATTCTTGATATTCAAACAGAAGATGTTTATCAAGATATTGCACAGTCTGAATTGTTTCAATACTTTGATACCAGTGAACATACAATAATTCAACCCCACAACAAAAAGGTGCCTGGCAAGTTAAAAGATGAGACGCTTGGTGATGTTATTGTAGAATTTGCTGGGTTAAGAGCCAAGATGTATACTTTTGAGACATGTAGTGGTGCTGTTGTCAAAAAAGCCAAGGGCATTGGCAAAGTAACTGTGGAAAAAGATCTCCAATTTGAAGATTATAAAAATTGCCTCAAATCCCAGAGTTCAATCAGAACATCAGAAAATAGAATTCAGAGTGAGGATCACTTGCTGACTTCAAATATAATAATTAATTAATATAATAATATGAGCACCTGGGATGTTATAAAAAGGCTGCCAGAACCTGAACAACAGAATAAGAGAAATGGCAACTTGCTGCCTGATAATATTAGATGTCTTATTGTTGGGCCATCAGCTTGTGGTAAAACTACACTAATGGTTGATAATTTTTTATTGGCACCCAACTGGTTAGACTGGAAAAACAGGCACTTGTATATCTTCTCTAAGAGCTTGGAACAATTAAAATATCAGCAGCTGATGAAGCTATATGATGGATTGGATATTGCCACTTTTGAACCAGATGTTAAGCCACTCCATGAATGTCTCGATAATTCTGTTGTTGTGTTTGATGACATTATACTGGATAATCAAAACAAGGTTAGAAACTTCTTTACACAGGGCCGGCACAAAAACATTGATTGCTTCTACCTGGCACAGACTTTTTCTAAAATACCCAAGCAGCTGATCCGAGACAACAGCAATTTTATATGTGTGTTTCATCAAGATCATACCAACCTCAAACACATACATGATGAATATGTAGGTGGGGACTTGAGCTACAATGATTTTTCCAAGTTTTGCAGCAGGTGCTGGAGCCAGGACAGTTATGGGTTTGTTACAATTGATATGACAAGAACACCCAATAGTGGCAAATACAGAAATAAAATCAACGATTTTCTAGATGTAGAGACGTATATAAACAACCATGAAACGACCAATCATTGATGATCTTAAGTTAAGAGATTATCTTGTAAAAAGATTTAAGGGATGGAAATCGGAGAACCGTGGAATTTATGAAAAACACAAACAAACAGAACAGCCTGTCATTGATGCTATTAATAATTTAGGTAAGAATATCAAAACTGTTACAGAGCAAAATCAAGATTTGATCACGGAGCTTGTACCTGTAGCTGCAAGAAACATATTAGATTATCCATTCACCCCACTTTCCAGTATTCATACACCTAGTCCTGTTGCTCCTAGAAGAATTGAAGCTACTCAGGATCCTATTGAATTGGGTCTTCTTGCTCAAAAATATTTAACCACACCTAAAGACAACAAAGATGAGGTGTTTGGCTTATATGCTGACACAGAGCTTGATGGCAGCATTATTCATAGAATTGGGAATTTCAGAGTAACTTTTATGGGGGATGATATAATTGTTTATTCAGAATCTCGTCTCGGAGAAAA
Organism: Lepisma saccharinum; assembly: GCF_977018435.1. NCBI lineage: Eukaryota > Metazoa > Arthropoda > Insecta > Zygentoma > Lepismatidae > Lepisma > Lepisma saccharinum. The sequence goes on from NC_139230.1 coordinate 140,545,742, forward strand.
AGGTGCTTTTGTTAAGTACCCCGGAACACCTGGGTTGTGGGAACTGATGACTAGGAAAAGGCCTGGCAGCTATACAGATCAAGATTATGATTATTACAAAGAAATATTAATAAAATCAGATGCTCTATACCAGAACAATGATCCCACACAAAAAAGAGTCAAGTCGAGCAGTGGAGCAAAATACAATAATTTAATCAAGCCCATATGGTCACAGATCAAGACTGGAAGTGGAATCAAACAATACAACACCCTGCCTAAAGAATTTGTTTGGGTTGATGATGTCAGGAAACTTGTAGATAGGTTATTGGTGATAGCTGGGGAAGAAAATGCTGGCAACCACAATTTTTACAATGAAAAGGTTGGAATTATGGACATGATAAGCACAAAATTGTCTAATTTTATAGTGAATGACCCTAAGGGGATTGGATATCTCATAAAAATTATTAATACTCTACCACCTAAATTTTGGAATATTTCTGAGGGTCGGGGGTTGGTTAATGACATTATAAACAAGCTGCCATTTGAACTACACATTCCAGGCTATCAGTATTGTGGTCCAGGCACAAAATTGGATCATAGATTAAACAGAGGGGACCCTGGTGTAAATCCCCTAGATGCTGCTTGTAGAGACCATGACATAGCATACAACACACATTCTGATCTTGACAAGAGACATGTTGCAGACAAGAAATTAGAAGAGGCTGCATTTGGCAGATTTGTAAGCAAAGATGCATCTTTGAGTGAAAAAATAGCAGCATTGGGAACCACCATAGCTATGAGCACCAAACAAAAACTGGGGTGGGGGTTGTGAATATGTATATAATAAACCTACAATGAAGGCCAAGGGTGTTATGTATCAAATACCTTATGCAGGTCTCAAATCTCTTAAAACTATTGATAGTCTTTTGACCAAAAAGCAGCGGAAGAAAAAAAGCTCTTGTATTGCAAAAGGCCATGGTATGAAATTGTTGCTTAGTACCCCCCAATTAAAAAAATTACAGCAATCAAGAAAAAAATTACATGTGGGGGGATTTATATTTACTATCCCGGCCATCTTAGCTGCTCTCGGGGCTGTGGGGAGCTTGGCTGGGGGTTCAGCTGCCATAGCAAAAACAGTAATAGATGCCAAGAAAAATAGGGCAGAATTAGATGAGCAGAAGCGCCATAACCTGGTCATGGAGAAAAAAGGCAAAGGTGTTAAGAGAGCCATGAATAAGTTTAAAAAAAACAAGAGCCGCTTACAAACCAAGATATTGAAGCTTTAATCAAGCCACAGGGCATCAAAAATTTTAGGGGTGTGTACATGTCTGATTCTTTACCGGAACAACCACTCAACAAAGAGTGTGGCATTGTTAATTTAGATGAGTACAAAAATCAGGGCACTCACTGGATCTGTTATCTTAAATATTTAAAAAATGAGGCATTTGTGTTTGATTCATTTGGAGGTGTTCCACCTGAAAATTTAATAAAATATCTAAAATCAACTAATCTTTATTACAATAATGCCCGTGTTCAAAACTTCAAAGATGTTAATTGCGGACATTTGTGTTTATCTGTTCTTAGATATATGTCTCAAATAAATAAACCATCAATTGAAAATTTTCAAAAGGCCCTGTGGTATCTGAAACATCATGGGGGTATTCCATCTCACCAGCCAAAATTCAATATTGAAACTCAAATTGCATGATGATATAGTGTATCCCAAAACAATAGCTCTCAGAGCATTTTACGGCATGTACTTGATACCTAATATTACGCACCACAACAACAAAATTGCAGTTGGGGATCAAAAAATTGTCATCACTCCAGGGCAATATAATCTGTCCACTCTAAATGCTCAATTACCCAGAGGTATAGTGTTAAGTCAAAATTCTGTCACTCACAGAGTAGAGATTGTATCTGCTACGGAAACAGTGGATCTGGGTACTATAGGAGAGCTGTTAGGATTCGAGAACAACACAAAACTTGAACCAGCCATCAAACACACTGCTATGAATATACCTAAATTCTTAGCCATAGAGACTCTGAATATTCACTGTAATGTGGCCGAGGGTATGATCACCAAATCAAATGGCATAGGCACTCACAAACAAACCGGCATCATTGCAACATTCAAACCTAATTCCGAATTCATGGAGCCCATCATCTACAATCCATCCCCAACATTATATTTTCCCGTGTGCCATAATAGAATAGATTACATTGAATTGATGGTCACTAATGAAAAAGAAGAATTAGTTGATTTTGCTGGAGCCACAACAACTGCAATCATAGAGATTAACATTTAAATAAAAATACATACAAAAAAAATGGAAAATATTGAGAGTTATGAGCTACAGTCATTCCCTCCAAACAGGAGGACATTTGCAAATTTAAATCAACCCAACACAGAAATAGAGGTTGACCTTGATGTAGGGGACGGCTTTATACACCCCCACAGAGCAGATCTATACATCAAATTTGATGTTGTAAAGCTCGATGGAACAGATTATCCGGCAAATTCAAACATAAGATTGGTAGACAATTTTGTGCCGCATCTGTTCTCTGAAATTGAGGTCAGAAAGCATGGTGTTGTTATAAACAGAATAGATTATCCCGGTATTACCTCCACAGCTTTGGCCACACTAAAATTATCCAAAACCGAGGCTTCTTACTACAAAATAGGCGGATTTGAGGCTGGTGATAAGATATTATCCAAGAACCACACAGTGCTGTTCCCTATGCGCCTGTTGCCAGGATTCTTCTCGGATTACAAAGATATCATGTGGAAGGGGGGGTTAAGAATTACATTTAGAAGAGCTGCAAATGATAACAATGCTTTGATGAGGTACAGTGCCATAAACCCTGCAGGGGAAGCTCTGCCCAATACCTTACCTGATGCAGGCAAATGCATTATTCAGACTATGGAGTTAAGAATCCCTGTTGTTGAGTATGAAGCCAGTTACGCTCTTAAATACAAAGCAGATATCCTAAAAAATCCACAGGTTCCTCTGCAATTTTACACATATCAATGCGTACAGAAGGTTGCCACTGGTTCTTATTATGAGTTTGATGCCACAAATTCATTCTCCAGCATACAATTTGACATGCCTGATTTTGTGGTGGTACTGTTTCAGACTGGGAGACACAATAATCAGGAAAAAAATTCAAGCAAATTTGATAACTGCAACATCAAGAACATATATCTTAAAAATGGCAGAAATGAGGTTTTTCCTTGAGAAAATTATAATTTAGACATGTCCAAGGGTGATTTTCTCAAATTATATGAAGCTTTTTCGGCTTTCAAGCGTGTCACTACAGGCAATACGGATATGTATTACACACCAGATGAATTCAAAAATCAGAGACCCATGTTTGTAATTAACACTTCAAAAAGGAAACAAGTTGTGGTTAATGACAGGACAAACATTAAAATTATCTGTGAATTCCACGAGGCTTTACCAGATGACACCATATGCAGTGTCATTCTCATAGGTGAAAAATCATATGTTTATGATGTAAGAAATGAGCGGGTCACACAGCAGTTCTAGAAGCACGATTCAAACACAGAAGCCCTTTGGATATAAAACAATACTTTACCGTCAGTTACCTACCCATTTTATAGCACCTCTGCTCGTGGCAAAAAAGCTTTTACCTACCCAGCACATTTGCCAAAAAGCTGAAATACAGAAATATTGTAATAATTATTCTGTAAGTTACAGACTTGTGTACAACAAGACCAAACCTTTGCATGACAATATCCATGAAGAAATTTCCTCAATATGATGGAATGGTCCCTGAAAAGATGCATAGTGTAGATAAGAATTTCTCTTTGAGTCCCATGACAAATGACATGTAATTTCCCTCGGAAAAGGCACAGTGTAGATAAGAATTTCTCTTTGAGTTCCATGACAAATGACATGTAATTTCCCTCGGAAAAAGGCACAGTGTAGGTAATATCAACAGATATAATCACTCATGCATTTACTAATGTCTCTTTGATGATGAATAACTCTCTGAAAAGACACAATAAAGATTATATCTATTGGCATTAATTTCCCGGGCAAGCATGATTAATTGTTGGCAGAAACATGGGACTGATCAAAAGATTGGAAAGAACATGGAATGTTTACTTGACCTCCATTCTATTGTATTGATCAGGCAGTTTTGCCCGTATTGTTGAGCTGATATTTTACCCAGATAACAAAACTCTGGTGATTCTTAATAGAGAATAATTTTGCTCTGCTGTATAACATTTTTTACCAAATTTAAGATCTGGGAGCTATCAACTAGCAGTATTTATTCTCAAAATCTCACATATGGAATGCCACATCTATCAGGACTCGAACCCAGAGCCCCTTGTTTACAAAACTACAATATTAACATTTTGCCATCAGATTTTATGAGGACTCAAACCCGAACCTTTTGATTACAAGACAATAAAAACCATGCACCACACTCCACTCGGTCTCAGAACCCAATAGATATCAATTCAAGATTCCTGGGATTTTGACAGAAAAACATACTATAAGCTTAATTTCTGGTGTGGCCAAAAATATATCACTTTTTGACAAGTTTATGGACAAAAATCTGGCTGATGCAACTTTTGTAAGTATGCACAAATCAATCTGAAGAGCTCTTACTTTCTGAAAAGTTCCCGAGGGCATTTTTTACAAAAATCTTGAATTATAAGAGCTCCACACTTGAGCAAAAAACTCATATGGGCATGTTGAGCAAGTTTTAAGTATGGCCAAAGCTGCTGGAGGGGGGTTCGTACTTTCTCGAGTTTATAGTACAGTCAATACCACTACTGAGTAGGTTACGAGAATGAACAGGAAATTACATTGTGTTGGTTTCGAAATACCGTCCTCTTATCTCTAATGAAATTCTAAAGCTTTTTTATTACATTGAAATACCTGTAATGCGAAAGGAATTTCCCCAGTGCTATCAACATTGACGCAATAACTCCAATTCAACAATATGTAGACCTTGGGATGATGGAAGTATATATAGTGACGTCAGTTAGCAGCATAGATACCAGTGATGCAAGTCCTCTTATCTCTAATGAAATTCTAAAGCTTTTTATTACATTGAAATACCTGTAATGCGAAAGGGGATTTCGCGTGCTATCAATATTGACGCAATAACACAAAATTCAACAATACGTAGGCCTTGGGATGACGGAAGTATATATAGTGACGTCAGTTAGCAGCATAGATACCAGTAATACAATGCGATGTATTATTCAAAATGATGTGGCTGAAATGTAGGGGAAGAATCTTCTAGAGCGGATTGTCTCGGATTTCTATTGGTCCACGTTGCATTGGCTAAGATTTCACTTTTGACCTTATTAGAAAACCGTATAAAACTTAAAGCACTGGTGTAGAAAGTTCTGTTTTTATTTTAAACGATAGTGAAGAGCATTTCTGCAGTATTTTCCAAAAGTAAGTAACTTTGTTTCTTAGCTTGCATGAGTTGGCTTTGATTTATAAGTATGGTTTTGCTTTTGTGAGTTGATTTTTGAAACTGGACCTACAGTTTCAAGAACCACTTGTACCTCCACCGGGTATCGAACTCTTGATTACAAGACAACGACGTTATCGCTGCGCCATCGCAGAGGCTAGTGGAAGTACTGATTGATTTGATGTTTTAAGTCCACTTTATGCACAGTAAGACGAATCGGGGGTGGACCTACAGTTTTAAGAACTACTTGTGGGGGTATCGAAGCCTTGATTACAAGGCAACGACGCTACCGCTGCGCCATCGCAAAGTCTAGTGAAAGTCCATAGTTATTCGAATCTTATTTATTTAAAATATTTAGTTTTTATGCACGCTTATTGATATTAAACCTCAAATTAAATAAAATCTGACAACTATATCCAATTATACTTATGGCTACAGAACGAGCATTCGCAAAAAAGTGGCTTGAGATTTTTTTTACCACGTAAACAAAATGGCCGACATGCCAAATATGAACAGGCTATATAGATTTGAGAGAGAGAGAGATGGATAGGAAAAAAAATTAATTAAAATTTAATTTCATGATTGCAACACACGGAACTTAATGATTGATTTATTGATTTAGTTTATTTTACTTTGCGTTTTGTATTTTTTGGCTAATTTGCGAAGATTGGGGATGAGTGATGAAATGGATGAATAGACATTCACAAACAACCAAGCCCGACCGGGATTTGAACCCGGGGGACTCTTGGCGTTGCAGTGCGATGTGCTAACTAGTCGGCCACAGGGTCGGGGCAAACACGGACATACATAAAAATTAAATGTTTGGTGCTGATCACATCACATATTACCAACTATGTATTGGACTTCCTATATGCACAGATATGAATTTATTTTTGCTTGCTGTAGTGCAAATATGTCGTCTGGGGGCCTCCTCCATGGTGCAGTGGTAGGTAGGTTTGTATTCAAGGGTTCGATACTCGCTGGAGGCACAAGTGGTTCGGATAACACTTTAAAACTCTGTAGGTCTAGCCCCGATTAGTCTTACTGCACATAAAGTGGACTTAAAAAAAAATACCAACTTAAATGTTGTCCGGTTCGGGTGACCTAGACCTACAGTCTAAAATATTATAGTATTATTATTTCTGCAATTATTTGCAATCTTGGCCAGAGAGAGAGAGGGGGAGGAGAAAAAATAATATTTTGTTTCAATATCGAGCTTATATTTAAATTTATACATGTGCGCATGCGCGCAGGGGGTAAATTTTATTTTTTGATCGTGTGGGTTTTAAGGTGAGTGAACATGTAGGAAAAGTACTGGTATATTAATTGATTTATTGATTTAGTTTATTTTAATTTGCGTTTTGTACCTTTTGGCTAATTTGCGAAGATTGGGGATGAGTGATGAAATGGATGAATAGATATTCACAAACAACCATGCTCGACCGGGATTCGAACCCGGGACTCTTGGCATCGCAGCGCGATGTGCTAACCACTCGGCCACAGGGTTGGGCAAGTACTGATATATACATAGATCAAAGTTACATGGTTCTAGGCCCCATAGGAGCCGAGAAAATCAACGTCTTGGAAAACGTCTTAAGACAAATATCTTAATCTTTAAGAAAGTCGACTTCCGGTCTGTCAAGATGTTACTTCCGGTCTGTCAAGAAAATTTTCTTAAGACAATTATCTTAAGACGTTTTCCAAGATGTTGATTTTCTCGGCTTCTAATTGAGCTAGGATGATGATTGTGGGTTTGTTGGATAGGTTTTGATGATAACTACTCAACTACAAGCAAGCCCCCCCCTCAATTTGTTTAAGAAATTCGATTTGATCCTAAAAAACACGTGTTTTGGATGTGATTTAGATTAAAAATTTTGTAATTGGGAATGTAGAAAAGCTATTCTTGCTTGTTGGCGATATTTTTTAAAACTGCTCTGCGACCCTCTCGTTTTTCACGTCATACGCGAAGGACTTCTCTGCGACCAGGATGACGCTGCACAGAGTATCGGCAGGCAGCGCGTCGTGGAACTCGCAGACGACCTTGATGTTGGTTCGATCGTTGACTACCACCTGTTTTCTTTTTGTGGCGTTGATGACGAACATCGGCCTGCGGATTTTGAATTCGCTGGGCATGTAGTACATGTCCACACTTCCCTCGGTCACGCGTTTGTAAGCCGTGTAAGCTTCGTAAAGTTTGAGGTAATCATCTTTGGTTATGTCCAGGTTGTAATTCTCGCGCGGGAACACTTCGTTGCGTCCATTCTTGAGATAAACGTTCTTGATCTTGCAGTCGTCGAATTTGCTGGAATCTTTTTCCAGATTGTTATCGCGCCCGGTCTGAAAGAGCACCACGACGAAATCTGGCATGTCGAACTGTATGTTGTTGAACTGCGTCGTCACGTCGAATTCCATGTGACTTCCCGCCGCCATCTTCTGCACGCACTGGTAACCGTGAAAGTGAATCGCCACCTGCGGACTCTTCAAGATCTCCGCTTTGTACTTGAGGGCGTAGTTTGTCTCGTATTCCACGATCGGCATTCTCAATTCCATGCTCCGGATGACGCATTTCGCCGCTTCGGGTAAAGTGTTGGCTATCGGCGTGCCGTCGGCGTTCAAGTTGGTGTATCGCATCAGTGCGTCGTTGTCGTTGGCAGCTCTTCGAAACGTAACGCGCAGTCCCCCCTTCCACACAATCTCCTTGTAGTCCGAGAAGAATCCCGGCAGCAGACGCATGGGAAAGAGCACCGTGTGACTTCTCGTCGATATTTTGGTTCCTGCTTCGAATCCTCCTGCTTGATAGTACGCTGCGTCTGTTTTGGATAATTTCAACGTTCCCACTGCCGTCGACGTGATGCCTGGATAATCTATTCTGTCGATGACGGTACCGTGTTTCCTCACCTCCACCTGCGAGAACAGGTGAGGCACGAAGTTGTCCACGAGTTTCAAATTGGCATTGGGCGGAAACGCTTCTCCACTTTCTTTCTTCACCACGTCAAATTGAAGGTAGAGGTCCGCTCTGTGAGGATGAACGAACCCGTCGCCTACGTCCACGTCGTATTCGATCTCCCTGTTCGCTTCGTTGAGATTGGCGAACGTGCGACGGTTGGGAGGGAGAGATTGCAATTCGTAACTTTCGATTTGTTCCATTTTTTTTTTCACTATGTGTGTTATTTATTATACGTTGATCTCCACGATGGCCGTCGTAGTGGCACCTGCGAAATCCACCACCTCTCCTTTCTCGTTCGTCACCACCAACTCTATGTCGTCTATGCGGTTGCGACAAACTGGAAAATAGATCGGCGAAGAGGGCGTGTAGATGATCGGTTCCATGAACTCGGAACTTGGTTTGAAAGTGGCTATGATTCCCGTCTGCTTGTGACTTCCTAACAATCCGTCCGAAGATTTTGTGATCATACCTTCCGCCACGTTGCAGTGTAAGTTCAGAGTCTCTATGGCCAAGAATTCAGGAATGTTGGTTGCTACGTGCTTGATGCCAGCTTCGAGTTTGGTGTCGTTCTCGAAACCTAAAAGTTCTCCCATGGTGCCCAGGTCCACGGTTTCCGTCGCGGATAGGATTTCCACTCTGTGCGTGACCGAATTTTGAGAAAGGTATGTGCCTTTGGGTAACTGAGCTTGCAAAGTGGAAAGATTGTATTGTCCTGGCGTGACGACGATGTGTTCGCTTCCGACGCTAATTTTGTTGTTGTGCTGCGTGACGTTAGGTATGAGGTACATGCTGTAGAATGCACGCAGAGCCACGGATTTAGGATAGACGATGTCGTCGTGCAGCGTGAGTTTCAAGATCGAAGATTCGCTCGTGAGATGGAACACGCCCATCCTAGTGATGCTGTTTGAGGTTCCACAATGCTTTCTGGAAATCCTCGATCGTAGGGTTATTTATTTTAGAGAGAAACGCGAGCACGGAGAGGCAGAGATGGCCGCAGTTCACGTCTCCGAAATTTTGAATGCGTTCGTCGTTGTAGTATATAGAGGTTTTGTTCGTTTTCAGATAATAAATTAAATTTGTAGGTGGAAGACCTCCGAAAGAATCGAAAACAAATGCTTTATCATCGTTTTTGTGGTAACATATCCAATGCGTGCCTGGATTTTCTTGACCCTCCAAGTTGACTACTCCGCATTCTCTTCTTTTAACGCTTGAAGGTAGGGAGTCGGACATGAAAACTCCTCTGAAGTATTTGATTTGTAACGGTTCGATCAGAGATTCAATGTCTCGGTTGGTGAGTGCTTCTGTTTCTTTTTTTTAAACTTTCTCATCACGCCCACCCCCTTGCCCCCTTTCTTCTCCATGGCCAGGTTGTGACGTTTCTGTTCTTCCAATTCCGCCTTGTTCTTCTTCGAGTCGATGACGGTTTTCGCGATGGCGGCGCTACCGCCGGCTAAACTTCCAACGGCCCCCAATGCTGCCAGGATGGCCGGGATGCTGAATATGAAACCTCCGACCTTTTGCTGTTTCCGCGAACGCTGCAAGCGTCTCAATTGAGGTGTGCTGAGAAGTAATTTCATTCCATGTCCTTTCGACAAGCAAGAACGTTTCTTCTCGCGTTGTTTCTTGGTGAGTAACCCATCGAGGGCACCTAGATTTTTAAGATTGGAGTATGGTATCTGGTACACAACACCCTTGGGCTTCATGTTGATGCTCTATGTGTTATTTTCACGGTATGTTATTTATATATATATTCTGAGATTTTTTCTTGTGTAGTTTTTTTTACGGTATGTTATTTATATATTTTCAAGGCCTCGCAGTCGTTACACAAATTCTATTACGTGCTTCGTTTTCTTGCCAAGAAGTTCCTTTGTCCCCTTGTACATGATTCGAGTTTTGTTCTCGATTAAAATAGATAGCTTCTCGTCGGATAACATGTTAGCGTATCGATCTGGTAAAAATAGACTGTATTGTGCGTTGAGCAACAGGCGTACCTTGGGGCCATACTGGGTAGAAACGATTGAACCGGAAGTTATCGTGTAAGGTTTGTCGACTTCCAATTCCTGAATTTTTACATACTCGACTGACAAATTTAGCATTTGTTTTAATGCTTGGAGATCACTCATTTTTTCAGTCGTCATATCAAAAGAAAAATCAGTGTGTTAGAGAGAAATTTAATTGTTTTTTCACGATGTGTGTTATTTATATATACCGAAGATTATTTTTTTTTCACGATGTGTGTTATTTATATATCAAGTTTTTTTTGACACGTATATATATTATTATTTTTTAACAGAGGAAGAAAGTCCGTGCTTCGGAAAACGCGATGATGTGCGTAATGATATCTTCCGTCTCCTGCTTAGACTTGCGCCAATCTACTGTGTACCGTCTTCTTCCCTGCCTTGCCTCGTGCAATTCATCTAACCTATCGTTTAATTTTTCCCCTGCAGCCGAAAGCAGAATGTTGAGATCACCGCACCTCAGGCCGCTGATCTCGCAAAGATGGTCCTTGAGAACCATTTCACAAGGGATGCGAAATTCCGGCGTCGTTCTTGCTATGATTACAAGTTTCCCTACATCCTCACAATCTCCGTTTACTGCCTGTTTAAATATTTTACATAGTAGCTCGGGCGGCAAATCAGTTATACGAGACATGTTGTTATTATTATTATTTTTTACTGTGTGTTATTTATATACCCCACCCCAATTTTTGTTTCGTGTTCATGGCGATGGTGGTACCCAGTGCGGCGACCCGTTCACCCAGCGATGCGTCTCTGCTCACGAACCTTTCGAAAGCTGCATGTTCCAATTTTTTGTCTGCTTCGTGACGTGCATCCAGATCCGTCTGCGTGGTGTTGTAAGCAATGTCGTGATCTTTGCATGCCGCGTCCAACGGATTCACACCCTTGTCTCCTCTCTCCAATCTTTTCTCGAGTTTGGTACGTGGTCCGCAGTACTGGTAGCCAGGTAAATGCATCTCGAAAGGTAACTTGTTGATGATGTCGTTCACGAGTCCCTTTCCTTCGGCCACGTTCCAAAATTTCGGAGGCAGCGTGTTGATGATTTTGATCAGGTAACCTATGCCCTTGTCGTCGTTCACGATGAAGTTGGAAAGTTTCATGCTGATCATGTCCACGATGCCAACCTTCTCGTTGTAGAAATTACGGTTGCCTGCATTCTCTTCGCCGGCTATCACCAACAATCGGTCCACGAGTTTCCTCACATCATCTACCCAAACGAATTCTTTGGGTAACGTGTTGTAGCGTTTGACGCCGCTGCCTGTTTTGACCTGGTTCCAAATCGGTTTGATGAGATTCCTGTACTTCTCGCCGCTGCTCGATTTCACCCTATTCTGCGAGGCATCGTTGTTCTGGTACAAGGCATCCGTCATGATCAGAATTTCCTTGTAACTTTGGTAATCTTCGTCGGTGTAATCTTTCGGCTGCTTTTTGGCGACGAGTTCCCACAGTCCCACCGTACCCGGATACCTGTTCCAACTATCCTTGTCACCTAAATTGACTTTAATGTCGTTGCCTTCGAAGGTCACCTTCGATTTCCCAATCTTCCACACCACACCGCCGCCTTCGCTGGTTTCCATGCTGGGATACAATACGAACACTTCATCCTTGTCGAATTTCCCCGTACTCAGGTAGTCTCGTGCCAAAGGTCCCAACTCGATTTTATCCGAAGACGACGACGTGCTACCAATAGCTCGACGTCGTGCCGGTGCATCCTTCAGTTCGAACGGCGTCGAAGGAATGCTCGAAATGGGCGTGGGTACGGCGTAACTTTTAGCTGCGAGCGGTACGAGTTCGTTGATCAAATTTTTATTTTGTTCCGTGACACTTTTAATTTCTTTACCTAGACCGCTGATGGCATCGATCACAGGTTGATCCTGACGTTTCTTCTCTTCGTAGAATCCGCGATTCTCGGATTTCCAACCTTTGAAGCGTTTCGCGAGGTATTTTCGCAACTTGAGATTTTCGTCCTCGATTTTTCGTTTCGTCATGACGTTATTTATACACGTCGTTTCTCACAACGTTGCAACGTTTAGAAAGTCGTTGATTTTGTTTCTGTATTTTCCGTCGTTGGGTTTCCTCGTCATGTCGATCGTCGCGAATCCGAAATCGTCACCGTTCCAGCAAGTAAAGCAGCAGCGTTCCGAAAGTTGATTGTAGTTCATGTCTCCGCCTACGTAGTCATCGTACGCATGCTTGAGGTTGGTGTGATCTTGACGAAACAAACATATGAAATTAGCGTTGTCGCGCACTAACTGTTTTGGAATTTTGGAAAACGTTTGAGCTAGGTAAAAACAATCCATTCCTTTGTGACGACCTTGCGTGAAAAAGTTGCGAATTTCATTTTGATTTTCCAGGATGGCGTCGTCGAACACAACGACTGAATTTTCACGACAATCGTCGAGTGGTTTTATTTCCGAGGCGAACGTTGCAATGTCCAGACCATCGTACAGTTTCATCAGTTGCTGGTATTTGGTTTGCTCCAAACTTTTCGAGAACACGTACAGGTGCCTGTTCTTCCAATCTAACCAATTCGGTGCGAGGAGAAAATTGTCCACGAGCAGTGTCGTTTTCCCACACCCCGAAGGACCTACGATCAGACAGCGGATGCTGTCGGGAAGCAACTCGCCGTTCTTTTTCTTCGTTTGACTTTCCGGATCCGGTAGACGCTTCACCACGTTCCACGTACTCACAAGATCACTTCGTTCGCGTCGATCCAACTTTTTTCCGGAAGTCCCAGCCATTTGACAAACAGTTTGTCACCTTTCCTACGCAATACTTTCTCGATGAGGTACGTGTCGGGGTGTTTCGTTTTAGAGAGTTCCTCTTCGTAAAATCTTCCTTTCAAAATCTCGCCGCTACTATCTTTTATTATATACGTGTGTCGGTTTCCGGGTAGAACTCGAACCACCGTAAAAAGTTCCGTGCTCCAATTTTTTGTGATTCCCTTCTCGAAGGTGCGTTTGAATTTGCTGATCCTCACCCGGTCTCCAATTTTGTATTTAGCTTTTTTTGTCGTGGGTGTGTACTTTGGGCAGTAAACAGTAGAAATTAAACGCTGCTCGTCAGACTTGCTAACGTCAACTGGCTTCATGCCTATCGTTCTGTGTACCGTATCATTATAGGTGTCGACGAGTTTCGGCAGGATGTCGACCCATTTGTAATTTCCCCGAAGCGTGAATCGTTTCCACATGTGTGTTTTCAAGGTTCGATTGAATCTTTCCACGATGCTGGCTTTGACGTGACTGAAGGTCGAATAATGTCGAATCTTGTGTTTTTGAATAAACTTTTGGAATACGGCGTTGTAAAATTCCTTCCCCTTGTCCGTTTGCAGAAACCGTGGTCGTCTGTCGCCGCTTTCGCGAAAAATTAATTTGAATGCTTCCGTGACGCATGTTCCCGTTTTCGCCTTCAAAGGTAGAGCCCATGCGAATTTCGAAAACGTGTCTATGACGGTGAGAAGGTACTTGTTGCCCTTGTTCAATTTATGCACGTTTTTCAAATTGCCGCTACTCATCTCCACGAGGTCGCTTTGCCAGAGGTCGTCGATGCCCTTGGTTACCACAGCCAAACGTTCGTAGTTGCGGCGTGCAGGTTTATGCAATTCTTCGACGATGGCTTGCCTAGACATTTTTTAGAGATTACGTTTCAAGAGAAGCACAAGCGTGATGGGATTCAAAGAGGGTGGCACTTCGCTCGTGTTTTGAATGATCAGCTTATCGCCGGCACTCACGTCGAAAACGGTAAGATCTTCGTCTTCGTGTATTTCATATATGTTGCGCGTTTCGTTCCAACGTGCCAGAGGAATGTTTCCTGCTTTCTGGACACCACGATTCGATATCAAAGTCATGGTAGGAACGCTAGCTTTTCTACCGTGAGACCAGTACGAAAATTCGTTTATCTGAATCGTACCATCGAGGAGAAACTTGTAGTACGGATGATAAGGATGCAACATGTACAGTTTGTTACCTTCGACAAACGTGGAGATTCTCTGTTGATTGGGTACGCTGTTGATTTCGATGGCTTGCAGAGAATGCAGTTTAGCGAATTTAGTGTCGACGCTAACGAGGTTGCTGTGAACTTGTCCGAGTTTATTTTCGATGGGCAGCAAATGCTCGACTATGGTATCCGTTACGGCAGAAAACGACGGTTTGATTTTCACTTCCACGTTCAACTGCTTGTAGTTTTCGTTGAGTTCTTGCAACTTGGCACCGAAAGAGGCCAGCGTTGATTCCTGCGTGGATTCCAGCACTCCGACTTGATCTCTGATGTTGACGACAATATTCTGAAGGTTCTCGACTTGATTCAATTTCGAGCTCTTCTCGGTAAGATCGTTCACGATGCTTCGCATCTCTGTAAACTGCGTGTGAAGGTCGGCGACGCTCTGCGAAGTGGGCAGCGTCGACACCAGCGAACTAATTTCGTCTCGAATCTGTTCCACGTTCGCCGTTTCCGTTTCCAGTCGTTTCAGCATACGTGATATGTTTCTTTTCAAAGCGTGCAATTCTTTGGAGGTGGGGAGATTGGCCACCCTACTCTCGAGATCGCTCAACGAACTTTTGATGTCACTCGAATCGGATAGTGCCGTCACCGCCGTTTTCAATTTTTCCAAATCTTCACTCGAAGGCACGCTCGTTCGTAACGATTCCAAGTCACCCTGTATGTTGTCCAGTACGTGATGAAAATGAGTAAGATTGGATTCGACGTTCAAATTTTCTAAATATTGGATCTTCTGCTGAACCGTGCTTAACGTGTCCTGAATACTCGTCAACGCTCTCGCTTCAGCGTGAATATTTTTAATTTCTTCGTTGATCAATTCCAGAGACGCCTGAAGCGTAGCGATGGTGGTTTGAATGTGTTCGAAATCTCGATAGGCCTCCAATTGAATTTTTATGTTCGCGACGCTTTTACCGATGACCTGCAATTCGTCCGACGATGGTAGGTTCGTCATGGTATCTTCCAAAGTCTGTAACTTGGATTTAATTTCTTCCAACGTGCTGGTGAATTCTTCTTGTAATTTGGAAACGACGACGTGCAAGCGTTCTGCGTCTATATCGTTCACGACGGTTTGAAGTTCGGAGAAATTCTTTTCTATTGCGGAAGTTCGTTCTTCGATTTCGAGTTTCAGTTTTTCCAAATCTTCATTTTTCGATTGAAATTGCTGTAATTTGGCCAAATCATTTTGAAGCGAATCCACGCTCAACTGTATATTTTGAACGCTGTCGTAAGAAGGTACGTCGACATAATTTTTTATCAGCGTTTTCAGTTCGGAATCGATTTTCAGAATGGGGTCGAGACATTGCGTTTGGATCGTGGCGATTTCCGACTCTAAACTTTTGTTTAAGGTCTCCTGCAAAGCGATCAAATCGGTCCTCAACTTCTTAACTCGAATGTCCAACATGAGAATCTCTTCTGCATGGTCTACACGCTTGGTGTTGCCGAAAATGTCGTTAGGCATTTTTGGTTAACGGTTATTTATAATAGGATAGACGATTCGTAATTCTACGAAGAGAGGAATAAGTTTGTCGTAATCTCCGAGGAGTTCCACGTACAGGTAATCTCCTGCGGAAACATCGTATGCCATGTTAGAAAGCATTTTGTCGTGCTTGATTCGAAAAATGTTCTTGCCGGTAGATATTTTGATTTCGCCTACGTTTTCCGGATTCACGGTGATCCGAAGTTTCCCCTCGATCGGAATTTCATAGAAATGTAAATTGTTATTAAAAACATAAAACATTTTGCCCACATCGTCATCCAATTTCGTCCAAATGCTGTTGAGGTGAATAATCAACAGACCGTTGAGTTTAGTTAACGCGGAAGGTAGAAATTCATGATCTGTCGTCGTGCGGTGTACAGTCTCCATTGTTTGCTTTCGGAAACCAAAAAGATTCATGTTGGTTATTTAGAAAAAAATTGAGGTCGTATCTAATATAAATAACACCACAAAAAAATGTGCAATTTTTAGTAACTTCATTTTTTTTCTTAGCAAAAGAATGGAGAAGAAGGAAGCGAAACGTGCATGCGACCAATGTGGGACATATATATCCATTTCTCACTTGAGAAGACATCGGAAGAATGTGCATGGCGAAGGATCAAGTAAGAGAGAGCTCGATGTTGACGATCAAGCGCCACGAAAAAAGCAGAAGAGTGCCGGCGAAAATATTCGAAATATTTTAACCGAGGAGACTTTCCAATCTGAAGAAACATCTGATCTAAACAACTTTTTTCGCTCGGTCAAAAGCAAGTTAATTTCGTCTATCACCGAAGCTTTGTTGCAATGCTCGTTGAAAATCCACCTCATCGTTTCCGTCATTTACGAAAACATGAAAAAAAAGCGAGAAACTTTCCATCATTACACTGGTGTAAAGAGCCTCCACGCCGCCGACGTCGATGAGGTGGATGCCATTTGCAACCAGATGTTTGACGCTTTGTTGAACAAGCACGAGACTTTCCAAAAACGTGGATCGGGTTGGACACTTTGCGGTTCGCCTCACACTTTAACTTTGAAGGTGGCACGATATAACCCGATGGGAGCATCCAGCTACATCAATTTGCCTCCGGAAATAGCCAGTAAGAAAGCCATAATCAACATTCAAAATGAAGATAACAGATGCTTTTTGTGGTGCATCATTGCCGATCATCACCCAGCCAATAATCATAAGCATCGTTTATACCACTACAACAAGCCAGAATATCTCTCAGAATTTGAAAAACCTATGGCTGGCATTAATTACCCTGTAAATCTACGAGACATTAGTAAATTTGAGGCACAGTACAAGATAGATAAAAACGAAAGTATAGCAGTACACATATTCGGATTAGACAAAAACAACGCCATCTACGTTCTCAGACACAGCAACATTAAAAGTAATCGTGTCATCAGATTACTCCTGATCGAAGATGACGATAATTATCATTACTGTCTAATTCAGAATCTTCCAAAATTAACAAGAAGTCAAATTACCACACATCAACATAAAATTCGAGTATGCGACAGATGCCTGAGTATATTCTACGGTCAAGGAAAAAAGAAGGCTGATGAAGAACTCCGAGATCATCATGAAATGTGTAGTAAACATCCGGCCGCGGCTATCAAAATGCCTTCTCAAGACATGACATTTTCCAACTACAAGGCATTACTCTGGCATCCCGTGGTGATATGCGCCGACTTTGAAAGTTTCCAACTTCCACTCGCCACATGCGAACCGAATCCCAGCGTATCGAGCACTACCGAAATTCTACATCACGAAGCCTGCGCTTTTGGATTGATGGTCAACAACACAGGCAATGTTATTTTACATCGCGGCAATGATGCTCCACAAAAATTCATTCAAACCCTGAAGCAGATGGCCATACAATTCGCTCCTCTACTAAGAGAAGACAAAGCAATGGAGCCTCTCACCCAGGAAGAGAAGGAAGCATACGACCTTGCCTCTCAGTGTGGTGTGTGCGAAAGTAACTTCACCCTCGAAAATGTCAAAGTTCGCCACCACAACCATCACACAGGAAAATATGTGGCCCCCGTGTGTAACAACTGTAATCTTCAAATCAAAAAACCAAATTTTATTCCCGTATTCATTCACAATTTGGAGGGCTATGACGCCAAAATCTTCATAAAGGAGATGGGATGCGACGCTCAACCCATTAGCGTCATACCTCGCACCAACGAGAAATTCATTTCATTCAGCAAGAAGGTGGACGTTGGAAATCGCAATCACGTAGAAATTCGCTTCTTGGACTCCTACAACTTTCTGTCTTCGAGTTTGGCGACACTCGCGTCTCAACTCACCGACGATGATTTGGTCGCCACCAGGAAATGTTTCGGCGACCAACATTTAGCACTGTTGAGACGCAAGGGTGTTTACCCGTACGAATACATGACGGATGCTTCCAAATTCTCAGAAACATCGTTACCACCGAGAGAAGCATTCTACAGTCGCCTTAGCGACACCTGTTGCACCGAAGAGGACTACCATCATGCTCAGCTCGTGTGGTCTACATTCTCTTGTCAAACCATGGCCGACTATCACGATCTGTATCTGAAACTGGATGTTACGCTATTGAGCGACCGTTTTCATCTCCATCGCTCGAGAGGAATGGCAGCATATGGTTTGGACCCCGCTTTCAGCTACACCACACCGGGTTATTCTTGGCAGGCGATGTTAAAATCCACGAAGGTGGAGATAGAACTCATCAAGGACGTCAATCAACTTTTGTTTGTCGAAGAGGCAAAACGTGGTGGAATCGTCCAGTGTCCCCTTCGATACGTCAAGGCCAACAATCCATATGTCGCTGATTTTGATGCAAAGAAACCGACAAACTTCTTGGCATACTGGGACATGAACAATCTCTATGGTTATGCCATGTCCGAGCCTCTGCCCATCGGAGAATACGAATGGATGAGCGAGCAGGAACTTCAAGATTGTTTGGAATGGAGCGAAGATCATGAAAATGGATGTTTTCTGAAAGTAGATTTGGAATATCCTGCATCGCTTCATCGAAAACACCATGGATTTGCGATGGCACCTGTGATGGAATCGGCTCCGGAGAAGAAGCTGATGCTCACCTTCAAGAGCAAAGAGAATTACGTGGTGCATTATCGTCTCCTACAATTCTACCTCCGGCATGGATTGGTTTTGAAGCGCGTGCACTCGGGATTGAAGTTTAGACAGACCAGGTGGCTAGCACCCTATATCGACGGCAACACTCAACGTCGAGCATCAGCTTCTTCTTCCGCAGACAAAGACCTATACAAATTGATGAACAACAGCATCTACGGCAAGAGCATGGAAGATGCGAGGAAAAAAAGAAATATCAACTTGGTCTCCGACCCGAAGAAAATAAACAAGCGCGTCGCTCAGCCCACGTACAAAAACTTCACGATACTGAGCGACACGTTGGTATTGATCGAACGTGCTCTCCACCTCATAACATTGAACAAACCAATCGCCGCGGGAGTCGCGATCCTCGAGTTGTCGAAGCTGGCCATGTACAAGTTTCACTACGACATCATGAAACCACGCTATGGAGAGGCCATCGAGGTGGCGTACACCGACACGGACAGCTTCGTGTACAACATCCACACCGATGATCTATACGAAGATCTGAAAAACATGAGCCAGCATTTCGACTTCTCGAACTATCCAAAAGATCACGCTCTCTTCGACGACAGCCAGAAAATGACGATCAGGAAGATGAAGGATGAAGTCAACGGCCGCATCATCACAGAGTTTGCGGGTCTTCGAGCGAAAATGTATGCCATCAAAATTCAGGATGAGACCGAAATAAAAAAAGCAAAAGGGGTGGGGCGTTCGAGCACAAACAAACTAACCGTAGAAGATTACAAGTCGTGCTTGTTCGACAAAAAAATCAAACGCATGACCGAACATCGGATCACGAGCACCATCGACCAATTGCGTACATCCACAATCAACAAAGTGGCGCTTGATCCCCACGACACCAAATTGAGGCTACTGGACTGCAACATCCACACCCGAGAATGGGGATACCATGACGAGGAAGAAATCTGCTCGCACCATTAGACTTCCGCATCAAAAAAGTACGTATTATTTCTTGCACCACTTTTTTTTTAAAAAAAAAAAACAATTATTCACACTTATTTTTGCATTCACATTTTTTTTTATATTTTTCTATTATTTTTTTAAAAAAAACAATTATTCACACTAATTTTTGCATTCACACCTTTTTTTTTATATTTTTCTATCATATTATGTACACTATTTTGAGGATATTTTTTTATTTCTTTCAGATGCTGCACCCCCTACGGAAACTTTTTTAGTTCTTACACATTCCATTCTTAACCAAAAAATTTTTCTTCTCTTCAATCATAAAACACACACATTACACACGGAGGTCCTCTGTAGGGAGTCATGGGGGGGTTTAAAAAAAAAAACCATGAAACTCTACAAAGGCATGGCTTTGTTAGCCGTGGCCATTAGAACTGTGTTGGGCACCACGCACCCCTGGCGGGATATTTTCTTTTTTTGGGGGCCAGGGATTTCCTTAACAAAAAAATAAAATTTTGATTATCACACACACACATTGTAGAAGATCACACCTGAGAGTTTTAATAACAAAACATTGTGGCAGATTACGCTGAGAGTGCAAGGTCGTGGTAGATTACACTGAGGGACCTTACAGTAAGAGGAGACAGCCTTATAGGAAAATGTCGTAAGTCATTTCAAATGTAGGTCAAAGAACAATGTTAGCAAAATTTACAGAAGATAAAAAAAATAGCTTAAAAAATAATGCCAGAGCTTTTCTTCTGCCTAATTTTCTTTTATTGTAGGTTAGTTTAGTGCGTAAAACAGATTACGCCGAGAGCAAAAGCCTATTAGCAGGTTGTAGTAGATTACACTGAGGGGGGGGGGGCTTACAGTAAAAAAGAGGCGGCCTTATAGGAAAATGTCGTAAGTCATTTCAAATGTAGGTCAAAAAGCGAGGTAGCATAAGAGCAAGATTTGCAGAAGATAAAAAAATAGCTTAAAAAACTAATGCCAGAGCTTTTCTTCTGTTTATTTTTCTCTCATTGTAGGTTAGTTTACCCCGTAAAACAGATTACGCTGAGAGTAGAAGCCTATTAGCAGGTCGTAGTAGATTACACTGAGGGGGGGGGGCCTTACAGTAAAAAAAAAAAGCGGCCTTATAGGAAAATGTCGTAAGTCATTTCAAATGTAGGTCAAAAAACAAGTTTAGCATAAAAAGTAGCTTAAAAAGTGATGCCAGAGCTTTTTCTTTCCATTTTTTCTCTCATTGTAGGTTAGGTTATACCCAAAAACAAAAAACCTTGGTGATTTTTCGAGTGAGGAGTTGGCAACACTGCTCATGCCTTACGAGAGAAATCCATTAAGGTGAGAAAAGTAGGTCAAAAGACCCTTCCAGAACGTTGCGTTTCACCTACTGTTGATTTAGTTTATTTTACTTAACTTTTTTCTATCCCTTTGGTTAATCGCGAAAATTATAATGAATGGCGGTAAGGTGAGATGGATGACTGGGCAGTCACAAACATGGACAACCGACATAAGCCCCACATAAGATTATACTGGCTTGAGCCACACGCCAAAGCCTTGCTCGTCTGCCAAACACAGTTCAGGATGCATTAATACGAGAAAGCAGATATAATTCGCTTCTTAAATTCAGCTTCAGTTTTCATCCTAACTAGTCCTTTAGTAGGGGTTTGAATAAATAAATATTTATTTTCTTAATTACTAATTCCCAATTTTACCTAAGTAGGGGTCTAATAAATAAACGTTAAGAAAGACGGGAAAAAGGTCTAGAAAAGTCCAGAAAAAGTCAAGAATTCTGGATGTGTTATTTTGGTAGACACCCTGTTATTGAACTAAAGACTACTAAAGATGAAACTTATCGAACTTTAAACTTCTCGAATTTTAAATTACGGTAAGTGCTGAATATTTGTTTAACATTACAGGTCATAATTCAAATGTTCAGAGAGTACTTTTATTAGTATCAGCCCTACAGACTCACGAGAGAAATTATTTTTTCATAAAGTCTGTAAAATGTCTGTTACTGGTCCACTCTAACATAAATATAGTTTGACTAAAACTGAAATTTTGATAAAAAATTATCTTCTCAGAGAAGTACCACTCAAATCATGTAGTAAGAGGGGCATTGATTAGTATGATTGCAAGTCTTGAAATTTTGCATTTAAAAATTTATTAAGAATTCATTTTTTTAAAAAATAAATATGCTGACCAAGGCAGTAATTTATTTTATTAAAATCATAAACTATACGTTTAGTTTATGTTTTAATAAAATAAATTACTGCCTTGGTCAGCATATTTATCTTTTCATAATCATGGAAACAAGGCTTAATGATGTTATTTTTATAAAATTGAAAAGTGTAATTTTTCAACTACTATCAAACGTGCTCTATAGAAGTATGTATTATTTATTGAGAATGTATTGTGTCCTACATTTTTACTTAATGTCCTACATTTTGGGACAGCATTTCCTACATTTCCCTTACAGCAATCTGGTAACCCTAACTACACAGCACAGCAGTACTCATAACTTGAAACCAGTATCTACATTTTCAGACTGTACTGCACTGTGCCCGACCCTGTGGCCGAGTGGTTAGCACATCGCGCTGCGACGCCAAGGGTCCCGGGTTCGAATCCCGGTCGGGTATGGTTGTTTGTGAATGTCCATTTTCATCCATTTCATCATTTCATCACTCATCCCCATCTTCGCAAATTAGCCAAGAGGCACAAAACGCGAAGTAAAATAAACTAAATCAATCAATCAATCAATGTACTGCACTGTAAAATAACTCAAAATCACTATCAATATATCTATTTCTCTTAAAAAATATAATAATTGTAGATATATGCTTAAAATATACTGATACAGGCTCAAAAAGTAAATTTTGAGCCGTATGAGTTGAGCTTTGATAAGAAAACATAATTATTTTTTATACTATGAAAGAGGTAAAAATTGGATTTTTTGGATCTTTCCCCCTTGGAAAATTAGCTGAAATGAAGGTAAAATGAATAAATGTAAAATAAATGTTCACCGACATATCATACTATGCTACTACTTGAATATTTACGAATATATTTACGAGGAGTTCTGGGAAATTGTTCGATCTTGAGGGGAGCTGGATAGTAATCGAACCCTGCACCTTCTGTTCAACTATTTTCCGTTTATGTATGTGGGGCTACTTGAACCTCCCTGGTGTGGATGTTAAATGTTTGACGAATTACGAAATGGTGTCCATCAATATAATACGCTAAAGAAGATAGACGAGAGAAAAATTAGAGTGGATGAAGAAACAGGATTCCCATGTCACAAGTGTATTTGCGAACTTCATCGCAGGAAGGATGAGGATGAGATCCATGAAGCTTTGAAGGGAAGAGTGAAAGAGCGGCTTCTTTTGCTGGAGAACAGAAGTTCCGTGTGGTGTTCAGCCTGTGACCGTCCTTTGTTACGTAAATTAGAAGGACATTCCTGTCTCCCTGTGTTTTCTTCCGAAGGTTTCGGTGTTCGCAGATCACTGTTTGCTGTTGATGGTGAGGATAACTAGATTGAACATTTATCGCCGATACCTACATCTCCGTCACCTACAGTATCAGACAAGTATCCTTTGTTCGACATATGAGAGTGTACACTTACCATACTCATCTGATTGCAGGCGGACCTTATTCCACCGATTATATGTCG
This sequence comes from Lepisma saccharinum, assembly GCF_977018435.1. Lineage (NCBI taxonomy): Eukaryota > Metazoa > Arthropoda > Insecta > Zygentoma > Lepismatidae > Lepisma > Lepisma saccharinum. The sequence continues at coordinate 140,569,346 of NC_139230.1, forward strand.
GTAAATGCGAGATACAAGTTTTACACAAAGTGGCTAATAGGATTACGTCAGACTGCTGAAGAATTAGTCACTGCAGGCTTTTATTATTCAGGATTCAGTGATAGGGTAACATGTTTCCATTGTGCGTACGGAGCGTTTGATTAGACATCCGAAGATTGCCCGATTCTAGAACATTACCAGGCATTACCAGACTGTAGTTACATACAGAGTGCTGCAGCGTTACACAGTGATTCGAAAAGTTGAAAATATTGCTACAGTGTGGAAACTACTGAAAAAACATCCGATAATGAGAATGTGGATTCTGTGTGGTAATTCTTCCGTGTCGACATTTTGTTTCCTACGGATTCTGTGATTCATAATTGGACAAGTGTGCCGTATGCCGGGGTAGCATTGAAGATACATTAACTGTTTTCACCTGTTGAACAAAATGGAAGCTTGTTTTTTTGACGTTCAAGGTCTTCGAGGAGCAGGAGGAGAATTTGTGTGGAATGAAGTTGGGATTTTAAAATTTCCTTTCGACAGTGCATTTGACTGTTTAGTGAAATATGGTTTAACCTTGTTGAGTGAAAAGTATCGCCGCGTGAATTACTGGCTCCGTTCCAACAAACACCGTCTCAACTGGGGAGGTGGTTGGCTACCGTATGAGAAATTTGGAGACATTTTTTATTTTGTGCTTGTGAATCAAATAGTGTACGTCAAAGGTATGGAGAAAATAAAATGGTTGGAAAAATTATTTGGAGAAAAATGTATGGGTAAAATATCTGTACGCAACATCCAAGAATTTGAATGTCCAAAATTGGATAGTGTGAAAAATACTACAGGAAAATGCAGAGAACATAGTAAATGTGAAAACGTAAAAATGTGTGCAGTTGAAAATGTCTGGAAGATGTAGTTTCTATTGTAATAAGTATAAGAAATGAAACATTTTCTGAACATTTTCAAATGTTTTATTTATAATTGTTGATATTGATTGATTGATTTGTTGTTTTAAGTCCACTTTATGCACAGAAAGGCTAATCGGGACTGGACCTACAGTTTAAAGTGGGATCCGAACCACTTGTGCCTCCACCGGGTATCGAACTCGGGACCCTTTGATTACAAGGCAACGACGCAAACTCTGCACCATCGGGGATATGTTGATATGCATATAGGTTTACAATGCCTGTGTGGTTATATTACAATACATAAAAATTATTCAATTACACTGTGAAATATATTTACAATTACAAATGGAAGGTTTACACCACTAACGGTGATATTTCCAGTAAGCAAATAATTGAATCGTCGACCAGTGTCGACGTAATTTAGTAAGTTAGATTTCAAAGCGCACAGTTCTCTAATCTGTTTAGAATCGATTCTTACGGGTGATCTCCCCTGTTGCGAAAACTCCCACACTAAATTGAAAGGGAATTCCTTTTCGAATCCTGTGGCTACATACTTTTTTTTTTGCTTGTTCAGAAAATATGTGTTTGCAAGATAGAGATCTAAACATGCCTCTTCGTCACGTGTCTGTGGAAGAACCAATTTTCCTACGTCTTTTTATGAAATCACAGTCCGTAGTTACATCCATTCCCTCGTCAGCCGTCTCGGTCTTGTAAGTGACGGTTTCTAATTTAACGGGTTGCACACGATTGCGAGGTTTACGTGTAGAATCATCATCCTGATGGGTCATACGTGTCACAAGTTTGTCGTGTTTCTCCATTATAGAACCCGCAGTAGGTTCCATGGTGTGTTCACTAGAACTGTCTCGATGGCACTGAGTGGAAAATACGGCAGCACACATTTTATATAGATTTCTTCATGACACGAGCCCGGATTGTGTGGATAGAACAACACGCTTGTTCTCCTCTGGGACACTTGGAATGTGGTAAATATTTGAAGATCTGACAAAAACGGTGAAGGGTATATCCATCTTTACTGATACCTGGTGGAAATGTCTGGATGATATCCTTTTTTGTAAAGTGACGTGCTTTATAATAAGCATACACGCAACAGTAATGACCGCATGTTTTTGCCAATGTTGTAGTGAATGTTGTTGTAAGTCCAGACCGAGCAATGACGATTCAGGAAAGTTAAGAATTCTTGATAGAAAGGATGAAATCCGTATGAATCGAAATACTTAATACATTGTTTTCGTCGAAATAGAAGGCCACCCAGTGTGTACCCCGGGAGTCGGACTTATCAGTGTTTGCGATTATCAAGTCTGGCGTGATGTCGTAAATCAGGAAAAAGGATCCGTTCTCGAACATTTTCCGTGTGATCTGGTGTCCATAATTCTCGTGCTGAATGTCTGTACCGGAAACTAGAGTTTGATAGGCAAGTGTTATCAATCCGCTGTTTCCTACTGTGGTGATGCGCAAGGGTTCGGAATGTACGAGTTCTCCATTTTTCACAAGATGGAAAGAAGATAGGTTATAACTTCTAAAGTCGAACGGATTTTTTTTACCGCCTCCGAGAAAGCTGGCGGTGGATACCATAGCAAAAAGAACAACATTCGGAAAAGGACCTTGAAAATCATTATCGATCGAAATCTGCTGCGTTCCGGCGACGTAAGAATAAGCTTTGATGACGCTTCTGGTGAACGGATAATGAGCAGGAGCGTAAGTGAGTGCTCTGTCTATTGTCCAAACTGGTGGTAGGAGTACGAATGATGTGATTTATTTCGAGAACAGGCTTTAAAATTTTTATTCTGACTGTAGGTGATGTCTGGTCTCCCCAGATGTAAAAAGCGTCACGTGATCTGGCTAGATCGAATCGTACTTCAACACCGTTGATCAGGTATTTAGACTGGTTGAAGAAATCTATTTGATGTTCAGGTGTGTCCAAATACCCACAGGGCATTCGTGAGATGCGTGTTTGCTGCATCGCTACCGTAATAGATTAGTAGTATGATTTGACCTATTATAAACTTGAGAAAGTATGAACCCCCCTCAGGCAGATTTGCCTACACTTAAAACTTGCTCAACATGCCCATATGAGCTTCTTGCTCAAGTGTGGAACCCTGTCTAATCCAAGATTTTTGTAAAAATGCCCTCGGGAATTTCCCGTGAAAGTATGACCCCCCTCAGATTGATTTGCCTACACTTATAAAAGGCACTTCGGTGAGATTGTTGTCCATAAATTTGTTAAAAATATGCCCCTCTTGATATTTTTTTTTGGCTACACTTAAAACTAGGCCAAACGTATTAACACACACACACACACACACACACACACACACACACACACACACACACACACACACAAACACACATATTTACTTCCGGTTTAAGTTCAATTGGGCACCAGGCTCAACTTGTATATCTAGTATTAAGATAATGTAAATCTTCTAGAATTGCTCTGTGACTCTCTCATTTCTTACATCATAAACATATGATTTTTCACCTATGAGAATAACACTACATATGGTGTCATCAGGGAGTGTATCGTGGAATTCACAGATAATTTTAATGTTTGTCCTGTCATTAACCACAACTTGTTTCCTTTTTGAAGTGTTGATGACAAACATGGGTCTCTGTGCTTTGAATTCATCTGGTGTGTAATACATGTCAGTATTGCCAGTAGTGACCCTTTTGTATGCTGTAAATGCTTCATATAATTTAAGGAAATCATCCTTGGACATGTCTAAATTATAATTTTTTCTAGGGAATACCTCATTTCTGCCATTTTTAAGATATTAGTTCTTGATGTTGCAGTTATCAAATCTACTTGAATTTTTTTCCTGATTATTGTGTCTTCCAGTCTGAAACAGTACCACCACAAAATCCGGCATGTCATATTGTATACTGGAGAATGAATTTGTAGCATCAAACTCATAATAAGTACCAGCGGCAGGCTTCTGCACACATTGATATGTATAAAATTGTAAAGGAATCTGTGGATTTTTATTATATCTGCTTTGTATTTAAGAGCATAACTGGCTTCATATTCAACAACTGGGATTCTTAGCTCCATAGTCTGAATAATGCATTTGCCCTCATCAGGTAGGGTATTGGGCAGAGCTTCCCCTGTAGAGTTTAATGTGCTGTACCTCATCAAAGCATTATTATCATTGGCAGCTCTTCTAAATGTGATTCTTAAACCACCCTTCCACATAATATCTTTGTAATCTGAGAAGAATCCTGGCAACAGGCGCATAGGGAACAGCACTGTGTGGCTCTTAGATATAATTTTATCACCAGCCTCAAATCCACCTATTTTGTAGTGTGATGCCTCGGTTTTGGATAATTTTAGTGTGGCCAAAGCTGTGGAGGTAATGCCGGGATAATCCACTCTGTTTATAACAACACCATGCTTTCTGATCTCAATTTCAGAGAACAGATGCGGCACAAAATTGTCTACCAATCTTATATTTGAATTTGCCGGATAATCTGTTCCATCGAGCTTTACAACATCAAATTTGATGTATAGATGTGCTCTGTGGGGGTGTATAAAGCCATCCCCTACATCAAGATCAACCTCAATCTCTGTGTTGGGTTGATTTAAATTTGCAAATGTCCTCCTGTTTGGGGGGAATGATTGTAGCTCATAACTCTCAATATTTTCCATTTTTTTTTGTATGTATTTTTATTTAAATATTAATTTCTATGATTGCAGTTGTTGTGGCTCCTGCAAAATCAACTAATTCTTCTTTTTCATTAGTGACCATCAATTCAATGTTATCTATTCTATTATGGCACACAGGAAAATATAATGTTGGGGATGGAGTGTTTAAAGGTTGCAATGATGCCAGTTTGTTTGTGAGTGCCTATGCCATTTGATTTGGTGATCAGCCACATTACAGTGAATATTCAGAGTCTCTATGGCTAAGAATTTAGGTATATTAATAGCAGTGTGTTTGATGGCCGGTTCAAGTTTTGTGTTGTTCTCAAAGCCTAACAGCTCTCCTATTGTACCCAGATCCACTGTTTCTGTAGCAGATACAATCTCTACTCTGTGAGTGACAGAATTTTGAGTTAATACTATACCTCTGGGTAATTGAGCTTTTAAAGTGGACAGATTATATTGCCCTGGAGTGTAATATTAGGGATCAAGTACATGCCATAAAATACTCTGAGAGCTATTGTTTTGGGATACACTATATCATCATGTAATTTGAGTTTCAATATTGAATTTTGGCTGGTGAGATGGAATACCCCCATGATGTTTTAAATACCACAAGGCCTTTTGAAAATTTTCAATTGATGGTTTATTTATTTGAGACATATATCTAAGAACAGATAAACACAAATGTCCACAATTAACATCTTTGAAATTTTGAACACGGGCATTATTGTAATAAAGATTAGCTGATTTTAGATATTTTACTAAATTTTCAGGTGGAACACCTCCAAATGAATCAAACACAAATGCCTCATTGTTTAAATATTTAAGATAACAAATCCAGTGAGTGCCCTGATTTTTGTACTTATCCAAATTAACAATGCCACACTCTTTGTTGAGTGGTTGTTCTGGTAAAGAATCAGACATGTACACACCTCTAAAATTTTTGATGCCCAGTGGCTTGATTAAAGCTTCAATATCTTGGTTTCAAAGCGGCTCTTGTTTTTTTTTTAACTTATTTATGGCTCTCTTAACACCTTTGGCTTGTTTCTCCATGGCCAGGTTATGGCGCTTCAATTCATCTAATTCTGCCCTATTTTTCTTGGCATCTATTACTGTTTTTGCTATGGCAGCTGATCCCCCAGCCAAGCTCCCAACAGCCACAAGTGCTGCTAAGATGGCCGGGATAGTAAATATGAAACCCCCCACATGTGATTTTTTCCTGGATTGTTGTAATTTTTTTAATTGAGGGGTACTAAGCAACAATTTCATACCATGGCCCTTGGCAATATAAGAGCTTTTTTTCTTGCGCTGCTTTTTGGTTAAAAGGCTATCAATAGTTTTAAGAGATTTAAGACCTGCATAAGGTATTTGATACATAACACCCTTGGCCTTCATTGTAGGTTTATTTTAAACATATTCACAGCCCCCACCCCAGTTTTTGTTTGGTGTTCACAGCTATGGTGGTCCCCAATGCTGCTATTCTCTCACTCAAAGAAGCATCTGTGCTTACAAATCTACCAAATGCAGCCTCTTCTAATTTCTTGTCTGCAACATGTCGGCTATCAAGATCAGAATGTGTGTTGTATGCTATGTCATGGTCTCTACAAGCAGCATCTAGGGGATTAACACCAGGATCACCTCTGTTTAATCTATGATCCAATTTTGTGCCTGGACCACAATACTGATAGCCTGGAATATGTAGTTCAAATGGCAGCTTGTTTATAATGTCATTAACCAACCCCCGACCCTCAGAAATATTCCAAAATTTAGGTGGTAGAGTATTAATAATTTTTATAAGATATCCAATCCCCTTAGTGTCATTCACTATAAAATTAGACAATTTGGTGCTTATCATGTCCATAATTCCAACCTTTTCATTGTAAAAATTGTGTTTGCCAGCATTTTCCTCCCCAGCTATCACCAATAACCTATCTACAAGTTTCCTGACATCATCAACCCACACAAATTCTTTAGGCAGGGTGTTGTATTGTTTGATTCCACTGCCAGTCTTGATCTGTGACCATATGGGCTTGATTAAATTGTTGTATTTTGCTCCACTGCTAGACTTGACTCTTTTTTGTGTGGGATCATTGTTCTGGTATAGAGCATCTGATTTTATTAATATTTCTTTGTAATGTTCATAATCTTGATCTGTATAGCTGCCAGGCCTTTTCCTAGTCATCAGTTCCCACAACCCAGGTGTGCCGGGATATTTAACAAAACCACCTCTTTGTCCAAGATGAGATTCTGAATATACAATTATATCATCTCCCATAAATGTTACTCTGAAATTGCCAATTCTATGTATGATGCTACCATCACGCTCTGTGTCAGCATATAAGCCAAAGACCTCATCTTTATTGTCTTTAGGTGTGCTTAAATATTTTTGAGCAAGAAGACCCAATTAAATAGGATCCAGAGTAGCTTCAATTCTTCGAGGAGCAACAGGACTAGGTGTGTGAATACTGGAAAGTGGGGTGATTGGATAATCTAATATGTTCCTTGCAGCTACAGGTACAAGCACTGTGATCAAATTTTGATTTTGCTCTGTAACAGTTTTGATATTTTTACCTAATTCACTAATAGCATCAATAATAGGCTGTTCTGTTTGTTTGTGTTGTTCATAAATTCCTCGGTTCTGTGATTTCCATCCCTTAAATATTTTTACAATATAATCTCTTAATTTAAGATCATCAATGATTGGCCTTTTCATGGTTATTTATATATGTTTCAATGTCTAGAAAATTGTTAATTTTATTTCTGTATTTGCCACTATTGGGTTTTCTTGTCATATCAATTGTGACAAACCCATAACTGTCCTGGTTCCAGCACCTACTGCAAAACTTTGAAAAATCATTGTAGCTCAAGTCCCCACCTACATATTCATCATGTATGTGTTTGAGGTTGGTATGATCTTGATGAAACACACATATAAAATTGCTGTTGTCTCGGATCAGCTGCTTCGGTATTTTTGAAAAAGTCTGTGCCAGGTAGAAGCAATCAATGTTTTTGTGTCGGCCCTGTGTAAAGAAATATCTAACCTTGTTTTGATTATCAAGTATAATGTCATCAAACACAACAACAGAATTATCGAGACATTCATGAAGTGGCGTAACATCTGATTCAAAAGTGGCAATATCCAATCCATCATATAGCTTCATCAGCTGCTGATATTTTAATTGTTCCAAGCTCTTAGAGAAAACATACAAATGCCTGTTTTTCCAATCTAACCAGTTGGGTGCCAATAAAAAATTACCAATCATTAGTGTAGTTTTACCACAAGCTGATGGCCCAACAATAAGACATCTAATATTTTCAGGCAGCAACTTGCCATTTCTCTTAATCGGCTGTTCAGGTTCTGGCAGCCTTTTTATAACATCCCAGGTGCTCATATTATCACTTTGTCTGCATCGATCCAGCTGTGTTCTGGGAGTCCTAGCCATTTGACAAATAACTTGTTGCCTTTTCTGCGGATGATTTTTTCTATGAGATATGTGTCAGGCTGTTTAGTTTTGCTGAGTTCTTCTTCATAGAATCGGCCTTTGAGAATTTCTCCTCGGTGGTCTTTTATTATATATGTGTTAAGGGTCCAGGGTTTAACTTGAACCACTGTAAATAATTCAGTGCTCCAGTTTCTTGTAAAGCCTCTTTTGAATAAGTGCTTATATTTGCTGATTCTTACTTGATCACCCACCTTGTATTTGGCTTTTCTTGTTGTTGGCTGGTATCTAGGATAATAAACAGTCGTGATCAATTTTTGCTCATCAGATGAAGTTACTTCAGAGGGTTTCATGTTGATTGTGGAATGGACCGAGTTGTTATATTTATGTAGAAGTTCTGGAAGAATATTAAGCCATTTAAAATTACCTTGAAGTGTAAATTGTTTATACATAAGATTTTTTAGGGTTTTGTTGAATCTCTCTACAATTGAGGCCTTGAGATCACTGTAACTCGAATAATGTTGTATTGACTGGTTTTTAATAAATTGTTGGAACACAGAATTATAAAATTCTTTGCCATTATCTGTTTGCAAATAGCGCGGTGATCTTCCACTCTGATTGATGATTGTCCTGAAGGCTTCTGTAACACATTTTCCAGTCTTGGATTTGAGTGGCACAGCCCAGGCAAATTTTGAAAATGTGTCTATTACAGTAAGTAGATACTTGTAGCCCTTGTTGATTTTGTCTAAGTTTTTCAGCTGTCCACTTGCCATCTCAATCAAGTCGCTGTGCCATAAATCATCTATGCCTTTTGTGACTACTGGCAGTCTCTTATAATTATGTCTGGCTTGTCTGTGTAATTCATCAACAATAATTTGTCTACACATAATATGAAATCAAGAATATTGCAACTATGGGGTGTTCAGCAGCTGATACTACAGGATTTTCTAAATATAATTTGTCTCCTATTTATATATGAAATTCCAGAGAGCCATCATCTTCAGCATAAGATGTTTCTAATGTATTGGGATCTGTAAAATCCTCTAACTCTAGACTGGTGATTTTTGGTTTGTTGTCAGCAATTGTTATTGATAAGGTGGGGTAGTGGTGTGCCTGTGGTTGTAGCCAATATTTGATCTTGATTGGTCTCAGTGTGCCCCCAACAAAAAATTGGTAATAAAATTGTGCAGGGGACAGCATATATTTTTTCCCACCTGGTGTAAATGGTGAATCCTATTCTTTGTTGGGGATGCTCTACAATTCAAGAATTACTGTATGTTTTGGATTCTCAATTATGCCGGTTATTTCTTTTTCTGCTGTAAGCAATCTGCTTGTTACAGATTCAAGGTGCTCATTGATGGTCCTAACAACATCATCATGGCCTGGCTTGATTTTTATGTCCACAACAAGTTTCTTGTATTGTTGCACAATCTCTTAAAGCTGGGTGGCAAAAACAGACAGGGCATTTGCTTGATTGGTTCCATGGTCCCTAGCTGTTGCTTAATATTAGCTACAATTTGTTGCAAATTTTCAATAACTGCCAATTTTGAATTTTGAGCAGTAAGATCATGGACCTGTCTTCTGATATCCTCAAACAGGGCATGCAGTTCATTAATATGTTGATTAGTTGTTAGAGTGGCCACTGTTTGAGTGAGTTGTTTGATTTCTGTCTGGAGAGAGAGCAGGGCTATATCTGCCTGAGTGGGTGTTGATTGTTGTAAAATTTCAAGTTTTGTTTGGATATCATCGATCAAGTGATGAAAATGAGATAGTTCAGATTCAGTGTTGAGATTTTCAAGCTTTGTGATCTGTTGCTGGACACTGACAAGTGTGTCTACAATACCAGGCAATCGGGATTCTAGAGATTCTTGTACATTTGTCAAATCACTTTGCACTGCTGCTATTGTACCCTCAAGATGGGTTATGGTACTTTGAATTTTTCCAAAATCTTCATATGTTTCAAGTTGCAGCTTGATGTTGGCAACACTCCGAGTTATTGCACTCAAAGCATCAGAAGATGGCAAGTTGTTCATAAAATTTTCAAGTGTCTCAATTTTTTCTTTAACCTCGGCTATGGGATTGTTCAGAGGGCCCAGATTAGGTATCTCCGGTGATTGAATCTGTTCTTTTAGAGTGGAAATCACTAGATCAAAATCTTCTTGTGATTTTATGCTTTTGACAATTGTTTGGAGCTGTGTCTGGACATTATTTATCTGCTCTTCCAATTGCTGTTTCAATTGCTCAGAGTTGGTGGCCTGGGTCTTAAATTTGGCTTGAAGAGCTGCTACAGCTTCTTCTAAACTTTGAAAATTATCCAATGTAGCCAAATCAGTATATTTCTGAAGCAGCAATTTGAGTTCTGAATCAATTTTAAGAAGAGGGTCCATGCGTTGTGATTGTAAGTTTGTAATTTCTAATTGAAGACTGGCATTGAATGTGGTTTGTAAAGCTTGTAAATCACTTCTTAATTTCTTGACTCTGACATCAAGCATCAAAATCTCATCACTGTGATCTTCATGCCTTGTATGGCCAAATATATCATTAGGCATTTTGTTTTAGTGGTTATTTATTATTGAATATCTGATTCTTAATTCTATAAAAAAAGGTATAAGCTTGTCATATGATCCCGGGACCTCAATATATAAGCAGTCACCAGCAGAAACAGTATATACAGTGCCAGAAATCATGTTTGAGTGCTTAATTCTATAAATATTTCTCCCCACTGAAATCTTGACATTACCCTCAGGGGTTGTAATAAATTGCAATTGACCACCTACAGGTAATTGGTAATGATTTAAATTATTGTTAAATATGTACAATGTTTTACCTGTTTCATCATCAACATCTGTAAGTATGCTGTTCAGATGAATAATTAACAAAGCACTTAGTTTAGATATTATATCAGAAGAGGGTTGTGGTGTTGGCAGGTCCATAATATCCTGTTTTTTGAACCCAAATAAGTTCATAGGCATGTTTATTTATTTCAAATCATGCTCTGTAATTGGGCATTGTTTGCCACTTTTCAAATCACAATGACCCCATCGTAAAGTATGTATGCCACATGACAAAATGCATCTCTTATCATCATGTGGGTCCAGAGCCACTTTTCTTACAATATTGCTAGTCAACAAGTGATCCACACCCTGAATTCTGAATTCTGATGTTCTGATTGTGCTACATGATTTGAGGCAATTTTTGTAATCTTCAAATTCAAGCTCTTTGTCCACAGTCACTCTGCCAATGACCTTGGCCTTTTTGGCAATAACACCAATACATGTTTCAAAGCTGTACATCTTGGCTCTTAACCCAGCAAATGCCACAATAACATCACCAAGTGTCTCATCTTTTAACTTGCCAGGCACCTTTTTGTTGTGGTGTTGAATCTCTGTATGTTCACTGGTATCAAAATATTTAAACAATTCAGGCTGTGCTATATCTTGATAAACATCTTCTTTTTGAATATCAAGAACAAAACTATCTGTGTCCATGTACATCAGTTTTACACGATCCTTATAAAAAGGCTTCAACACATCATAATACAATTTTAACATGTGTAATTTGGCCAATTCCATTATCACAGCCCCTACATAAATAGGCTTATCAAACTTAATCTTTGTTTCTTTCATGTTGAAGAGTGCCATATTCTCATCATAAATTCTTCTGTAATTGAAGTTGGGCTTTGCAATCAATTTTTTGCTCCGGCTGGGGTCAGTAATTATGTTAACATCAATATGTTTTCTGACATTTTCAATTGTTTAGCCATACACTGAATTGACCATCAATTTAAACAAAGTTTTATCAAATTGGCTCATTGCAGATGTTCGAAGCTCCGTGTTTGTATCAATATATGGCTTCAACCATCTTGAGTGCCTGAACCTCAAAACTTTTCCAATTTTGGTCACTTGAACACCATGTTTCATCAGGAACTGGAGGTTTTTGTAATATATGACATAATCCTGTTTCGGCTCCAGAGTCATCATCAATTTCTTCTGTTTAGAGCCAGGTGAACACTTAACCTCAGGAATTGGGGGCAGATCAGAAAATGTGTTGTGTAAATCATCAGGAATTGTCAGATCAACCTCTAAGAACAGGCCATAGTTACTGTCATCAAAATCATGAAGATCTTCAATGTTGAAATCTTCAACCCACTCAAGCCCTGCATATGGCAGTTTTTTCATCATAGCATAACCATAGAGGCTGTTGGCATCTACATACAGTATATAATTTGATGGCAGTGCTGGATCATAATCAGGAATATATTTGTTATTTGCTCTGGCATATCTCTGAGAACATTGCACCATGCCTCCTCTTATACATTGTTCCATAAACAGATACATATCTTGATCCTGGATCAGATCCAATTGCATTTTAGTGTTTAAAAACATTGCAGACCATGCTAGGCCCGGAGCACTGTAAAACTACATTGGATCCAGCTTATAATTTTCCATGGAAGATTTTCTGAATGCCTGCAGTATATCAGCTAAGAGGGTCACATCAAGTTTTAAATAAGCCTTGTGATAATCACCAAATGTCTGGCATTTTAAATTGTCCCACATCAATTGGGCATGGTGATAATCTTCATCAGTGATTCCAGATCCTCTGATTTTGCTGTAAAACTCTTGTTGTGGTGGCAGAGAGCACTCATCAAATTTAGAAAAATCTGTAACATAATCATATGGATATACACCCTTCCGCCTAATTAATTTCAGGTCCTGATTTGGAAACGAAGCACATGTGATTTTGAATTGATCATCAGATAATTGAGTGGCCAGTGTAGCCAGGCTAGCAGACAGAATTCTGTATGAATCAAGAAATCTTAAGTGAATAGGAACACCATTAACTTTAATTATTTTGCTAATGGCAATATATTTTTCATTATTTTTAGCTAAAATATTTAAATTCTGCTTGTCAAACCCCTCGTACCTGATCAAATGATGAAAATCATAATTGGATGCACCATGGCAAAATATAGGAACAAATTTTGGTCTCTGGATCTTAATATTACAGCTATTACACAGGGCCATTAAGAATTTACCATCTGTATGAGAATGGTGTTTTACCTTTATATTTGTATCTGATAATTCAGAATCACATACCGGGCATTTTTCTGCATTGTTGAAATCTTCAATCTGTTCCTCTGTTAAAGGCAACATAGGTTTTGATTTTAATAATACATTAGATTCTATGTTATGGCACTCATTTTCTATTCTATGTGCAAATTTTTTGATGGCATCTGCTCCCATATATAAGTGTGTTTCACTAGCAACATCATTCTGTATAATTATATAACAAAAACTAGAAGGTTCATGTAACTGGTATGGTGTAATTGAAGATTCATCAGGATCTGGGCTGCAGAATGCAAGAGGTCTGAGATTTGATTCAAAATCACAGACTATATATGCTGGGTGTTCCAACATTGCTTCAAATTTTTTGAATTTGGCATTTTCATTTGGATTAGGTATCACCATATGAACAGGTTTATGGTTGCCACAGTATTTCAGATGCTCAATTAACTTGTTTTTAGCAATTTCTGCATTCTTTTCACAAACACCATTCACCATTTTTCTACCATCAAATACAGACAAACATCTTCTGCACAATATGAATATTGTATTGGATTTGTCTAGTTGTGTTCTGACTAAAGCTTTAAGATTATGTATCAGAGTATAATGGCGTGTATCATCCCCTTCAATTAAGAGCAGATCAATCTGAACAGCAGAATCATCATCAAATGCACTGATTCTGAGAGGTGCTATCAAGCAATTGCCACGGCCAGTAGAACAAGTAAATACATTAATAGATAAATGTTTACCATTGATATTCCTGGCCTTTTTTTCAAATTTATCAATATTCTGAACAGACATTGGATATTCTAAACCCTCCATTGCTTCATCAAAATCATTTTCATGTTGTTTATAATAAGTTATTCTATCAGGATTCCTTGAAACTGGATACAAAGCAGCTAAAATACACCACAAAAAGCATTTCACATCATTATTTTCAATATTGACCACGGCTCTTTTGTTTTTAATATTGTAAGGTAATGGCAGATATGTAGATCCTTGTAATGGGCTGAATTCAGAAATATTAACATAGAGCTTGTGTGGAGATCCGCATAGGCTCCATCCTGATTTTTTGCTGCAAATTCAGAGTGTTTAATATTCAATTGATCTATCAAACTGCTTATTATTTTGTCTAAATTTGCATTTGAATATACAGGTACAGTTTCTGTTATGTGGGGCTGTGTAAATTTTGTGCCATTTGGCTTCTTATATTGTGTAAACAATTTGAGGGACAGCTTATAAGAGCCATTTTGTGCATTTAGAATTGCCTGCACATCAGGATTTATACTGTTCATAAAATTCTTAATGCCACATCTTGGCTCTGATACAAACCGGTAATCCCTAAGTTGGCCATTAAAACTGCTATGGATGGGTTCATAGCGTGGCTGCTTTGCCGGTCCAGCATTGACAGGTGTTTCATGCTTTCTTTTCAGACCAGATGTAGATGGTTGTGGGGGCAATGTTGATGACTGTGCAGAGCAAGTACCTTTATGTTTATAAGTGAAATATTCCATGCTATATTTTCTATGGCATTTAGGGCATATTTTTGTGGGAGTTCTGCATTTGTCTGGATTACAATTCCTTTGATGCTTAGCCCAATTGGGGCTGGTTGTATTCTTTTTGCATTGATTACAATATTTTTGATTTGGCATTTTTGTTGTTGGTTTATTATATAAAATTTCTTGGGGTCCAAATCAAAACTTTATACTTAATAAACCTGCAGCACTGCAACAACACACCCTTACTCTTCAACCACTCTCACAATACTGGCTGATAGGCAATGCAAAATCTCTTTATATAGCCTAAGCACAGACCGCATTGAAAACATCTGAAACAATAAGCCAATCAGAATATAACACATCATCACATTATGTCATAACCAACCAATCAGAAAACAACACATGTCTAATAATTTGTTGCAAAACATAATGCAATATAAATAAACCAGAAATAGGCCACAAGTGGACCGGAAGTAGGCAAACCGGAAGTGGACCGGAAGTGAACCTGAAGTGGACCGGAAGTGGACCGGAAGTGGACCGGAACTGAACCGGAAGTGGACCGGAAGTGGACCTGAAGCGGACCGGAAGTAAATATGTGTGTGTGTGTGTGTGTTAATACGTTTGGCTTAGTTTTAAGTGTAGCCAAAAAAAATATCAAGAGGGGCATATTTTTAACAAATTTATGGACAAGAATCTCACAGAAGTGCCTTTTATAAGTGTAGGCAAATCAATCTGAGGGGGGTCATACTTTCACGGGAAATTCCCGAGGGCATTTTTACAAAAATCTTGGATTAGACAGGGTTCCACACTTGAGCAAAAAGCTCATATGGGCATGTTGAGCAAGTTTAAGTGTAGGCAAATCTGCCTGAGGGGGGTTCATACTTTCTCGAGTTTATAATAGGTCAAATCATACTACTTAGATTGCTTTATATGCATAATTGTTATCGGCAGTTAGTAGTTTATACTTGTTGTTTCTACGCAATACTTGGTACGAGCCCTTTTTATCCTCTTTTTTTATCAATTGAATATCAGTTTTTGACATATTTTGACAATTTTTTGTCGATGTTTTAGCGTTTAGCGATGTTTTAGTAAAATTTCCCTTTTTTCCCACTCATACTTGGTACGAATGCCACGATCTTACGTGATATAACTTAACCTATTCATTTTATTACGTGCTAAACTACACGAGAGCCTCTACGTGCTTTGACCTACTTTAGAGAGTAGTATGTATGGTACGTTCTGGAAGGGTCCTTTGACCTACTATTTTATTTTACGACGTTTTACGGACTAAACTAACCTACAATGAGAGAAAAGTGGACAGAAAAAGCTCTGGCATCACTTTTTAAGCTATTTTTTACCTCCTGCAAATTTTGCTCTTATGCTAACTCGTCCTTTGACCTACTTTTGAAATGACTTACGAAATTTTCCTATAAGTCTGCTGTCTCCTCTCACTGTAAGGTCCGTCAGTGTAATCTACTACGACCTGCTAATAATAGGCTTCTACTCTCAGCGTAATCCGTTTTTACGGACTAAACTAACCTACAATGAGAGAAAAAAATGGACAGAAGAGAAGCTCTGGCATCACTTTTTTAAGCTATTTTTTACCTCCTGCAATTTTGCTCTTATATCTATATCTATATCCTCGTCCTTTTGACCTACTTTTGAAATGACTTACGACATTTTCCTATAAGTCTGCTGTCTCCTCTTACTGTAAGGTCCCTCAGTGTAATCTACTACGACCTTGCTCTCAGCGTAATCTGCCACGACCTAAAATACGATGTTTTTCAAAACTCATGTGTGATCTTCTACAATGTGTGTGGCCCCCCTGCTACGACCTAACGGGACCTCTCTCTCCTACGATGTTTTTGGTCTCCCCCCTGCTACGATATTTTTCTCCTCATGATGCATGATGGTATTGTAGCGGTATTTGAAATCGACTGTGCAATGCGTGAAGGGGAAAAAAATTCTTTTTCATGTTCACTGAACAAATATAGGAGAACTGGAAGAGTACTTCCTGGCTTTTCATCGAAAACGAGGGAAGATGTTCAGTTCAGACAATTGGAATTGGGGGACTAAATTTTCGGATGCGGATTACGCCACCTCGCAAATCTCTTATAATCCGAAAAGCTCTCTGCCGTGGAAAAACTTCCATATCATCTAGAGCGACTGTTCTGAACGCGATATTTTTAAAACTGCTCCGTGACCCTCTCGTTCTTCACATCGTACGCGAGAGACTTCTCGGCGACCGGGATGACGCTGCATAGAGTATCGGCAGGCAGCGCGTCGTGGAACTCGCAAACGACCTTGATGTTGGTTCGATCATTGACCACGACCTGCTTCCGCTTCGTCGTGTTGATGACGGACATGGGCCTGTGGGTTTTGAATTCGCTGGACGTGTAGTACATGTCCACGCTTCCCTCGGTCACGCGCTCGTAAGCCGTGTAAGCTTCTTAAAGTTTGAGGTAATCATCTTTGGTCATGTCGAGGTTGTAATTTTCGCGCGGGAACACTTCGTTCCTACCATTCTTCAGATAAACGTTCTTGATCTTGCAGTCGTCGAATTTGCTGGAATCTTTTTCCTGATTGTTATCGCGTCCGGTCTGAAAGAGTACAATGACGAAATCTGGCATGTCGAACTGTATGTTGTTGAACTGCGTCGTCACGTCGAATTCCATGTGACTTCCGGACGCTATCTTCTGCACGCACTGGTAACCGTGAAAGTGAATCGGCACCTGCGGACTTTTCAAGATCTCCGCTTTGTACTTGAGGGCGTAGTTCGTTTCGTATTCCACCACCGGCATTCTCAACTCCATGCTCCGGTTGACGCACTTGGCTGCTTCGGGTAATGTGTTGGGCAGCGGCGTGGTACCGTCCGGACCCAAAGTAGCGTATCGCATCAGTGCGTCGTTGTCGTTGGCCGCTCTTCGAAATGTGATCCTCAGTCCTCCCTTCCACATTATCACCTTGTAGTCCGAGAAGAATCCCGGAAGCAAACGCATGGGAAAGAGCACCGTGTGGATTCTCGTCGATATTTTCGTCCCCGCTTCGAAACCCCCCCCCCGCCTGATAGTATGCTGCGTCCGTTTTGGATAATTTCAATGTTCCCACTGCGGTCGACGTGATGTGTGGATAATCGATTCTGTCGATGACGGTGTTGTGTTTCCTCACCTCCACCTGCGAGAACAGGTGAGGCACGAAGTTGTCCACGAGTATCAAATTTGCTGCTGCTGCGGGGAACGGGTCTCGGCTTTCTTTCTTCACCACGTCGAATTGAAGGTAAAGGTCCGCTCTGTGAGGATGAACGAACCCGTCGCCTACGTGAACGTCGTATTCGATCTCCCGGTTCGCTTCGTTCAAATTTGCGAACGTGCGACGGTTCGGAGGGAAAGATTGCAATTCGTAACTTTCGATTTGTTCCATTTTTTTCACTATGTGTGTATTTATTATACGTTGATCTCCAGGACGGCCGTCGTCGTTGCACTTGCGAAATCCACCACGTCTCCTTTCTCGTTCGTGACCACCAACTCTATGTGGTCTATGCGGTTGCGACATACTGGAAAATAGATCGGCGAAGAGGGTGTGTAGATGACCGGTTCCATGAATTCGGAACTGGGTTTGAAAGTGGCGATGATTCCCGTCTGCTTGTGACTTCCCAACAATCCGTCCGAGGATTTCGTGATCATGTCTTCCGCCACGTTACAGTGAACGTTCTGAGTCTCTATGGCCAAGAATTTAGGAATGTTTGTTGTCGTGTGCTTGATGCCAGCTTCGAGTTTTGGGTGATTGTTCTCGAAACCTAAAAGTTCTCCCATGGTGCCCAGGTCCACGGTCTCCGTCGCCGATAAGATTTCGACTCTATGCGTGACCGAATTTTGAGAAAGGTACGTGCCTTTGGGTAATTGAGCTTGCAAAGTAGAAAGATTGTATTGACCTGGCGTGACGATGATATGTTCCCTTCCGACGCTAATTTTGTTGTTGTGCTGCGTGACGTTAGGTATTAGGTACATGCTGTAGAATGCACGCAGAGCTACGGATTTTGGATAGACAATGTCGTCGTGCAGCGTGAGTTTCAAGATCGTAGATTCGCTCGTGAGATGGAACACGCCCATCGTGATGCTGTTTCAGGTTCCACAATGCTTTCTGGAAATCTTCCACCTGCGGCTTATTTATTTTAGAGAGAAACGCGATCACGGAGAGGCAGAGATGATCGCAGTTCACGTCTCCGAAATTTTGAATGCGTTCGTCGTTGTAGTATATAGGATTGTTCGTTTTCAGATAATGAACTAAATTTGTAGGTGGAACACCTCCGAAAGAATCGAAAACGAATGCTTTATCATTTTTGTGGTAACATATCCAATGCGTGCCTGGATTTTCTTGACTGTCCAAGTTGACTACACCACATTCTCGTTTTTTAACGGTTGAAGGTAACGAGTCGGACATGAAAACGCCTCTGAAGTGTTTGATTTGTAATGGTTTGATCAGAGATTCAATGTCTCGGTTGGTGAGTGCTGTTTCTTTTTTTTAAACTTCCTCATGACCCCCTTCCCTTTCTTCTCCATGGCCAGGTTGTGACGTTTCTGTTCTTCCAATTCCGCCTTGTTCTTCTTCGAGTCGATGACGGTTTTCGCGATGGCGGCGCTACCCCCAGCCAATCTTCCAACGGCCCCCAATGCTGCCAGGATGGCCGGGATGCTGAATATGAAACCTCCGATCTTTTGCTGTTTCCGCGAACGCTGCAACCGTCTCAATTGTGGAGTGCTGAGCAGCAATTTCATTCCGTGTCCTTTCGTCAAGCAAGAACGTTTCTTCTCGCGCCCAGCACCCAGCGTTTTCAGATTCGAATATGGTATCTGGTACACGACACCCTTGGGCTTCATGTTTTTTTTCACGGTATGTTATTTATATATATAAATGTTCTGAGATTTTTTCGTGTAATTTTTTTTCACGGTATGTTATTTATATATGTTCTGAGATATTTTTTTCAAGGATATATTCCTCGCAGTCGTTACACAAATTCTATTACGTGCTTCGTTTTCTTACCAAGAATTTCCTTTGTCCCCTTGTACACGATTCGAGTTTTGTTCTCGATTAAAATAGATAGCTTCTCGTCGGATAACATGTTAGCGTATCGATCTGGTAAAAATAGACTGTATTGTCCGTTGAGCAACTGACGAACCTTGGGACCATGCTGGGTAGAAACAATTGCACCGGAAGTTATCGTGTAAGGTTTGTCGACTTCCAATTCCTGAATTTTTACATACTCGACTGACAAATTTAGCCTTTGTTTTAATGCTTGGAGATCACTCATTTTTTCAGTCATATCGAAGAGAAAAATTTCAGTGTGTTATATAAATTTAATTTTTTTCACAATGTGTGTTATTTATATATACCGAAGATTATTTTTTTTCACGATGTGTGTTATTTATATATCAAGTTTTGTCACGTATATATATATTATTATTTTTTTTCACAGAAAAAGAAAGTCCGTGCTTCGGAAAACGCGATGATGTGCGTGATGATTTCTTCGGTCTCCTGTTTAGACTTGCGCCAATCATCCGTGTATCGTCTTCTCCCCTGCCTCGCCTCGTGCAGTTCATTTATTTTATCGTCTAATTTTTCCCCTGCGGCCGAAAGAAGAGTGTCGAGATCACCGCACCTCAAGCCACTGATCTCCCGAAGATAATCCTTGACAGCCATTTCACAAGGGATACGAAATTCCGGCGTCGTTTTTGCTATGATCAAAAGTTTCCCTACATCTCCGTTTACTGCGTGTTTGAATATTTTACATAACAGTTCGTGCGGTAAGTCGGTTATACAAGACATGTTTTTTTTACTGTATGTTATTTATTTATATACCCCATCCAAATTTTTGTTTCTTGCTCATGGCGATGGTGGTGCCCAATGCTGCAACTCTTTCACCCAAAGAAGCGTCTCTGCTGACGAATCTTTCGAAAGCGGCATGTTCCAATTTCTTGTCTGCTTCGTGACGTGCATCCAGATCGGTGCGAGTGTTGTTGTAAGCGATGTCGTGATCTTTGCATGCCGCGTCCAACGGATTCACACCCTTGTCTCCTCTCTCCAATCTTTTCTCGAGTTTGGTACCCGGTCCGCAGTACTGGTAGCCAGGTAAATGCATCTCGAAAGGTAACGTGTTGATGATGTCGTTCACGAGTCCCTTTCCTTCGGCCACGTTCCAGAATCTCG
The DNA here is from genome assembly GCF_977018435.1 of Lepisma saccharinum. Lineage (NCBI taxonomy): Eukaryota > Metazoa > Arthropoda > Insecta > Zygentoma > Lepismatidae > Lepisma > Lepisma saccharinum. Next base: position 140,590,097 of record NC_139230.1, read on the forward strand.
GAGGCAGCGTGTTGATAATTTTGATCAGGTAACCTATGCCCTTGTCGTCGTTCACGATGAAGTTGGAAAGTTTCGTGCTGATCATGTCCACGATGCCAACCTTCTCGTTGTAGAAATTACGATTGCCTGCATTCTCTTCGCCGGCTATCACCAACAATCGGTCCACGAGCTTCCTCACGTCGTCCACCCAAACGAATTCTTTGGGTAACGTGTTGTAGCGTTTGACGCCGCTTCCACTTTTCACCTCGTTCCAAATCGGTTTGATGAGATTCCTGTACTTCTCATCGCTGCTCGATTTCACCCTATTCTGCGAGGCATCGTTGTTCTGGTACATGGCATCCGTCATGATTAGAATTTCCCTGTAACTCTAGTAATCTTCGTCGGTGTAATCTTTCAGCTGCTTTTTGGCAACGAGTTCCCACACTCCCACCGTACCCGGATACCTGGTCCAACTGTTCTTCTCGCCTAAATTAACATTAATGTCGTTGCCTACGAAGGTGACTTTCGATTTCCCAATCTTCCACACGACTACCTCGTGCTAAGGTAGTCTCGTGCCAAAGGTCCCAACTCGATCTTATCCGAAGACGACGAGGTACTGCTTATGGCTTGACGTCGTGGTACGTCCTTCAGTTCGAACGGCGTCGAAGGAATGCTCGAAATGGGCGTGGGTACAGCGTAACGTTTAGCTGCAAGTGGTACGAGTTCGTTGATCAAATTTTTATTTTGTTCTGTGACACTTTTAATTTCTTTACCCAGACCGCTGATGGCGTCGATCACAGGTTGATCTTGACGTTTCTTCTCTTCGTAGGATCCGCGATTCTCGGATTTCCAACCTTTGAAGCGTTTCACTAGATATTCCCGTAACTTGAGATTTTCGTCTTCTTGAAATTGACGTTTTGACATTTTTCTATATACGTCGAAACGTTTCTGAAACGTCGAATTCTCAGCCTATACGTTCGGTTCTCGTAATTTTCTTGCCGTCACCGCTTGAGACTATCCACTTTTCTAACACTCACTTTTTGTTGTAATGGTTATTTTATATATGCTTGTCAGACGTTTGAAAAAAAAAACGTTTTTTTTCTTCAAATTTTATTTTTTAGATTCTCACGACCGTCTTGATTTTTTTTGGATTTTTTTCTTCTCGTTGCAAATCTGAAATTTTCCTCTTGTTAGCCTCTGAGACGTCTAGACAAACGTTTATTTTATTCCTATATTTTCCATGGTTTGCTTTTCGAGTCATGTCAATGGTCAAGAATCCGAAATCACCTTGGTTCCAACAGTGGGAGCAGAATTTAGAAAATAGATTGTAATTCATTTCAGCCCCTACGTAATCATCATGTGCGTGTTTTAAATTGGTGTGGTCTTGTCGAAACAAGCAAATAAAATTAGCATTATCGCGTAGCAGTTGTTTCGGAACCTTGGAAAAATTTTGTGCCAGGTAGAAACAATCTAATCCTTTGTGACGACCTCTAGTGAAAAAATTACGAATCTCGTTTTGATTTTCCAGGATCATGTCGTCGAACACCACAACGGAATTATCGAGACAATCGTCCAGTGGAATGATTTCAGATGCGAAAGTTGCAATGCCCAGTCCCTCGTACAGTTTCATAAGTTGCTGGTATTTCGGTTGTTCGAGACTTTTCGAATCTACGTAGAGGTGTCTGTTTTCCCAGTCTAACCAATTGGGTGCGAGGATAAAATTATCAATGAGCAGTGTCGTCTTTCCGCACCCCGAAGGTCCTACGATCAGACATCGTATGCTATCGGGGAGCAATTCGCCGTTCCTTTTTTTCGTTCGACTTTCCGAATCAGGTAAACGCTTCACAACATTCCACGTACTCATAGAATCACTTCGTTCGAATCGATCCAACTTGTTTCCGGAAGTCCCAGCCATTTCACCAAAAGTTTGTCACCTCTCTTACGCAAAACTTTTTCGATAAGGTACGTGTCGGGGTATTTAGTTTTAGAGAGTTCCTCCTCGTAGAAGCGCCCCAATAAAATTTCACCGCCACTGTCCTTTATTATATACGTGTGACGGTTCCCGGCTAAAACTCGAACCACGGTAAAAAGTTCCGTGCTCCAATTTCGTGTGAAACCCCTGTCGAACGTTCGCTTCAATTTACTGATCCTCACCTGGTCCCCAATTTTGTATTTAGGTCTTTTTGTCGTGGGTGTGTACTTTGGGCAGTAAACGGTAGAAATTAAACGCTGCTCGTCGGACTTCGTAACGTCAGCTGGCTTCATGCCTATCGTTCTGTGCACCGTGTGATTATAGTCGTTAACGAGTTCCGGAAGAATGGTGACCCACTTGTAGCTTCCCTGAAGCGTAAAGCGTGACCACATGCGCGATTTCAGAGTCCGATTGAATCTTTCCACGATGCTGGCTTTGACGTCACTGAAGGTCGAGTAATGTTGAACGTCGTGTTTCCGAATAAACTTTCGGAATATGGCATTGTAGAATTCCTTGCCCTTGTCCGTGTGCAGAAACCGAGGTCGTCTGCCGCTTTCGCGAAAAATTAATTTGAATGCTTCAGTGACGCATGTTCCCGTTTTCGCCTTCAAAGGTAGAGCCCATGCGAATTTCGAAAATGTGTCTATGACGGTGAGGAGGTACTTGTTGCCCTTGTTCAATTTATGTACGTTTTTTAGATTGCCGCTGCTCATCTCCACGAGGTAACTTTCCCAGAGGTCATCGATGCCCTTGGATACCACCGCTAAACGTTCGTAGTTGCGGCGTGCAGGTTTATGCAATTCTTGGACGATGGCTTGCCTAGACATTTTTTTTTAGAGATTACGTTTGAAGAGAAGCACGAGCGTGATGGGATTCAAAGAAGGTGGCACCTCGCTCGTGTCTTGAATCATCAGCTTATCGCCGGCACTCACGTCGAAAACGGTAAGATCTTCGTCTTCGTGTATTTCATATATGTTGCGCGTTTCGTTCCAACGTGCCAGAGGAATGTTTCCTGCTTTCTGGATACCACGATTCGATATCAACGTCATGGTGGGAACGCCAGCTTTTCTACCGTGAGACCAGTACGAAAATTTGTTTATCTGAATCGTGCCATCGAGGAGAAACTTGTAGTACGGATGATAAGGATGTAACATGTACAGTTTGTTACCTTCGACGAACGTGGAGATTCTCTGTTGATTGAGTACGCTGCTGATTTCGATGGCTTGCAAGGTGAACAATTTGGCGATTTCAGTATCGACGCTGAGCAGATTACTGTGAACGTGTCCAAGTTTATTTTCAATGGGCAACAAATGCTTGACTATGGTATCCGTTACGGCAGAAAATGACGGTTTGATTTTCACTTCCACGTTCAGCTGCTTGTGGTTTTCGTTGAGTTCTTGCAACTTGGCACCGAAAGAGGCCAGCGTCGTTTCCTGCGTGGATTCCAGCACTCCAACTTGATCTCTAATCTTGACGACAATGTTCTGAAGGTTCTAAACTTGATTCAATTTCGAACTTTTCTCGGTAAGATCGTTCACGATGCTTCGCATCTCTGTAAACTGCGTGTGAAGATCCGTGACGCTCTGCGAAGAGGGCAGCGTCGACACCAGCGAAGTAATTTCATCTCGAATCTGTTCCACGTTTGCCGTTTCCGTTTCTAGTCGTTTCAGCATTCGAGATATGTTCCTTTTGAAAGCGTGTAATTCTTTGGAGGTGGGGAGATTGGCCACCGTACTTTCGAGATCGCTCAATGAACTTTTGATGTCGCTCGAATCGGATAATGCCGTCGCCGCCGTTTTCAATTTTTCCAAATCTTCCTTCGAAGGTACGCTCGTCCGTAACGATTCCAAGTTGTCGAGTACGTGATGAAAATGAGCAAGGTTCGATTCGACGTTCAAATTTTCTAAATATTCGATCTTCTGCCGAACCGTGCTTAACGTGTCTTGAATACTCGTCAACGCGCTCGCTTGAACGTGAATATTTTTAATTTCTTCGTTGATCAACTCCAAAGACGCCTGAAGCGTAGCGATGGTTGTTTGAATGTGTTCGAAATCTTGATAAGCCTCCAATTGAATTTTTATGTTCGCGACGCTTTTACCGATGACCTGCAGTTCGTCTGACGATGGTAGGTTCGTCATGGTATCTTCCAAAGTCTGTAACTTGGATTTAATTTCTTCCAACGTGCTGGTGAATTCTTCTTGTAGTTTGGAAACGACGACATGCAAGCGTTCTACATCGATATCGTTCACGACGGTTTGAAGTTCACAGAAATTCTTTTCGATTGCGGAAGTTCGTTCTTCGATTTCGAGTTTCAGTTTTTCCAAATCTTCTTCTTTCGATTGAAATTGCTGTAATTTGGCCAAATCATTTTGAAGCGAATCCACGCTCAACTGTATATTTTGAACGTTGTCGTAAGAAGGTACGTCAACATAATTTTTTTTAGCGTTTTCAGTTCGGAATCGATTTTCAGAATAGGATCGAGACATTGCGTTTGGAGCGTAGTGAATTCCGACTCTAAACTTTTGTTTAAGGTCTCCTGCAAAGCAATCAAATGGCTCCTCAACTTTTTAACTCGAATATCCAGCATGAGAATCTCTTCTGCGTGGTTTACACGCTTGGTGTGGCCGAAAATGTCGTTAGGCATTTTTTGTTAACGGTTATTTATTAAAGGATAGACGATTCGTAATTCTACGAAGAGAGGAATGAGTTTGTCGTAATCTCCTAGGAGTTGAACGTATAAACAATCGCCTGCAGAAACATCGTACGCCATGTTAGAAAGTACCTTGTCGTGCTTCATTCGAAAAATGTTCTTGCCGGTAGAAATTTTGATTTTTCGCCCTTCGTTCTCCGGATTCACGGTGATCCGAAGTTTCCCTTCGATCGGAATTTCATAGAAATGTAAATTGTTATTGAAGACGTAAAAGGTTTTGCCCACGTCCTCGTCCAATTTCGTCCAAATGCTGTTGAGGTGAATAATCAGTAGACCGTTGAGTTTAGTTAACACGGAAGGTAGATCTGTCGTGCGGTGTACAGTCTCCATGTTGATCTGTTTTCGGAAACCAAAGAGATTCATTGTCCTTGCTATTTATTTATTGTGTATATGAGACAGTTTAAGTTTATTTTTTTTCATTTGCATTGCCTACAATTTTTACTAATTTCTAAACGATAGTGTCTCCAAGGCAACGTGTGGATTCCACAAGACAAAATACATCTTTTATCGTCATGCGGATCTAATGCTACTTTCCTAACTTTGTTTGTTGTAATCACGTGGTCTACACTTTGGATTCTTTGTTCTATACTTAGTATCGTCGATTGTGAGTAAAGGCAATCGATGTAATCGTGGAAGGTGAGTTTGTTCTCCACCGTATTCTTGCACACACCTTTTGTTTTCTTCGTGACGCTACTTTCTGTTCTCATGGCATACATTTTCGAACGCAAACCCGCGAACTCGACAATAATATCACCGTTACATTCATCTTTCAGTTTTCCTAGGACTTTTTTGTTGAGGGAAAGAATCCCAAATCTGTTGGGTTGAGGATATGCAGAAATATCGAAATACTCGAGCATGGAAGGATTTTTATGTCTTCATATAGGTTAGGTGTTTGTATGCTGTAAATGAAGCTGTCGGTGTCCGTGTACAAAAGTGATATCTTATCATTGAAGAAGGGTTTCATCACGTCATAATGAAATTCGAACATGTAAAGTTTCGACAAGTCGAGAACCGTTGCGCCAACGTAAATTGGTTTTCTGAATTTCATCAATTTTATATCTAGATTGAAAAGTGCCAAATTCTCATTGTAATTTTTTCTCGACTTGAATCTAGGATCGGCCACCCACTTCATGCATTTATTTTTATCTGAAACCAATTTCACGTCTACATGATTCCGCACGTTTTCCATCGTCTTGCCATACACCGCGTTATTCATCAATTTAGAAAAATCTTTGTCTAAATCGGAAGTGGCAACTGTCCTATGTTGCGTGTTTGTTTCAATGTACGGTTTGAGCCACTCGGAATGTTTAAACCTGAGGACTCTTCTAATCTTCGCTACCTTAGCACCCTTCCCGATCAAGAATCGGAGATTCGAGTAATGAACAACGTATCTCTTTTTCCCCTCTAGAGTCAATAAAAGCTTGCATTGATTAGAATGAGGCGAAGATTTGAACTCGGATGCCGGTGGTAAATCGCTGAACAAATCGTGTAAATGGTCGGGTAATTCGATATCCACCTCTGCGAAGAAGCCATACTCACTATCATCGAAATTTTCTATATATATTGATGCCCATTCGAATCCCCCGTAAGGAAGTTTCTGTACCATGGCATGTCCGTAGAGATTATTAACGTCGGCGTAGAAGATGTAATTCGATGCTCGATTTGAATCATAATCTTCTTTCATGTGCACGTTGTTGGCTTTTGCATATCTCTGTACACATTGTACCATCCCGCCCCGAATCCCCCTCTCGATGAAAAGTAACATGTCCACGTCCGATATCAGTTCCAGCTTGACCTTTGTCTGGAATAACATTGCCGACCACGCTAATCCCGGTAGGCTGTAGAAATACGCTGGATCTAATTTATAAATATTCGTTGCCATTTTCCTGAACGCTTGAAAAACATCCGCGAGTATCGTTACGTCTAATTTTAAGGAGGCATCGTGGTAGTCTCCGAGTGTCCTACATTCAAATTTCTCCCACATGAGTTGCGCGTGTTGATATTCTTCGTCCGTAATTCCTTTCTCTCTGAGTCTGCTGTAAAATTCTCTTGGAGGTGGGAGAGCGTCGTCATTAAATTTAGAATTATCACTAACGTATTCGTAAGGATAAATCCCTTTACGTCTAACGAGTTATATGTCTACGTTAAGAAAACTAGCTTTTGTAATTTTGAATTGTTCGTCTAAAAGTTTGCTGGCAAGAGCGTCCAGGCTGGCAGAGAGAAATCTGTACGAATCCAGAAACCTCATCTCGATGGTATTTTTAGTCTCAGGAATCATAACTTTCTTACTTGTAGAGATGTATCGTTCTTCGTTTTGAGCAAGAATATCTATTTTTTGAGTGTCGTATCCGAGTTTCCTAATTAAGGGATCAAAGTCGTAATTAGAACCATTCTGGAAGAATATGGGGACGAACTTTGGTTTTTGGATTTTGAGGTTGCATGCATTACAGATTCCGCTTATGAAGCGACCGTCTGTATGCGAATGGTGAAACACTTTACGATTGTCGTCTGTGAAGTGGTTATCGCACACAGGACACTTGACAGTGTCATAGTAATTTTGAAGTCCGATAGCAGATAACGGAAGCATCGGTTTCGATGTTTGCAGCATGCGTCCAATTTTCCCAACCTCCTCGATCATCTTTTCGAAGAAACGTTCGATTGCATCGGGTCCTCGGTATACGTACGGTTCATCTATTTTATCCTGTCGCACGACAACGTAACCGAAACTGTTTGGTTCGTGAAGCTGGTAAGGTGTGGTGGAAGAAACTTCGGGATCCGGATCGCAGTATGAGAGTGGTTTGAGGAACGCCTCGAAATCAGCAACGATGATGGCCGGATGTTCCAACAATGCCTTGTGCATTTTGAATTCTTCCACTTCGTTCTTTTCGGGCATCAACATTCGAACCGGTCTGTTGTTGCCGCAATATATTTTATGTTCGGCAAGTTTATCGATAGCAATTTGATGTCCGGTGTATTTTCGATAATTGACTTGTTTTTGATCGTCGAACGTGGTTAGGCATCTCGGGCAAACTTCGGTGTTGTTTGCATGCTTGGTAGTTTGACTTCTGACCAAGCGTGATAGTGAACGAATTAGCGTGTAGTGATGAACACTGTCGTTTGAAATTAGAAGAAGATTTATTACACGAGCATCGTCATCGTCGACATCGCTTATCCTGACGGGATGCACGACATGTTTATCCAACGTATAGGAATACACGTTGATGACTTAGCGTTTTCCTTCTGCATCTCGTGCTCGTGTTTCGAATTTTGATATATCAGAAATGGTCATCGGGTATTCGATGCCAGCCATTGCATTTTCCAGTTCAGGTTCATGCTGCTTGTAGTGATAAACCTCTTCTGGATGATTTGACCAATGAATCGGGTGAAGTTCCGCCAACAGACACCAAAGAAAACAATTGTTATCGCTGTTCTGTATATTTAACACAGCCCTCTTGTGTTGAATGTTCGGTGGAAGAGGAACGTAGCTGGATGCGCGAAGAGGCGAGAATTGGTTCACGTAAACGGTTAACGTGTGAGGACTTCCACACAGAGACCATCCCGACCCTTTAGCCTCGAAATCGTCGTGTTTCTTAACCAGTTCATTGGTAACTTTATAATAGAAGTTGTCTAAATTTTCGACGTCATCAAAATAAAGAGTCTGGATTTTTGTACGATGATAAAAAATACTCGTTGTGCCATCAACTTTCTCGTAGTCAGAAAACAGAACAACGTATACTTTTATAGAGTTGTTTTCAAGTTTATCTTTTAAAATATTTAGTACAGATGTTTTCGTTTCATCCAAGAAACTAAGGATGTCACAGCCTGGTTCTGACTTAATTGAAAAATCCTGGAGTTGGTCGTTGAATGCAGATCTAATTGGTTTGCGTTCATTAGATAATTTAATTTACTTGGAAGTGGAAGCTTCGGTTCCTGGATCATCGATTTTTCTTTTCAATGTTCCTTGTTCGGTCGATGGTTTGCAAATTTTCAGGTGTTTACTTAAATTTGCAATGCTCATTATTTTTCCGCATCGAGCACAAGGCTTAGAAGGTAACGAACGATTAATTCTTGAACCTGTCTCGCTACATCTTGCCCTGTGCTTGCTAATATTAGTTTTAGATATTAATTTTTCGCAAGTAACACATTCGATCAAACTGGTGGATTCCATTATGCTTTCTCAGATCACACAAATCAAAAAGTCTAGTATATTTAGCGATACAATTTTCAGGTATGTTATTTTATATAAAATTTCTTGGGGTGATTACAAAAACGCACGATCAACCCAAAATTCAATACGATTCTATTTACTAGGAAAAGTACGTCCTCAACGCGATACTCGAGGCTTCCGTGCAACAAAAAACATATCGATCTGCATGGGTGCGGCTCTTTGGAATCTTTCTACGCTTTTGGATAGCAGGTACGAAGGCAACCCGCCCATCATCGAATTGGTGAATTCGATTTTTTGGCTCCTCTCACGGACGAGAAGAACATGCTTCACATGTTCATCGCATTGCGGGAGATTGTACTCGAATGTTTCGTTTTTTCGATCTTGTACGGGCTTCACCATCTTGCGCTCGCTGCCAGCATTAACTTCGATCGTCCCAGGGTTGGGGGACCACCTTCTCTTGCACCTGCGAGGCACTGAAATCAGCATCCATTCCTCCCGGGCACATCAACCATTTTGGACGTGGGAGACCTCCTCGAATTATATGAAAAGAATATAGCTTACGTTTCGAATCGCGAACACATAAAGCAACTCGTGCAGAAATTGACCGATACGTTCTTGATAGCCGACGAGAAGATGCGGACGGCCAGGTTGCAGCAGATCATGGCCGAAACCGTAACCAAAGAACTTTTCATCATTTCGATGGGTTGGGCTGGAATGTGTACCCTCTTTCTAAAATTAAATGCAGATCTGCTCCTGATGTACGTGTTCAGGTTTCAAGATAAGAACGTGGAAAAATTATCCTTGGATAGAAGATATACCGTTTTCAAAAATTCTGCGATTTGCAACCTGAAATCGTTCAAACTATTGTTCCTGCGTCAACTCTCCAAACAATATACCAAGAAGGGTAGGAAAGATAGAGGAAACGACGGCGAACCAATTTTAACTTTGCTGAGAGAACGCGTTACGACTTTTTCCGAGGCGTGCCTGAGAGAGGCCCAAGGATCGAAATTCCGAAAAAGCCCGCGGAAGATATGAAAAATCTAGATACGACCTCGACCCTGTTGAATTTCGCGACCACGTTCATAAAATCTATCCGGGATCAGACGTACGCGCTCGTAAAGGACCACGATCGCCTCCGTTTTCGATGAAAAGCCAGGGAGTACTCTTCCAGCTGTCCTATATTTGTTCAGTGAACATGAAAAAGATTTTTTTCCCCCTTCACGCATTGCACAGTCGATTTCAAATACCGCTACAATACCATATATTTTTTTTGCATCATGAGGAGAAAAATATCGTAGCAGGGTGGGCAAAAACATCGTAGGAGAGAGAGGTCCCGTTAGGTCGTAGCAGGGGGGCCACACACATTGTAGAAGATCACACATGAGTTTTAAAAAACATCGTATTTTAGGTCGTGGCAGATTACGCTGAGAGCAAGGTCGTAGTAGATTACACTGAGGGACCTTACAGTAAGAGGAGACAGCAGACTTATAGGAAAATGTCGTAAGTCATTTCAAAAGTAGGTCAAAAGGACGAGGATATAGATATAGATATAAGAGCAAAATTGCAGGAGGTAAAAAATAGCTTAAAAAAGTGATGCCAGAGCTTCTCTTCTGTCCATTTTTTTCTCTCATTGTAGGTTAGTTTAGTCCGTAAAAACGGATTACGCTGAGAGTAGAAGCCTATTATTAGCAGGTCGTAGTAGATTACACTGACGGACCTTACAGTGAGAGGAGACAGCAGACTTATAGGAACATTTCGTAAGTCATTTCAAAAGTAGGTCAAAGGACGAGTTAGCATAAGAGCAAAATTTGCAGGAGGTAAAAAACAGCTTAAAATGTGATGCCAGAGCTTTTTCTGTCCACTTTTCTCTCATTGTAGGTTAGTTTAGTCCGTAAAACGTCGTAAAATAAAAAAGTAGGTCAAAGGACCCTTCCAGAACGTACCATACATACTACTCTCTAAAGTAGGTCAAAGCACGTAGAAGCTCTCGTGTAGTTTAGCACGTAATAAAATGAATAGGTTAAGTTATATCACGTAAGATCGTGGCATTCGTACCAAGTATGAGTGGGAAAAAAGGGAAATTTTACTAAAACATCGCTAAACGCTAAAACATCGACAAAAAATTGTCAAAATATGTCAAAAACTGATATTCAATTGATAAAAAAAGAGGATAAAAAGGGCTCGTACCAAGTATTTCGTAGAAACAACAAGTATACACTACTGCAGTTGTTACAGCAATTCCGTTGAGAGTCGCTGTACATTGTGAAAAAAAGTGAATGGAGAAGTTAATTCGCGACTCCACAGTTTTTGTGAGGGCATTTTTGGTTTCGGAAGCACTCATGGGACTTCCATCCTGTTTAACCGTTTGCGTTTGGAGACGGAGATAGGCAGATGAAAGATCGAGAAAATCAGTTCCTGCCCCCGGTATGCCAAACTGAATTATATTCTGATGATCGATGGAAGCGATAGGTTTGTCGGTGATTATGTACGTTTTTTCCACATTTTGCTGAATATGTTTTTTTCCGGAAGAGATAGAACTGCGAGATCATGCACATGTTATCCTCCATCATTATCCAAAAATATCTTTTCCTGCAACCTTTTGTTTGACTTTTCTTTTACGTGTTCTCCTAGATTTTTTGGATGTATTCCTTCATTTTTTGAATGCCCGTTTTTTAAGATTCATAGATGTTCTAATACGGGTGGCTGAACGTTTTAACATCAACTGAGCAATTTTTGTTGCAGGTTTTGTTCTTATACCGGAAACTACCTGAGAGTCGATTTTCCGTTGTGCTTTACTTTATCGTACAACGCAAAATCTATTGTTTCGAAAGAGCCTTTATCGAGAGGAACGTAATGAACCGGGTCGAATGTATGATGGGCTACGGGTACTGTGCAAGATGTTTTTGTGTCCGAACACTGTTTTCGGGTAAGACGCAAAAGACATACCATTTCTTCCCCGACAAATTGCTGTTTCACCAGATCGGAGTAAATGAATATATAGTTTTTTTTTATCTACAACGCCATTGACATTGTGTGCGTAGAATAAATAGATTTCAATATGTCATATCGAAATTTAGCATAGTCATCAGTTTCGTCTATGGGTGTAACGGTATTTGTTGGAGAATCGTCAGGTTCAGGCTTCGGAACCCCTATCACGGATAAATGTTTGTACACGGCTTGTTTGAAGAAAAACCAGAGATGAGTAGGAACGGCCACATTAGCAGGGTCTTTTTGCAGGAAATATATCAGATCCTCTATTGTATATGTTGTTGCAGGAGAATAAAATGTTTGTTCGTTAATATAGAGTGTGTTATCCGCACAAACAGTAGATCCGAATGTTCACAATTGCGGTTCCGTCAAAAAATGCCAGAATTTCTCGAGACCGGATCTCGGTATTTCCAGGTCGTCGGGGAGAGATTCAGTGATGGAAGAGATAAGGTCCTCAGCACTTGCACATGTGTGAACAGGAAAAGTTAACATTCCAGAATCAGTTTCAAAAACATTGTATTATAGGTGTTGAATAATGTAGTTCTGCTAATCCGACTTCCCACAATTCTGGAGACAGATCGATCCGTTTTGCAAGTTTTACGGTGAAATGGGTGAGCGTGTTGCTTGGAAAATATTCCTCCGATGCAGATGACGGGAGGTAAACATAGAGATTATAGTCCATTCTCGCCGAATACAGAGAACTCACTGGATCGCAGTAACGTTATATTTTGATATAAATATGTCGTGGAAATTATTTTTCCGACAACTGTTTAACGGAAGATGCCTTGATCTACGAATCGAAGCTAGGTGGATATCCGAGCCAGCGAACCAGGTATTCCATTTTTTTCCCTTTTCCCAGTGTGTTCAAAATCTTATCAATTTTATACTCTTCGTCAGGATCCGAATAAACTTTCTGCAGTTCATGTTTGTAAAATGTACCTTTTACTGGTTCTTCATTTAAGTCGTCTAATATGTATACATGTACTGGTGTTCGCTGAACAAGGGAATGGATTTTGGGAAGTTCTCGTGACCACGATTGTTCGTATCCTTTCTCGAAATGTCCTTCGACGACAGAAATTCGTACGATATCACCAACATTCAGATCTGAATATGGTTGTGAAACATGTTTGTCAGGTTTGTTGAGTGGTTTCCACACAATGTAAACATTTGTCTCGTTGATATCTCGAGGGGCCATTCCTATGGAACTGTGGATTGCTGTATTGTCTCCTTCGAGAAGTTGCGGTAAATTATCTACATAACGTCTTGTTTGTTTTGAGGTTCAATATTTCCACATCCGTTCTTTTAATGTTCTGTTGAAACGTTCCACTACACTAGCTTTCACAGGATAATTTGTAGCTGTCGAAAATTATACATGTTCATTTTTAAAAAAACTTCTGAAATGTAGAATTTGTAAATTCCGTTCCTTTGTGGGTCTGCAGTGTGACAGGTTTCCATCTGTTTTGTTCGAAATTAGTTTTGAAAGCTTCGGTTACCGAATTGCTTGTTTTATTTCTTAGCGGTAATGCAAAGGCATATTTTGAAAATACGTCGATCACTGTCAGAAGATATTTGTATCCGTCGTTATGTTTTTGTATCGATATCATGTCGTTGAGATCAGCTTCCCAAAGCATGTCTATGTTCCACACATTGTAACGATTTCGAGGGAACATTTTTCTCGCCGGTTTGTGGAGAGTGTTGGTTTCCTGATGCATCAGCCATTTTTTCACCGTATCGCGGGATATATTTTTATCCACAAACGATCTACAGATGAGACTGAAGCACGGTGTCGGGGATCGTAATATATGTTGGTGAGAAGTTTATCGTGTTTTAACTTAGGGACTCCCATGTCCGATCTCTCTGTCTACGGCTTTTCCTCAGAGGAACCAGCTTGTAAGCGTCAGGTGTTCTCAGAAAAAGTGTAGTTTTTCTGGAAACACGGACAACCGTTTTCTTCTTCTTCTTCTGTTTCTGTCGACGGGACGGTCCAGGGGATTCCGTTGATGACGATGAGAAGTTCAAGGTCTTTGGATCCGGAAGTGTTTATTCCTGACGTTCGTTTATCAAATGTTGCGCAGTTGATTGGTACTAATCGATGATATTTTGTAACTGGTGACGTGTATTACGTGGTAATTTCTCTGCCAGATTTGGAGGAAAATATCCTGGTAAAATAGTAGAAGAACCGTCGTTATCTTGAACAATAGGAATCTGTAATGGTTCCTTGGATTTTCGACTCAGCCATAAATACTCGTAAAATTCTTTTCTGTAGAGACGCCATTTTTGATCGTCTGTTATGTTTTTTTCATTTTTAGAGTATCATATATTGTTTTATCCAGAACGGATAATTTTTGAGTTACAGAGAGTCGGAACCACGAATACGTGCTAGCTGTTCCGGTGAAAGGACGATCATCTTTTTGTAGGAAGATGTCATTTCTCAATGACGAATGAGAGTACCGAGTAGGCCCGATAACAAAGAACCTAGAAGTAAGGGTAGAAATCCTCCTTTCTGAACAAGAAGGTTTCTTCGTTTTTCGATGTTCACTTTCGGTTTCACGAGATTGCGTAAGACCGCCTTGTAAGGTGTCAGACGACGTTCTGTGGACGGTTTAATTTTCACGTTTCCTTTTAAAACGTTCAGGCAGCATTCGATGATGAAAGGAATTGCCCTTTTCGGAGCACTTTTCAATAATGATTTACGGATTTTGGTCGGTGAATTTTTCAACACGTGCAAGAAAGGTGAAAGTTTCTTGAAAGAAGACGAATGTCCATTCCTGTTAGAACGTGATTTGGTACGTGTCTTGCTCGTTTTCCTCATCTCGATGTTTTAAACATTCCTGAGGAAGATATGCTGTTTAGTAATTCTGGTTAAAAATGCCTGTCTGATAACTAAAAGGATCCGGTGTTGACTGTGAAATATCAATATTCAAATAACTGTAAGGTTCCTTCATGAGTTGAGGATGAAGTTGTCGTGCAGAAACAGTGAATTGGTTCATATCTCGTGTTTTTTTTAAAAATAACTAAATGCTTCACGTTCAGCGAAATGTCCCTGCAATGTTATCCTTGATGAAAAAGATTCTGTGTTATGAACACCACGGAAATATTTTTGTGATGACTGTTTCTTGTAAAAAGGTCTGCGTCTTTTTCTCCTTGAGCAACCATCATAAGATCATCCAGGATTATGAGAGTGAGGTTTTACCGTTCCACGACTGCTAATCGACGTTACCTTTATGATATTGCACACCTCGAAGATTTTCCGGAATACTGTTCTCCTGATCGTAACACCTTATGATTTTCTTGACGGGTCCTTCGACGAGAAGAACGATGGAGTTTTTCCACTTCCTGATGCTCCGCAAACCATCATGGTGAAAGGATGGAAAAGTTTAGGAATCATGCTGAAACCCTGGGGGGTAAAGGCGGTCAGGGGCGTGATGCTGATCACATCACCCCCACTCACGACCGGATCAAGATAGTGTGGGGCGTTACCCCCACACCCCCTATACGCCTTCATGGCGTGGTGCTATGCACAGGGGAACACTTTTGCTGAAGACACGTCTTACAGATTCTGAAGAAAAATGAAGATCTGTCAGTCTGCAAACACATTTTATATCCTATCATCCCAAAGAAGGGTTAGAATTCTGGGCCGCTACAGACATATTTTAGTCTGCACAGTATCCGAAAGATACGATAAATGTTCATGGTCGAAACGTCGTTTCAGCAGTACTGGCTGAAACAGCTTTCTTTTTCATATGTATAGATGACTTGGAACTGTTTTGTTCTTCTGATTCTGAAAAAAATTTCGACCATAACTTCAGGTTTCTCATTGTTTATCATGTCGCACATGGTATCAAAATTAACGAATTCCGACGTGGAGGTATTCAATGTGATTCCTTTCACTTTACAGATATACTGTGATTCGGAGGACGGTTTTGTTATTTTCATGCTGTAGCTTTTCGGTCCCGTTGAAACATACTGCTCACAAACTGCATCAGATCCAAAATCTGTCAATTCATCAGTGAGTTCTCCTAGTTCGTCACCTGTCTGGGGATGATATTCCATTTCAGGGCTATCTATGTAAATTACAGAATCTGTATCACAATAACATATCCTGTCACCCAACTTTTCGAGAAGTTCATACAGTTTCAGACGAGCATGGCATGTTGTGAAGGATCCGATAGGAACTTTTACTTTCCTGTTCAGACTGACAGCCTCTTCAACATATTTCCAGTTTACTAAAACAGTGTCCTGATTGATGAATACGACTTCTCCAATCATCAGACATTTTATTGAGAAAATCTTTCGATTCCTTGATGATTGTTGTCTGGGAAAGGTTGTCCCGTTGAGAGAACTTGCCCCATAAAAAATTAAGGCAGAGTTTAGCCAGAGTACGTTTTCCAGAATTCACTTCGATACGGTTTTCTTCCAAAAGAATTCCCACCTTATCAAAATGTTTCTGTATGTACTTCTTCTTATCCTCGTCGTTCTGATACCATGATGGCCACCCTCTCTCTTACTGTTTTATTTCAAGAAGGTGTTGACATAACCAGCAAATAGTCCTCCAGTTTTTGTGACAAGGTCGTACATCGATGTTTCATACTTCCACACTTCCGACACTGACAATACTCTGTAGCCTAAACTACAAGCTTTATGCACCTCGGCGATGACCCAAGTCTCCGAACGTGGGCGTTGTTCATCGGAATGGCAGCATGTACTCTTCGCAACATCTTAATTGGCCGCCCTGAAAAAAATTCGAAGTCCTGAATTCGTAAATGGGGCAACATAGCGCTTCAGAGTCCACAAATAGTATCCAACTTAGCAACAGTTTTTCTTTCTAAACGAAAACGCTCTTGTGAATTTATTTCATTCTTTCACATTCCATGAAGTTAGAAACCCTAAACCAGTAATATAATACGCAATTAAACAAAAATCGTAAATTGGAAATAGAAATGTTGATTTTTTTAAGACTATTCGTTCTGAAATAGAAAACGGGAATTTATGTGCAGTTGTAAGCACTGAACTCGTTCTCCACCACCTGGAGAGAATTGAAATCACATATCAATGCAATGAAACAAATTTCTCTCGATTTTAGGCAAAATTACAGTAAAGATAAATTGCACAATACCGGACGATTCTACAAAGTGCGTCTTTTTCCCGATCTGTGGCGAAACATGATTCGGAACTCCGGACTACACTTAGATCAACTTGTTTTGCAGGTTTTTACGTTAGCAATCCCCTGGAGCAGTTGGTTAAGCAGTCGTCTCGTTTTTCTTTTTCATCAAGAACGAAACATCGTAGGTTCAAATCTCACCCACTCCTGATTTATTTTTTTATTGTTATTTACGTAGTACGAAGTGTTGTAATAATGTAATATAAGATTACATTAAATCACTGTCAATATTTATGCGATGCATACCTGGGAAATGTTTCTACTCATCTTCTTGATTTTTCAGTGATTGGCAGGATTTTTGGCAAGACCTTTCTTTTCATTTAGCTGTCAAAAGCTATGTTAACACACATTAAGAATTAATATATCATAAATACATGTTGTTAAACAGCATGTTGTAATCAAGGTGTCCCTGTTTTAATATCAGGTGGAGGCTCATTGCACAGTGGTTCGGATCCCACTTTAAACTGTAGGCCCAGTCCCGATTAGCTTTACTGTGCATAAAGTTCACTTAAAACACCAAATCAACCAATTCATCTCCTTTCAGAGTGGGCCTTCTACGATACTGTAGTCGGCCAGCATCCGAAAATACAGTTCTGCTTCGCGTACACCAGAGTATAATTTCATTTAATATTGTGACTATTTTTACTTTAAAACCACAGATTAAAGCGATAATAGTGTCCAGAAAAAGAACCTCAAAGTAGTCTTCACACAAAGTATTTTAATCCATTGCCAAACATTTCAGTTAAGAATGTTATGCTTTTCCATTGACCGTATTTTCGATTCATAGAAAATTTGCTAAAATGACCATGTCAAGAAATCTAAATATGTAAGTTTTACTAGCAAATGCATTTAAAATGCATGAAACAACAGGGGAGGAGAAAAATAAACCTCAAAAATAAGTAAAAATGCAACAAAAACTGTTAAGAATACCTACTGAGAAATTAACTAAAAGCCAAAAAAGGCTGAAAAATGCAAAGGAAATGTAAAATAGAAAGTGTTTTCAGGCTCTAACTGAAGAGAAACGGACATGATATCAGGTTTGGCATTGTTTTTAAGGGTCAGCAAAAATGTTGATTTTTCCTCAACTTCCGGACCCTAATAACTAACTATGACCATTGAAAAAGTTGGAGGGAAGGAGTCGGCTTACTTAAATTTTTCTTGCTGAGGGATCGTATCGTCCCATATCTCCATTATCTACTACACAAAAAAATCAAGTTCATATTTCGAAAATGACTTGCAATTTTCCACCACGAAAATATGTTTTCATAGTTTAAAGTTCGCTAGTATTATCTTGCAGGGTTTCCATTGTTTTATTTTCACGCATATTTTATACTTCATACGTTGATTATTTCTTTTCTCTCTCTTTTCATACAGTCTTTGGAAAAAATCTGAAGTTTCTTGGCAACCGGGTTCTAGTTCAAATCATTCCTTTTCGCTCTCGTGTTCCTACCTTAAACAAATAACAAAATACTTCGTAACTAAACAATTGCTTGTTCAAAACACGGAATTTTTACACAATTCACAAAATATGACAAAACACCAATAGACATGTTCATCATCTTTCCCTTTCGTCGTTCCTCGATTTCTACTGAATTGCTTTCCTCATGAAATTGATTTCTTCAAACTGGTAGCTAAGCATAACATGACCTACCTGGAGGAAAGGTAGCGTTCTTGATTCTCACGATGGAGGTCCTAGGTTCTATTCTGCACCTAGGGAGGATTTTTATCAGGAGTTTATCGTTGGATGTAAAGTTTATGCACCATGCTAAGAAGTTAACATTGGTCTCTGTATTTCACGAGGTGAAAGGAAATAGTAAGATAAAGTTGTTTCGATGATAGGAAGAAGTCACATGCCACGTGGAATGCCCAGAATCAAGTTACGTAGAGCTAAGTCTGTAATGGTGGTATCGAATATTGTAAAGTTAGTGGGGAAAGTTTGTTACATCTGATACTACTACTTTCTGTTCAAAGATGACAAAGATTTTAGATACAAAGGCAGTGACGAATTAACGATCATTATGAGGTTTTGAAAATTTTGTTTGTCACTCACTATATAAATACTTATTAGTTGTTTCTTATCGAATCGGCCTCCGTCGCAATAACCATTTACTTATATTAATTGGCTATTATTTTTAGACGCTTGGTAAGATGGTGGTGAGGGGATTGACAACAGTCATTACGAAGAAACGGACATAAACTTACCAATCTTAGCAATTTGAACTCATTAAACGCTCTCCTTCGTTACAGTAATGCACTACATCACTACATAACGTATCTGTATATGTTTGTTTTAGTATATCGAAATCAAATAATTAATATTTTAGGTGTCAGTAAAGAACAAACAATACATAACTTAAATAACATTACATTTTGCATCCTGAATACGTATATGCGATTTGTGAATTAATCATGATGTGTGTGTTAACACAACATATGAACAAGAACTAACAAAAAGTTTTAACTTTAAAGCTGGAAATCTGCAACTTCTAAGGCGAAATATGCGCAGAAGGGACGTCCCTCAAGTGTGCATCGGATTATTTTTTTTAAATATTCTAACATGAACGGTCTCTGTTCAGCATAAGAAAAAAAATATATATATGAGGAGAGGGGGGGGTTTGAACCTGCGACCTTTCACGCTTGATAAAAAATAAGGAGAACAGGGTGTAACCAATATAACGGTAAAAGTTGTTTTTGGACTTTTAACGTCGCAGTTTCGTTTACGCTAGAACATATTTTTGGTTTCACATTTCTAATTTACACTTTAAAACTGCTTAAGAAAACCCAAGGATTCTTTACTGTTTTTTATTACAAACTTCTAAAATAAACTAGCGGTTAATAAATTTTTAATTTGCCCTGGAAAGCTGGAGGGCTTTGTTTTACATAGTTAAAACTAATACAAAAATTACCTCCAGTTGCCTTAGATTAATCTTAGGTTAGTAACATAGATTAATAAACAGAAAATAAACACTTTAACCTCAATTAAAAGAATATGGTCGACCTACTTACGAAATTTACTCAGCGCTGCGCTTTCACTTTGACTGTAATCAACACTTCCGATATAAAAGTACACATCTCGAGAGCTCTCGACACTAGGGGGGGGGGACACTATTGGCAGAAGCTCCTTGATGTCTTCTTTCCCTCGAAGATCTTTGACGTCTATCCCTCGAAGTAATTCACCGTCGCATTCATAGTTCAAAGGTCGGACTTAGTATCTACGTCGTCATCTCGATTAGCAATTCTCAGTTCACAACTACACACTTGCAGTGTTCTTTTCACTTTTTGCGCTATAAAAGTTGCCACGAGAAAACAGTCTGTATTTAAATAAAATTCCGCGCGCTCTTTTCCCAATCACGCGAACGTTCAGATCTCCGGGACACAGATCACTGTTAACTGTCCACTAGGCAAACGACATCTACAAAAACAGTCCCCGAATATCTAACTGCAGCTTACTGCCTATAGCACTATCAAATTCGCGAATTCTCCATATAAAGAGATCTCGACGCCAACTGCTGCATGTAAACTTCTGCAGCCAACGCGCGAAGCAACGCGGCCTTTCACTCAAAGGCTCTACAAACACTGCTCGAAAAACTTCACCGCGTTTTTCTTTGTCCCTTTGTCTTTGCATAGTAGGGACAGTTCATTTTCCCCGAGGGGTGTTAATCTCTCTAACCTCTTTCTTCTCGGAAAAAAAAAATAATCAGTCCTCTAAATAATCTGTTATAGATGCCCCCTCCCCTGAAGAGACATTAGATGGACTGATCAAGGAGAGCTAATGTCTTTTAGAGTCTTTTCCTCTCCTTGAATATTTGTACAACCCTCGTATATACAATTTTCCTTTCAAAATTCAGGTTACAATTTCAAAATATATTTTAACACAGTATACGCACATAGATTTTCCTTCAATTTCACATAATAATTCTGTTCAATCGTTTCTTGCAACCACATGGTAAGAATATTCTCGAGAAAGTATACACAATCACAATTTATAAACATTGAAGCATAATAAACATATTTTTCAATTTCCTTTCATTACATATATACCTTCATACATTACATAAAATCAACTTTGAACCATTACTACATAATTTATCAATCTACTACAAGTAACTTCAATGAATCACAAATTGTTTTGCAAGTTTTCTAATTGTTTTAACTTATTTTCATAAATTCTCCTTTTAATGTTTCTGCAATTCCATAATTTTAAATTTTCTTCATGTTGTGATTCAATTATTTACTAGAGCAGGTACAGGCGGGTAAGTGAAGAATATTACAAAAGTATTTTGATTTCTATCTTTACAAAATATCATCATACTCATTAAATTAAAACAGTAAACCTCCTTTCTCTTGTCATGATCTTTACCTTTCTTTTCTTTTCTTCTTTAAGGTATCAGCATGCTCAAATTACTAATTTTAGGAAATTACATCTTACCATACGTCGCTTATCTTTTTAACAAACTATTTCTTAACTTGCAACAGAATTCTGGACATAATCTTTCACTTAAATATCAGCATGTTCTTTATTACGTAAGTACAATAATTTTCGGTTCGCCTTCGACCTACTATTTTTCATTTCTGGTCCGCCTTCGACCTTATATATTTTTCCACATTTCCGGTCCGCCTTCGACCTTATATTTATGTGCCTCTCTCGCACTATATCTTAATACACACTGACTTTTACCTCATATAGCTATGTCCAAGAACTCTCATCACTTCATCATTCTATTAATGCTATTTAACCTTGCTTTCCAAAGAATTTCCTCAAATAACTTTCTTCTGAGCATGACTGTTCCATCTTCTTTCTCATTTGTTCTTCATTATTCTTAACGATTTTGAGGCTTACTTCCATTTTTTTTCTCTTACTCTTTAGCATTTTTCTCTTATTACAAAGTTATTTTCAAATTCAAATTTTCATTATCTACCTGCTCATTGACAATAATAGTTACCAGCGCTTTTATTAAAACCATCATTATTTTTTTTTCATCGAACCACAACTAGTTTTCACATAATTTATACAAAACAATTGACATTAAATAACTTTTTCTTTTAATTTTCTCAATTTTCAATATACTTGGCTCATAACAACATGAACACATTTTTTTAAACAGCTTATTTACATTTGAACAATTTCCATCATTTTATCAAAATTTACATAAACTAGTAATTATCATCATTTCTACAAGCGAAATGGAAATTTCGATATTTTACATAAAATATACCAACTTTAGGAAAACATCATTATCAATCGACTACTCAAAATATCTCTTCTTGAATTATCCGTCTTGGTTGTTACTTCCACTTCTAAAAATCCCTGTTCGTCGTAGCTATCATGCCTCTTTTCATTTTCTTCTTCTTCTTTTCAAATTTCTTCTTCCTCCTCTTCCAACTTTCTTCAAGTAGGGAAACTAACAATCTGTCAACACTATTTGAACTTTCTCTTATCTTTAAAGTCTTTTCATTTTGTTTCCGATTTTCCATAGGTTCAATTTTCTCACTATGAGAATCACCACTAGCAACTTTCTTCTTAACTTTCTTCCATTCTTTCCTGTCTCGTTTCTTTTGGGACTTTCTTTCACGCTCATCAGATGAATGTATTGCTTTCTTTTCTTGTTTCATCCTTTTCATACTTGGGTCTGATCTTTCTGCGCTGACATTCTTCGAGCCCTCACGAATTTTCTTCTTCACTTTCACTGACGCTTCTTCCATTTTCCTTGCACCTTTCAATTTCTTTTTCTTCATTTTCTTCACTTTCTTTACTGAACTATATCTAGGTCTCATTCTAATTTTCTTCTGTTTACTGATCAGAGTCATTCCCAGTATCGTTACGTCTAAAGTTACACATTCTTGCAGTTTACAAAACATATCTTTCTCAGGTTTTTCGTGAAAACTTTCATCTTTACTTATCAGTTCGGGAGCTAACTGTATCCCAAAATGTAACTCATCAAGTTTTTGATTTTTCAATCCCAACTTCCAAACTCGTTCCTCAAGAACCTGTACTTTTTCATCTGTCTCTCTGTGTTCATTTTCTATAGCCACTTGTACTTGATCAGAATTATCCTCTATCATTTCGCTTTTCTCACGGACCTCATTACAATCATCTTTCACTTCATCTACTTCATCTATCACGGCGTGACATGATGCATTATTATCCTGAATAACGTCCTCCATTGTTTCTATCCTAGAGACTTCCACTTTCAAAACGCCTAGTCTTCCTTCCATCTTGTCATTTATTTTTTGCCTGGAAGCATTTATTATTTCCTTGAGTTCCAATTTATTCTGTTCCTCTTTCTGCTCCAATTTTCTGTATAAGTCTTCCTGCACGAGCCTATCTTTTTCCTCTTTCTGTCTCCATTCTAACCTATCTTGTTCCATTTTCTCGTATAATCTCTCCCATTTCAATCTATCCTGTTCTTGATTTTCTTCCCATTTCAATCTATCCTGTTCCTTAATTTCTTCCCATTTCAGCCTATCTTGTTCCTTATTTTCTTCCCATCTTAGGCATAAGTTCTCCTGCGCTAGCCTACTCTGTTCCATAAATGACAAAATTGAATTCAAGACATTTTTATTTCCCCAACTAACGTCAACTTGACAACCAAATTCGTCACTTTCTTTCGAAACACCCTGTTCTTTTTCGTCTATTTTTTCATTATCATGAACTTCATTTTCAGCTCCGTTCTTGCACTGCTTGCAGGAAAAATCTTTCTCAACGCAGTCTTTATGCACCCATTGTTTACAGTCTGAACATTGTACAGCAGCGTCTGAAATCAACAATCTGCCGCAACAAGGAGCTTTCCGTATTGTACGAGCCATCCTGCCGACAATCACGAACGCAGGTTGCAACACTCAATGTTTACATAAACATCGCCCACAACGACGCAACACAATGCCTGTTACCCCTGTCATTTTTTCTTTCCCCAAGACAATCTAAGGCAACTCCCGGGAGTTTCGGGCACCATATAACGGTAAAAGTTGTTTTTTGACTTTTTGTGTCGCAGTTTCGTTTACGCTAGAACATATTTTTGGTTTTACATTTCTTATTTACACTTTAAAACTGCTTAAGAGAACCCAAGGATTCTTTACTGTTTTTTATTACAAACTTCTAAAATAAACTAGCGGTTAATAAATTTTTAATTTGCCCTGGAAAGCTGGAGGGCTTTGTTTTACATAGTTAAAACTAATACAAAAATTACCTCCAGTTGCCTTAGATTAATCTTAGGTTAGTAACATAGATTAATAAACAGAAAATAAACACTTTAACCTCAATTAAAAGAATATGGTCGACCTACTTACGAAATTTACTCAGCGCTGCGCTTTCACTTTGACTGTAATCAACACTTCCGATATAAAAGTACACATCTCGAGAGCTCTCGACACTAGGGGGGGGGACACTATTGGCAGAAGCTCCTTGATGTCTTCTTTCCCTCGAAGATCTTTGACGTCTATCCCTCGAAGTAATTCACCGTCGCATTCATAGTTCAAAGGTCGGACTTGGTATCTACGTCGTCATCTCGATTAGCAATTCTCAGTTCACAACTACACACTTGCAGTGTTCTTTTCACTTTTTGCGCTATAAAAGTTGCCACGAGAAAACAGTCTGTATTTAAATAAAATTCCGCGCGCTCTTTTCCCAATCACGCGAACGTTCAGATCTCCGGGACACAGATCACTGTTAACTGTCCACTAGGCAAACGACATCTACAAAAACAGTCCCCGAATATCTAACTGCAGCTTACTGCCTATAGCACTATCAAATTCGCGAATTCTCCATATAAAGAGATCTCGACGCCAACTGCTGCATGTAAACTTCTGCAGCCAACGCGCGAAGCAACGCGGCCTTTCACTCAAAGGCTCTACAAACACTGCTCGAAAAACTTCACCGCGTTTTTCTTTGTCCCTTTGTCTTTGCATAGTAGGGACAGTTCATTTTCCCCGAGGGGTGTTAATCTCTCTAACCTCTTTCTTCTCGGAAAAAAAAAATAATCAGTCCTCTAAATAATCTGTTATACCAACTGCTCTAAATTAATGTCATGACGTAATACCCTTAAAAACATGTTGACGTTTGTGAAGACTCCCAAATTCCTGTGTTCTAAGCACATTTTCTCGACAAATCGTCAAAAATATTATTTTTTGGGAACTGTTCGATATTATGCAAGCTATTGTAAATAAAATGTCACATAAACTCCTCACAAATTTGCTTCTTTCTGCACAAACTTGATGACGATATCCTTCAGGTGGAGATAAACTCTATTCAGTGTTTCAAACCCCTCTAATTTCAAGTCGAGCAAGCAGAATCGTAAAGATTCCTCAAGGTTCTTTTTCCAATTTATTATTTCTGTTTGATTGTATATTATAATAGCGGTTTATAGTTTCTATGTTCATGGAAAGTGCGAAATTGAAAACCTCTCACCGCAGCGTTTTTCGTCTAGTGGAAGGATCAACTCAAAGTTGGCTACTCTCACTTGGAGCCGAAGTGCAATGTTGCTAAGGTTACGAATTCTGGACTTAGAATTCTTTCGGGGCGGTCAAATAAGATGTTGCGAAGTGTACCTTCACATTTTAATCTCATAGCACATTTCTGACACAACACAAACATCAGTTTTCCATGCATTTTCGTAGGTAAAACAGGATGAAAATGGGCTTCTGGTGGTAGAATAGTACATTTTATGAGCTTATCCATGTTCAAAACCTCATTTACCGAAGGAATATAAGTTCCTAGAAATATGGTAGGATGTCCGACAGGATAGGCACAGTATTTGTTGACATACGGGTACAAACTTGTAAAATCGTAGAACTGTAATTTCTCATTTTCCTTGATCTTGTAATAAGTCCTAACTGTTTCAACTCTTCCCCCATATAAGGCGTCTCGTGGATTTAAAGGAATGCAGCAAACGATAGGATGTGTCGATAGATATCTATCGAGATCAGGATCTGTTTGCAATATTTGGTTGAAATCGCATTCCCACATTGTGACGACATGGTATCCTTCAAAACATAAAGCCGCAAGTTTACGTCATGATGTCTGAAGGCTGCAGTGTTCAACATGTCACTATGTTTCTGGCTGCTACTATCCTGATCGGTTTCATCTTCTTCGTCATCTTTCGGATACATATCCCTGTTAATTGATATGCAGCGTTGACAACCATGCCAGTCGCATCCAAGCGCCTCGTACACTGTAGGTGTCTCCTCGTGATAGCCGTGTACTCTGTAACGTCCTGCTATGACATATTTTTCACGAGTATGGCCGCCGTGAAGAAGTATTACATCATTTTGTTCTTCGACATAAGTTAACCATTTCAATGCAAACTTGGACATCTGATCTGAATGATAGTAACCTCCATTAGGTATTATTCCTATGGTGTTCGCCGGCATAAATTTCTGTCTGTAAATAAGTGAACAGGCAGATGCTATTGTGAGGCAATCCTTGAAAATGTCTATTTTGCATATGTCTAGCAAATTTTGTCTCAGCTTCAACCTTCCTTGTCTCAACAGGATAACATCCTTGATGCAGTATTGGAGAAGTTGGTTTTTGTTGTTGAAAGGTATATTTTACATGCCTTCAATGTCATATCAAGAAATAAAACGGTGTTGATCTTCAACCGTTTTCATATATTCATAACCGTATGCAGAAGGAGGAGGCATCGGTTCTATGTAATTTCTGTTCTTGTAAGTGTTCAACAGATGCGGATAATATCCTTTCTAAACAGGCAAACGAAAACGTTTGGAAAATTCTGCAAGGTTTGTTTGAACGTAGTTGAGACTGTCCACAAAATGAATATTTTGGTATGACATACTAATGATTTTGGTACCATCTGAGATGACACGAGGTTTCACTTCTCTTTCCAGTATTCTCCGTAATAAGTAGTGTAAGATACCATAATATAAACTCGAGAAAGTATGAGCCCCCCTCAGGCAGATTTGGCTACACTTAAAACTAGCTCAAGATGTTCATATGAGCTTATTGCTCAAGTGTGGTACTCTGTCTAACCCAAGATTTTTGTAAAAATGCCTTCGGGAATTTCCCGTGAAAGTATAACCCCCCTCAGATTGATTTGCCTACACTTACAAAAGCTACATCTGTGTCAAAAATATGCCTCTCTTGATATTGTTATGGCTACACTTAAAACTAGGACAAAGAGCCACCCACCACACCCACCCACACCAACACATAATTACTTCCGGTCCATTTTCGGTCCACTTCCGGTTTACCCACTTCCGGCACACTTGTTGCCTACTTGCAGCCTACTACTGGTTTATTTCTATTGTATCATGTTGTGCAACAAATTATTACCCAATATTATGCAACAAATTATGATGCAAAAGCTCTTGCATCATGTTGTGCAACAAATTATTACCCAATATTATGCAACAAATTATGATGCAAGAGCTTTTGCATCACATATCAGTTAGTATTGTGAGAGTGGCTGAGGAGTACAGATGTGTTGTTGCAGTGCTCCTCTTATTTTTTAAAAAACACAAAAATATAGCAGATTTGTATAAATTGAATTATCGGTTTGTTTGATTTAATATACAGAATTTTCTAATATATTGAACAAAGGGATTATATCTGCCCTAGTTTGTTATACAAGATCAATACATGACACATGGTATTAGGTCATTGCCTTTCCATGCACACCACGACATGCCTGTGCAGACATGCAATTGTGATAGGTCAGTGCTTCAGTAGATCAATACATATTCTACCTTTGTGCATGTAGGCTATCAGCTTTACAACCTGTCATAGGTTTATTAAGTATAGAGTTTTGATTTGAACCCCAAGAAATTGTATATAATAAACCAACAACAAAGCCAAAAATATTAAGACACTAAGTATATACACTAAATATACAAAGCACACTGCTGAACCCAACTGATATTTTTTATTAAGCATAGAGTTTTGATTTGAATCCCAAGAAATTTTATATAATAAACAACAAAAATGCCAAATCAAAAATATTGTAATCAATGCAATAAGAATATATCCAGCCCCAATTGGGCTAAGCACCAAAAGAATTGTAATCCAGACAAATGCAGAACTCCCACTAAAATATGCCCTAAATGCCATAGAAAACATAGCATGGAATATTTCACATATAAACATAAGGGTACTTGTTCTGCACAGTCATCAACATTGCCCCCACAACCATCTACATCTGGTCTGAAAAGGAGGCTTGAAACACCTGTTAATGCTAGACCGGTAAAGCAGCCACGCAATGCACCTATCCATAGCAGTTTTGCTGGCCAACTTAGGGATCACTGTTTTGTATCAGAGCCCAGATGTGACATTAAGAATTTTTTGAACAGTATAAATCCTGATGTGCAGGCAATTCTAAATGCACAAAGTGGCTCTTATAAGCTGTCCCTCAAATTGTTTACACAATATAAGAAACCAAATGGCACAATATTTACACAGCCCCACATAACAGAAACTGTAGCTGTATATTCAAATGCAAATTTAGACAAAATAATAAGCAATTTGATAGAGCAATTGAATATTAAACACTCTGAATTTGCAGCAAAAGAGTCAGGATGGAGCCTATGCGGATCTCCACACAAGCTCTATGTTAACATTTCTGAATTCAGCCCACTACAAGGATCTACATATCTGCCTTTACCTGCCAATATTAAAAACAAAAGAGCCGTGGTTAACATAGAAAATAACGATGAGAAATGTTTTCTATGGTGTATTTTAGCTGCTTTGTATCCATTTTTAAGGAATCCTCAGAGAATAACTTATTATAAACAATATGAACACAATTTTGATGAAGCTATGGAGGGCTTAGAATATCCAATGTCTGTTCAGAATATTGATAAATTTGAAAAAAAGACCAATGATATCAATGGTAAACAATTATCTATTAATGTATTTATTTGTTCTACTGGCCGTGGCAATTGCTTGATAGCACCTCTCAGAATCAGTACACTTGATGATGATTCTGCTGTTCCGATTGATCTGCTCTTAATTGAAGGGGATGGCACATGCTATTACACTCTAATACACAGTCTGGAAGCTTTAGGCAGTAAACAAGGCAAATCCAATACAATATTCAAGTTGTGTAGAAGATGTTTAACTGTATTTGATGGTAGAAAAATGGTGAATGGGGTTCGGGAAGTGAATGCAGAAATTGCTAAAAACAAGTTAATTGAGCATCTAAAATACTGTGGCAACCATAAACCTGTTCATATGGTGATGCCTAGTCCACGTGAAAATGCCAAATTCAAAAAATTTGAAGCCTTGTTGGAACACCCAGCATATATAGTCTGTGATTTTGAATCAAACCTCAAACCCCTTGCATTCTGCAGCCCAGTTCCTGATGAATCTTCAATTACATCATACCAGTTACATGAGCCTTCTAGTTTTTATTATCTTGTTGTACAGGATGGTGTTGTTAGTAAAGAATATTTATACATGGGACTAGATGCCATCAAAGAATTTGCACATAGAATAGAAAATGAGTGCCATGACATAGCATCTAATGTCTTATTAAAATCAAATCCCATGTTGCCTTTAACAGAGGATCAGATTGAAGATTTCAACAATGCAGAAAAATGCCAGGTACGTGATTCTGAATTTTCAGATACAAATATCAAGGTACATCACCATTCCCATACAGATGGTAAATTCAAAATGGCTCCGTGTAATAGCTGTAATATTAAGATCCAGAGACCAAAATTTGTCCCTATATTTTGCCATGGTGCATCTAATTATGATTTTCATCATCTGATCAGGTACAAGGGGTTTGACAAGCAGAATTTAAATATTTTAGCAGAAAATGATGAGAAATATATTGCTATTAGCAAGATAATTAAAGTTAATGGTGTTCCTATTCACTTAAGATTTCTTGATTCCTACAGAATTCTGTCGGCTCGCCTGGCTACTCTTGCCAATCAATTATCTGATGACCAATTCAAAATCACATGTGCTTTGTTTCCAAATCAGGACCTGAAATTAATTAGGCGGAAGGGTGTATACCCATATGATTATGTTACAGATTTTTCTAAATTTAATAAGTGTTCTCTGCCACCAAAACAAGCATTCTACAGCAAACTCAGGGCATCTGGAATCACTGATGATGATTATCACCATGCCCAGTTGATGTGGAACAATTTAAAATGCCAGACATTTGGTGATTATCACAAGGCATATTTAAAAGTTGATGTCACTCTCTTAGCTGATATACTTCAGGCATTTGGAAAATCATCGATGGAAAATTATAAACTGGATCCAATGTATTTCTACAGTGCTCCAGGACTAGCATGGTCTGCAATGATTTTAAACACTAAAATGCAATTGGATCTGATCCAAGATCAAGATATGTATCTGTTTATGGAGCAATGTATAAGAGGAGGCATGGTGCAATGTTCTCAGAGATATGCCAGAGCAAATAACAAGTTTATTCTCAATTATGATCCAGCACTGCCATCAAATTATATACTGTATGTAGATGCCAACAGCCTGTATGGTTATGCTATGATGTATAAACTGCCATATGCAGGGCTTGAGTGGGCTGAAGATTTCAATATTGAAGATCTTCAGGATTTTGATGACAGTGACTATGGCCTGTTCTTAGAAGTTGATCTGACAATTCCTGATGATTTACACAACACATTTTCTGATCTGCCCCCAATTCCTGAGGTTAAGTGTTCACCTGGGTCTAAACAGAAGAAGCTAATGATGACTCTAGAGCCAAAACAGGGTTATGTCATATATTACAAAAACCTGCAGTTCCTGATGCATCATGGTGCTCAAGTGACCAAAGTTGGCAAAGTCTTAAGGTTCAGGCACTCAAGATGGTTGAAGCCATATACTGATACAAACACAGAGCTTCGAACATCTGCAATGAGCCAATTTGATAAGACCCTGTTTAAATTGATGGTAAATTCAGTGTATGGCAAAACCATAGAAAATGTCAGAAAACATAGTGATGTTAAATTAATTACTGACCCCAGCCGGAGCAAAAAATTGATAGCAAAGCCTAATTTCAACTACAGAAGAATTTATGATGAAAATTTGGCACTCTTCAACATGAAAAAAACAAAGATTAAGTTTGATAAGCCTATTTATGTAGGGGCTGTGATATTAGAATTGGCCAAATTACACATGCTAAAGCTCTATTATGATGTGTTGAAGCCTTCTTATGGTGATCGTGTAAAACTGATGTACATGGACACAGATAGCTTTATTCTTGATATTCAGACAGAAGATGTCTATCAAGATATGTCACAGCCTGCATTGCTTGAATATTTTGATAGCAGTGAACA
Source organism: Lepisma saccharinum (assembly GCF_977018435.1). NCBI lineage: Eukaryota > Metazoa > Arthropoda > Insecta > Zygentoma > Lepismatidae > Lepisma > Lepisma saccharinum. Next base: position 140,621,331 of record NC_139230.1, read on the forward strand.
TACAAAGATTCAACCCCACAACAAAAAGGTGCCTGGCAAGTTAAAAGATGAGACACTTGGTGATGTTATTGTGGCATTTGCTGGGTTAAGGGCCAAGATGTACAGCTTTGAAACATGTAGTGGTGTTGTTGCAAAAAAGCCAAGGGCATTGGCAGAGTAACTGTTGACAAAGAGCTTGAATTTAAAGATTACAAAAATTGTCTCAAATCACAGAGTTTAATAAGAACATCAGAATGCAGAATTCAGAGTGTAGATCACTTGTTGACTACAAATGTTGTAAGAAAAGTGGCTCTGGACCCACATGACGATAAGAGATGCATTTTATCATGTGGCATACATACTCTACCATGGGGTCATTTTGATTTGAAAAGTGGCAAACAATGCCCAATTACAAAGCATGATTTGAAATAAATAAACATGCCTATGAACTTATTTGGGTTAAAAAAACAGGCTATTATGGACCTGCCAACACCAGCACCCTCTTCTGATATAATATCTAAACTAAGTGCTTTGTTAATTATTCATCTGAACTGCATACTTACAGATGTTGATGATGAAACAGGTAAAACATTGTACATATTTAACAATAATTTAAATTATTACCAATTACCTGTAGGTGGTCAATTACAATTTATTACAACCCCCGAGGGTAATGTCAAGATTTCAATAGGCAAAAATATTTACACGACAAAGCACTCAAACATGATTTCTGGCACTGTATATACTGTTTCTGCTGGTGACTGCTTATATATTGAGGTCCCAGGATCCTATGACAAGCTTATACCTTTTTTTTTATAGAATTAAGAATTAGATATTCAATAATAAATAACCACTAAAACAAAATGCCTAATGATATATTTGGCCATACAAGGCATGAAGATCACAGTGAGGAGATTCTGATGCTTGATGTCAGAGTCAAAAAATTAAGAAGTGATTTACAAGCTTTACAAACCACACTGAATGCCAATCTTCAACTAGAAATTACAAATTTAAAATCACAATACATGGACCCTCTTCTTAAAATTGATTCAGAACTCAAATTGCTGCTACAGAAATATACTGACTTGGCAATATTAGATAATTTTCAAAATTTAGAGGAAGCTGTGACAGCTCTTCAAGCCAAATTTAAGACTCAGGCTAACAACTCTGAGCAATTGAAAGAACAATTGGAAGAGCAGATAAATAATGTCCAGACACAGCTCCAAACAATTGTCAAAAGGATAAAGTCACAAGAAGATTTTGATCTTGTAATTTCCACTCTAAAAGAACAGATTCAATCACTACAGATACCTAATCTGGACCCTCTGAACAATGCCATAGCCGAGGTTAAAGAAAAAATTGAGACACTTGAAAATTTTATGAACAACATGCCATCTTCTGATGCTCTGAGTGCTATAACTCGTAGTGTTGCCAACATCAAGCTGCAACTTGAAACATATAAAGATTTTGGAAAAATTCAAAGTACCATATCTCATCTTGAAGGTACCATAGCAGCAGTGCAAAGTGATCTGACAAATGTACAAGAATCTCTAGAATCCCGCTTGTCTGGTATTGTAGACACCCTTGTCAGTGTCCCGCAACAGATCACAAAACTTGAAAACCTCAACACTGAATCTGAGCTATCTCATTTTCATCACTTGATCGATGATATCCAAACAAAGCTTGAAATTTTACAACAATCAACACCTACTCAGGCAGACATAACCCTGCTTCAAGATGATATGCAAAGTGTGGATGATGCTTCTGAATTAAATAATGTGAAATTGGCACTTGAATCTTTGGAGAATACTGTATTAAATCTGCCTACATCACAGGAACTTAAAAATATTAAGAGAGCTGTGAATCGCATATTGAAATCAGAAGATATCAAGAATATCCAGACAGAGATCAAACAACTTACTCAGACAGTGGCCACTCTACCAACTAATCAACATATTAATGAACTGCATGCCCTGTTTGAGGATATCAGAAGACAAGTCCATGATCTTACTGCTCAAAATTCAAAATTGGCAGTTATTGAAAATCTACAGCAAATTGTAGCTAATATCAAGCAACAGCTAGGGACCATGGAATCCAACCAAGGAAATGCTCTGTCTGTTTTTGCCACCCAGCTACAAGAAATTGTGCAACAATACAAGAAACTTGTTGTGGACATAAAGATCAAGCCAGGCCATGATGATGTTGTTAGGACTATCAATGAGCACCTTGAATCTTTAACAAGTAGATTGCTTACAGCAGAAAAAGAAATAACTGGCCTAATTGAGAATCCTAAGCATACACTAATCCTTGAATTTTACAGTATCCCCAACAATTAATATGATTCACCATTTACACCAGGTGGCAAAATATATATGCTGTCTCCTGCACAATTTTATTACCAGTTTTTTGTTGGGGGCACACTTAGACCAATCAAGATCAAATATTGACTACAACCACAGGCACACCACTACCCTACCTTATCATTAACAAATGCTGATAACAAAGCAAAAATCACCAGTGTAGAGTTAGAGGATTTTACAGACCCCAATACATTAGAGACATCTTATGCTGAAGATGATGGCTCTCTGGAATTTAATATACAAATAGGAGACAAATTATATTTAGAAAATCCTGTAGTATCAGCTGCTGAACACCCTAAAGTTGCAATATTCTTGTTTACATACTATGTCTAGACAAATTATTGTTGATGAATTACACAGACAAGCCAGACATAATTATAAGAGACTGCCAGTGGTTACAAAAGGAATAAATGATTTATGGCAGTGTGACTTGGTTGAGATGGCAAGTGGACAGCTGAAAAACTTAGACAAGATCAACAAGGGCTACAAGTATCTACTCACTGTCATAGATACATTTTCAAAATTTGCCTGGGCCGTGCCACTCAAATCCAACACTGGAAAATGTGTTACAGTAGCCTTCAGGACAATCATCAATCAGACTGGAAGATCACCGCGCTATTTGCAAACAGATAATGGCAAAGAATTCTATAATTTTGTGTTCCAACAATTTATTAAAAGCCAGTCAATACAACATTACTCGAGTTACAGTGATCTCAAGGCCTCTATTGTAGAAAGTTTCAACAAAACACTAAAAAATCATATGTATAAACAATTTAGCCTGCAAGGTAATTATAAATGGCTTACAATCCTACCAGAACTTTTAGATAAATATAACAACTCGGTCCATTCCACAATCAACATGAAACCCTCTGAGGTAACTTCATCTGATGAGCAAAAATTGATCAGGACTGTTTATTATCCTAGATACCAGCCAACAACAAGAAAAGCCAAATACAAGGTAGGTGATCAAGTAAGAATCAGCAAATATAAGCACTTATTCAAAAGAGGCTTTACCAGAAACTGGAGCACTGAATTATTTACAGTGGTTCAAGTTAAACCTGGGACCCGATACACATATATAATAAAAAAATCACCGAGGAGAAATTCGCAAAGGCAGGTTCTATGAAGAAGAACTCAGCAAAACTAAGCAGCCTGACACATATCTCATAGAAAAAATCATCCGCAGAAAAGGCAACAAGATACTGGTGAAATGGCTAGGACTCCCAGAACACAGCTGGATCGAGGCAGACAAAGTGATACTATGAACACCTGGGATGTTATAAAAAGACTGCCAGATCCTGAACAGCAGATTAAGAGAAATGGCAAGCTGCTGCCTGATATTATTAGATGTTTTATTGTTGGTCCATCGGCTTGTGGTAAAACTACACTAATAATTGATAATTTTTTATTGGCACCCAAATGGTTAGACTGGAAAAACAGGCACTTGTATGTTTTCTGTAAGAGATTGGAACAATTAAAATATCAGCAGCTGATAAAGCTATATGATGGATTGGATATAGCCACTTTTGAATCAGATGTTAAGCCACTCCATGAATGTCTCGATAATTCTGTTGTTGTGTTTGATGACATTATACTGGATAATCAAAACAAGGTTAGAAATTTCTTTACAGAGGGGCGGTACAAAAACATAGATTGTTTCTACCTGGCACAGACTTTTTCTAAAATTCCAAAGCAGCTGATCCGAGACAACAGCAATTTTATATGTGTGTTTCATCAAGATCATACCAACCTCAAACACATACATGATGAATATGTAAGTGGGGACTTGACCTACAATGATTTTTCCAAGTTTTGCAGTAGGTGCTGGAACCAGGACAGCTATGGGTTTGTCACAATTGATATGACAAGGAAACCTAATCGTGGCAAATACAGAAATAAAATTAACAATTTTCTAGACATTGAAACATATATAAATAACCATGAAAAGGCCAATCATTGATGATCTTAAATTAAGAGATTATATTGTAAAAATATTTAAGGGATGGAAATCAGAGAACCGAGGAATCTATGAACAACACAAGCAAACAGAACAGCTTATTATTGATGCTATTAGTGAATTAGGTAAAAATATCAAAACTGTTACAGAGCAAAATCAAAATTTGATCACAGTGCTTGTACCTGTAGCTGCTAGGAACATATTAGATTATCCAATCACCCCACTTTCTAGTATTCATACACCTAGTCCTGTTGCTCCTCGAAGAATTGAAGCTACTCAGGATCCTATTGAATTGGGTCCTCTTGCTCAAAAATATTTAAGCACCCCTTAAGACAACAAAGATGAGGTCTTTGGCTTATATGCTGACACAGAGCGTGATGGTAGCATCATACATAGAATTGGCAATTTTAGAGTAACATTTATGGGAGATGATCTGATTGTATATTCAGAATCTCATCTTGGAGAAAGAGGTGGTTTTGTTAAATATCCTGGCACACCTGGATTGTGGGAACTGATGACTCGGAAGAGACCTGGCAGCTATACAGATCAAGATTATGAGCATTACAAAGAAATATTAATAAAATCAGATGCTGTATACCAGAACAATGATCCCACACAAAAAAAGAGTCAAGTCTAGCAGTGGAGCAAAATACAACAACTTAATCAAGCCCATATGGTCACAGATCAAGACAGGTAGTTGGATCAAACAATACAACACCCTGCCTAAAGAATTTGTGTGGGTTGATGATGTCAGGAAACTTGTAGATAGGTTGCTGGTGATAGCTGGGGAGGAAAATGCTGGCAACCACAATTTTTACAATGAAAAGGTTGGAATTATGGACATGATAAGCACAAAATTGTCTAATTTTATAGTGAATGACACTAAGGGGATTGGATATCTTATAAAAATTATTAATACTCTACCACCTAAATTTTGGAATATCTCTGAGGGTCGGGGGCTGGTTAATGACATTATAAACAAGCTGCCATTTGAACTACACATTCGAGGCTATCAGTATTGTGGTCCAGGCACAAAATTGGATCATAGATTAAACAGAGGTGACCCTGGTGTTAATCCCCTAGATGCTGCTTGTAGAGACCATGACATAGCATACAACACACACTCTGATCTTGATAGCCGACATGTTGCAGACAAGAAATTAAAAGAGGCTGCATTTGGTAGATTTGTAAGCAAAGATGCTTCTTTAAGTGAGAGAATAGCAGCATTGGGGACCACCATAGCTATGAACACCAAACAAAAACTGGGGTGGGGGTTGTGAATATATATATAATAAACCTAGGATGAAGGCTAAGGGTGTCATGTATCAGATACCTTATGCAGGTCTTAAATCTCTTAAAACTGTTGATAGTATTTTAACCAAAAAGCAGCGCAAAAAAAATTATTGTCTTGCCAAGGGCCCTGGTATGAAATTATTCCTTGGTACCCCTCAATTAAAAAAAATTACAGCAATCTAGAAAAAAATTGCATACAGGTGGCTTCATATTTACTATCCCGGCCATCTTAGCAGCTTTGGGGGCTGTTGGGAGCTTGGCTGGGGGATCAGCTGCTATAGCAAAAACAGTAATGGATGCCAAAAAGAATAAGGCAGAATTAGATGAAATAAAGCGCCATAATCTGGCCATGGAAAAACAAGGCAAAGGTGTTAAGAGAGCCATGAATAAGTTTAAAAAAAACAAGAGGCGCTTACAAACCAAGATATTGAAGCTTTAATCAAGCCACTGGGCATCAAAAATTTTAGAGGTGTGTACATGTCTGATTCTTTGCCAGAACAACCACTCAACAAAGAGTGTGGCATATTTAATTTGGATAAGTACAAAAATCAGGGCACTCACTGGATTTGTTATCTTAAATATTTAAAAAATGAGGCATTTGTGTTTGATTCATTTGGAGGTGTTCCACCTGAAAATTTAGTAAAATATCTAAAATCAACTAATCTTTATTACAATAATGCCCGTGTTCAAAACTTCAAAGATGTTAATTGTGGACATCTGTGTTTATCTGTTCTTAGATATCTGTCTCAAATAAATAAACCATCAATTAAAGATTTTCAAAAAGCCTTGTGGTATTTAAAACATCATGGGGGTATTCCATCTCACCAGCCAAAATTCAATATTGAAATTTAGATTACATGATGATATAGTGTATCCCAAAACAATAGCTCTCAGAGCATTTTATGGCATGTACTTGATCCCTAATATTACACACCACAACAACACAATTGCAGTTGGTGTTCAAACAATTGTCATCACTCCAGGGCAATATAATCTATCTACACTAAATGCTCAGTTACCCAGAGGTATAGTGTTAACTCAAAATTCTGTCACTCACAGAGTAGAGATTGTGTCTGCTACAGAAACAGTGGATCTGGGTACTATAGGAGAGCTGTTAGGCTTTGAGAACAACACAAAACTTGAACCAGCCATTAAACACACTGCTATTAATATACCTAAATTCTTAGCCATAGAAACTCTAAATATTCACTGTAATGTAGCCGAGGGTATGATCACCAAATCAAATGGCATAGGCACTCACAAACAAACTGGCATCATTGCAACATTCAAACCTAACTCTGAATTCATGGAGCCGATCATCTACACTCCATCCCCAACATTATATTTTCCTGTGTGCCATAATAGAATAGATTATATTGAGTTGATGGTCACTAATGAAAAAGAAGAATTAGTTGATTTTGCTGGAGCCACAACAACTGCTATCATAGAGATTAATATTTAAATAAAAATACATACAAAAAAAATGGAAAATATTGAGAGTTATGAGCTACAATCATTCCCCCCAAACAGGAGGACCTTTGCAAATTTAAATCAACCCAACACAGAGATTGAGGTTGATCTTGATGTAGGGGATGGCTTTATACACCCCCACAGAGCAGATCTATACATCAAATTTGATGTTGTAAAGCTCGACGGTACAGATTATCCTGCAAATTCAAATATAAGATTGGTAGACAATTTTGTGCCACATCTGTTCTCTGAAATTGAGATCAGAAAACATGGTGTTGTTATAAACAGAGTAGATTACCCTGGTATTACCTCTACAGCTTTGGCCACACTAAAATTATCCAAAACCGAGGCATCATACTACAAAATATGTGGATTTGAGGCTGGTGATAAAATATTATCCAATAGCCACACAGTGCTGTTTCCCATGCGCCTGTTGCCAGGATTCTTCTCAGATTACAAAGATATTATGTGGAAGGGTGGTTTAAGAATCACATTTAGAAGAGCTGCCAATGATAATAATGCTTTGATGAGGTACAGTACATTAAACTCTACAGGGGAAGCTCTGCCTAATACCCTACCTGATGAAGGCAAGTGCCTTATTCAGACTATGGAGCTAAGAATTCCAGTTGTTGAATATGAAACCAGTTATGCTCTTAAATATAAAGCAGATATCCTAAAAAATCCACAGGTGCCTTTACAATTTTATACATATCAATGTGTGCAGAAGCCTGCCACTGGTACCTATTATGAATTTGATGCTACAAACTCATTCTCCAGTATACAATATGACATGCCAGATTTTGTGGTGGTACTGTTTCAGACTGGAAGACACAATAATCAGGAAAAAAATTCAAGTAAATTTGATAACTGCAACATCAAGAACATATATCTTAAAAATGGCAGAAATGAGGTGTTTCCTAGAGAAAATTATAATTTAAACATGTCCAAGGTTGATTTCCTTAAATTATACGAGGCATTTACAGCATACAAAATGGTCACTACTGGCAATACTGACATGTATTACACACCAGATGAATTCAAAGCACAGAGACCCATGTTTGTCATCAACACTTCAAAAAGGAAACAATTTGTGGTTAATGACAGGACAAACATTAAAATTATCTGTGAATTCCACGATACACTCCCTGATGACACCATATGTAGTGTTATTCTTATAGGTGAAAAATCATATGTTTATGATGTAAGAAATGAGAGAGTCACAGAGCAATTCTAGAAAGCCTCTGCAAAATGCATTGTCTTAGTACTAGATATGCAAGTTGGGCCTGGTGTCCAATTGAACTTGAACCGGAAGTGGACCGGTAGTAAATATGTGTAGGTGTGGGTGGGTGTGGGTGGCTGTGGGTGGCTCTTTGTACTAGTTTTAAGTGTAGCCATAACAATATCAAGAGGGGCATATTTTTGACAAGCTTATGGACAACAATCTCACAGATGTAGCTTTTGTAAGGGTAGGCAAATCAATCTGAGGGGGGTCATACTTTCACGGGAAATTCCCGAGGGCATTTTTACAAAAATCTTGGGTTAGACAGAGTACCACACTTGAGCAATAAGCTCATATGCACATCTTGAGCTAGTTTTAAGTATAGCCAAATCTGCCTGAGGGGGGCTCATACTTTCTCGAGTTTATATTATGGTATTTTACACTACTGTAATAGAAATGTGCAATCGTAACCTCGTGCATTGTGTGCACAAATGGTTATGTGGAAAAACTTGCGTGGCAATTCCAGATAGGACAGGAATGTGTGTACAGGGTCATCCCAGAATATAAACTTTCTTCTTCCACAAACAGAACATGGAACTGTTAAATCCTCTTTTTTGTAACATGCGTGACAGGCCGTCTGCACCACGATAAGATTAGGAACGTGAAGAAAAGTTTTCTCTTTCTCGGAGTGAGGAATATCTGTGTAACATTCAAAATCGTAAAATATATATAGAAATTTTGAATTCTGTTTAGATTTTGGTATAGCCATGTAACAGAAATGATTTACAGGTTTCACGCAGTTGCATACAGTACAGTATTTCATGTCACATTTATGCAGCTTTTTATATGTATTTTCTGTTAGAATAATTCTGAAACATCGGGGACACTGCTGGATTTCACTACAGACTGTACCGTTTCGGAATGGTATAGAAACATGATTTGTGAACAGTTCTCATTTTTGAAAATTCTGTGACATGTCTGACATATTCTGCGAACCCCCTGTTCATGCACACACTGTGGACTTGAACGGCACATAGAACATAATTGTTTACACAGATGGTTATGAGCTTTATGAAATATGAGTTCGTTACAGCAGCGACATTTTTTTTGCCTCAAATATTCCAACACGGTTGACTATCACACCATAATGCTGTCTCAGGTTATCATAGAGAAGGTATATAAGGAAGAACTTGCTGAAATTTTCTCAGATCAGGAATTCCACTTTCGGCACAAGTATTTTCTGTCAGATCTACATCTGCTTTTCGCATATGTTCGAAAACTGGTTTAAGAAGATTTCTGTTTTTTCTATATTGAGTATATGACGGATCGTTATCAACATATGCTTTCCTTATGACCAGCTTGAGCTAAACAGAATGTTTTTTTTCTATTTGGCACACCGATTATACTTCTTTCTTGCGTCCTTAACATGTAATTAGGTAAACAATATGTTTGAGTACCCCCACCACCTCCAACAGGTATATTGACATGGTCTGCTCGTAAAGTTATGCGATCTGTAGCAGTGAAGTTTTTCGCACTATGCAATATTTTGTACATAATGTTCCACACCATATCACTATGAAACTGATCACATCTATGCCACCCGTTGTAAATATATTTTACAGTTGGGTCAGATATGTTAGACAGAGTTAAATCTATTTTGTCTTCATCCTTGATTTTTTTTAACGTAGATGAGAAGATTTTCAACACCTTCGCGAATCCAAGTTTGAGGATCGACATTTTCTGGGAGGTGTGAGAAACTGAATTCCACATGTCGTCGTTTGGAACGGAATTTAGGATATTCACGTTCTTGAATGTTGCATAATATGATATTCCCTATCTGTTCACGAGACACTGTAGCACATTTTCATTTCTTACCTTTCCCATCTGATACAGAAGCATTCTGGGATGACTGTTCTGCTGGTGGTAAGGGGTCCGGTCTCCATGATGGTCCGGGCAAAGGCTCCGGGTGTGATCTGGGTGCAGCCTTCCTAGACGTTGATGGTGATGTAACTTATTCGGATACTACGGCTATCTGCTTCTCCTTGCTGACTCGGGATACAGGATCAGGTGTCGACGACGGGCGTGGGGACTCTTCGGGCAAGGAAATACTTTCTCCCGCGATGGTTTTCTGCGCAATGTTCATCAACACTTCCCGCAACTGTCTAGGTGTTGTGTAATATCCATCACGATATAGCACTAACAGATCGTCAGCGGATAACTGTACGTCCATGATTGTACGATGGTTGTGTCACGAAGACTGTCTTGTGGATATAAATCCGTTCTTTATATACGCAAACATGACAATGCAGTTATTTTACGTTTCTAACGGTTCTACTGCGTGATCGGAAGACAGTAACAATCCTCTGATGTTTTATCTGTGACTCATATAACGAATATATAATCTTCTCGGAATTACCAGATGGGTTTTAGTGGTGCCAACGGGTTATTTTTAATCGCAGATATCTTGGCTTCTAATTCAGCTAGAGCAAAAGTAATTACAGATTCGGAATCTTTCATTTCAATGTAACATCGAGGGTCTCCGAACGGAAATATAGAAAGTTCGCGGTTCATATGAAAGAGCATTTTCTTCTGAGTTATCCCTCTACCTCAATTAGGAATCGAGATATTAGAATTTCAAATTTTCAAGGTCAAGGTCAAGATCAAAGAATTATATATATATATGTTATATACTTATATATACCTATTATATACTTATATACATATTTATAGGACATATTTTTTGCCTAGCTCCCAAATTATAAAAAATATATAACTGATATTATAATATCAGCCCTTATTATGGGAGAGCTCTGTGCATAAAACGGATTTCGAACATCAGTTCAATCCGTCACTCGAACGATAGATCAGACAAATTATAACATGCCCTGGTATATTTCTGTACCGATCAGCCTCGGTGCATAAAACGGTTCAGCCTCGGTCGCATTTCGAACATCAGTTCAATCCGTCACTCGATCGATAGATCGGGCAATTTATACCATGCCCTCTTATATTTCTCTACCGATCAGCCTCGGTGCATAAAACGGTTCAGCCTCGTTGCATGAAACGGATTTCAAACATCATTTCAATCCGTCATTCGATCAATTGATCGGACCCCTAAAATTTCCACATTTTCTACCATGGCGCCGTATATATCTGTACCAGTTAGCCTCGGTGCATAAAACGGATTTCAAACATGAGTTCAATATGCAGGCATTTCACATTTTACGTTACTTTCATTTAAGTGACACCACTCGTTCCTCGCAGAAGCATATGTACCGACACGGAACAAGGAACTCCTGTGAAGTTCGAACAAGGCACTGTTATGCCTCACATACACACAAAAAACATTGTGATCGCATATGCAGACTTCTAAAGCATGTTGCAGATGTGCGTCTCTATAAGGAAGTGGATAGATTCCTTTTGCAGAATCCTTCCCTCCGGTTCATCTTCTCTTCATCTGTGCATCAGAATGGACAACCAAAATATCTTCCGTGTTGTAAGTACCCCTTTTACATTTTAATTTGTATTCTGTGTCTTTTAATTTGTAAAGATGGAATAAGTGCTAAATAGACATTCACAGCCATATCTGAGCAGAATCAAGAACCTCTTTTATGGAAGTATAGTTAATTCCTGGATTCGAACCCTGGGTCTCCGGCAACATTCGTAACATTGCCTGAGCGGAATTCGAATCCAGGTTTTTATGCAGACATAGTTAATTCCGGGACTCGAACCAGGGGTAACAATTATGCCATGGCAGGGTTCCGAATCCGTTACCTTTTTCCATCAAAACGGCATTTGTACCCAGCGTCTTCGGCATTCTAACACAATACTACTTATATACAAACATAAAACATTTCTGTACAAAATGTTTTTATTAACACATTGAAATTTTATAGAAACATCACAAGTTTTACATATACAAACTGTTTTATTATTTCAACTCATATTACGGGTTTTCAAATATTTTTACACATTTTTGTTTATCTACCGGTATATAAAGTCACGGACCCGGATTTGAACCAGAGTCTCAGGCAGAAGTACCAACCATACCTGAGTGGGTTTCGAATCCGGTACATCTTTCATCAAAACATAATAAATTTCAAGATTTTGTGCTCTCTATAGAATCATCGCAGGTTTTATTTTACAAAAATGGTTACCTACAGATGTCTATTTATCGACACGGTGAACATCTATAGAAGTGTTATAAGCTGCTTTCACTGAAATGTCCGCAATAAGTCCTATATTTATTTTCTATACAGGGTGCTCGGAAATTCCCCTTACAAACTTCTATTGCTAGTAGAGGGGACTGAGTAAACAATATTTGGAATAGGAACACATGTCCGGAAAAGTACCGTTTAAGTGCTACAACCATGACAATGTGTCAGAATTGCCTGTGTTGGTATGCAACCGGGCAGGTAGTCAGAATATCACCTGATGGCACGAGACGCCTACCCTGTCGCGGTATCCTGCCTGGAGCAACATTCTCGTGCCTGTGCATCTCCGATGAACATGGTAGTAATCAGAGAGGGGGCACGAGCAAACACGCCCCCAAAATCTAACAATTTCATAGTGAGCTAGCTCTCTTAGTGTAATTTAACTGAAAATCATAATTTTAGCTGATTTTCCAAGTGTACAAAACTGAAAATTTGTTTTACGAAAGAGCTTAAATTCCAATTTTATTGTATAAAAATTCTAAGATTTAGATAATTTCGCCCTATAACACCCAATTTTAAAAATTTCACTTTTTCAAGTAACTAAAGCGAAATCCATTACTTTTTTTAACTGTAAAAAATAATTGACTCTCATGAGTCAATTTTAAAATTTTTTGCAAAATACACCAGTATACATTCGGTCCATTTATATCTGAACCGAAGATACCGTACTTGCATATTCTCATATCCCACCAGTGTTATGACATTGTTTTCCACACTGTGTGTGCTTATAACTAATCAGTAACATCATGTCGGTACAAGAAATATACAAGTTTAAGATATTCTAGTAACATTGGGGGGGGGGGGCAAAAGTTAGCTACGTCAAGTTAAGAGCGCTCTATTATGGTCTACAGCTAAATCCCGTCACTGTTTGAATATTTTATAAAACATTAGGTAATGAAACTTGTGTCTGACAAGTACTTTTTTCTTGCAACTAGATGGCGAGCACTTACACACACATTCTTCTATTTGTTAGTAAAACCCCCACCCCTCCCTCTTCTGGAAAAGTGTAATATGCAAGTGTATGTAGAAACTTTGGGCATTGCTAAATGTTACTAGCTCGGAGAAAGTTACGCATGCTCAGTTATGAAAGCTATATTAGTACTCTCTATTGCAACTAGATGGCGAGTACGTACATACACACACACACGCATGCTTCTATTCTGCTTTCATGTTTCTCTAAGTACAATTATTTGCTACTAAATTGCAATACTGAGTAAGAAATAACTACTCTTCCCACTTTGGGGGTACTCTGTAATATGCAGGTGTATGCAATGCCCTGTTAGAAATATTATGTCGATAATAGAGAGACAACAAACTGAATGAATACATGAATGGCGAGGTCATGTTGTGCGAAGAGAAATCAATGTTAGCGTATAACAATGACATATGTAGTGTGCGAACAGGGGATCGATGACAGTTCGTGACATGACACACTAAACAGATTCAACTTGGAATAAAGGTTGTTATCTGTTTCTTTGCGTGTAATAGAGAAATACAATAAGCAATAGATTTTGTCTTACAGTTTTCGTGACCTAGTGTTCACTTGCAAATTATTAAAATACTCATATCTCAAAAACTATACAACGTAGAATGGTGCGGTTTTCTTATTCGCTTCGTCTCAACGTACTTTTTAAAATGAGACCAAATTCGACATAGCTTATCATAAAAAATATTTTGTATTTTAAGAATTATTAAAAAAAATAATTTAAATTTGATAAAAATATCCCCCTAAAAAATGAAAATGAATGTATTTGGCTATAAGAAGCAACATATTCCCACAATAGAGAGAAGTTCAGACAGCAGCATGCAAGTGATTTCCGATCTTCATCGTAAATTGAGAGGGTTGGTCATTATTCAACTTAATAGTATATGGTTCGAAGTTGATGAGAATGCCGGAAAGCAATTATATGTTTTTAACAACAACCATCCATCATATGAAATCCCTGTGACAGGAAAGATCCAAATAAGTATCTTTCCTCCAAATGCTGCTGTTGTTCATGTAGGAAAAAATCTCTATATAATTAAGCACAATAATATGTTTCCCAACACATCGTACGATGTAGAAAAAGGAAATTTCCTCTATACTGAAATAATTGGCGATTATGATAAACTAATTCCCCTCTTTATCGACATGAGAATAATCTATCTTCTTATGAATATATAAATAACGAAACAAATATAAAATTAAATAAATAAAAATAAAACATAAACAAATAAACAAAACAAAATGAACATATTTGGAAACAGAAGAAGATAGGAAATACCAGATAATTCCAACAACATTGCCAGATTAGACGAACGTCTTAAGAAACTTAAATCTGATTTATTAAGATTTACAAAATTCTTTGAATGTAAGCCTACACGCTGAAATTACCAATCTACTGTCTGAATTAATTAATCCCATAGTAAAAATTGATGTGGAACTCAAGTCTTTACTTCAAAAATATACTAATTTACCGTCTCTCGATAAATTTGAAAATTTAAAAGAGAATTTAGCTAAATTAAAAAACGATTTTGAGAATTTCCGTCAAATTCAAACAACTACTTCGGAACATCTAAAGCAACAACTAAATAACCAAGCCAATACTATTTGTACCGAACTACTTTCCAAAATTGAAACTATCAAGACTCAAGAGCAATATGAACTGCTTAATGCAAGCATTCTTGAATTACGGGAACAATTTTTATCTTCTGAAATTCCCTCACTGGAACATATTAAATCCGAACTGCAAACAGACCAATTACATGCAGCCATAAGAGAAGTTCAATCCAAACTACAAACATCAGAAGACTTTATCAATAATTTAACTTCATCTTCCGAATTAAATGCCATCGCTCCCAGTGTTGCCAGCATCAAATTGCAATTAGAAACTTACGAAGATTTTGGAAAGATACAGACTACCATAGCTCATATTGAAGATACTTTGACAACCATGAGAAACGAATTGACAAATGTACAGGAAACTCTGGAATTTAAGTTGCCAAGCTTAACCGAATCTTTAAATGTAATTCAACGACAGATCACAAAATTGAAGAATCTCAACACTGAATCTGAACTATCTCATTTTCACCATCTCATAGACGACATACAGAACAAATAGCAAACTTTGCAACAGTCTACCCCTACGCAAGATGACATACAGCAACTTAAAATTGGCATGACGAGTTAAAGCTTGGCAATACAAAAGGTACAAATAAGATTTAGGAACTTAACAGCTAGAAGAGACAATGGTCACTCGTTGGGTTTTCTGAACCTTTGAACCTGAATCATGCCTGGGTTGTATGATAGTTAACTGTCTATCTGACGAATGATGATAATTACGATGAATAAAAAAAACAAGTAGTCTGTTGGCTTCTCTATCGGTTGACCAGTGCGTCGTCCCACTTTTGCTCTACTCATTTCCTAAGCTCTCCTCTGTCCTGTATTCCTATCCCAAAATTCAGTCCCCTCTCAGATTGTCTCACCTCTATATTACCAAGGCCATGGAACTCTTCCTCCATGCCGAATCGTCTTTTTAATTGCTACTATGAAAACCACTGACTCCATGGGCAGAAGAAACTACCTGTTTCCTGAATACCTCAGGAGCTTTGCATAGCACAACACTGTGCATTGTTTACATGCCTCAGAGTTTGAGACAACTGAGATAAACAAGTGAATACCCTGGTCAACATGAAGCATTCATACAGGCTTTTTAAAATAAACATATAATCTTAGGGATTGATACACTATTGAAGTCGGAGGACATTAAGAATATTCAAGCGGAAATTGCCATAATTCAAGATACCATTGCTACTTTGCCTACCAATCAGATTGTGAAAGAATTACATGCATTGTTTGTAGAAATCAGAAGGCAGGTATTCGATCTTACCAACCAGAGCACTAAATTGAAACTTTTAGAAAGTTTACTGGAGATTACTTCCAACATTAGAGAACAAATTGCTACCCTCGAAACAAGCCAGGAATCTGCTTTATCAGGTTTCACATAAGAACTTCACGATCTCAAAGATCAATTTAAACAATTGTATGTCGATGTGAAAATCAAACCCAGCTACGATGAAGAGGTACGCACCATAAACGAATATCAACAAACGGTATTAACCAGATTAGATGATCTCAAATTACGTCAATTTATCACTGTTGAAATAGTTAGGCTTGAGAGTGTACCAAATGTACGAGGGCACTGGACTTATGTTAATGCAGGATATGTTTACAAAAAGTACTCTTACAGTGAGTCTCATGAATTTTTCCTTGATGGCGAAATTAATATTTTAAAATTTGGCTATATGAAGAAGGGAAAGCATGTGGAAGTGCCAAATTTCACCATACAGAGAAAAGATGGCGTCTAGAGAGCACTACAGATACCTGTTGCATATTGGGTCGAATCTGGAAATAAATATAAAATACATGAGGATCAAGAATTATCTGTTTTCTATGTGCAAGCTAATGTCAAATTGTTATTTGAGGTGAAACAATTATACCCCAAGGATAATCCATTTCATGTCATATTTTCTTATAGAATCCGATGTCAAGACAAGATATAGTTAATGAATTACACAGACCAGCTCGTCGTAACTACAAACGACTGAGTGTCGTAACGAAAGTTGTGAATGATTTGTTTCAGGCTGATCTGATTGAGATGGCTACAGGGATATTAAAAAAATTTAATAACATAAATCATGGTTACAAATATATGCTTACAGTTATTGATACTTTAGCAAGTATGCATGGGCTGTTCCCCTAAAATCCAAGACTAGTACTTGTGTTACCGAGGCTTTTAAGTCGATGTTTAGTGAGGGAAGGATACCAAAACATTTACAGACAGACAGAGGGAAAGAATTTTACAATTCTACATTTGCTAAGTTAATGCAACAACATAATATTAAACATTATTCTACATACATTGATATGAAAGCTAGTATAGTGGAACGATTCAACAGAACATTAAAAAATCGCATGTGAAGACAATTTACTCTACAGGGCAATTATAAGTAGGTGCAAATTTGGAAAATTAACCAGCAAAGATGCATTATTAGGTGAAAGAATAACAGCATTGGGTACAACTATTGCCATGAATACAAAACAAAAATTAGGGTGGGGTTTGTAATATAAATAAATATGTAATATAAATACCCTGAAAAGTAATAATAATAAATAATAACAACAAGTTGAACCCAAAAGGAGTTGTGTGCCAAATACCATATCACAATCTTAAAAATTTAAAAATAAATTCAATTTTAACTAAAATACAACAAGAAAAGAAGAGACAATGCATAGCCAAAGGAAATGGAATGAAATTATTACTCAGTACGCCACAATTAAAAATATTGCAAGATACAAGAAAGAAAACACATAATGGAGAATTCATATTCTGCATTCCAGCCATCTTGGGAGCTTTGGGGGCAGTTGGAAGCCTAGCCGGTTGCAGTGCTGCTATAGCCAAAATTTTAATTGATTCAAAAAAAATAAGACAGAATTAGAAAAGCAGAAGCGTCATAATTTTATCATGGAGAAAAAATTAGGCAGCGGTGTGAAGTCCAGAGCACTCAGAAAATTAAAAAAAGAAGAAGCAATTACGAACCAAGACATTGAATCTTTAGTTAAAATATTTAAAATTGAACACTTCAGGGGGGTTTCATGGCTGATTCTCTGCCTAAAGGTAGTCCCCACTCTCGAGAATGTGGTGTGGTCAATTTGGATAAGTCCGAAAATATTGGTAACCACTGGATATGCTTTTAAAAACAAAATAACAATGCTTTTATTTTCGATTCCTTTAGAGGGGTACCCCCTACAGAATTAATTCGTTACTTACAACATGTTAAGGTTTATTACTACGACGATCGTATTTAAGATTTCGATCAAATTATATGTGGCCATGTTTGCATTATGATGCTCAAAAAATTACATAAAATACCAAACATCAAATTAAAAGATTTCCAAAAAGCTGTATTATATATTAAATATGGGAATTTTTCATCTCTCCAGCGAGACTTCGGTTTTCAAACTACATCTTCACGATGATATTATCTATCCAAAATCCATAGCTCTGAGAGCATTCTACAGTATGTATCTGATTCCGAATGTAACTACCTACAACAATACTATATTAGTAGGTAATGAAAAAATTATTATTCCTCCCGGACAGTATAACTTGTCTACTTTATAATCTGAACTTCCAAACACCGTATTACTATCTCAAAATTCTGTAACACACAGAGTAGAGATTGTGTATACCAATGAAACAGTGAACCTATCTACCATGGGGGAACTTCTAGGATTCGAAAACAATAGCAAATTAGAACCAGGTGTTAGGCACATAGGTAAATTTTTACCAAAATTCTTAGCTATAGAGACATTAAATATTCACTGCAACATTGCCAAAGGTATGATTATCAAAGCAGAAGAAAATTCGATTGGTAGCCACAAAGAAACAGGTATCATTGCTACATTTAAACCAAATTCAGAATTTATGGAACCCTTCATCTATTCCTTAATCCCACCAATCTATTTCCCTGTTTCTATTGATAAAGTTAATTACATAGAGATAACAATTACAAATGAGAAAAATGAGATCATCAATTTTGCTGGTGCTAATAGCACTGCAATAATATAAATTAATATTTAAAATATATAAATAAATACCAAATGGAAAATATCGAGAGTTATGAATTACAGTCCTTCCCACCAAACAGGAGGACATTTGCAAATTTGAATAAGCCCAACAAAGAGATACAGTATGACATCACGGTTGGGGATGGTTTCATTCATCCACATAGATCAGATCTGTATATAAAATTTGATATTGTAAAACAAAGTAATGGTGAAGAATATCCAGCTACTGCTGATGTAAAACTTAGAGATAAATTTGTTCCATTCTTATTCTCTCAAATTGAAATTAGAATGCATGGTACAGTGATTGACAGGATTGATTGCCATGGAATTACTACCACTACAGTGGGGACGTTGAAACTATCCCATTCAGAGAGTGTATGTTATTAAGTTGGTGGGTTCGAAGCTGGAACAAAAATTCAAGCAAAAAGTCACACGGTACTGTTCCCCATGAGATTGCAATTTGACTTTTTCTCTGATTATAAAGAAATTATGTGGAAATGTGGTTTGAGTGTCATATTTCGCAGATCACCTAATGATCATAATGCCATCATGACATAAGAAACTCTAAATGCAGATGGAACAGCTAATGAGGCTAGTTTACCCAAAGCTGCGAAATGTGTCACGAATGCCTATTGTTGAATATGAGTCAAATTATGCTCTCTAATACAAAGCCAACATTTTTAGAAATCATCAAATTCCGATTCAATTTTATACATATCAATGCATTCAGAAGCCTGTGGAGGGTATTTGTTTTTAATTTGACATTACTAATCAGTTCCAATCTCTACAATACGTAATGCCAGAGTTCGTACCTGCGTTGTTTCAGACACGGAGAGATGACAATCAGGAAAAAGGTTGCAGCCAGTTTCATAAT
Source organism: Lepisma saccharinum (assembly GCF_977018435.1). Lineage (NCBI taxonomy): Eukaryota > Metazoa > Arthropoda > Insecta > Zygentoma > Lepismatidae > Lepisma > Lepisma saccharinum. The sequence continues at coordinate 140,641,307 of NC_139230.1, forward strand.
TGTAAAATTAAAAATGTGTATCTTAAGAATGGCAGAAATGAGGTGTTCCCTCGTGAAAATTATAATTTAAACATTGCAGAACAAGATTATTTGAAGTTATATGAAGCATTTAGTGCTTTTAAACGACTAACTGAAGGAACATAGACATGTATTATAATCCAGATGAGATCATAATTCACAGACCAATGTTTTAAATAAATGCGTCAAAAAGAAAATTGGCAGTTATAAATGATGGAACTAATATAAAATTGATATGTGAATTTCATGAAACTCTACCAGAAAATACTACATGTAGTGTTATATTAATAGTAGAAAAGTCATAAGTATATGATGTAAAGAATGAGAGAGTGATAGAACAATTTTAAATAGAATAGAATAGAATATAGAATTTTATTATTTTATTATTTACTTCAGAGTCTTAGGCTCGATAAAAATATATGAATAATTATATATAACATTAAAAAATTAAATATAAATATTTTCTATCACCTTTTTAATTTACATTTATTACAATGTCTTGTGTTATCTTTTTCATAGTGTCCATATTCTCTAGTATGGATGTTACAATCTAATATTTCTAATTTATTGCCATGACCATCGAGGGCTATTTTATTTTTTATTGTGATCATGATTTTTGTTGGTAAGATAATATGCAGACATTAATGTTTTTCATTTTTATTTTCAAATAAACAATTTTTAAAATCATCCATTGTCAGTCTTACTATATTTGGTCGTTTCATACCCTTAGCTTTTTTATTTTTTTTTTCATCTATTTTGACACAATGCATTTTTGCTCTGAGTCCAGCAAATTCTGATATTATAGATCCTGCTGCTTCATCTTTCATTTTCCCTGGGATTATCTTGTTATCAACACTGTATAATAAATTATATAATGGACAATCTTTTGTATAGTTACTAAAATCAAATTATTCTTTCATATCTAGTAAATCTTTGTACAAATCCTCTGTTTCTATTTCATATATAAAACTATCAGTATCCATGTATGCTACTTTTATTTTTTCGTATCTAGCTTGCATCACATCATAATGAAATTTATACATTTGTAATTTAGATAATTCAAGAATTGTAACACCCACTGCTATTGGCACATCACACACTACATCGGTGTTAGTTCTTTCAATAAGAGTCATATTTTCAGTAATTTCTATAAATCTTTTGTATGTAGGATGAGCAAATAAGTTTCAAAAGTTTTTTCCAATTGGTCAAAAACTACACCTCAATCGATATTTTTTGTTCTCTAAAAATTTTCCATATATGGCATTAATTATTAATTCCTAAAGATCTTTCAAAACTTCAGAATTTGTTTGTATTCGATTGTTTGCATTTTTCACAATATATTGAGCTAACCATTTTGTTTGATCAAATTTTAAACCCCTATGGATTTTTGTAAATATTATACCTTACTTTTAGTAATATTGTAACAGTCGATAATGAAGTACATAATTATTTTTGTTTTCGAATGTTAAGATTAATTTTGTTTCTTCTGTACCAGAAACCTTTTGAGATAGTGGTGCCATAGCTAATCCGTGGTGTTTCTCATGACACCATGGTGGGTATAGCATATCAACTTCCAATAGACAACCTTTTGGATGATCTTCAGGCCATTTAAAAAAATCCCTGTCTTCAAGTTCTTCGTGGGTCATCCATTCGTAATTACCAATTAAGAGTGATTGAGTCATAACATACCCATACAAATTGTTCATATCAATATAGTAAATATATTTAGATTTTTTATTAGCATCATAATCAGATAAATATTTATTGTTTTCTTTTATATAGCATAAAGGACACTGTACTATACCACCACGTATAGCAGATTCAACAAATGTAAACTGTTCAGCATCTTCGAGAAGACCAATTTCAACTCCAGTATTTAAAAGCATAGCTTGCCAAGATAAACCAGGCGTTGTACACATAAAAACAGGATCCATATTATATTTTTCAAAACAATTTTTTTGAAAAGTGTCGAACACATCAGCCAACAAGGGAACAACTAATTTCAAATAATAATCATGATAATCACCCATTGTTTCAAAACCTAGCATGTCCCAAATTGTGTGTGCAAGTTGATAATCTTTCTCGCTGCATTCTTTATCTTGAAGATGGTTATAAAATGCTTCTCTCGGTGGTAACTGTGTCTCTTCAAATTTTTCAAAAAGGGTAGACTCCTTTTCTCATTAGCAAATTTATATCATGTTGTCCAAATTCTTCTTTTGTATAAATAAATTTGTCTTCGGTTAATTGTTTGACCAGAGTAGCTAAACTGCTGGAAAGAAACTGATATGAATCCAAAAATTTAAGAACAACTGTTCTTTTATTTTCTAATCTCATAGTTTTCTCTACAACATTATATATTTTTTTTGGAAAACCTGTATGAGACAGTAGTGCTTTTTGTTATTTTTGTTAACATGTAATAAATTTATAGTGTGTATATCGTGTGGTGATGAATGATTCTGTTTGAGTACATAAATATCATCATTTTTTTCATTATAACCATAAACATGAACAGCTATCGATCGATTATTGTGTTCTTTGTATTGTTTTTCAAATTGGTCGATAGCTAAGATGTCTACTGGATATTTTATTCCTTTCATAACTTTTTAAAGTTCTATTTCAAATTTTGTATTTTGGGAAACACGATATTTATTATCTTTAGCTGGATGAAAATATGTTATGATGAACCAAAGAAAACATTTATTGTCATCATTTTGAATATTCAATACACCTCTTTTGTTTCTGATCTGTTCAGGTAATATAAAATAACTAGATAAACTTCCCCCTCCAAGAGGGTGATATTTTGTTATTTTCAATTCCAGTTTATGATTTGTATCACAAAGTGACCATCCTGAATTTCTTTTTTCAAAATTTTCATGTTTTAACTTAAGTTCTTTACAAAAGCTATCATAAATATCATCTAATTGATGTTTGTTATTATAGTGTAGAATTTTTCTAAGAGTACAATGATAAAAAATATCTTCTCGATTTTTAGAAGAATTTCTATAGTTTGATGATAAAACAAAATTTATGTTGAGAGAACATATTGTAAGTTGACTATTTATTTTATTTATAATTTTGGGTTTAAGTTTAGTTAGAAAAAGAGAAATATCTAATACTTCATAATTTTCATTATTGGTTATTTGTGTATATATATATATATATATATATATATATACAAAAATTATTATATATGATTTCCTAAATTAATTTTAAAAAATTATAAGATTTGAGATTGGTTTTATATATACAAAAAAAACTTTTTTTAAGATGAAATATTTTTAATTAAAATAATTAAAAAATATATATGTTATTTAAAAAACAAAAAATATAAAAATACCCTATACACTGTAATAAGTATTTGTTTTTTTATATGTTAGTATACAGAACTATATATTTTTTGGTAATTAACAAACCTCTTCTCTGTTTACTTTGATTAAAAATCTGTTTTAAAGTTTCAATATACAAGTACGGTATCTTCGGTTCAGATATAAATGGACCGAATGTATGCTGGGGTATTTCGCAAAAAATTTTAAAATTGACTCATGAGAGTCAATTTTTTTACAGTTAAAAAAGTAATGGATTTCGCTTTAGTTATTTGAAAAAGTGAAATTTTAAAAATTGGGTGTTATAGGGGGAAATTATCTAAATCTTAGAATTTTTATACAATAAAATTGGAATTTAAGCTTTTGCGTAAAACAAATTTTCAGTTTTTTACACTTGGAAAATCAGCTAAAATCATGATTTTCAGTTAAATTACACTAAGAGAGCTAGTTCACTATGAAATTGTTAGATTTTGGGGGGGGTGTTTGCTCGTGCCCCCTCTCTGACTACTTATGGTTGAGTACACATTTGCAGAATATGCGGCCATGATCCTTGTGCATGGCACAAGCTCGTCGGCTGTATCAAGAGTGCTATCTACAACGTGCGACTCCATCGCATAGCGTTCTTGCCAGAATTAGGCAACGACTCCGAGAACGAGGCGACGCCGACTGGATGGACTGTGGTGCTCCAAAGATAAGCCTCACGCCCGAATTGAAAGAGGCTCTAATGCACCACGTTGAACAGCACCCTTCAACAAATATGAAAAAATTACGCATGCAATGACTGTCCCTCGTAGCATCTTGTGGGAGGTTCTGCATGATCAACAACTACATCCTTACCACCACCGAAAAGTACAGGCTTTGAGACCAGCCGATTTTGTACCACGTGTCAAGTTCTGCACCTCTGCATCGACGAGCCCCACTTTCCACGTGGAGTTCTCTTCACAGGATGAATGTAAATTCACTAGGAGTGTGTTCTCAATTCTCGAAACAGCCATGTCTGGGCAGACGAAAACCTTCATGCAATGCGTGTCCGCTGATTCCAGAACAGATTTGCTATCAATGTGTGGGCAGGTATTCCGGACGGTTATGTGATCGGGTCGTGCCTTCTTCCAGCCAGGCTAACAGGTGCCGCGTACTTGATCTTCCTACAGGAAGTATTGGCCCTGTTCTTGGAAGCTGTATCATTGAACATCCGTCAGGAACTGTGGTTTCAGCACGATGTCGCACCGCCTCACTTTACATGTGACGTTCGGAGATATCTTAACCGAATATTCGGGCAAAGGTGGATAGGCCAAGATAGTCCAACCGCGTGGCACCCACGATCGCCAGATTTAAATGCCATTGAACTATTTCTTGTGGGGTCGTATGAAGAGTATGGTGTACGAGACTCCTGTAGAGACAGAGGAAAACTGCTGGCAGAAGTTATGGTCGCTTCACAAGAAATTGACGTGACACCAGGTGTGATGGAGCAAGTGTACCGGAACATGATTCGTCGGTACAATGTATGCAACGACATCGTCACATCAGTGCCGTATGCGACACATCCTGTGCAGAAGACAGAAACAAGTTGTTACGTTCCACTGTCGACACAGGTGTTATTGTGAGCAATGAATAGTACATTTATTTCTTGTTTCCTTGGCATTGTTGCCAAATAAATTTGTTTGTATTATGGACTGAGTCACACGTCAAATTCTGTACCTTACGTAACACCCCATTTGACATGGTTGTAATAAAGATTACACTTTAGGTCATCAGGTGATCTTCTGACGTCATGCACTGCCTAAATGGTAGCATAGCAACACAGGCACATCCGACACTTAGTCATGGTTGTAGCACGGAAACGATACGTTTCCGGACATGGGTTCCTATTCCAAATATTGTCTACTGAGTCCCCTCTACTAGCCCTAGGATTTTGTAAAGGGAATTTCAGAGCACCCTGTATATAACATTTCCGTGTTAGATGTTAGTGTATCAGTATGTGTGAATTACTCGTCCAGTTTTCTTTTTTTCAACATCTCCATCATTTGTTCATGCATATTTTCCCCTGTTTCTCCTGTTTTCTTATTTTTCCTTCTGATTTCTCACACCTTTAAATACCTCCATCAATTCGAAACATATTTTTAAAGATAGATAGGAGGGTACATATTGCGCTTTTTGGATATTTTCTATAAAATCTCCAAACACTGGCGCATCTTGTTTTTGTCAAAAATATAAGTAAATATTTTGACTAAATAGTCCAGCGATACCTCGATATCTTTACATATCTCTTCTATTTTTGCCAATAACACTTCCGCCAGTCCATTTTCTTCACAAAAATTCACATAATTGGCGACTTGTTTCAAAACCTGTTTTGTTTCTTCCGGACCTGCTGTCGTCTCCTTAATATCGCCATGCACCAAACTAAATCCGACGGGAAGTGTCGACGTCTGAAAATATAGACAAATTATGTTAGATATATATTATATGTACACAGTGATTACAGTATTACATTTTTTGTTTCATAACCAGGGGCTGGCTCTTTTCGAGGTCTTCCACAAATATACATCCAGCGAAGGAATGCAGCATGAGTCTTAGCGGCTACAGGCAGCACTCCATCGATTCCGTGTGACGACAGAGGAAAGCGATATGTAGCACCGGGCCGCGAAACTTCGTGTGGCTTATGAATTGAGGGGTATTGCGCAACGTCTGGATGAGATATTCTTCCAGATGTTCGCGGAACATAACCAATTCTTTGGCAGACGAACGCAGGCTGAGCTCTCTACTATATACACGTAAGATTATGAGAAACAAATTGGATCGGCAGGTTTAAGAAGGGAATATATCCAAAACGTAAATTTGTTTGAAATTAAAAACAATTGTGTAAGTGGTAGGAATTAATTGTCTTCTTACACCTTGTATGTAGTTAAGGGTTCTTTATCTTCCTATAGGGACTGACTGCTATCTATATCTTTCTTCACACTCGCGTGTAGAGCGACGATTTGCGAAGATGTCGAGTACAAAAGTCATATGGCCATTCTTTGGTCTTCATTCCCTTCTTAAATCTGCCGATTCAATTGAGATTTAAACATTTTAAAAATATTTTGTAAGATTCTTCGAGTAGTATTTTGTACATTTGATTGCTTTTTCTGCGAGTCAGAGAATTTGACTGAGAGTTTTGGAACCAATATTTTCTATCTAAACCCATATATATTGGAGATAGGATTTTAACTATTTTTGAAAAACTCATTGATTTTTTTAAAAAATACGTTGATTCTTTTAGAAGAATTACCTTGATATTTATTAAAAATTACGTTGAAAATCTTTGAATGGTGAGTTAATGTTTTAATTCATTCGTTATATTGCACAATTTTAATTATTTTTACAATATTATTTTGGTGCTTTTGATTCAAGAGTCTATGTTTGTAATTGTATGAGACACTTTCATTTTTATTGATTTATTTATTTGAGTAGCTTTTAAAAGTATCCGAAAGGGACACATTTTTATTCATGTATATTTCGCTTTATTGACAGTAAGTGCTTGTTTAATTCTACATTTATTTGCATCAATGAGTCGTGTAAATAACGTTGGTTTTGTCGGAGCGGCACTGAGTGACGCGCGGGTTCATTTGCACTATTATGAGGGCTAGGATGAGGGAGAGTAGAGATAACATTTATTCGCTTTATATTTATTTTACCCTGATTTCAGATAATTTTCTAAGGGGGAATGATCCTAAAAATCCTATTTTTAATATTTTTATAGTATAAAAATAATTGTATTCTTTTTATCAAAGCTCAACTCATAGGGAACAAAATTTACTTTTTGAGCCTATATCAGTATATTTTAAGCATATATTTACAATTATTACATTTTTTTAAGAGAAATACATATATTGATAGTGATTTTGAGTTATTTTACAACACTGCGTGTATAATTATTTGTCAAATGTGTGTATATTCTGATTAATTTTTTACGTTTGAAAATGTAGATACTGTTGTTTTTTTAAGTTATGAGTGCTGCAGTGCTATGTAGCGTATATATAAAATTATTTCTCAAATGTATAATATATTCTGATTAATTTTTACGTCTGAAAATGTACGAATGTGCATTTTTTTTAGATAGAAAAGAAGATATATATATAAAAATATATATGAACCTTTGGTATGTAGAATACTAATAACATATAAATTAAATAATTATTTTTTTGTTAGGTATAAATTTTTCTAATATATTTTTGAAAAAAATTGAACATATAAAACCAATTTTTTAAAAAAAATAAAAATTAAATATATGAAACGAAATAAATATTATTTGTAAAATTATTAATATATAAAACCAAATATTTTTTTAAAAAAATAGAATTATAAATTATATAAAAGAATAAAAAAATGAATAATAGAAAACAAAAACAAAAAAAAATGTATACAAAAGAATATACCACATTAGACATAAATGATGAAGACTCCGAAATTCCAAATTTTCTATCTAAATTGAAAGAAAACATTATAGAAGCAATTCAAAATAAACTTGAAAAATGTTCTCTCAAAATATATTTTAATCTATTCTCTATGTATATAAATTCTCATAGTGAAAAAGAACAATACATTCATCGTACCCGTGTATTAATTTTACACAAGTGTGATATTCGTTCTTTGTATGATATTTATGGAAAAGATTGTAAGGAACTTAAGTCAAAACAAGAAAAGTTTCAAGTTTCGGGTTGGTCACTTTGTGATACAAACCATAAACTTGAATTGAAAATAGCCCTCTTGTCCCTCTTGGGGGTGGATCTAGTTATATTATATTACCCGACCAGATCAAAAACAAGAATGATGTAATAAATATTCAAAATGAAGATAATAAATGTTTTCTCTGGTGCATCATAGCTCATTTTCATCCAGCATCTAACAATAAATATCGCATCTCTAATTACAATTATCCTGAATATATAGAAGAGCTTAAAAAACCTACGTCAGGCATAAAATATACAGTAGATATCTCAGATATTAGTAAATTTAAAAAACAATATAAAGAATACTACAATCGACCAATAGCTGTGCAAGTTTATGGTATTGATAAAAAGAATAAAATGTATCCACTGCGTCACTATCCAGCAGCAGATGGTACACGTGTTATACATTTATTATATGTTACAAAGAGAAACAAGAAACATTATTGGCTCATACAGGAACTAGGATGATTGGTACATAGTCAAATAAAATCAGATCATGGTAAAATAGTAATATGTGATCGATACTTGTCAAAATTTGATTTAAGAGGTCGGAAAACATGTGAAGAGAAATTAAAGGATCATATTAAATATTGCACTCTCCTTCCTCCTGGGACTTATGATGTTTCATCCAAAAGTGTAAAATTTAGTAATTTCAAATCATTGGTAAAAAATCCATTTGAAATCTATGGAGATTTTGAAACAATACCAGAAACATGTTTTCCAGATTCGAATGCATCTAGTACAACAATATAGCTAAACATAAACATGTGGCTTTGCACTAAAATTAGTAAAAACATATGAACAAAATAATTCAGAATTATATTTCTATCGAGGTGAAGATGCAGACCAAAAAAATATTCAAAAACTTCGAGAGTGGGGTGTAAAATATGGTCCAATCTTATATAAAAAATTACCAATGAAACCTTTTACACGAGAACAACAACTGGAAAATGATAATACTTTAAGTTGCAGATACTGTAATAGATATTTTAATTCTGATAGTAAAAAAAGGATACACCACAACCATTTTAATGGAGAATATATCCATGCAATTTGTAATTTATGTAACTCGAAAATACAGCAACCTAATTTCATTCCAATATTTATTCACAATTTGCAAAATGTTGATTCACATTTATTTATCAAAGAATTAGGATATGATACAGAGAATATCAATATTATACCACTCAGTAAATATAAATATATTGCCATAGGCAAAACTATCAAATTAGAAAATGCAAAAAAAAGTTGTTCTTAGATTCTTGGTTTCATATCAGTTTCTTCCAAACAGTTTAGCTACTCAGGTAAGTCAATTAACCAAAGAGGAATTTGTTTATAGAAAATAATATTATAACATAGAATTGTTGAAGAGAAAAGGGGTCTATCCATATGGTCACATGCATGATTTTGAAAAACTTAAAGAGACAGTTACCATCGATAGATAAATTTTTTAACAAACTTGATGATAAAGAATGTGGCGAGTTAGATTATCAATATGCACACAGAGTCTGGAAAACACTAGATTGCAAAACAATGGGAGATTATCATGAAGACTACTTGATTTTGGATACTCTCCATTTGGCTGATGTATTCGAAACTTTTCGAGAACGTTGTTTTAAATTACATGAAGTAGAACCTGTTTTATGTACACAACACCCGGTTTATCCGGGCAGGCCATGCTTTTAAAAACTAAAGTTGAAATTGATCTTATTAATAATATTAACCAGTTCATGTTTGTTGTATCTGCTAAACGTGGCGGTATAGTGCAGTGTCCTTTAAGATATGCAAAAGCAAACAATAAATATTTATCTAGCTAGAATCCTCTACAACCATGTAAATACATATTTTACATCGATATGAATGCGTTATATGCTTATGTGATAACTCAATCACTGCCAATTGGTAATTACAAATGGATGAGCAAGAAAGAACTTGAAGACATTAATTTCTTAAATTGGTCCAAAGATCATCCAAAAGGTTGTCTACTGGAAGTTGATTTGAAATATCCATGTAATGTCCATGACAAACACCACGGATTACCTATGGCACCAGTTTATCAGAAGATGCCAGGTACAGGGAAATCAAAATTGATATTATGTTTTGAAAATTAAAAAAATATATATGCTTCATTATCGACTGTTGCAACATTACTGAGAGCAAGGTATGGAACTTACTAAAATCCATAAGTGGTTAAAATTTGACCAAAAAAATGGTTAAAATCTTATATTGAGAAAAATACAAAGAATAGAATACAAACAAATTGTAAAGTTGAAAAAAATATTTTTAAATTAATAATTAATGCAATATATGGAAAAATTACAGAAAACGAAAGAAATCGAGTAAGGTGTAATTTGGTATGCGATCCCAAAAAAATCAGGAAACTTATTGCGAATCCCACATACAAAGGTTTTACAAGAATTAAAGATAATCTGTCTTATAGAAATATCTCAAAATAAAGTAAAGTGTGATGCACCAATAGCTGTGGGTGTTGCAGTTCTAGAATTAGCTAAATTAGAAATGTATAAATTTCATTATGATATTATGAAACCTATATACAAAACAAAATTGAAATAGCATAAGTACATAGTTTTGTGTATGTGATAGAAACACATTGATTTTCTAGATATGAAAGGATAGATTGACTTTAGTAATTATCCAGAAAATAATCCATTACACAGTCTTGAAAATCAGATGATCCCTGGGAAAATTATTTATGAGGCAGCAGGGTCTATAATAACAGAATTTGCTGGTTAAAGACCAAAAATGTATTTCCTAAATATTCATGGCAAAGAAGAAATTAAAAGAGCGAAGGGTGAAAGTCGACCATGTACAAGAGAACTTACAATGGAAGATTTTAAAGAATGTTTATTTGAAAAGAAAACAATAAAGATGTCTTTATATCATCTCACTAGCAAGTTGGATGGTGTGCATACAATAAAAACAAACAAAATAGCCCTCAATGGGGAAGATAATAAATTGCAAATATTAATTAGATTGCAATGTCCATACTAAAGAATATGGACACTATAATACAAGTAAACATTGTAATAAATGCTTATGATTTTGAAAATTTGATATAAATATTAATATTAATATTTTTGTAATATTTTTCTGATTTATTGTAATATGTATTTGAGTTGTGACTTTTGGCTTGAATATTTGTTCCAGCTTGGAACCCACCAACTTAATAATATACACTCTCTGAATTGGATAGTTTCAACGTCCCCACTGTAGTGGTAGTAATTCCATGGCAATCAATCCTGTCAATCACTGTACCATGCTTCCTAATTTCAATTTGAGAGAATAAGAATGGAACAAAATTATCTCTAAGTTTTACATTAGCAGTAGCTGGATATTCTTCACCATTACTTTGTTTTACAATATCAAATTTTATATACAGATCTGATCTATGTGGATGAATGAAACCATCCCCCACCGTGATGTCACACTGTATCTCTTTGTTGGGCTGATTCAAATTTGCAAATGTCCTCCTGTTTGGAGGGAAGGATAATAATTCATAACTTTCAGTATGTTCCATCTTGGTATTTATTTATATATTTTAAATATTAATTTCTATTATTGCATTGCTATTAGCACCTGCAAAATTGATGATCTCATTTTTCTCATTTGTAATTGTTATCTCTATGTAATTAACTTTATCAATAGAAACAGGGAAATAGACTGGTGGGATTGGGAAATAGAAGATGGGTTCCATAAATTCTGAATTTGGTTTAAATGTAGCAATGATACCTGTTTCTTTGTGACTACCAATCGATTTTTCTTCTGCTTTGATAATCATACCTTTGGCAATGTTGCAGTGAATATTTAATGTCTCTATAGCTAAGAATTTTGGAATAAATTTACTTATGTGCCTAACACCTGGTTCTAATTTGCTATTGTTCTCGAATCCTAAAGATTCAATGTCTTGTTTCGTGAGTGCTTCTTCTTCTTTTTAATTTTCTGAGTGCTTTGAACTTCACACCACTGCCTATTTTTTTTCCATGGCAAGATTATGATGCATGGTAGATAAGTCCACTGTTCCATTGGTGGACACAATCTCCACTCTGTGTGTTACAGAATTTTGAGATAGCAATACAGTGTTTGGAAGTTCAGATTGTAAGGTAGATAAGTTATACTGTCCGGGAGGAATAATAATTTTTTCATTACCTACTAATATAATATTGTTGTAAGTAGTAATAAATACCATATTATGAGGACGAAAAATCGTACAAATGAAGAGTTCATATGATTAACAGACCGATTTGGCTATACTTAAAACTATGTCAAGATGCCCATATGAGTAAATTGCCCCAAGTGTGCTATGCTGTCAAATCCCAAGAATCCCGAATTCTAGTGTACAAATGAAGAATCCTCAACAGACTAATTTGGTTACACTTAAAACTATATCAAGTTGTCCATATGAGCCTATTGCCTACAGTGTAGCACAGTGTCAAAATCCCAAGAATCCCGAATTCTAGTGTACAAATGAAGAACCCTCAACAGACTGATTTGGCCATGTGTACAAAAGCTGCATCTGTCAGTCTGTTGTCTATCAGCCTGCTAAACATATAGCCCTTTTGCTTACACAGTAGTACACTGTGATATATGCTTAAATAATAAAATACAAGATAAACTTTCGTAATACCCTGTAGTTGCTAACATGGGCAAAACTTTTATGATATGCTGTAGCTCAGAACTGCCGCCGGAAAAAAAATCAATACTCGGTCTGGTGACCGGACATGAGTTGACACTTCAATTGGAAAAACCCCACGGTAATGTTTTGACTCCGTCACCTAGACAACAGGCTGAGTATTGGGAAAAAAAACCACGGTAATGTTTTGACTCTGTCACCATGACAACAGACCAAGGCAGTAGAATTCTGTGCTCTGAACAATATCTGCCCAGGTCGGACTTTGAGAATATTCATCGCAGATCTGAAGTCCGACTTCTGACTGTAATACAGCTGATATCAGCTGATGGCTCCCGAGTTCTATACCCGGTGGAGTGTAGGCCTCCCCCGATGGCGCAGCGATAGTGTCGCCGCCTTGTAATCAAAGGGGTCCCGGGATTGAGGCCTCCCCCGATGGCGCAGCGATAGTGTCGCCGCCTTGTAATCAAAAGGCTCCTGGGTTTGATACCCGGTGGAAGAACAAGTGGTTCGGATCCCAACAACAACTCTACAATTGTGTCTTTAAAAACATATGAGCAAATGCTGTACTCTGGAATATTTATGAATAGCTCTCTGCCGTTAAGCATTTGCTAGTACTTAAATTGTCTATTGCTGTGGGTAAATCCAAACTGATTGGCGTTTTGGATAATTCTATTTGGTAGAATATAATTGTACTCAATTTTGGGCAGTACGACACGTTTGTCAAGTCTGTTGTTGTCTGCTGTTGTCTGGGTATAAGAGCACCTGCTCAGCCACCAACTGCTGCTATAATTGTTTTGGCATACTATCCATAGTTCTGTTTTTGGCCGCCCAAGAAATCTTATATAATAAACCTACTACAAAAAAAAATGCCAAATCAGAAATATTGTAATCAGTGTAATAAGAATATATCTAGTTCTAATTGGGCTAGGCACCGGCATAATTGTGATCCTAAGAAATGTAGAAAGCCTATTACAATGTGCTCAAAATGTCATAAAATATTTAGCAAGGCATACTTCAATAGACATAAAGGCTCTTGTTCTGTACAGGCATCAACATTGCCCCCACAACCTACATCTGGTCTAAAAAGAAATCTTGTTATATCCGATAATACTAGACCGACAAAGCGACCACGCAATGCGTATAGCCAAATCGGTCTGTTAATCATATGAACTCTTCATTTGTACGATTTTGTGTCCTCATAATATGGTATTTATTACTAATGTTGTAGTTAGTTACATTCGGAATCAGATACATACTGTGGAATGCTCTCAGAGCTATGAATTTTGGATAGATAATATCATCGTGAAGATGTAGTTTCAAGACCGAAGTGTCGCTGGAGAGATGAAAAATTCCCATATTTAATATATAATACAGCTTTTTGAAAATCTTATAATTTGATGTTTGCTATTTTATATAATATTCTGAGCATCGTAATGCAAACATGGTCACATATATTTTGATCGAAATCTTGAATACGATCGTCGTAGTAATAAACCTTAACATGTTTTAAGTAACGAATTAATTCTGAAGGGGGTACCCCTCTAAAGGAATCGAAAATAAAAGCATTGTTATTTTGTTTATAATATCATATCCAGTGGGTACTAATGTTTTCGGACTTATCCAAATCAACCTTAATATTTTAACTAAAGATTCCATGTCTTGTTTCGTGAGTGCTTCTTCTTCTTTTTAATTTTCTGAGTGCTTTGGACTTCACACCACTGCCTATTTCTTTTCCATGGCAAGATTATGATGCTTCTAGTCTTCTAGTTCTGCCTTATTCTTTTTTGAATCGTTAACAGTTTTTGCAATAGCAGCACTACAACCAGGAAAGCTCCCAACTGCCCAAAATTCTGCTAAAATAGCTGGAATGCTGAATATGAATTCTCCACTATGTGTTTTTTTCTTGTATTTTGCAATCTTTTTAATTGTGGCGTACTGAGTAATAATTTCATTCCATTTCCTTTGGCTATACAATGTCTCTTCTTTTCCTGTTGTTTTCTAGTTAAAATTGGATTAATTTTTAAATTTTTAAGATCATGATATGGAATTTGGTACACAACTCCTTTTGCTTTCATGTTGTTGTTATTATTTATTAATATTTTCAGGGTATTTATATTATATATTTATTTATTACAAACCCCTCCCTAATTCTTGTTTTGTATTCATAGCAATGGTTGTACTCAATGCTGTTATTCTTTAACCCAAAGAAGCATCTCTGCTTGTAAATCTTCCATATGCTGCATCTTCTAATTTTTGATCAGCCACATGACGATCAACAAGATCTTTGTGTGTGTTGTATGCAATGTCATGTTCTTTACAAGCTACATGGAGAGGATTAATACCCCTGTCTCCTTTTTACAACCTTTTTTCAAGTTTTGTCACGGACCACAGTATTGGTAACCAGGTACGTGTAATTCGAATGAATGTTTATTAATAATATCATTCACCACACCTATACCCTCTAATATATTCCAGAATTTAGGAGGTAAAGTATTGGTAATTTTAATTAAGTATCCTATACCTTTGGGATCGTTTGCAATAAAATTATCTAGTTTGTCACTGATCATGTTTACAATACCCATTTTCTAATTATGGAAGTTGTTGTTCCCAGCATTTTCTTCCCCTGCTATAACCAGCAATCTATCTATGAGTTTTCTAACATCGTTTACCCACACAAAATCTTTAGGTAAAGTATTGTATTGCTTGATTCCACTACCGGTTTTGAGTTAGTTCCAGATGGGTTTGATCTGATTTTTGTATTTATCACCACTGCTCGATTTCACTCGCTTTTGACTGGCATCGTTATTTTGGTACAGAGCATCAGAGAGTGTCAAAATTTAAGAGTAACTTTGATAATCATCTTCTGTAATTTTTTTGGTTGTTTCTTAGTGATGAGCTCCCATAGCCCAGCAGTACCAGGATATCTGATCCAACTATTTTTTCCGCTAAAATTAATTTTTATGTTGTCCCCTTCGAATGTTACTTTGGATTTGCCAACTTTCTATACTACGCCTTCATTTGGTTCCATAGTTAGATACAATCCAAATACTTCATCTTTTTCGAATTTTCCAGTACTCAGGTAATCCCTTGCCAGGGTACCCAACTCGATTTTCTCTGCTTTTTCTATAGCTGCTTTAGGTGGCTGTTGGAGTGTCACCGGTGTGTGAATGCTGGGTAAAGGCGTAGGAGGGAAATCTGCATAATCTTTAGCAGTAAGAGGTACCAATTCATTGATGTGGTTTTTATTTTGTTCTGTAACACTCTTAATCTCTTTACCAAGACCACTGATTGCATCGATATTTCGTTGGTCTTGACGTATGTGCTGTTCGTACAATTATCGGTTCTCCGATTTCCAACCTTTGAAACGTGTGGACAAGTATTCTCGTAATTTCGAATGATCTTCAATTTTGTGTTTCGTTATTTTTTTTTAATTAATGGTTTTTTTATATGGTTTCAAAGTTCAAAAAGTCGTTGATCTTATTTCTGAATTTACCATTGTTAGGTTTACGAGTCATGTCGATGGCGACAAATCTAAAAACTTCACTGTTCCAACTAGATTAACAGAATTTTGAAAATTGGTTGTAATTTAAGTCTCCTCCCACATAATCATCGTATACATATTTAAATTAGTATGATCTTGACGAAACAAACAGATTAAGTTTGTATTATCTCGTAGTAATTGTTTGGGAATTTTGGAATAAGTTTGAGCCAAATAAATGCAGTCTATTTCTTTGTGACGGCCCTGTGTAAAAAATCCTAATTTCATTCTGATTTTCTAGAATAACATCATCAAACACCACCACAGAATTTTTCAAACATTGGTCGAGAGGTTTTATTGTTGATGCAAATGAAGCTATACCCAGTCCCTCGTACAGCTTCATGAGTTTTTGGTATTTTGGTTGTTCTAAACTCTTTGAGAATACATACAAGTGTCTATTTTTCCAATCTAGCCAATTGGGGCAAGCAAGAAATTATCAACCAGCAAAGTGGTTTTTTCACAACCTGATGGGCCTGCAACGAGGTATTTTATGTTATCAGATAAAAGCTCTCCATTTTTTTTATTAGTTTCCACTTATCTGGTAAACGCTGTACCACATTCCATGTTGGTGTCAAAGAATCACCTGGTTTGCATCTATTTAACTTTTGTCCGTGAGACCTAACCATTTCACATACAATTTATTATTTTTCTTCTTCAATATTTTATGAATTAAATATGTATCAAGATATTTTGTTTTACAGAGTTCGTCTTCATAGAATCTTAAGTTCAATATTTTATTATAATTATCTTTTATGATATATATATATATTAATGAGCCTCACCTGTTCTCCTATTTTAAACTTTGGCTTCTTGGTAGTGTATGTATATTTTTGACAATAAACAGTAGAAATCAACCTAGACTCATCAGACTTGGTTACCTCAGCATGTTTCACGTGAATAGTACTGTGTACTGTATTATTGTGATTATGAACTAGTTCGGGTAAAATTTGCACCTACATATAATTGCCCTGTAGAGTTAATTGTCTCCACGTGCGATTTTTTAATGTCCTGTTCAATCGTTCCACTATACTAGCTTTCAGATCACTGCATGTAGAATAATGTTTAATATTATGTTGATGCATAATGTTGATGCATTAACTTAGCAAAGTAGAATTGTAAAATTCTTTCCCTCTGTCTGTCTGCAAATATTTTGGAATCCTTCACTCACTAAATATCGACTTATTAGCCTCGGTAACACAAGTATCAGTCTTTTATTTTAGGGAAACAGCCCATGCATATTTGCTATATGTATCAATGACTGTAAGCATATATATGTATTTGAAACCATGATTAATCTTATGTAAATTTTTTAAAGTCTCTGTAGCCACCTCAATCCGATCAGCCTGTAAGAATTCATTCACTCCTTTCGTCATCACACTCAATCGTTTGTAGTTGCGACGAGCTGGTCTGTGTAATTCATTCACCATATCTTGTCTTGATATTTAGTTTCAAAAGAAAATATAACATAAAATGGATTATCCTCGGGGTATAATTGTTTCACTTCAAATAATAATTCGTAATTAGCTTGCACAGGGAAAACAGATAATTCTTGATAGTCATGTATTTTATATTTCTTTTCAGATTCGTCACAATATGCAACAGGTATCTGTAGTGCTCTGTTGACGCCATCTTTTCTCTCTATCGTATCAATCCCTAAGATTATATGTTTATTTTATTAAGTCTCTCTGAATGCTTCACGTTGACCAGGGCATTCACTTGTTTTTCTCAGTTGTCTCAGCCTCTGAGGCATGTATACAATACACAGTGTTGCGCTATGCAAACCTCCTGAGCATTCAGGAAAACAGGTAGTTCCTTCTGTTTACAGGGTCAGCGGTTTGCATAGTGGCAATTAATAACGCGATTCGACATAGAGGAAGAGCTCGATGGCCTAGTGATATAGAGGTGAGACAAGCTGAGAGGGGACCGACTTTTGGATTGGAGTTGAGAAGGGAGAAGTGGTCAGTAGGACAGTAGGTCAGGAGTGAGACGACGCTCTGGTCGACAAATTGGAGAAGCCAACAGAGGACTTCGCATATTCTATTCAGACTAATTCTTCAGATAGACAGGTAATTATCCTAACACCCAGCCATGATTCAGGTTCAACGGTTCCCAAAACCCAACGAGTGACCATTGTCTTTTCTGTAGTTTAGTTCCTTAGTGTGATTTTGTAGCATTCGCATTGCCAAGCGTTAACTCGTCATGCCAATGACGAGTGCTCTCATCAGAGGATGAATGATGAGTAATTTACATCACCCAGCAATTAATTTCACACACACTGGTTCAGATCCCTTCATTCTTTAGAATGACACGAGGTCGAGGTGCTGGGATTTTCATTTATTTCACCATGAACTAAATGAAAATTGAAAGATTAGTTTTTAACCAGTTTTAAATTTAATCCCACCCCAAAATTTTTTAATAACTTGTTTAGTTTAGTTTTTATTATGCCCTTGCCATATTTTATTTCGAAAATACATAGGGCTTAAAGTTTCTTTTTAACATTAATGGGGGAGAAGAATTTATATATGCCATGATAGATGTCGAGCTTTCACCTTGATGATGAACTCGATGAAACATTAGACCAGTTATTAGATATAGCAAGAGGGACTACAAGTTTTAATTTAGATGTCAGCGGTCCAACTGCAAGTTCAACCCCCAAATTTAAACGTAGCCCATTATTAACTAGACGCCTTCAGCGACAATTATAAGAAAAACAGGAGTATGAACAGCATTTAGAGCAACAAGGTCAGGATATTAGAGATTTAGGCCCAACACAATTTGCAACTATGGCTCAGTCTCAGTTTGTTCCCCCAACTTTTCTAGAGGGTATCCCATTGCAGGGGATAGCCGGGGAAGATGTTTCGAAATTTTTAGACAAAGTAGACAGCCTTGCCATTTTAAATGGTTGGAACAGCGCCAGAAAGCAGGAATTGTTCCCAGCCCTTCTGGCCGGGCCAGCGTTACGATGGTATCAGACTTGGAAAGATGTTCCAGAAAATCAATACAGTTCTTACGAGGATATAGGACAAAAATTTAAAGATGAATTTACAGGGTCCTTGTATCAAATCCAGATCGAGAAACAAATTCGATACAGGTTGCATAAGGAAACTGAGCCAGTTACAAATTATGTTCGGGTCAAGCACCTACTTTTACTTAAAGCAGACCCCAAAATGTGCATTCAACAGCAGATTAAACAGATTATATTAGGACTGCAGGTGAATTACGTGAAAGATATAAATCATAAAGAATATGAGTGAGTGCATGGGTTGCTTAAGGATTTAAAATCCTTTGAAAAGCTTCAGTTTTTGATGAGGCAGCGCAAGCTGAAAGAGCTGAGGTGCGAAGATCAAAGGGACAGTTTATTCCTTCCTTTACACAGTGCACCAACACTTTCGCAACAGCAGCAGATTTTATTGCAGAATAAAAATCTGGCTACTGCTGAGTCTGCACAATCGCGACCTACTTCAGAGATCGACGCAAGATTCAATGCCTTGCAAAAAGAGGTCGAGCAATTGAAATTAGCTAATAATCCTAAAAGTTACAAAGCTCAAGTCCAGGCTCAGGAAACTGGTTTGGAAGCAAGATTAACTAGTCTTACTTTTAGACTGGATAGCATGGAGGATCAAAAACAGCACCCTGGCACCGACTCATCTAGTCAGAAACATTTTAGAGACTCATGTTATAGAGAGCATTATCAGACAGGAAATAATTATAGAGGTTCCTACCGGGGTAACAATAATAGTCGACCACAATATAACAGGGGGTATAGGAATGCACGCCCTAATAATAACAACAAGTCAGATCGAAATAGGCGATATGGCAATACCCAACAATGGCGAGGACGTGGAAACTTCCGCGGAGAGAACTCGCGGGGTTCCTCGACTTCAGCAGGGCGAGGCCAGGAAGACAGGGAAGAGCAACGGGGGAGACCACGCTGCTGTATTTGTAATTACCCTAATCACTCGGCAGCCACTTGTTTTCAGAACAAGGATGCTTTAAACGAGCAGTGACTGCCCATAGAAGAGACGTATGCGCAGATTTTGTAGGAAAGCAAATTTCAGTCTCTACTTTCCCCTATGAGGAATTAATTTACATTAACACGGTGTTAGGGGGACAACGTCAAAGGTTTCTTGTGGATTCCGGGAGCCAAGTATCAGTTACTAGTGATCGAGGTATTCCTTCAACCGCCAAACGACTTAAAATTCATACGGCCTTAAAGGGAGTAGCAAAGGAACAAATTAAAATTAAAGAGATTGTCCTGTTAACATTTGCAATAAACGGCCGCAATTTTACCCACCCTTTTCGGATGATTCCAAATTTTGAACATGGGACAATCTTGGGAAATGATTTTTTAAGAGCTCATAAAGCAAATTTGGATTTTGATCAAAATCGACTCACATTGAGGAGATTTGGTACTCCGCCGGGGAACCAGTTAAGGACGGAACACAGAAAAACCTTTGACGTATCCATAAAAGTTGCTAGTCTGATCAGGGATTTATATGTGCCAGAATTTGTAACTTCCAGACAAATTAGAATTAAACCTAGGTCTCATTTGTGTATTCCTGTCAAATTGACAAATTCTAGTAATCAGAATTTAACTTATTTAGAACCAGATTTACAGTTTCAAATGGACACAGGCTTAATGGTGCCTCGAGCCATTGTAAATCCGGAGTCATTTTTAATTTGGATTACTAACCCAAATTCTTACAAAATAAAAATTAGGAAAGGGCACGCTTAGGTACCGCAGAGGCATGGCAAAATCGAGTACCAGCTTCGCGTCATATTGCAGATGACGAAGGACCTAACGTTATGGTGACGAAGGAGACTGGCACCATGACAAAACCAGTGCACGACATTACTAAATTTGACATTAATCCAGCATTAGAACCCGATCAGAAGTTGCAACTTACTCAATTATTAGAGAGGTATGTAGATGTGTTTTCTTGGTCTGAGCAGGACATTGGTTGTGCCACTAATTACACGCATCGTATAAAGTTAAAGGACGATTCTGAATTTCACGTTCCAGACTACCCTATTCCTGTACACCTGCGTAAGGAAATTAATCAGCAAATTGACAACTTGCTAGAAGCAGGGGTCATCAGTCCTACAACATCACCCTACAATTCCACGGTCTTTCTTGTTAGAAAGAAGAAATCAGGAGCGTATCGCATGGTGCAGGATTTTCGATTACTTAATGCCAGGTCTGTTTTTGATGCAGATTCAATAGGAAACATTTCAGAAATATTGCATAATATGGCCGGTAAGAGCTACTACTGTAGTGGCGACCTAAAACAAGGATTTTTTCAGATTCCTTTAGCGGAAGAATCGAAAAATACACTGCCTTTACTATACCAACCAGGGGACAATTTGCTATGAATTTTACACCTATGGGACATGTGACATCTCTCGCGGCGATGACCCGATGTGTTCAGCTTGCTACAGCGGGTATGAATGATAATAATTTTGCCTTTTATATGGTGACATGTTTGTATTTACTAACACATTTAAGGATATGTTGGTGAATTTGGAGAAAAAGTTTTTATGTTTACGATCTGCCGGATTGAAATTAGCTGTACCTAAATGTTCATTTGGATATTAAGAGACAATTGCCTTAGGCCACAATGTGGGCAGATATGGGTAACGTATCAGCGATAGAATCCTGTCATCCATTAAGATTTATAAGATTCCTACCACCACAAAAAAGGTTAAAATGTTTTTAGGTCTTTGTAGCTACGTGAGGAAGTACGTCAAAAACTTTTCTGACATTGCATCACCATTACAAGGTTTAATTCGTAAAGGCAAGAAATTTACATGGGGTCCGGAACAACAATCAGCATTTGAGAAATTAAAAGAAGCACTAATTACTGCACCTGTTTTGTTACCTTACGATCCAGCGAAGAACACCAAGGTTTTTACCGATGCTTCATCTCATGCGGTCAGTGGCGTATTGATGCAGCCCAATGCAGAAGGAGAGTACTTGCCATGTGCATACTGCAGTAGAACGTTGACAGACACTGAAAAAGATTGACCGTCATTGAACAAGAACTAACAGCAATTTTATATGCTCTCAAATCATTTAGATTTTTCTTGCTGGGCGCCATTTTGATTTACACACGGACAATAAAGCAATTATGTATATTAGGACATCCCGTAATTTAAGCTCAAAGCTTCTTCGATGGAGTAACCTTTTGGAGGATTTTTCATTCATTCCTATCCATGTCAAAACTACGGAGAACATCGCCGATCCCCTCAGCAGAGAATGTGGAGAAAATGTAGAGGATGGCAACTTTGAAGAGGACATTCCCGAACCCAGGACATTTACATTATTTGATGCAACCACAGATGTCGCGGAACATCAGAGACAGGATTCCTTTTTTGGCCCAATTATTAAAATTTTGGAGGACCCAGACAGGGACGATGGAACACTACCTTTATCCATCCAAAGTCAGGTTTATCATCATGTGTTGGAAGATGGTGTATTATATAGACAGGAGAAATTAGGAGCCACTACCAGGAAATTGTTATGCATCCCAATGACGTTACGTGATTCTGTGATTGAGACACTCCACGCTTCACCCATAGGAGGTTCTCATCTTGGATTTACCAAATGTTACAATGTTGCATTATCACGAATTTATTTTCCAAATATGAAATTATTTATACAAAGGAAAATTAGGGAATGCATTACATGCCAGCAGAATAAACGCCGTTCAGGTCCACCAGTAGGAGAACTGTGTACTTTTCCCGCACAGAAGCCATTCCAGCGGATTTGCCTAGACTTTTCAGGTCCGTATCCTCCTTCATCCAATCTTCGTCACCGATACATAATTGCCGAAACAGATTTTGGGTTGCGGTATTTAATAGCTAAACCACATGCGGATTATACGGCCAGTACAGCAGCTGAATGATAAAATAGTGTTACGTTTTGGGACGCCACATGATATTTATACCGATCGTGGATCAGCATACAAATCAAAGCTTTTTCAGCAACTTGGCAATAAATTGGGAATAACCATCAAGTTTTCGCCAGTAGGTTTACATAATTCGATAGGGCTTTCCGAACGTAACCACGGCGTATTACAGAGTATAATGAAGTGCTATGTTAATTCAAAACACACTGATTGGGTCCAATATTTACAACCAATTGTGTTCAGTTATAACACTACAAGGAATCAGAATTTGTGGTAAAGCCCATTCTTTTTAGTACGTGGATTCCAACCTACTTTGCCCTGGGAGCTTGCATTACACACACCAAGCTGTGAAAATGTGGAGAATGATGTACGGTTCCGAGTATTGGAAAAAGCAAGAACCAATGCTACGGATAACTTGGCGAAGCGACACGTTGAAGTAAAGAAATATTATGATCGGAAGAGGAAACAGATCAAATTTCAACCAGGTGATAAAGTATTAATTTTTGACAGCACCCAGAAAATTGTAACCGCACGGTGCTTTTCGGGTATTTATAAAGGCCCATTTACAGTTATCCGAGAAGAGAATCCTAACACATACCTGGTGGAATTCCAGAACAAGCGCGGAAAGACAATAGTGGACTCCATTGCCGTCCAGATACTCAAAAAATATTATGCGTCAGATGACGGTGAAGGCGAAGAGAACTTGGCAGGTCAAGATGAAGATGAAGGTCATCAAGAGAACAACGCGGACTCACGCATGGATAATGGTCACTAAAAATGATAATTAATGTAAGTAACAGGTTTAATATTTTAAATTTCACTTGCATGACATAATAATAATTTATAATAAAATGGCACTAATAATATTAAATGTTAAAAGCAGACTTATTATTTAATAATGTGCTTTAGGCACAAAAGTTTTTTTTCCAGTATTTAAAAATACTAGCTCAGCGAGTACATCACTAGAATTTTATAGTTATTCTTCAGAAGAAGGTATATAATTATATTAGCAAAGTTTATTTTAAGCGCCTGTTATAAGAATATTTATATTATATGAATATGTAGACGTCGACGTCAAGATTTTTTGCGCCCTACAACAAGTATTTTCCTTCGGATATTTGACAGCTACCGATAATCCTGGAAATCCACAACGGTTTTAGTTTCTAACTTTGCCACAATAATATGTTAAGCATATTTTAGAATGAGTTGAGAGGATTAAAGATTCTTCAAGTTTTAGTGATGTTAGTATTTTAATGCATTTAAAGATCGCATAAATAATAATAATAATTTTATTTCAGGTAGTCAGGAGTAAATATGTCCCAATTTTTCCATTACCTTGTACCTCAGTACGATTCGATTGACTTTAAGTATTAAAAATAAAAATAACACCTTAAATTAAATAAGATAAGTTTGCAGTAAAATTTAAAATAAGACAAGTTAAACAGTGCTAATAAATTCAGAGAATAAATAAATTATATCAAACAATAAAATTAAGCAGATAAATTGAGCATAGAATCAGAAACAATTAAGTTGAGTTAAGATATCTACTAATTCTAACTAGGCAGGCTTAAAGTACGTGTTAGTTTTAAAGATCTGTTTGTTTTGATTGCCTAAGCAACATGAAAATCATTGCGATTTTAGTTATTTTAAACGGATTTCTTCCATACGTAATTCACCATCCATGGACCAGCTTTAAGATGATGTTGCATCAATGGTTGAAATGGTACCATTAAAAACGAGTCACCCGCCAATTCCCCCACCCCTTCCTCCATCTGTTATTATTCAGCCCAGTATACAAGAAGAAGTTCAAGATTCATCCCGAAATATTTTAGTCACCAAAGACGACGTTTTAGATTTGCCGAAGAATATTATATCTGTTAAAGATAGAGTTCAGAAGTTTGCCGTAAGCAAGGGTCCAAGTTTTGTTCAAAACAGCCGGAAAATTGAAAGTGAATTGACTATTTTACCCTGTGTCCAGCCAATTGCAAAAGTTAAAAATTTATTTGTAAATCAGTCAACAGCAAAAGTCGAGAAAGTTCCAAGTGTTCCAAGTGTCACTCAAAAATCAGAAAGTAAGCAAAATTCCCAGGTTTCCGAACCTGTTATATCTTTCACCGATCATATTTTTTACGACTATACGTTTGCCTAGAATTTTTATTATATTGATTACGTTTCAAATTTTAAGTTTTAATCCATTATTAAGATTTTATTGTATTTTATGCAAGGTTTATTAGTTTTTATTTTGCTAGCGCCTTCCCAAGTTTTGTTATTGTATGATCACGGAAGTGTTCGAGTTTAATAAACACGCTGTCGCAAGCGCCACGATTTTTTCTCTCTCTCCATCCCGCCTATGACGTCATTTCAAAAGTCCTTGACTTCATTCAGATTCTCGCAGCTCTTACTAAACCTAGTTCGTAGTAATTCAAAGTTTTGTATACATGCACGAGTCACCCAACGAGTCAGCGAATCATAGCGCCTCTTTTTCTTCCTCCGTCCTTTGCAAGGTTTACGTCCAAACATCGTGGCTCGATGCGATTCTTTCGTCAGCTATTCCGACGGAACCCGAACTTACCCGAAGTCGCCGGAACACGGCAGCGAGCCTGCAGGAGAAAGATCAGTTACGACCAGCGACCACGGAATGCAACTTTACACAACTTAGAATATCTGATGTCAGCAAATCCCTTTTTCCACGCTAAAGCTCTCCCGAGTACTTTGAGCACGCTAGGAGCTCAGAAACACTTAGCATGGAAACTACAATGAAAAACTTTAGGACTTTGCATATTTTTTTGAAACCAGTGGTGTTCGCTCATTAAATTTTCATGGGACCAGTTTAGTTAAGGATATAGCCATCAGAATTTGATTTCCAAGATATAATTTCATATCAACAATGTTAGGGATATTTAATTTTCATAGATAAATTTTGCCATAAAACGTCGCATTTATGCACTCAAGATTAATCACGACCAATAATTTTAACTAAGGAACAACTAGACGAGATTTTTTTTGAGTTGTTCTCGTAAAAATTTTCCTGTTTTTCAGGGGGGTATTTCTAATTAGTCCATTTTTTGGGAAATAGACTAACATTTGATTAAAATCAGGATAAAGTCAAACGAAATTTTGATAGCAATAAAGGAAATTTTAAAAAAGGGCAATTTTAGCATTTTATGCACGTAGAGTAATCAAAATTGTTAGCAAGATGCCCAGGCTAAGCCTCGGTGATTAGCACAGGCATGTGCAGCAAAAGTCGCCACGGCACCGTTAGCCTTTCCAAATTTTAACAGCATGGTTTACCACAAATGTTATAATTTGAGAAATTATTATTATTTAGTATTAGGAAAATTTGATCACTTACCCTACCCCACGAACAGTCGATAGTTGTAGCAGGCTAGATACACGTCGACCAACCACAGGAGTTCTTCCCCTAGCCGGAAGAACTCCCGTTGGGCCCAGTCATGTGCGGGACTCGGGGGGGTTCCATGTCATCGCTTCCCCGGAATTCCGGACTAGGGTCCAGCAGTCATCGACGAGATGCCGTATATACGCTAGTGAGACCATCGACATGCGATATCGTCGCCGTAAGATGGCACCCACTAGCATCCCCAGGCGTGCTCGCCATGCCCTGCTAATCTGGGCCATCTCGATTTAAATAGGTAAATGCTCCTCCAGATCCGGGAGCTCTTCCAGCGTCTCCATGAATACATCGCCTTCGGCAGTCTTTCCCATGGTTGGTCACTAACTAAAGGTATTGGCTTCAGAGTCTTTCCCATCTTTCGAATGATATTGCTGATGTATTATTTCCCACACCTTCCCTAACACCGATCAAGTTACTTATCTGATCCCATACTTAGTTATTACATCAGCATAATTTTAGCTTTACTAAGGTATATATCCCAACTTCAAGCCGTACTGATGCAGGAATTTTTATTTTTTATTACAGAAGCATGGCTACTAGCAGAATTACTTACCTACTTTTGATTTTAATCCTAGTCCTATCCCTGATTAATTCTATTGGATTCCTACCCAACAATGAACAGTCGCAAGACATATTTTTCAAATCATTAGGCTTATATTATGAGAAACAAGTTTTAACCATTCATAGCAGTAAGAATATTTTTACAACTGAATATATTCATCGATGCGCATGTTCAGGTTGAAAATGATTCCGCATGTGCGCAATGGAAAGTCATTCATAATGATACTAGCACCAAAATTAATGATTATCTTACTGAAATTTCTCAGTATTTTCCATGTAAATTTACAGTAGGAGACGTAAGACCTAATTGTCAAAATTTATATCAGAATGTTACTAATACCCACAACAGGGAGAATAGGCAGATATTTCTTAATTTAATAAATTTGTTCAGTGCAGGACTTTCTGTTTTCAATACCATGTCAGTTCATCATTTATCTCAATCAGTTAAAACTTTAGCAGCCAATCAACATCATATAATTCAGGAAGTACAAAATATGAAACAAAGTCAAGTAAAGATGGTCAACATTGTCAATGGAATTTTGGTAGTTTTAAAGCAATCAGTTTTGCATTTAAAGGAAGAATTACTTGCTAAATTTTGTTATGATTATAATGAAGAGAGACATATAGTTGATTTATTGCACGCCTCTGAGATGATTGAGCGTTTAGATTTTATAATTATGGAAATAGCTTCAGGAAAATTATCTTATCATATTTTAACTCCTAATTGGCTCCGTACATTTATTCAGCATCATCCCGATTTTAAAGATTCGCTTTATAAAACAGACATAGGATTATTTTATTCTTTGACCAAAGTATATTTGATTAATTATGAACCCAGTAGTAGATCATTTCATTTACTTCTTCAAACACCTTTAGTACAGATGAATGACATCGCTCCTATTTTTAGAGCAGTTAACTTAGGCATTTTGCGTAACAATTCTTGGTCTCGCATTAGAATCCCAGAGTTAACTTACAGTATGCAACATAAGGGAAGTCCACGATTAGTGCAAATTCTTGAGAGCGCATGCGAGCTTAAACACATTTTTTATCTCTGCTCGCATAGTGAAGTTACCATCGATAGAGATATACAGTGTCTAGAAGATTTACTTTTACACAACAGATCAGTTTCTTGTAATTTTGAAGTGAAATCTATTACTGACAATAAATTATTTCAGTTTATCAGAACACGTAATGGTATTTTAATATCAGGCTCAGGTCAATTTATTGTCATTCAAAATTTGAATAATAATTTGAACACCCACAGATCACTTCAGATTAACGAGGAGCAATATATATTTTTTAATTATCAGGATTATTCTCAGATTATTGTGGATCAACAAATTTTACATACAAGAATTTTAGCTTTTGAACAGGTAAAAATGAGGGAAGTTGAATTACCACTTAATATTCCCAAGAATTTATCTGATTTCACTATTCCACAATGGACTCCGCTTGAACTTGCCTTAAAGCAACTTAATCAATCTATTAGTAAGGGCATTTCATTTCAGGAATTAGTTTTAAACCCTTTGTCCATGTCTATATTAGTTTTTATTATTTGGAATTTATCCCTAACCGCAGCATTTGGGTATTACTTTTATAAGCACCGTCAACTTGCAAGACAGGTTCATTCAGAGCAGCACAGTAATAATTTATAATTTAAGGCAACACATCAATCATGGACATTAATCTTTTAATTACGGTTGTATATTTTATTTAAATGTTCCTTATTTATTTTCAAAGAGTTATGGCAATTATTTAATCAATTTATTTTAATTTTATTTTATCTTGATGAGGCAATATAATTTAATTTAATTTTAAGAAAAGGCAATGAAATGAGTTTGGTCTTGTGTGCATACCAGAATTATATATACCTATCCTACGCAGTTTCCTTTTCTTATTACAATTTTCCACTTATTTAACCTAACCTGTCTATACGGAACGACGTGGACGAGCAATGCCTACACCAATCATGGGCATTTTTTATGAAGGACGTCCGCAGATGCAGTCAATTACCATACGGGAGACTCGTCACCAACAATTACAAGGAAGCATGCAGACATTTTCTACTATAAGAGGACTACATTTTTACCAGGAAGGCTGTATTCAACTAGGAATTTTCCAGTTTAGTGGATTACAGACTATCAACGACACCTAGTGAAGGAACCAGATAAAATTTCCCTCCACACTGTTTCAAGTTTGGGACAACTTTTCCCCATCTCCCAAGTTCTACGGGTATTTTTTTATATATATACTGCCCCAAATTATGTCAAGACGACAAGCAATACAAAGAAGAGAAGTAGAGAGAACATATATTCTACAAGCAGCAGTTTCGGTCACAACAATAATTACAGAATTGTTGTTCAAATTGTGCTACAGTGTTTTCCCACACATACACATGCAAGCTCATATCATGTGTGTTTATGTGGATATTTACCGTGCATTACGGGAAACAATACTTTTCCATAGCCCTTCTTCACATGTTCAGTTCCGTACCATGCATGCTAACCAGTTTTTACATGCATTATAGTTTACATCATACTACAAGGAGGCGACAAGCGCCAGTTGTGTCAATTAACCAGCGCTAGCAACAACTAGGGTATATTTTTTTTAAGAAGAAATTTTCACAACAGATAATCAACCGTCCATGCAAGTAATAACAAGCATAACTACAGCACTTTCGAACATTTCAAGAAGTATGCTTTAGTGCCAATGTTTTATGCAAATGTTTCTTCCAAGCAGTTAATTTTGTTTCACCAACATGGAACATAGTAAGCAACACACTTGTACACCGGACATTTTCTGATGTTTACAATCAGAGTAGACAGTTTTGGACGCTTGCAAGATTTTTTTTCTCTTTGTGCAGTTCCACATCAGTATTTACAAGGTTATGTAAATACAAAGCTATATATGCACTACAGTGTACATAACATAATAGGCAAGGAAAGCGAACGTTATATTTAGTTTTTTTTGCTTGCGACAGTTATTCAGTGTAATGAATTATGTGCATCGAATATTTTATAATCATACATCGGAATACGCAAGATAGCCAGTGACAGTTCATATATTTGAAGAAGCTTATTTGGATTGCAACGAAGGGAAGATTTGATATAAACAGTGCATACCAATATTTTCCTTTTGTTTGGTCATAAGTGAAGTGGCTATACATTCAGCAAAACGTATTACATTTGGGTGTACCCAGGCTTTTTACATGCAGAAACAATGAGATGTGTATATAGTGAGAATGTTACAGTGAACACTTGTCTTTACATGCTTATTTACGATTTCACTCACATATGTGACAATCCACGTTTTTGAGTACTTACTTATAAACTTTTTTAGTTTTTACAAGTTATTTGAAGGGTCTACGTAGGGTCCAATGTACAGAAACATTGTGAACTATGGTTTTCCTTACGAAAGCACTTCAGCCATTTGCTTGGCGATGGAACACAGACTAATGACCGAGCGCTCATGACTCTTAGGAATGAGCTATTCTACATCAACAGACTTACGCACGCACATTTTTGTTACATCACGAGTTATATCATTTAATGACATGAACTTTTGTAATTACTAGTCATATAATGACACATAATATTGTTTTTATATCTTATCGACGTGCGTATTTGTTATTATCAATTGTAATGTTTTAGGGAATGGAATAGATTTTTTCTTTTTTGGGGGGTTAGGAAAACAAGAGAAAGCTCTGTTTTGTTGGTTTTATATTTTTATGTTTGGTTTTTCTAAGAAAATATATGGAATTGGCGAACCTGGGTCATGTCAAGCTTTGCGATTTGACTTTTAAATTTTTTTTTAATAGAAAATTTTTTCCACGGCGGTAGAACGTATCAATCCCCTAAGATTATATGTTTATTTTATTAAGTCTCTCTGAATGCTTCACGTTGACCAGGGCATTCACTTGTTTGTCTCAGTTGTCTCAGCCTCTTAGGCATGTATACAATGCACAGTGTTGCGCTATGCAAACCTCCTGAGCATTCAGGAAAACAGGTAGTTCCTTCTGTTTATAGAGTCAGCGGTTTGCATAGTGGCAATTAATAACGCGATTCGGCATAGAGGAAGAGCTCGATGGCCTAGTGATATAGAGGTGAGACAAGCTGAGAGGGGACCGACTTTTGGATTGGAGTTGAGAAGGGAGAAGTGGTCAGTAGGACAGTAGGTCAGGAGTGAGACGACGCTCTGGTCGACAAATTGGAGAAGCCAACAGAGGACTTCGCATATTCTATTCAGACTAATTCTTCAGATAGACAGGTAATTATCCTAACACCCAGCCATGATTCAGGTTCAACGGTTCCCAAAACCCAACGAGTGACCATTGTCTTTTCTGTAGTTTAGTTCCTTAGTGTGATTTTGTAGCATTCGCATTGCCAAGCGTTAACTCGTCATGCCAATGACGAGTGCTCTCATCAGAGGATGAATGATGAGTAATTTACATCACCCAGCAATTAATTTCACACACACTGGTTCAGATCCCTTCATTCTTTAGAATGACACGGTATGGTGAAATTTGGCACTTCCACATGCTTTCCTTTCTTCACATAGCGAAATTGTAAAAATTTAATTTCGCCATCAAGGAAAAATTCATGAGACTGACTGTAAGGGCACATTTCCTGCATTAACATAAGTCCAGTGCCATCGTATATTTGGTACACTATCAAGTCTAACTATCTCAACAGTAAAAAATTGACGTGATTCGAAATCGTCTAATCTTTTTAATACCGTTTTCTGTTATTCGTTGATAGTACGTACCACTTCATCATAGCTGGGTTTGATTTTCACATCGAGATACAAATGTTTAAGTTGTTCTTTGAGATCATGAAATTGCGAGTTAAGACCTGATAAATCAGATTCCTGGCTTTTTCAATGGTAGCAATTTGTTCTCTAATGTTGGAAGTAATCTCCTGTAAACTTTCAACAAGTTTCAATTTAGTGCTCTGGTTTGTAAGATCGAATACCTGCCTTCTGATTGCTACAAACAATGCATGTAATTCATTCACAATCTGATTTGTAGGCAAAGTAGCAATGGTGTTTAGAATTATCGCAATTTCCGCTTGAATATTCTTAATGTCCTCCGACTTCAATATTCTATTTACTGCTCTTTTTACAGATCTTAACTCTTGGGAAATGGTAAATTGGATACTGTGTTTTGAAGTGTTGTCAAGGCCTGTTTAAGTACATCTAACGCTGTAGCATCTGCTACACTGGTTAAGGCATTTTTAAGTTACTGTATGTCATCTTGCGTACGGGTAGACTGTTGCATTGTTTGCAATTTGTTCTGTATGTCGTCTATGAGATGGTGAAAATGAGATAGTTCGGATTTAATGCTGAGGTTCTCTAATTTTGTGATCTGTCGTTGAATTACATTTAAAGATTCAGTTATGCTGGGCAGCTTAAATTCCAGATTTTCTTGTACAGTAGTCAATTCGTCTCTCATGGTTGTCAAAGTATCTTCAATATGAGCTTTGGTAGCCTGTATCTTACCAAAATCTTTGTAAGTCTCTTATTGCAATTTGATACAAGCAACACTGCGTGCGATGGCATTTAATTCGGAAGGTGAAGGTAAATTATTAATAAAGTCTTCTAATGTTTGTAGTTGAACTTCTCTTATGGCTGCATGTAATTGGTCTGTTTGCAGTTCGGATTTAGTATATTCCAGTGAAGGAATTTCAAGAGATAAAAAATGGTCCCGTATTTGAAGAATACTGGCATTAAACTCTTCATATTGCTCTTGAGTCTTGAGAGTTTCAAATATGGAAAGTATTTCGGTACGAATAGTATTCGCTTGATTATTTAGTTCTTGCTTTAGATGCTCGGAAGTAGTTGTTTGAATTTGACGGAATTTTTCATGATCATTTTTTAATTTAGCTAAATTCTCTTTTAAATTTTCAACATTATCAAGAGAAGCTTCTATTTATGGAGTAGAGATTTTAGTTCGACATCAATTTTCACTATGGGATTAATTAATTCAGACTGTTGATTAGTAATTTCAGCATGTAAGCTTACACTCAAAGAATTTTGTAATATTAATAAAACAGATTTAAGTTTCTTAAGACGTTGTCGCTGGAATTATCGTGTATTTAATGCCTTCTTCGATTTCCAAATACGTCCATTTGTTTGTTATATTTATGTATGTTTTATTTTTATTTATTTATTTTATTTTATTTCGGTATTTTATATATTCATGAGAGGGTATATTATTCTTATTTCGATAAAGAGAGGAATTAGTTTATCATAATCGCCAATTATTTCCGCATTAAGAAAATGACCAGTTTCCACCTCGTGTGGTATGTTAGGAAACTTATTATTGTGCTTAATCCTATACAGTTTTTTCTCCTACATGAACAACAGCAGCATTTGGAGGAGATATACTTATTTGGATCTTTCCTGTCACAGGGATCTCATATGACGGTAGGTTGTTGTTAAAAACATATAGATGCTTTCCAGTATTTTCGTCTACGTGGTACCATATACTTTTAAGTTGAATAATGACCAACTCTCTCAATTTACGCTGAAGATCGGAAATCACTTGCATGCTGCTGTCTGGTATTCTTGCTATTTGGAAAATATATTCTTTCTTATGCCAAATACATTCATTGGCATTTTTTCTTTCTTTCGATATTTATATCATTCTCATACATTATATTTTTATTAATTCTTGATTGGTTAGTTGGTTGATTTGGTGTTTTAAGTCCACTTTATACACAGAAAGGCTAATCGACACTGGATCTACAGTTTAAAATGAGATCGAAACCACTTGTACCCCACTAGGTATCAAACCCGGCACCCTTGGTTACAAGGCAAGGACGCTATATTAATTCTTGAGATATAAAATAAAAGTTTTATCTTCTTTTATGATGACCTATGTCGAGTCAGGTGTCCAATGAAAGAGACCTTTAGGATGAAATTAATGCAAAAACCCTGTCTTTCTATGATAATTCGTCCTCGAAATTTTCGTATTTAAATAGTTCGCAGTTAAATTTCGGATGGGAAAAGCAAAAATCGAAGTATCAAGCTCATTCTATAGCATGTGAAGATCAGATACGAGAATACTATAACGTTTTTTCTTTCTTTTGCTTTTACTAGTACAATTTTTTTTCTGCCGTCGAACAACGTCAATAACACAAAAGGAGACCAGCAGTGAAATGTTTACATTTAACTATATAAATATTTATACACCACAAAATACAGTATTAATATTCATTAAAGGCCCAGGCACCTGACTTCTGCGGTTTACAAACGATTCCGGAATACACAGATTAGTCAGCTTCCGGTTTGAATTTGTTGAGATATTAGACGAAAGTTAGTGGTTACTTCACTGAGTACTTACGTCTTCGATGTAACTACTTAGGTATTCAATTCACTTGGCGATAAACACGCTGAAAAACACTAACGATGAACACTTAGGGGGAGTTTGGGGGGGGGGAAGCACAAAACTTGCTGGTAACGAGTTGGACGTCTTCAATCTTCTAATACTCCTGTCGTTGATTCATAATAAACATGTAGCCTCTCTTCTTTAATAACCTATTCTCAGGTTCTGGTAGATTTTTGCACAGGCCGATAGTTCACTCACAGTTTATTCTATAGACAATATTTCTCTTTCCGGCTGAGATCATGGCCATTAGTTTACTTACAGTTTGTTCTTTGGCCCGCGAAACCCATAACCAAAGTAACACGGATTATAACCGTATTAATGCTTGAGCCGGACTGTCTTCTCTGCAACGCACATCAACCGTTCGCTAGAAAAGACTTTAGCTTATCTTGCCGCCTTTTCTTGCCAGCGAGGGCGGTCAACTTTTATAAGGGGTGCGTTAAGATCGGTTACAATGCAACATATATTTTTCCGTTTCATATCAGATAGATGAATAAATAATAACCCTTTACATCTTTAGAACTTCTCTTATCTGATCCGACAACAGTTCTGATCTTCACATGCTATAGAATAATGCAGGTATATTTTCTCCTCCTTTCTATCCCGTACATGAATAGTGAATTTGGATGTAATAAGTATTGATTTTAAACATTGTCTGTTAACATTCTAGAAAGTTCATTAACTTTTTGTTAACATCTGTTAACTGATTCTGAGTAATCCAACCGCATTGCGTTAGAAACATTCGTCACTACTGTGCTGGGAAAGTCCCTATCTTTAGTGCAGGCAACAGCAGCCAATAGGAACCCAGTTACATCCGTCATTTCATAGGGCTGTGAATATATAAACAAACACATATGGATTCCTCGGTTAGACCATTTTTATGTAAGTCGTTGTAAGCTATAAGCTCGCCAATGATAATATTGCATCTTAAAATATTATATAGAGATAGCTGCTGTCCTAGGCTTCAACACATTCGTCCCTCCATCAGAGGAAGGGCAATTTTGGTTTTCGTCAAAAGCAAATGAGTTTAGAAAAGCATAAAGATAAAAGTTAAATAACTTTTGACTTGTGAAAAATTTTCTCTCTTAATGGTGTTTTCGTGAAAATAGCTTTTAATATGTAAACAATTTCATTAATATTTTCACTGTTACTTAATTTCGTTATTTTTTAAGAGAAATTGATGCACTCTCTTGACTTGTAAATTGTTACAAGATTATCTTGTATTATTCAGTACACACACACACACACACACACACACACACACACAAACATATACATATATATATTTATAAAAAATTACTTCATTTACTATGCTCAATTTTGGATGCTTCACATCCCCAGGTGCAAGCATATATTTTTTTTTAATATAGCATTTTGCTTTTTTTAAAAAAATTACAGACATGTACATTTTTTCAGACGTACATGATTTCAGAATATATATATTTGGAAAAAATAATTATATATATACTGCCACTGGTAATAACTTTTTATCAGTTTCTACATTTTTAATTGTAGATACACTTTTAATAATATATATATATTTAAATATATAGACAATTATTTACTGCGATACGCTGTACTGTACAGCAAGTACTGAACACATGTATTTTATTTTTAAAAATGTGATAATTGTAAATGCTTGCTTGAAATATGTAGACTTTGCTTCAATCAGAATATATTATACATTTGAGAAATAATTTTATATATACGCTACATAGCACTGCAGCACTCATAAATAAAAAAAAACAGTATCTACATTTTCAGACGTAAAAAATTAATCAGAATATACACACATTTGAGAAATAATTATATACGCAGTGCTGTACAGCATTGTAAAATAACTCAAAATCACTATCAATATATCTATTTCTCTTAAAAAATGTAATAATTGTAAATATATTCTTAAAATATATCCTCAAAATGTAAATTTGTTAAATATGGGTTGAGCTTGATCATGCTACAAAAATCTAGAACGATAACGAGATTTAATGCTCCGTACCACGCGCTGCGAGATTGAGCGCAACCTTTTCTAAATTTTGAATGTTTTTCCTTTCAATCACTGCGAGACCTATATACACTGTTCCCAATCAAACATGTAGACGTTGGCTCCTCTATTCAGGCGTTCTTTCCGTTGATTTCACGCTTCTGAAATGACCGGTCTGTCTTTGGCGGCACCCAGTAACGGGTGCGGAAATTTTCCTACTGTAAACCATAGCATCCCAGCCATGAATTTGGCGGAAAAAAGTATATGACGACGGCAGATTGTTCGTAATGCAAATTATTTGTATGCAGAAACCATTTCAGCACCCATACAAAATGTCGGAATTGTCAAAATAAGAAATTGAAAAGTGATAACATTCGGTTTCTTATATTTGACAATGTCTTCTCGTAAGAGTACGAGAAACAAATTGGATAGGAAGGTTTAAGAAGGGAATATATTTGAAATTATAAAGAACTGTATAAGTTTTAGGAATTTATTTTCTTCTTACACCTTGCTTGTAGTTAAGGGTTCTTTGTCTTCCTCTGGGGACTGACTACTTTCTATATCTTTCTTCACACTCAGGTGTAGAGCGACGCTTTGCGAAGATGTCGAGTACAAAAGGTCATTTGGCTATTCTATGGTCTTCATTTCCTTCTTAAATGTGCCGATTCAATTGAGATTTGAACATTTTAAAAATATTTATTAAGTTTCTTTGAGTAGTATTTTGTACATTTGATTGCTTTTTATGCGAGTCAGAGAGTTTGACTGAGAGCTTTGGAACCAAATTTTTCTATCTTAGCCCACACAAATTGTAGATACGATTTCAAATATTTTTGAAAAATAAGTTGATTCTTTTGAAAAATTACGTTCATTTTTATTAAAAAGTACGTTGAAAATCTTTGAATGGTGAGCTAATTTTTTAATTCATCCATTATATTGCACAATTCTAATTATTTTTACAACACTCCCTCTGTCACATAATTATTGTCCGGTATGCCAAAATGGTAATTTATTTAGGTTCTCTTGGATACTTGATCTGCCAATTTCTACTGATCCTTGAGTAATAACTTTGTATGACACATTCCCATGTTTCATTTATTTCTTCTGCCTACACCAATGTCACAGTTTGAATATCGTACATTTCTTATGGGACAACAAACAAAAGTGTACCGGACAATAATTATGGGACAGAGGGAGTATTGTTTTCGTGCATTTGATTCAAGAGTCTATGTTTTTTAATTATATGAGACAGTTTCATTTTTATTTATTTATTTATTTATTTTAATAGCTAATAAAAATATCCGAAATGGACACATTTGTATTCATGTATATTTCGCCTTAGTGACAGTAGGTGCTTGTTTAATTCTCCATCTATTTTCATCAATGAGTCCTGTAAATAACTTCGGTTTAGATGGGGCAGCAGTGAGTGACGCGCGGGTTCATTTGCACTATTGTGAGGGCGAGGATGACGGAAGGTTAAATTACCTCTGGAAGAATGATAAAAACAGCACCAAGTCTTCATTTCACAGATGCAAACTTTAGATACGATTTAAATTCATCTGCTCGTCGAAGGAAGTAGTGAATGAATCGATGCCGATGATTATGTAGATGACAATGTTATAAAATCAGGGCACTCCTTGCCCAAAACCTTCTCCTGCTGCAGACAAGGTTTTGAGCAAGGATTGCGACGAGTTTTCTGGAACTTTGCTTATATACGTGAATAACAATGAATATTGTTTTGAAAAAATAATACTAGAAACATATAAACAAATATAACAATGGAAATGATTGCTTTTAAATACAAAAGTTGAAATTGGTCTCATTAATGATATCGACCAGTTCATGTTCGTTGAATCTGATAAAGGTGGTGGTTTAGTCCAGTGTCCTTTAAGATATGCAAAAGCAAACAATAAATATTTATCTAGCTAGAATCCTCTACAACCATGTAAATACATATTTTACATCGATAGGAATGCGTTATATGCTTATGTGATAACTCAATCACTCCCAATTCGTAATTACAAATTGATGAGTGAAGAATAACTTAAAAACAGAAATTTCTTAAAGTGTCCTGAAGATCATCCAAAAGGTTGTCTACTGGAAGTTGATTTAGAATGTCCATCAAATATCCATGACTATCACCAGGGATTACCTATGGTACCAGTTTCTCATAAGGTGTCAAGTACTAGAGGCCAGCATAGTCTGCCTTTTACCTACCCACTGCCCGCTTGCACGCGATAACAGGTTTACCTGCTCGCCTGCCCACGTCAACGAGTCGACTTGCGTCTCTACCCGGGTTCTTGGTCTTCAAGGCGCTCTGCGCTTACATGGTACCTGGGCATTCATCAAGACCCTGGCGCATGCAAAACCTGTTGGAAGGAAACAGCCCTCCGGCAGCGTGTCGCTCCAGGTGTTTCATCACCACGTGGACGGCTGCAGCCAGTGTTGCCTACTTACGTAGCTACTAAATCCTACGAAGTCCCAGGAGGAGCTTCTTCTCCAAGGAGAATTTATATACTTAGCGATTTCAGTTCAGCGTAAGCAGTTTTTATCTTATTGCCAGGAAATGCACGCAATATTACAGTTTCATTTATCTAAATGAATGATCGAGCAAACAAAAATCTCCTCACTGAAAACTAATTGTTTTTCATTGCATGGTGCCTTAACCAGGCACGCAGTGGCGCAACCAGAGGGGGCAGGGTGCATTGCTCACAATCTTGGACGGAAATTGTCTAGCGGAGGGGTCAGGGTGGGGGTCAAACATTAAAGTACAGGTCTCATCAAGTTCAATGCCGTAGCAAAGGGGTAGCGGGAGTCGGCTCTGAGCGCCGAACGATCTAAGTGAGAAAAGTTTTAAAACAGAGAATGCTTTGGCGGCCCGTGATATTATTTGTTACGAGTTGGATGAATTAATTATGTAATACGTCGCTCCATGTGAAAATAAAATATTGTAGATGGAAATTTTACATGCCATATGTATGTACATTCGGAATGCATTTATCATGCACTTTCTTTCTTTCAAAAATAGTTTGTGTGCTTGTTTTCCATTATTAGCTAATGTGAAATTGACGTGTAGAAAAAAAATATTTCTAATCCTCTGTTTCAACACAAATGCGTGAGAACCGACTTCTACCCCCTTTTTGCGTGATTTATGAGGATAATAATGCCTTTCATGCTACTTTATTACTATTATTGTGATTGTTGTTGTTGGCACGTTTATCCAAGTACTTGCCCCCCCCAAACGAGGGTAATGGCAATTCCCCTGGCTGGCTACGGCCCTGGTGTTCGCAGTAGAACAGTGTGTTGTTTGACTCGCGACCTCAGCGTCGAACGTGACATGTTTCAGTCCTGCCCTATATCACTATATATACGTATATTGGTTATTTACGACATATACTTATGGATCCTGTGCCACGGAAAACCTATTTCAATGTGTGTGTGTGGGGGGGGGGGGTAGGAACATTAGTAAATCTCATTTCATTGGCGATGTGGCTTACGAAGTTTTGAGTTCCCTTTATTAAGTAGTGAAAATCTATTGCAGTTGGCAACACTGCAGAACGGTGAGGGCCCGGTGCAGTTTCTACTCGAAGCAACTACGTCATGCACAGGGAGGGGTCTGCAGTTGAAAGAAAGAACGAACTGAGACCTACTAGGTATCGTAAGACTGCGGGTACCCGGCGGGTCTACAATGCCTGCCAGGAACGATCTGGGCAGGTGGTCAGACAAGCTGCTCAAGCGAGGATGTTGCGCAGGTTGCATGGCATTTCAGGAGCGATGTCTCGCGAACGGGTCTGCTCCAGGTCTTGTGCAGGCCTCTGTCAAGTACAGAGGAAACAAAATTGGTGTTATTTTTTTAAAGCAAAGAAAAATGTAATTCATTATCTACTGTTGCAATATTACTTGGAACAAGGAATGAAATTAATAGAAGTCTATAAGGGGTTAAAATTTGATCAAGAAAAATGGTTAAAATCTTATATTGATAAAAATACAAAGAACCGAATACAAACAAATTCTAAAGTTGAAAAAAATGATTATAAATTAAAGACCAACTTCATATTTGGAAAATGTACAGAGAACAAAAGAAATCGAGAAAGGTGGAGTCTAGTGTGAGGTAGAAGAAAACTTCAGAAACTCATTGCTGATCCCACATACAAAGGTTTTACGAAAATTACAGATGATCTGACTCTTATTGAAAGATTCAATAACATAGTAATGTGTGATGCACCAATAGCTGCGGGTGTTACCGTCCTAGTATTTGCTAAATTAGAAATGTTTAAATTTCATGATATTATGAAAGCTAGATACAAGGATAAAATTGAAATAGCATACATGGATACTGATAGTTTTGTGTACGTGATAGAAACGATTTATACAGTGATTTGCTTTCTATAAAAGAATATTTTGATTTTAGTAATTATCCAAAAAAATAATCCATTATACAATCTCGAAAACAAGATGATCCCTGGGAAAATGAAAGATGCGGCACCAGGGTCTATAATAACATAATTTGCTGGTCTAACACTTGTATATATATTGATGGCAAAGAAGAAATTGAAAGAGCTGTGGGTGCAAGTGGACTATGTACAAGAGAACTTACAAATGGAATATTTTAAAGAATGTTTATTTGAAAGGAAACAATATACATGTCTTCATATCATCTTATTAGCAAATTTAATGGTATCTATACTACAGAAAGAAATAAAGTAGCTCTTGATGGTAATGATAATAAATTGCATATATTAGATTGCAATGTCCATACTAGGGAATATGGACATTATAACATAAGTAAACATTGTGATAAATGTTTATGAATTAAAATAGCATTTTTAAATACTAATATTTTTATTATATTATATTATATAGTAATAAATAGAAAATAGTATTAAAAGTTACTCTATTATCTATTAAAATATTTATATTAGTATTAAATAGTATAAAAATTAAAATTGTTCTATCACTCTCTCATTCTTTACATCATTTATGTATGATTTCTCTACAATTAAAATTGCATTCCATATGGTATTTTCAGGTAAAGTTTCATGAAACTCATATATTAACTTAATATTTGTTCCATCATTAATAACTACCAAGTTTCTTTTTGATGCATTTATTAAAAACATTGGTGTGTGAATTATAAACTCGTCTGGATTATAATACATATCGATAGATTCTTCAGTTACTCTCTTAAATGCACTAAATGCTTCATATAACTTCAAATAATCTTGATCTGCAATGTTTAAATTGTAATTTTCACGTGGGAATACCTCAGTTCGACGATTCTTCAGTTATACATTTTTAATTTTACAATTATGAAACTGGCTGCTATCTTTTTCTTTATTGTCATATCTCCCTGTCCGAAACAGCACAGCTACAAAGTCTGGCATATC
This sequence comes from Lepisma saccharinum, assembly GCF_977018435.1. Taxonomy (NCBI): domain Eukaryota; kingdom Metazoa; phylum Arthropoda; class Insecta; order Zygentoma; family Lepismatidae; genus Lepisma; species Lepisma saccharinum. The sequence goes on from NC_139230.1 coordinate 140,683,179, forward strand.
ATATTGTAGAGATTGAAACTGATTAGTAATTATCGAATTCAAAGAATTTACCCTCCACTGGCCTCTGAATGCATTGATATGTATAAAATTGTATCGGAATTTGAGGATTTTTCAAAATGTTGGCTTTATATTTTAGAGCATAATTCGATTCATATTCAACTATAGACATGCGTAACTCCATAGACTGAATCACACATATTGCAGCTTATGTAAACTAGCATCATTGGCTGTTCCATATGCATTCAAAGTTTTGTATCTCATTATCGAATTATGATCATTGGGTGATCTGCGAAATATGATACTTAAAACACCTTTCCACCTTTCTTTATAATTTTAATGTCCCCACTGTAGTGGATGTAATTCCAGGATAATCAATTCTGTCTATGACTGTACCATGCTTTCTCATTTCAATTTGTGAGAATAAGAATAAAACAAAATTATCTATAAGTTTTACATTAGCAGTAGGGGGATATTCTTCACCATTACTTTTCTTGACGATGTCATATTTTATATACAGATCCAATCTATGTGGATGAATAAAACCGTACCCTATTGTAATGTCAAATTGAATATCGTTATTCGGTTCATTGAGAGTAGCAAATGTCCTCCTGTTTGAAGGGAATGACTGCAACTCATATTTCTGGATATATTCCATTGGTATTTATTTATTTACTTTAAATATTAATTTCTATTATAGCTGTGGTATTAGCACCGGCAAAATCGATGATGTCATTTTTCTGATTTGTAATTGTTACCTCTATGTAATTTACTTCATCAAGAGAAACAGGGAAATAGACTGGTGGAATTTAGAAATAGATGATAGGTTCCATAAATTCTGAATTTGGTTTAAATATAGCAATGATACATGTCTCCTTGTGGCTACCAATTGAATTTTCTTCAGCTCTGATAATCATTCCTTTAGCAATGTTGCAGTGAATGTTCAATGTTTTTATAGCTAAGAATTTTGGAATAAATGTACCTATGTGCCTAATACCTGTTTCTAATTTGCTATTGTTGGGAAACCTAGAAGTTCGCCCTTGGTAGGTAGGTCTACTGTTTCTTTGGTAGATACGATCTCCACTCTGTGTGTTACAGAGTTTTGAGATAGCAATACAGTGTTAGGAAGTTCAGATTGTAGAGTAGATAAATTATATTGTCAAAGAGAAATAATATTTTTTTCATATTTGGAATTAGATACATGCTGTAAATGGCTCTCAAAGCTATGGATTTTGATAGATAATATTATCGTGGAGATGCAGTTTCAAGACTGAAGTCTCGCTGGAGAGATTAAAAATTCCCCATATTTTATATTTCGCACTGATTTTTGAAAATCTTGAAATTTGATGTTATGTATTTTATTTATAATTCTAAGTATCGTAATGCAAACATGAAGACATATAATTTGATCGAAATCTTGAATACGTTCGTCGTGGTAATAAATCTTAACATATTTCAAATAATTAATTAATTCTGTAGGCGGTAACTCTCCGAAAGAATCGAAAACAAAAGCATTGTCATTTTGTTTATAATAGCGTATCCAGTGGGTCCCAATATTTTCCGACTTATCCAAATTCACCACCCTACATTCTCGTGAGGAGCCATCTTTAGGGAGAGAAACAGAATGAAAAAACCCCCAAAATGTCTAAATTTTAATATTTTAACTAAAGATTCAATGTCTTGCTTTGTGAGGGCTTCCTCTTTCTTTTTTAATTTTCTAACTGCTCTAGACTTCACACCACTGTCTAATTTTTTCTCCATGGCAAGATTATGACGCTTCTTCTCTTCTAGTTCTGCCTTATTCTTTTTTGAATCAATTACAGTTTTGGCAATAGCAGCACTACCACCAGCTAGGCTCCCCACTGCCCCTAAATCCGCCAGGATGGCTGGAATGCTGAATATGAATCCACCACAATGTGTTTTTTTCCTTGCGTTTTGCAAACGTTTTAATTGTGGTGTACTAAGTAATAATTTGATTCCATTTCCTTTGGCTATACATTGTCTCTTCTTTTCCTGTTGTTCTCTAGTTAAAATTGGATTAATTTTTAAATTTTTAAGATTGTGATATGGATTTTGGTACACAATTCCTTTAGGTTTCATGTTCGTTTTATTATTATTAATATGTTTTCTGGGTATTTATACTTATATATATATATATATATATATATATATATATATATATATATATATATATATACAGGGTGTTTCTAAAGGTCGTTTACAACGCTTGGGAGGTGATTCCTCACACGAAAACAAGCAAAAAGTCTAAGTTCCATTTTTACGACTGAGGCTTCGTTTCCGAGATAGGAGCCTCGCAAAAGGTGACAAAGTGAACGTCACACCTAACTGGGACGAATACTATCACAGATAGAGAGGCGGTTCCAAGGGAATCATAAAGGAATCGTATGTGCTCAGTCCGGAAGTCACTATGAAAAGTTCACTGCACGCATGCGCAATGGAGTCCTCAAAGGAATTGGGGATTTCCAGCAACAACAATGCATGGAAAAGGTATGTAACGCAGCAAGAAGGACCGTGACAATGAGAAATGCGTTCAAGACAACACATCCCGACCTCAAACATCAAAACATGACCACCGAACACAAAATCCGAAAAGTTGAGCACGGTTGCATACCCCAGTTACACGCGAGGAATGAACGAATCATGTCATGTGGCATACGAGAGACAGGAGGAGGGAAAGAAAAACACAATATCAGATGATTGCGACAACGTGTATTTTTACACGCGACAACTGCGTAATATCCCCCCCCCACACACACACACAACAAACAACAAATGCTACAATATCTTACGCACAGACAGTCCGTGTCACTGTACACCAACTGAAGATGTCACTTTCACCACACAAAGGGGGTGGGGAGCAATACCAAAAGTGTTCTCACTGGTATTTGCCGAGGGCAATAATCACAGACGGTTTTCAAAATGTCTGCCGTTTACTTCTACGCAGAGATGACAGCGACGAATCAAGGATTGTCGAGTACGAGCAAACAAGCCAGGTGTATCTGCTACCGTCGCGGCGGCGACGATGATGCGAGCAACGAGGTCCTCAGCTGATGTGACAGGTGTGTCGTATACGAGGGTTTTCATTTCTCCCCAAAAGAAAAAATCGAGAGGGTTGAGATCTGGCGACCTCGGTGGCCAAGGCACAGGCTCATCCCTACCAATGAACCTATTGCGAAACACGTCATGCAGGAAATGTCGTACATTACGATCGAAATGAGCTGGTGCACCATCGTGTTGGTACCACATTTCTTGCCGCAGTGCCAAAGGTACGGTCTCCAACAGTTCAGGCAGAACCTCACTAAGAAATGCATGATACGTGCGACCATTCAGGCGAACAGGGAGAATGTATGGTCCAATTAAATGATCATGTACTATCCCGCACCACACATTCACTGAAAACCTGTGCTGGTGATGGGCCACAAAAAGTGCATGTGGGTTGTCAAAGTCCCATACATGACTGTTTCTACTATTGAAGACATCCATCCTGGTGAAAATGGCTTCATCTGTCCACAATACGTTTGCCCCGAAGTGAGAGTTTGTGTCCAGCTGATGCAACAACCATTGGCAAAACTCCATACGAGGGCGAAAGTCACGAGGTAACAGTTCTTGTACTTTCTGCAGTTTAAAAGGGTGCATTCCTTCATCTGACAACACTCGCCAAACATACACATGAGACGTGTTTCGTGGCCGAGCGAGCACTCGCGTACTGGTGCCAGGATGTTCTGCGACCGCTGTTAACACATCTTCTGCAAACTGATGTGTGCGTACACTTCGGGGTCTTCCAACTTCTTGTCGCGGTGGTAACACTGACCCTGTTTCACGCAGTCGACTGTCCACTACCTGAAAGAAGGTGTGAGACGGTAAACGTCTATGTGGAAAGCGTTCTCCATAAAGACGCCTTGCCTCACGGCTATTACCACGTGCCTCCCCATACATGAGATGCATGTCTGCTAGCTGCTGGGTCGTATACGCAGCCATCTGTGTAATAGGGAGCTGGAACTGCAAAGTATTGTTTTTGTTTAACACTGGCACACTGCATAAATTGGCCGTATCACCGTACGAACACCACAGACCAATTGTTGCGATACTTGACTTGCCCACTCCACCACGTCAACTTCTTTCAATGCAACATACTAGTACTCTTCAATGCGTATGACAACCTAGAGCGAACTGCTGATCATATCCCAGCACCTGCAACACGATTGGGACGACTGCCGGAGAGAACCAACCCTTCGAGCTCCTCTCGCGGGAACAGCAGTCATGAAGGTCAAACGTAGACCACGAGAGCCAGACTTGCCTGTGCAGCGCTTCCAAAACTGGTCTCTTTTACGTCACAATGATCGCGTGCGAACACTTTTGGTATTGCTCCCCACCCCCTTTGTGTGGTGAAAGTGACATCTTCAGTTGGTGTACAGTGACACGGACTGTCTGTGCGTAAGATATTGTAGCATTTGTTGTTTGTTGTGTGTGTGTTGGGGGGGGGGATATTACGCAGTTGTCGCGTGTAAAAATACACGTTGTCGCAATCATCTGATATTGTGTTTTTCTTTCCCTCCTCCTGTCTCTCGTATGCCACATGACATGATTCGTTCATTCCTCGCGTGTAACTGGGGTATGCAACCGTGCTCAACTTTTCGGATTTTGTGTTCGGTGGTCATGTTTTGATGTTTGAGGTCGGGATGTGTTGTCTTGAACGCATTTCTCATTGTCACGGTCCTTCTTGCTGCGTTACATACCTTTTCCATGCATTGTTGTTGCTGGAAATCCCCAATTCCTTTGAGGACTCCATTGCGCATGCGTGCAGTGAACTTTTCATAGTGACTTCCGGACTGAGCACATACGATTCCTTTATGATTCCCTTGGAACCGCCTCTCTATCTGTGATAGTATTCGTCCCAGTTAGGTGTGACGTTCACTTTGTCACCTTTTGCGAGGCTCCTATCTCGGAAACGAAGCCTCAGTCGTAAAAATGGAACTTAGACTTTTTGCTTGTTTTCGTGTGAGGAATCACCTCCCAAGCGTTGTAAACGACCTTTAGAAACACCCTGTATATATATATATATATTACAGACCCCATCCTAATTTTTATTTTGCATTCATAGCAATGCTTGTACCCAATGCTGTTTGTCGTTCACCCAATGATGCATCTCTGCTGGTGAATCTTCCAAATGCAGTCTCTTCCAATTTTTGATCAGCCACATGACGAGCATCCAGATCTGTGTGTGTGTTGTATGCAATGTCATGTTCTTTACAAGCTGCATCGAGGGGATTGATCCCCCTGTCCTCCCTTTTTAATCGTTTCTCAAGTTTTGTACCAGGACCACAGTATTGGTAACCTGGTACGTGTAAATCGAATGGTAGCTTATTAATAATATCATTTACCAAATCTCGACCCTCTGATACATTCCAGGATTTAGGAGGTAGAGTATTTATAATTTTAATGAAGTATCCTAAACCTTTTTGATCATTTATAATAAAATGAGCTAGTTTATTGCTAATCATGTCTACAATTCCCATTTTCTAGTTGCAAAAATTGTTGTTCCCAGCATTTTCTTCCCCTGCTATAACCTGCAATCTATCTGAGTTTTCTCATATCATCTACCCACACAAATTCTTTAGATACAGTATTGTTTTGTTCGATACCACTACCGGTTTTGAGTTGGTTCCAGATAGGTTTAATAAGATTCTTGTATTTGTCCCCACTGCTAAATTTAACACGATTTTGGGTGTATCGTTATTTCTATATAAGGCATCAGATAGTATCAAAACATCTGTGTAACTCTGATAATCTTCTGTAATATTCTTTGGTTGTTTCTTGGTGATGAGCTCCCATAATCCAGGAGTACCAGGATATCTAGAAAAGCTGTTTTTCCCACCTAAATTATTTTTAATCTTGTCCCCTTCGAATGTTACTCTAGATTTCCCAATTTTCCAAATTACTCCTTCGTTTGTTTCCATGGTCGGATAAAACTCAAACACTTCATCTTTTTCAAATTTGCCTGTACTCAGGTAATCTCTTGCCAGGCGACCCAACTCAATTATCTCAGATTCACTTATAGTTTTAGTAGGTGGTTGTTGGAGGGTCACAAGAGTATGGATGCTAGATAATGCGGTAGGAGGAAATCTGAATAACTTTTAGCAGTAAGAGGTACCAATTCATATATGAGATTTTTTATTTTGTTCTGTGACACCCTTAGTCTCTTTACCGAGACCACTGGTTGCATCGATAATTGGTTGGTCTTGACGATTGTGTTCTTCATATAAGCCTCTGTTTTCACTCTTGCAACCTTTGAAACGTTTGGACAGGTAATCACAAAATTTCAAATTATCTTCAATTTTATGTTTTGACATATTTATTTTTTGATTAGAGGTTATTTTATATCGTTTCAACGTTAAAAAAGTCGTTGATTTTATTTTTAAATTTTCCATTGTTAGGTTTTCGAGTCATGTCGATGGTAACAAATACAAAATGGTTATTGTTCCAACAAGATGAACAGAATTTTGAAAATTTAGTTATAATTTAAGTCACCCCCCACGAAATCGTCGTATACATGTTTCACATTAGTATGATCTTGACGAAACAAACAAATTAGGTTTGAATTATCTCGTGGTAATTGCTTAGGAATTTTAGAATATGTTTGAGGTAAATAAAAGCAGTCTATTTCTTTGTGACGACCCTGTGTAAAGAAATTTCGGATTTCGTATTGATTTTCTAGAATCACATCATCAAAAACTACAACAGAATTTTTCAAACAATCTTTGAGAGGTTTTACTTTTGATGCAAATGTAACTATGTTAAGTCCCTCGTACAACTTCATGAGATGTTGATATTTCGGTTGTTCTAAACTTTTAGAGAATACATAGAGGTGTCTATTTTCCGAATCTAGCCAATGAGGGGCAAGCAGGAAATTATCTACCAACAGTGTAGTTTTACAAAAACCAGTGGGACCTTCAATGAGGCATCCTATATTATAACTTAACAATTCCCCATTGTTTTTACTATTTCCACTAAATCTGGTAAACGCTGTACCACTTTCCATGTTGGTATCAAAGAATTACTTTGTTTGCTTCTACCCAACTTCATTCTGGCAATCCTAGCCATTTAACATAAAATTAATTATTTTTCTTACGTAATATTTTCTCAATTAAATATGTATCTGGATATTTTGTTTTACTAAGTTTCTCTTCATAGAATCTCCTCCACAATATTTTATTATAATTATATTTTATGATATATGTATTTCTATTCCCTGGTAAAACTTTAACCACAGTGAATAACTCTGTACTCCAGCTTTTGGTGAATAACTTCTCAAATAAATGTTTAAATTTACTAACCTTGACCTGTTCTCCTATTTTGTATTATGTTTTTTTGGTAGTGTATTTATATTTTTGACAATAAACAGTAGAAAGCAACCTAGACTCATCAGACTTGGTTACTTCAGCTGGTTTCATTTTAATAGTTCAGTGTATATAGTTATATGTTATATTTATGAACTAGCTCGGTTAAGATTTGTACCTATTTATAGTTACCCTGTAGAGAAAATTGCCTCCACATGTGATTTTTTAAAGTTCTGTTGAATCATTCCACTATACTGGCTTTCAAACCACTGTATGTAGAATAATGTTGATTCATTAACTTGGTAAATTTGGAATTGTAAAATTCTTTTCCTCTAGCAGTATGTAAATAATTCGGTATCCTTCCCTCACTAAATATTGACTTTAAAGTCTCGGTAACACAAGTACCTCTCTTGGATTTTAGAGGAATAGCCCATGCATATTTACTATATGCATCAATAACTGTGAGCATATATTTGTAACAATGACTTATCTTATTTAAATTTTTTAAAGTTCCTGTGCTCATTTCTATCAGATCAGCTTCAAACAAATCGTCTACACCTTTTGTTACCACACTTAATCGTTTGTAGTTGCGACGAGCTGGTCTGTGTAATTCATTAACTATATCTTATGTTGACATCGGGTTCTATAAGAAATTATGAGATAAAATGGATTATTTTCAGGGTATAATTGTTTCACTTCAAATAATAATTGGTCACCAGCTTCCACATGAAAACCAGATAATTGTTCATCCTCTTGTATTTTATATTTATTTGCAGATTCATCCCAATATGCAATAGGTATCTGAAGTGTACTATACACACCATCTTTTCTCTGTATGGTGAAATTGGGTACTTCTATATGTTTCCCCTTCTTTACATAGCCAAATTTTAAAAAATTAATATTACCATCAAGAAAAAAATCATGAGACTGAGTGTAGGGATACAGTTTGTAAACATTACCTGCATTAACATAAGTCCAGTGCCCTCGTACATTTCCTACACTCTCAAGTCTAACTATCTTAACCAGTTGTGGTCGGCGGCAAGTATGATGGGTAGTGCCAAAGTGATCAAGAAATAGAAAAGAAAAAAACCTCCGGAATGCTCCCGCTCCCTCCTTGAGGTTGCCCCACTGGCCAAGATGTTTATCCTCGCTTGGTAACATGGAAAAGAGTGTGGGTTTAAGTAATAACACACTAATGCGATTCATCTTCACTCACAAACCTATCTTTATACACTACAGGACACTTCATTAAAAACACAATTACAAGAGGAAGGGAAACAAATCTTCTCACCTTCTCCTCCCACATGCACACGTATTCCAACTGGATGTTGAAAATATTCTAGACATTTGATGTAAAAAGAAATTGTGGAAATGCGAAAGAAAACTCGCATCACCATAGGAATTTTTATTTTTATATTTTAAAAAGCCTGGATAGCACGCTAGGCGCATCTACCTATTATCACAATGTTCATTTAACTTTTGAAAAATACTAGGTTCGTTTCTCCAAAAGTTGGCAGAAAAGTAGATAGTATCTTTTCAAGAATTACTTCCCCAACGGGTCTTACAAATCCGTCGTATTTAGCGACTTATCTCTGAAGATGGCAACTGTGTCAACACTGCGAAAGTTCCCTGTCTGTGCCAAAGCGAAAACGGCCACGGGTGGTGTCTTATGGGCTAACCCTATTGGCTAACACCTTCCCTGCTACCTTCTTCCAGGCTCATGGTGAATATGTTACTCGTTGAGACTTGATTAGGCCAGCTCTTGAGTGGCGCGGAACGCTGCCTCGCCGAGGGTACGACACTGCTGGCGATGCAGTGAGGAGGTTGGGGCTGTTCATATCTAGTCTGTGCTTGGGGCGGTCGTCACGTCAGCATGACCGATTTAAAGATTCGAATCTTATTGTCTGTAAACTATCAATGTATTAATTTAACAATACTTGGGCTCTGTATGCATTTCTTCTGAGGGTAGTGCCATGGCACGGCGGCTCTCCCCCTTGAGCCGCCGCTAATCTCAACAGTGAAAAATTGATGTGATTCAAGATCTTCTAACCTGCTTAATAGTTATTCCTGATATTCCTTTATGGTGCGTACCACTTCATCGTAGCTGGGTTTGATTTTCACATCGACATACAATTGTTTAAATTGTTCTTTGAAATCATGAAGTTGCAAGGTAAAACTTGATAAAGCAGATTCTTGACTTTTTTCGAGGGTACTGATTTGTAGGTTAATGTTAGAAATAATCTGTTGTATAATTTCTACAAGTTTCAATTTGGTACTTTGGCTCGCAAGATCGTGTACCTGACTTCTGATTTCTTCAAACAATGCATGAAGTTCGTTGACTATCTGGTTGGTAGGCAAAGTAGTGATGGTGTCTTGAATTACAGTAATTTCCGCTTGAATGTTCTTGATGTCCTCTGACTTGAGTATTCGATTTACTGCTCTTTTTACAGATCTTAACACCTGGGAAGTAGGTAAATTGGCTACAGTATTTTGAAGTGTGTTCAAAGCTTGTTTGACAGCATCCAACTCCGTAGCATCTGCAACATTGCTCAAAGCATCTTTAAGTTGTTGTATGTCATCTTGTGTAGGCGTAGATTGTTGTAATATTTGTAATTTATTCAGTATGTCATCTATGAGATGATGAAAATTCGTTAGTTTAGATTCGGTATTAAGGTTTTCCAAGTTTGTAATCTGTTCTTGAATTATGTTTAAGATTCGGTTATGCTTGGCAACTTGAATTCCAGAGTTTTCTGTACATCTGTCAATTCATTTCTCATGGTTGTCAAAGTGTCTTAAATATGAGCTATGGTACCCTGTATGTTCCTGAAATCTTCATAAGTCTCCAACTGTAATTTGATACTGGCAACACTGCGTGCGATGGCATTTAATTCGGAAAATGAAGGCAAATTAGTGATAAAATCTTCCCACGTTTGTAGTTTGGCTTGACTTCTGTTATGGCCTTGTGTAACTCATATGTTTGCAGTTCAGTTTTAATATTTTCTAGTGTAGGAGTTTCGAAAGATATTAATTGCTCTTGTAATTCGAGAATACTAGCATTAAACTGTACTGTACTGCTCTTGTGTTTTGATATTTTGAATAATAGAAAGCAGTTCGGTACTAATAGTATTTTCTTGATTGTTTAATTCTTGTTTTAATTGCTCCGAAGTGGTTGTTTGGAGTTGTCGAAATTTATTAAGTTCATTTTTCAATTTGGCTATACTTTGTTGAACATTGTCAATTGAGGCTAAGTTCGTATATTTTTTGGAGTAGTGATTTCAGTTCGCCATCAATTTTCACTATGGGATTAAATAATTCAGTTTGGAGATATGTAATCTCAGCCTGTATATTTAAATTTAGTGAATTTTGTAAAATTAATAAATCTGATTTAAGTTTCTTAAGACGCTCGTCTAATCTGGCGATGTCGCTGGAATTATCTGGTATCTCTTGTCGCCTTCTATTTCCAAATATATCCATTATTTTTTTTATTTTTTTTGTTTGGTATTTTTATATATTCATGAGAGAATAGATTATGGTTATTTCGATGAAGAGAGGAATTAACTTATCATACTCCCCAATTATTTCAGCATACAGGAAATCACCTGTTTCCACATCGCATATTGTGTTGGGAATCACATTATTGTATTTAATTCTGTACTAATTTCGACCAAGGTGTACAACTGCTGCATTGGATGGAGAGATACTTATTTGAATTTTCCCTGTGAGGTGGATTTTATAAGATGTTTGGTTATTGTTGAATACATGTAATTGCTTATCTGTATCCTCATCCACTTGATACCAGATACTATTTAGATAAATGATAACCAAACCTCTTAGTTTACGATGAATATCCCTAATACTATCCATGCTTACTGGTGTTCTTATTTCTAGAGGTTGAATGTGCTTTTTAAACCGAACACATTCATAGGCACTATTTCTTTTTGGTTATTTTGTTTGGTTTGAAATTAAAGAGAACACCAAAACAAAACCAATGCAAAAAACCCCACCTTTCTACGTTACTTGGTTCTCGAGATAAAAGCATCTTAATAATTTATAAGATTAAAAAAAAGATAAAAGAATCTAACGCATAATAGTTCTCTTTCATAGCATGCAAAGTAGAGAAAATGATATCGAGTTTGATATGAAATTAAAGAGAATATCAAAACAAAACCAATGCAAAAAAACCCACCTGTCTACGTTACTTGGTTCTCGAGATAAAATCATTTTAATAATTTATAAGTTTAAAAAATATATAAGGGGATCCATAATGCTTCTCTTCATAGCATGCAAAGAAGAGATAATGATCGTTGCATGTTTATATATTCCGAGTTCATCTTGTTTGCATGTCAAACACTACCAATGTTAGTAGTTATCATTAATCTCTTTGTATGTCACACAATGGACTGTTTCGTGTGACACTTATTGATTAGAATGCGGTGTTTACTGCGGGTTATTATCTAGACTTACTGGTGCGCACCACAGTTCAACTTCCTCGTTTAAAACAGTTTTCACCTCGTTAACTATTGATTGCACAAACTTGCGTCAGAAAATTGCAAGACATTGTGCAACAAAGACGTATAATGTTTTCGACCTTTCTTTATGATGTCATCACTAACCAATAGGTAAGCTTTTTAATGCATACGTAAAGTATAAAGGTGTAACCACTCGAGTGTAACCATTCGGGTTATTTTGTTTAGTACGCACTAGCGATCAGGTAAACTTGCTATAACTAGGAAATACATGTTAAAAATATATATATATAATAGACGCAGTTCGGGGGGTATAAGCACTTGCTCCGTCAGAGCAAAGTTAAGTCTCTATTAAGTCTCCTTCAGAGGCAAATGAGTTTCCATTAGAGCTTTTGTCAGAATCGCATGAAGCTGAAAGTTAGTTTTTTGACTTGTAAATTTTTTTTTAATACTAGTTTGTTTATGTGTTGGAAAATATTATATTACATGCTTTAACTTGTAATAATTTCAAGATTCTACAACATTTTAATTAATCTTTCAAACCCTTTTCAGCCTGACGGGACTTAAAAGTCCCACATTGTTCACACGCTAGCTACACGACACATTTCGTTTCTGACCCAGCGGAACTTGTGCGTCCCTGTTAAATGTAGTGTCTCTTATTCACAAAAGATGGCAGGAGTTGCTGGCCTAATAAACAGCTGAGCAGTACACACGTTTTAGACCAAGGCGTCAGTAAGGCAGCCATATTGCAAGGGCGAAATTGCAACTGTTGTTTTTCCACAATAATTAAGGGTTTCAATAACTGTAAGTACCCCAGACTTTTTTATATCTTAGTTTTAACTATTGTAAATTTGTGTAGGAAATAATTTTGGCGAAATGTGTTCGGAAATGTGTTTCATGAACAAAAAATCACCCCGGGCTTTCCAGTCCCGACAGGCGTGTGCTGTTTTTGTCAATGGTGCGTGAATAAGTCGACGTATCTTTTCTCCGTTTCTAAACAACTCTTTTTTGGTGTTGTAGGGCTATGGCACGGAAACCGACAACCGATGATGATATTGAGGGTTGGCTCGCTGATGATCTCTCTGATACGTCATTTGAGGACAGTGGTGATGAGTGGAAGGGCATTTGTGATGATGCAGGACAGCAACATGATAATGGAGAACAACCTGAATCTTCTGACAGCGAATGTGAAGATGTATCATCTGTATCATCTGCGCATTCACTAGTGAATAGAAACTTCAGAAAACGTAACAGTGCAACTACAGTGCCTATCTTTACTTTACAAAAGGGTACTGTTGAGTAGTTCTTTGCAGGCAAAACATGTCCAACAGATTTTTTCCTCACAGTACTAGGTAAAACTACTGTTTGCGATATAATATTCAAAGCAACTTATATATCCAGCAAAAACAAAAGAGAGTATTACAAATGTCAGAGGAAGAACTATACGGTTTCCTTGGTCTTGAGTTCCTATTCGGTTATCATCGTCTACCACAGTTGCAGCATTACTGGTGTAGTGATTTTGACCTCACAGTACCAGCTGTATCTCAAACAATGACGCGGGAAAGATACAAAGAAATCCTGACCAATTTGCATGTGAATGACAATGAGTCAATCCCTTCAGATAATAGTGAAAGATTATACAAGCTTCGTCCACTGATAACTGCTTTGAATCTGAATTTTCAAAAATTCAGGTTACCTGATCAATTTCAGAGCATTGATGAAAGTATGGTGCTATTCAAAGGACGTTCATCATTGAAACAAATTATTCAAATTATGGTGCCGGGCAGACATGTCTGGATATATATATGAATTTCATGTTTATCAGGGCAAACAGGGTAACGACATGGGTAATAAACGATTTGGCCTAGGTGGAAGTGTAGTTGAGAAACTGACCTTGTCTTTGTGTCATAAAAATTATGTCGTTATGATGGACAATTACTTTACATCTCTGGAGCTTCTTGAATATCTGAAGGCACAGGGTGTGAATGCATGTGGAACTGTGGGTCTCAATCGTGTTGGACTTCCAAAACTTGCGGATGACAGAAAGTTACAAAGGGGTGATTTTGATTTCAGAATATCAGATCAAGGAATTGCCTACTTCAAATGGAGAGACAATCGTTGTGTGCATCTGATATCTAACTACCATGGCAATGAGACTGTAACAATCAAACGTACACAAAAAGATGGAACAAAGTTTGATATCCAAGCACCTACAGTTGTTCAAGATTATAATTCACACATGGGGGGAGTAGATAAGGCTGATATGTTGAGATCTCTATATGATCGCAACAAACGATCAAAGAAATGGTGACACAGATTGTTCTTTTCATTTATAGAAATTGCTCTGGTGAATTCTCACATAATTTATTCAGATCTGTATGGCACGATGCCTTTGTTAGATTTCAAGAGAAGAGTGGTGCAGGGATTACTAGCTAAGTGCAGAGTTCCGACCAAGAAGAGAGGGAGACCCAAACAGGACTCCTCTCCATCATTATCCACACTAAGCCCACCGGTGAAACGGAGAAGGGGAGGTTACTCTGTCAGTTCAGATATTCGACTTCAGAACGTGGGAGGACACTGGCCAGAATTTACTACTAAACGAGGAAGGTGTGAATTATGTGCTATGCATAACACTGAGTCTAGACCACATACATGTTGTACACTATGTAAGGTTTTCCTCTGTGTGAATGAGAAGAAGAATTGTTTTCTCGAATACCACAATCGTAAGACATTGATCATCAGTTATACATTTATACTTTCTTCCAATTTTGACTCTTAATTTTGTAATTTCATTTCTGTGTAAATGACCAGAAGAAGAACTGTTTTTATTTTTTAGTACCACCAATCATAAGACACTGTTCCATCTATTATACATTTATTTCTCTTTGGCTTATATATTGGATTTTGTTTCTATCAAATGTATATTTTAGACTGTAGCATGTAGTGCGTAGATATTTTGAATGTAACTGTTGAAAGGAATATATATATATAGTAACCACGCAACATCTGATATTTCATTCCAGCGTTTACACATCAGACGCCAATTGCCTGTCGGGACTTTCAGGTTCCATTAATTGTAATTAGTTGTAATTAACACTATTTTAATGTCAGGTGATAATTTATTCTCAATCCAGCCACAAGAGGTCTTACCAATACATATAAAAAAAATACTGACATTTTGTCCCATAACAAAAATTCAGGCTGAAAAAGGTTAAAAAAGTCTTCAAGATAGCTTTGATATATTACTGACACTTAAATTTTATATTTTAAAAAATAAACAATTTTTGATGCACTAATATTAATTACGAAGCAATTTGCTTATTATTCAATACATATATATATATTTATAAAAATTAACTTCATTACTACACACAATTTTGAATGCTTTACATCCAAGATACATATATATTTTTATATATAGCCTTTTTTCTTTCTAAAATACACACATGTACATTTTAGACGTAAAATAATCAGAATACATATATTTGAAAAATAATTATATATATACTGCACAGCTAATAGCTTAAATTAGTATCTACATTTTCAAACATAAAAATTAATCAGAATACACATTTCAGAAATAATTATATACACTGTACTGCAGTGCATTGTACTGTTAATAACTAAAAAACAGTATATACATTTCAGATGTAAAATTAATCAGAATACACACATTTACACTGCACTACACAGCACTGCACTGCCCTGCTAATAACTTAAAACAGTATCTATATTACAGACGTAAAAAATAATTAGAATACACACATTTGAGAAATAATTATATACACTGTACTACACAGCACTGTACTGCACTGTAAATAACTCAAAATCACTATCACCACATCTATTTATTTTAAAAGAATATAATAATTGTAAATATATGCTAAAAATATACTGATAGAGGCTCAATAAGTAAATTTTTCTACTATGAGTTGAGCTTTGATAAAAAAACAATATTTTTTTATGAAATAAAAATGGTAAATTTTGGATTTTTTTTTGGATATTTTCCCTTGGAAAATTAGATGAAATCAGGGTAAAATAAATAAATACAAAATAAATGGCGCAATGCATAACTATTACACTACTAACGTGTATAGTTACAAACATATGGACAGTTTAATTCCATGTTGGATTAGGTGTTTTATAAACCAATGTTTTTCTTGAAAAGTAGAGGATTTCACAGTAGGCTTAGGCTTGAAATAAAAATATATTATTTACAAAAGTAACAACTCGGATTTCATTAAATTTGACAATTTCATAAAGTATATCAATATTTATATTGTTGTCAGTTATCATTCGTTCGATTTGCAAAGAAACGAAAACTAGTCTTATTTCTTCATTTAACCTATCATCATCCACGCATAGGCTAAAGGGGGCTGTGTATATATACGTAGTTTCATCCTAACACCTGTATCTCCATGTTAGGTAAATTTCGGTGTCAAATTCTTTGCGAGGGGCAATATTAATGATACCTCGAAAGAAGACTTTACAAAAGCGAGAATATGTTCCTTGCAAAAGATTCAACAAAAATTCATTAAGAAGCAAAAATTAACATTACAATATTCCAAGTACATAGTCAAGAGAATAGTTAGTTAATCAGCATTAACTGGACATCTACAATATAAAATTACATTTTTTAAATATAAATATATTCACAAAATTTCAGTTTAAGTGATGTTTACTTTCAAATTCATTTTCATTTCAAGAGTATAATTATTTGGAGCTGCGGATGTCACCATCTAAACAAGAATTTAAAGTGTAGAATATAATGAATGTCGCATTTGCTCAGCTGATTCTGTTAGACTCTTGCACTCGTTATACGTACATCCAATACTTCGTTGGGTCAGAGGTATTTGTGCATAGAGATAAATCTCGAGATTCGAGTAAAAATTGGAAAAATGAAATCGAATAGTAACCATGGCCACCCATTTCCGTTATCAAATATTTGCGTGCAAATGTAGATATTATAAGATGAATTCACCATCAACCGAGGAAAACATACGGAAATAATCTAGGATGTCCATGCTAAACTCACCAAATTGAACATTTTCGGACCATGATCGAGCTTCAGAAAGATACAAAAATCCAGAATGATCTCGAGTTTTAATCCTCCGTAACACGCGCGTCGAAACTGAGTGAAACCTCTTTTTTCAAATTTTGAATCATTTTCCTTACGAGCATAATAATGGCCGGGAAAACACTAGGAAACCTATCTATAGTGGAACCACAAGCATAAAAACCTGCCCAATAGCACATCACGCAGGCGGTTGCGGAAAAGGGCAGGGGGAAGCAACATTCGGTGCAGCTCATGTCAGAGTTGCCAGGCCTATTGATTTCTCTGAAGAATTCCTATTGCTATGGAACCTCCAAGGGCCAGGTTAAAAACACGTTTCCTGCTCATCTTACTTGAACATGGACGGGAGATGTGTAGTGGAACGCCACTCAGCCGTGAAAAGTGCTATTTGAACTGTGAAATTATGTCAAACGCTACTCAATTTTGCTAGGACATTACTATTTTATTACTTTTACTACATTACTATTTTTAGATGGCTGTATTTTATCCCACCCTAAACTCTATTTCAGTTATTTTACGTCGCTTTTGTGCCTCTACGGGTAAGTACGACAATATGGATGAATGAAAAACTGATGAAATGGATGATGTGACACAAACACAGTGAAACGTCCTTGCCTTACGAGGTAGAAACACTGACTTCGTAGCGTTGGCAAATTATGTTATACATGTATGTGTTTGTGGGTGTGTGGGTGTGTGTGTGTGTGTGTATTTCTAGCAGATGGGGAGGATGGGTGGCACCCTAGCATAAGCGTTGCTATCTTGAATTATTGAGGAAAACATGCTGTCTAATTCACCAAATATATTTCACATACGTAATGTATTTTCTCATTATGGTGCAGCACGCGTGCCCACCCCTATCGATAGCTGTACACCGAACACCAGCAGAAGGCAAATTGATTTGTTATTGTTAGCATTAGACTTGAAAGATTGTGGAAAATTTTCACCTATCGAACTTGTTTGGGGTGACATAAAAGGTAGAGTCAGTGAGTGCCTATATGAATCCCTGCAAATGAAACGTTAACTTTGTGAAAAGTTATTTTTAGAATATTCAATGGACAAGTGGAAAAAGTGTTGCGACCATGTAATTAAAATTGAAAATTAGTACTGGAGAAATGACGCTTTAATGGACGACGCTGTTGATGAACTCATTATATCTTTGAACGGGGAATCATCTGATTCGGATTCCAGCAGCTCGGAGTCGGAAACAAGCGATGCAGATATGGTATAAATGTTACATTAAAGGTACGTAGAATTTATCATTTTATATTTTAACATCTAAATGTAATCATGAATCTTCAATGAAGACAGTGGAAGACTGACAGCTTTGCAAAGCTTTCCCCAGTCTACGCCCCCTCATCATACACACACTGATTAGGGAAGCAAAAGCTTTGATAAATGTACAGTCGGTAAAGAAATACCTAATTCCATCTCACTGTTTTATTGTATTGGTGGGTACAAAACAGGAGCGTAAATAGTGTCAGGTACCATCGAAAAATCCCTTACCGTAATTTTGGGAGCGTATATTTGTGTGTGTGTGTATATATATAATGTATATATATTAAATGCAGCAACATAGAGGCAGCATAAATAACGAATAGAGCATGTAAGTGTTAATAACAAGAAATGTGCTAGAGAACGAAGCGGCATAGTTCAATTACAAAGGAATAATGCACCCCTCCCTCTTTAGTTGCTTGGAACTTCATGAGCTTGAAAATACTTAGTTTTCTATCCTTAATATGCTATTATATACTTAAATATTTAATTTTGTACAAAATTATATAGCGGCATGGACGTCCAGAAGGAAGTGCAAGGATGGTCGCCACCCACCCTCTCCTCTTCTCTTCTTGAAAATGAAGGTTGACATAAAAGTACCCATTATTTCAGACGTATGAGTTGATTTTAGTCATAGTAATTTACATCCATTATTATAATAGGGATGTAGGAACGTGATAATTTCAAACTCAAGTGGTGTTTTCTGAGAGGGAAACATTATTACGGGGTAATATGCCTCGTTTACACGATTGATAAATATACATTGTTTACCCCTCGCTGGAAGAAATCTGTGGACGTCCGTTTGCCTACCCCCCTCCGAGTGCGCACGCCTCCAAGAACGTCGTTCATCCGCTACTATTAGACCATCGGATATTGTAGCAGATCTTCTGGTTTCCCATGGAACAATCTCCCGAATTTTTCAAATCTGGCCTGGCAACACTACCCCGAACACCGATAACGGCAGGGAAGTTGCGCGAACGCTTTGGACGGAAGGTCTCTCTCCTTGTGGTCGAGCTATACACAATTCCCAACGAAAGTAACGGGCGCGGAAATGTTCCTACTGTAAACCATAGCATCCCAGTCATGAATTTGGCGGGAAAAAAGTATAAGATGACGGCAGATTGTTCGTAATGCAAATTATTTGTATGCAGAAACCATTGCAGCACCCATACGAAATGTCGGAGTTGTCAAAATAACGATATTGAAAAGTGACGACATTCGGTTTCTTATATTTGACCAAGTATGTCTACTCGTAAGAGTACGAGAAAAAAGTTGAATAGGCAGGTTTAAGAAGGGAATATGTCCAAAAGTAAATTTGTTTGAAATTATAAAGAACTGTATAAGTGGTAGAAATTCATTTTCTTCTTACACCTTGCTTGTAGTTAAGGGTTCTTTAAATTCCTTTAGGGACTGACTGCTTTCTATAACTTTCTTCACACTCGCGTGTAGAACGACGCTTTGCGATGATGTCGAGTACAAAAGGTCATTTAGCTATTATTTGGTCTTCATTCCCTTCTTAAATCTGCCGATTCAATTGAAATTTGAACATTTTAAAAATATTTTGTAAGTTTCTTTGAGTAGAATTTTGTACATTTGATTGCTTTTCTGCGAGTCAGAGAATTTGACTCAGAGTTTTGGAACCAATATTTTCTATCTAAACGCATACATATTGTAGATAGGATTTCAACTATTTTTGAAAAATTCGTTGATTTTTTCTTTGAAAAATATGTTGATTCTTTTAGAAAATTTACGTTGATATTAATTAAAAATTACGTTGAAAATCTTTGAATGGTGAGTTAATTTTCTAATTCTTTCATTATATTGCACAATTTTCATAATTCTTGCAATATTATTTTGGTGCATTTGATTCAAGAGTCTATGTTTGTAATTGTATCAGACACTTTCATTTTTATTTATTTATTTATATTAATAGCTAATAAAAATATTCGAAATGAACACTTTTGTATTCATGTATACTTACCTTTATTGACAGTAAGGGCTTGTTTAATTCTACATTTATTTGCATCAATGAGTCGTGTAAATAACGTTGGTTTTGATGGGGCGGCACTGAGTGACGCGAGGGTTCATTTGCACTATTATGAGGGCGAGGATGACGGGAGGTTAAATTACCTCTGGAAGAATGATAAAAACAGCACCAAGTCTAAATTTCTCTACTCGTCGAAGGAAGTAGAGAATGAGTCGATGTACACGGCGATATCGATGATTATGTAGATGACAATGTTATAAAATCAGGGCATTCCTTGCCAAAACCTTCTCCTGCTGCGGACAAGGTTTTGAGCAAGGATTGCGCCGAGTTTTCTTGAACTTTGCTTATATACGTGAATAACAATGAATATTCTTGTGAAAAACAAAAATACTAGAAACATATAAACAAATATAACAATGGAAATGAATGAGCTTGTACACAAGCAGTCTCCTCGTGAACAAGATTTCATTGTTGGTTGTACATTGTTGCTGTTGAATGGTAACCCGAAAATAATTGTAGACAATACTGGACACACTGAATATTATCAACTATCACCAACACATTTGCATCCTACATCCACTGTTGGAGAAACAGGTATAAAAGAAAAAAATCAGTCATCTACCTTTAAGAAGGTTATCAGTTTGACATTGTTTGTTCAATCGTTTCAGAGATCAAACCCTTTTTTTTTTCGAATTGTCCAAGACACTTTTTCAATATTTTCTTCTATTTCATTCATAATACTTGCACCTCTGCTCTGTTAATATAATATAAGCTAGAACCTATATTCCAACAATCAATTTTCAATTCTCAGCTATTTATGAGAGTAGTAGGATTGGCCCTATTACTGGGACAACAAAAGTATGACCCCCTTCAGATTGATTTGGCTACACTTTAAACTAGGTCAAGATGCTTATATAAGCTTATTGCCTACAGTGTGCTACCTGTCTAATCCAAGACTTTAGTAGAAAGCCCTCGGGAATTTCCCGTAAGTGGAACAACAAAAGTATGACCCCCTCCGACTGGTTTTGCTACACTTAAAACTAGGTCAAGATGCTTGTATAATCTTATTGCCTACAATGTGCAACTCTGTCTAATCCAAGACTTTAGTAAAACGCCCTTGGAGATTGCCTGTAAAATGTATGACCCCCGTCAGACTGGGTTTTTCTACACATTTAAAAAGCTGGAACTAACTAACAGATTAGTTAGTATTGTGAGAGTGGTTGAAGAGTACGGACGTGTTGTTACAGTGCTCCTGTACAGACATGTATAGACTGGACTATAGGTCTGTTCGGTTTGATATATAGAATTTCATATTAAACATATTTCTGGTATACTGTACAAAAAATTATATTTTGTATAAAATAGTCCGATATTTAACACATCTAGCTTGTTTGTTATAATCCACTCATATTTAGAGTCAGGCTTATATCTGTCCCAGTTTTTTATAGGGGATCAATACGGCGGCTTCAACCACGTGGCACGCTTTGCGGTCATTGCCATTCTATAAACACAGCGCGCCTGTGTAGACAGGTATTTACGGTAGGTCGTTGTATCTGTAGATGAACATAGTAAGTCAATAGCTTTACGACCTGTCATAGTTTGTTAGACACCTGTGTTGTTTTTTTATTAAGTATATATACTTTTTGATTTGAGCCCCTAGAAATGATATAAAAATACCAATAACCAAAAATAGAAACATATTAAGTATACACACTAAGTATACAAAGTACACTGCTGAACCCAACTGATATTTTTTATTAAGCAAATAGTTTTGATTTGAACCCCAAGAAATTGTATATAAATACATACGACAAAAAATGCCAAATCAAAAATATTGTAATCAATGCGATAAGAATTTATCCAGCCCTAATTGGGCTAAGCACTAACTTAATTGTGATCCAGAGAAACGCAAAATGGCCACTAAAATATGCCCAAAATGCCATAGAAAATTTAGCAAGGCATTCTTCAATAGACATATAGGCCCTTGTTCTGCACAGGCATCAACATTGCCCCCACAGCCATCTACATCTGGTCTAAAAAGAAATCTTGTTATATCCGATAATACTAGACCGGCAAAGCGACCACGCAATGCACCCTTTCATAGTAGTTTTGATGGTCAACTAAGGGATTACTGTTTTGTATCAGAGCCAAGATGTGATATTAAGAATTTTTTGAACAGTAAAAATCCTGATATGTTAGCTAATCTAAATGCACAAAATGGCTCTTATAAGCTGTCTCTTAAATTGTATACTGAATATAAGAAACCAAACGGCACAAAATTTACACACCCCCACATAACAGAAACTGTATCTGTATACTCAAATACAAACTTAGACAAAATACTAAGCACGTTGGTAGACCAATTGCTGATCAAACATTCTGAGTTTGCTGCTAAGGAATCTGGTTGGAGTCTTTGCGGATCCCCACACATGCTCTATGTTAATATTTCTGAATTCAGACCTCTACAAGGTTCTACATATCTGCCTCTACCTGACAATATCAAAAACAAAAGAGCCGTGGTTAACGTAGAAAATACCGACCAGAAATACTTTTTTGGAGCTTTGTTTCCAGTTTTGGATCATCCAGAGCGAATAAATCATTATAAACAGCATGAACATGATTTTGATGATGCTATGGATGGCTTAGAATATCCAATTTGTGTCCAGAATATCGATACATTTGAAAAAAAGGGCCAAAGATAGCAATGATATGCCTTTATCTATTAATGTGTTTATTTGTTTTGCTAGTCGTGACGATTGCTTAATAGAGCCTCTTAGAATCAGCGACCTTGATTATGACTCTGCTGTCTCGATTGTTCTGCTCTTATTGATGGGCATGGTATATATCACTACACCCTGATACGCAATCTTCAGGCTTTAGTCAGAAAACAACAAGGCAAATCCAACACAATATACAAGTTGTGTCGAAGATGTTTGACTGTATTTGATGGTCGAAAAATGGTAAATGGTGTTCGTAAAAATAATATCGAAATTGCTCAAAATAAGTTGGTTGAACATTTAAAATACTGTGGCAACCATAAACCTGTTCATATGGTTATGCCTAAACCAAATGAAAATTCCGAATTCAAAAAATTCGAAGCCTTGTTGGGGCACCCAGCGTATATAGTCTGTGATTTTGAATCAAATCTGAAACCGCTTGCATTCTGCAGCCCAGATCCTGAAGAATCATCAAGTACAGCGTATCAGCTACATGAACCTTCTAGTTTTTGTAATGCGGTTGTACAGGATGGTGTTGTTAGCAAACCACACTCATACATGGGACCAGATTCTGTTACAAAATTTGCACGTGAAATAGAAAATGAGTGCCGTCGCATAGCCCATGATATATTATTAAAATCAGAACCTATGCTACCTTTAACACAGGATCAAATCGAAGATTTCAACAGTGCAGAAAAATGCCCGGCATGCAATTCTGAATTTTCGGATACAAATATCAAAGTGCGTCATCATCGCCATACCGACGGTCGATATAAACAGGCTTTGTGTAGTAGCTGTAATATTAAGATCCAGAGACCAAAATTTGTCCCGATATTTTGCCACGGTGCATCTAATTATGATTTTCATCATCTGATCAAATACGAGGGGTTAGACAAGCAGGATTTAAATATTTTAGCAGAAAATGATGAGAAATATATAGCTATTAGCAAAATAGTCAGTGTTAATGGTATTCCCAGAAACCTAAGATATCTAGATTCATATAGATTTTTGTCGGCTAGCCTTGCCACTCTGGCCAGTCAATTATCTGATGCCCAATTCAAAATCACATGTGCTATGTTTCCAAATTTGGACCTGAATTTGCTTAGGCGTAAGGGTGTATATCCATACAACTATGTTACCGATTTTTCCAAATTTAACGAGCGTGCTCTGCCACCACAACAAGAGTTCTATAGCAAGCTCAGAGCATCAGGAATTAGTGATGATGATTATCGCCATGCCCAGTTGATGTGGACCAACTTAAATTGTCAGAATCTTGGTGATTATCATAAATACTATTTGACACTCGATGTGACGCTCTTAGCCGATATTATTGAGGTCTTTAGAGCATCCTCAATACAAAATTATTATCTTGACCCGGTCTATTTTTACAGTGCTCCAGGCCTAGCATGGTCTGCGATGTTTCTGAATACTAAAATAAAATTGGATCTGATCCAGGACCAGGACATGTATCTGTTAATTGAACAATGTATACGAGGGGGCATGGTACAATGTTCTCAAAGATATTCCAGAGCCAACAACAAGTGTGTTCCCAATTATGATTCTGCGCGACCATCAAACTATATACTTTATGTGGATGCCAATAGCCTGTATGGTTATGCTATGATGGATAAACTGCCATACGCAAGGCTTGAGTGGGTCAAAGATTTCAACATTGAGGATCTTCAAGACTTTGATGACATTGACTATGGCCTGTTCTTAGAGGTTGATCTGAGAATTCCTGATAATTTGCACAGCCAGTTTTCTGATCTGTCGCCAATTAATGAGGTCTAGTGTTCGCCTGGTTCTAAACAGAAGAAGCTAATGATGACTCTAAAACCAAAACAGGGTTATGGCATATACTACGAAAACCTCCAGTTCCTGATGCGTCACGGTGTTAAAATAACCAAGGTTGGCAAAGCCTTAAGGTTCAGGCACTCAAAATGGTTGAAGCCATACATTGATACCAACACCGAGCTTCGAACACATGCAGTAACACAATTTGATAAGACCTTGTTTAAATTGATGGTCAATTCGGTGTATGGTAAGACCATAGAAAATGTCAGAAAGCATACCGATGTCAAGTTGGTTACCGACCCCAACCAAAGAAAAAAAATTGGTAGCAAAGCCTAATTTCAACTACAGAAGAATTTATGATGACAATCTAGCACTCTTCAACATGAAAAAAACTAAGATCAAGTTTGATAAGCCTATTTATGTAGGGGTTGTAATATTAGAATTGGCCAAATTACACATGCTGGAGCTATATTACGATGTGCTGAAGCCTTTTTATGGTGATCGTATAAGATTGATGTATATGGACAGCGATAGCTTTATCCTTGATATTCAGACAGAAGATGTCTATCAAGATATAGCACAGCCTGCATTGCTTGAATATTTTGATATGAAGATTGTCTCAAATCATATAATAGAATCAGAACATCATAATGTAGAATCCAGAGTGTGGATCACTTGTTGACCACAAATATTGTAAGAAAAGTGGCTCTGGACCCACATGACGATAAGAGATGCGTTTTATCATGTGGTATACATACTCTACAATGAGGTCAGTGTAACTTGATAAGTGGCAATCAATGCCCAATGACAGAGCATGGTTTACAATAAATAAACATGCCGATGAACTTATTTGGGTTCAAAAAACAGGCTATTATGGACCTGCCAACACCAGCACCCTCTCCTGATATACAGTCTATGCTATCTAAACTAAGTGGTTTGTTAATTATTCATCTGAATAGCATACTTACAGATGTTGATGATAATACGGGTAAAACATTGTACATATTTAACACAAACTTAAACCACTACCAGTTACCTGTAGGTGGTCAATTACAATTTATTACAACCCCCGAGGGCAATGTCAAGGTTTCAGTAGGCAGAAATATTTACAGAATTAAGCACTCAAACATGGTTTCTGGCACTGTATATACTGTCTCTGCCGGTGACTGTTTATATAATGAGGTCCCGGGTCACTAAGACAAGCTTATACCTCTTTTTATAGAATTAAGAATGAGATACTCTATAATAAATAACCGATAAAAAACACAATGCCTAACGATATAGTTGGCCATACAAGGCATGAAGATCACAGCGACGAGATTCTGATGCTTGACGTCAGGGTCAAAAAATTAAGAAGCGATTTACAAGCTTTACAAACCACAATTAATGCCAGTCTTCAACTTGAGATTACTAATTTACAAACACAATGCATGGAACCCTTTCTTAAAATCGACTCAGAACTTAAATTGCTGCTTCAGAAATACACTGACTTGGCTACATTAGATAAGCTACAGAGTCTTGAATAGGCTGTAGCAGCTCTTCAAGCCAAATTTAAGACTCAGGCTACCAACTCTGAGCAACTGAAACAGCAACTAGAAGAGCAGATTGGAAGTGTCCAGACACAGCTCCAAACAATTGTCAAAAGCATAAAGTCCCAAGATGATTTTGATCTAGTGATTTCTACTTTAAAAGACAGATTCAATCACCACAGATACCTAATCTGGACCCCTTAAACAATGCCATAGCCGAGGTCAAAGAAAAAATCGGGACACTAGAAAATTTTATGAACAACCTACCATCTTCGGATGCTCTGAGTGCTATTACTCGTAGTGTTGCCAACATCAAGCTACAACTAGAGACATACGAGGATTTTGGCAAAATTCAGAGTACCATAACCCATCTTGAGGGTACCATAGCAGCAGTACGCAACGATCTGACAAATGTACAAGAAACTCTGGAGTCCCGTTTACCTGGTATCGTAGACACCCTTGCCAGTGTCCAGCAACAGATCACCTAACTTGAAAACCTCAACACCGAATCTGAGCTATCCCATTTTCATCACTTGATCGATGATATTCAAAAAAGCTTTAAATTTTACAGTAATCAACACCTACTCAGGCAGACATAGTCCTGCTCCAAGATGCTATGCGTAGTGTGGCTGATGCTACTGAATTAAATGCTGTAAAATTGGCCCTTGAGTCTCTGCAGAATACGGTAGCCAATCTGCCTACATCACAGGAACTTAAAAATATTAAAAGAGCCGTGCATCGCATATTGAAATCTGAAGACATCAAGAATATCCAGACAGAGATCAAACAGCTTACTCAGACAGTGGCCACTCTACCAACGAATCAACATATTAGCGAACTGCATGCCCTGTTTGAGGATATCAGAACCCAAGTCCATGATCTTACAGCCCAAAGTTCAAAATTGGCTGTTGTTAAAAATCTACAGCAAATTGTAGCCAACATCAAACAACAGCTAGGGACCCTAGAATCCAACCAAGCAAATGCTCTGTCTGCTTTTGCCACACAGCTTCAAGAGATTGTGCAACAATACAAGAAACGTCCTGTGGACATAAAAATCAACCCGGGCCACGACGATGTTGTTAGGACTATCAATGAGCACCTTCAATCTGTAATAAGTAGATTGCTTACAGCAGAAAAATAAATAACTGGCCTAATCGACAATTCTAAGCAAACAGTAATTCTTGAATTGTGCGGTGTCCCCAACAGAGAATACGAATCACCGTTTACACCAGGTGGAAAACTGTATATGTTGTCCCCTGCTCAATTTTATTACCAGTTCCTCGTAAGAGGCACACTCAGACCGGTCAAGATCAAATACTGGTTACAACCACAGGCACACCACTACCCTACCTTGTCAATAGCAAATGCTGACAACTTACCAAAGGTCACCAGTGTGGAGTTAGAGGATTTTACAGACCCCGATACACTAGAAACGGCCTATGCTGAAGATGATGGTTCTCTCGAATTTAATATTCAAATAGGGGATAAGCTGTATTTAGGAAATCTTGTAGTATCAGCTGCTGAACACCCCATAGTTGTAATATTCTTGTTTACGTACTATGTCTAGACAAACCATAGTTGACGAGCTATACAGACCAGCCAGACGTAACTATAAGCGACTGCCAGTGGAGATGGCAAGTGGACAGCTGAAAAACATTGACAAGATCAACAAGGGCTACAAATATCTACTTACTGTCATAGATACATTTTCGAAATATGCCTGGGCTGTGCCACTCAAAACCAAGACTGGAACATGTGTTACAGAAGATTTTAGAACAATCATCAATCAGAGTGGCAGATTACCACGCTATCTACAAACATATAACGGTAAAGAATTCTATAATTTGGTGTTTCAACAATTTGTTAAGAGCCAGTCAATACGACATTACTCAAGTGACAGCGATGTCAAAGCCTCTATTGTAGAAATATTCAACAGGACCCTAAAAAGTCATATGTATAAGCAATTTACGCTTCAAGGTAATTATAAATGGGTTGCTATGATACCAGAACTTTTAGATCAGTATAACAACTCGGTCCACACCACAATTAATAAGAAGCCATCTGACGTAACCCAATCTGACGAGCAGCAATTGATCAACACTGTTTACTATCCGAGATATCAGCCAACAACCAGAAGACCTAAATACAAGGTAGGTGACCAAGTGAGGATTAGTAAATATAAACACATATTCAAAAAAAGCTTTACTAGAAACTGGAGCACTGAATTATTTACAGTGGTTCGAGTTAAACCTGGGACCCATAACACTTATATAATGAAAGACCATCACAACGAAATCCTCAAAGGCCGATTCTATGAAGAAGAACTTAGCAAAACTAAATAGCCTGACACATATCTCATAGAAAAAATCATCCGTAAAAAAGGCAACAAGCTACTGGTCAAATGGCTAGGTCTCCCAGAAAACAGCTGGATCTAAGCAGACAAAGTGATACTATGAACACCTGGGATGTTATAAAGCGACTACCAGAGCCCGAACAGCAGACTAAGAAAAATGGCAATCTGCTACCTGATAATATTCGTTGTCTTATTGTTGGGCCATCGGGTTCAGGTAAGACTACGCTACTGGTTGATAATCTTTTACTGGCACCAAACTGGTTAGAATGGAAAAACACGCACTTGTACGTCTTTTCTAAGAGCTTGGAACAATTTAAATATCAGCGGCTGATGAAGCTATAGGATGGACTGGATATAGCCACTTTTGAATCAGATGTTAAGCCACTCGATGACTGTCTCGATAACTCTGTTGTTGTGTTTCATGACATTATACTGGATAACCAAAACGAGGTTCGAAATGTTTTTACACAGGGACGACACAAAAAAATAGATTCCTTCTACCTGGCACAGACCTTTACCAAAATACCTAAACAGCCGCTGCGAGACAACAGCAACTTTATATGTGTGTTTCGTCAAGACAATACTAACCTCAAACACATACATCATGAGTATGTAGATGGTTACTTGAGCTTCAATGATTTTTCTAAGTTTTGCTGTAGGTGCTGGAACCAGGACAGCTATGGGTTTGTCACAATCGATATGACAAGGAAGCCCAATAGTGGTAAATATAGGAGTAAAATCAACGATTTTCTAGACGTAGAGACGTATATAGACAACCACGAAACGACCAATCGTTGACGATCTTAAATTAAGTCTATCTTGTAAAACGATTCAAGGGATGGAGATCGGAGAACCGAGGTTTTTATGAACAACACAAGCGCACAGAACAGCCTATTATTGATGCTATTAGGGAACTGGGTAAAAATATCAAAACTGTTACAGAGCAGAACCAAAATTTGATCACAGAGCTTGTGCCTGTAGCTGCTCGGAACATATTAGATTATCCAATCACCCCCCTTTCTAGTATTCATACACCTAGTCCTGTTGGTCCTCGAAGAAGCTAGTCAGGATCCTATTGAATTGGGCCTTCTTGCTCAAAAATATTTAAGCACACCTAAAGACAACAAAGACGAGGTCTTCGGTTTATATGCTGACACAGAGCGTGACGGTAGCATCATACATAAAATTGGCAATTTTAGGGTAACATTTATGGGCGATGATCTGATTGTATATTCAGAATCTCATCTTGGAGAAAGAGGTGGTTTTGTTAAGTATCATGGAACACCTGGATTGTGGGAACTGATGACTCGTAAACGGCCTGAAAACTATACAGATCAAGACTATGAGTACTACAAAGAAATACTAATAAAATCGGATGCCCTGTACCAAAACAACGACCCTACACAAAAAGGAGTCAAGTCTAGCAGTGGAGCAAAATACAACAACTTAATCAAGCCCATATGGTCACAGATCAAGACAGGTAGCGGGATCAAACAGTACAGTACCGTGCCTAAAGAATTTGTCTGGGTAGACGATGTAAGAAAACTAATAGATAGGCTGCTTGTTATAGCTGGCGAAGAAAATGCCGGTAACCACAACTTTTATGGATAAGATAGCCACCAAATTGTCTAATTTTATAGTCAAAGACACTAAGGGCATTGGATATCTTATAAAAAATATTAATACTCTACCGCCTAAATTTTGGAATATCTCTGAGCGTCGGGGGCTGGTTAATGACATTATAAACAAGCTGCCATTTGAGCTACACATTCCAGGCTATCAGTATTGTGGTCCCTGTACCAAACTAGACCATAGATTAAACAGAGGCGACCCTGGTGTTAATCCCCTAGATGCCGCTTGTAGAGACCATGACAAACCATACAACAGACATACCGATCTTGACTAGCGACATGTGGCAGACAGAAAATTAGAAGAATCTGCATTCGGTAGATTAGTAAGCAGAGATACTTCTTTGGGTGAAAAAATAGCAGCATTGGGGACCACCATAGCTATGAACATCAAACAAAAACTAGGGTGGGGGTTGTAACAGACTAAATAAACTGGCCCTGCAATAAGTGTTACAACTTAAATTTAAACAACTTAATTAAGCTATGTAATCCAAGAATGTGTATACAGGGTGTCATTTTAATGGCGCCCACGGACCACAGATTGGTGTAGAGGACATAAAAACGAACAACATTTCTCAGTAACATTTTTCACGTTGGTGCGTCAATTCGACGCTACAGCCGTTCAAAAAAGACCGTTTTGCCGCCTGCATGCTGGCAACCCAACACAACATTTGATCGTATCTGTGACGTCATTTTCTGCGGCGAAACATCGCACGGTAGGGTTGCAAGGAACACACAAATTTTGTGAAAAATGACAAACTACCAACCACATTATTAGCTGTAAAACGAAGCGAGAAACGCGTCCAGTAGACCGAACATCATAGCCTACCAGCCAGAAGATCAGCAGTCATCTCAGGGGAAGGGGGAAGTGAACCAACGATATGAGAAATGGTAAAAACGTATTCAAAATGAAGAGTCAATATCGGATTTTGTCTCAGCCTACATGTCAAATATCAACAACAATAACTTTTATTGTACTTACAACTTACATGTGGCTGTTTACGCCCAGCTACATGTCAATTATATTTGCAAATCTCGTTGCAAGGTTGATGTCTACAGGTTTGTGTCCAGATGCCTTGTGGTACTTTGTGCTGATAACGGGAGTATCTGAGGTTCACGGTGTTACATTACGGCTAAAACACGTACAACCACAGTAACAATCTAATGATGAATCAGTAGCGAATATACTGCCCTGTTCAGAGTTGCAAACTATTACATGTGTATCCGGTGCGTAGATAAACACAGTCGTCGGAGAGTTTTTTTTACTACTACTTATATCCATGTATTTTCAACCATTTTTGCCACTTGGCTCATAATGCCCTGAATATACATTATATTATGTGTTGCTTACCTTTGGATTTTTGAGTTGTTTCATTTCTATTTTGTCATCTGTTCAGTGTGTCACAGACAACTAGTATCAGAAGGACGAAGTGGATAGACTAAATTGTAGATATCAACTTGGTAACTAGATTTGCAAATATTTTACATGCAAGCTGATACAAAATTCGATATGACCACTTCCACTTGAATTCTATTTTCTTTCCACCATTTTTTAGTATCGTTTGTTTACTTCCTGTTAGGTTACAGAACGTGTTTTCTCGTTTTGTTTTACGGTACATAATGTGGCTGATTGTAGCTATGTCATTTTTCACAGAATATGTGTGTTCCTGGCAACCCTGTAACGCATCGCTTCACGACGGGATATGACGTCACAAATGCAATCAAATATTGTGTGTGGTTGCCAGCATTCAGGCGGCAAAACGGGCTTTTTTGAACGACTGTAGCGCCGAAAAGACGCTCCAACGAGAAAAATGTTACTGAAAAAAGTTGTTTTGATGTCCTCTATACGTTTCCGTGGTCCGTGGGCGCCATTAAAATGACACCCTGTATAATAAACCTACGATGAAGGCCAAGGGTGTTATGTATCAGGTACCTTATGCAGGTCTTAAATCTCTTGGTACTATCGATAGTCTTCTAACCAAAAAACAGCGTAAGAAAAAAAGCTCTTGTCTGGCCAAGGGCCACGGTATGAAATTGTTACTTGTTAAAAAAAATAACAGCATTCCAGAAAAAAATCGCATATAGGGGGCTTCATATTTAGTATCCCGGCTATCTTAGCAGCACTAGGTGCAGTTGGCAGCTTAGCAGGGGGATCGGCTGCCATAACAAAAACAGTAATAGATTCCAAAAAGAATAAAGCCGAATTAGCTGAACAATGGCGCCATAATCTGGCCATAGAAAAATAAGGCAAAGGTCTTAAAAGAGTCATAAATAAGTTTAAAAAAAACAAGCGCCGCTTACCAACCAAGATATTGAAGCTTTAATCGAACCACTGGGCATCAAAAATTTTAGAGATGTGTACTTGTCTGATTCTTTACCAGAACAAAAAAGAGTGTGGCATAGTCAATTTGGATAGCTACAAAAATTAGGCCACACACTGGATCTGCTATCTTAAATATTCAAACAAGGAGGCGTTTGTGTTCGATTCGTTTGGGGTTTTTCCACCTAATAATGTAGTAAAATATCTAAAATCTCATAATCTGTATTACAATGACGATCGTATTCAAAATTTTGAAGATATTAATTGTGGACATCTGTGTTTATCTGTTCTTAAATATTTGTCCCAAATAAATAAACCATCAATTGAAGATTTTCAAAAGGCCCTGTGGTATCTAAAATATCATGGGCATATTCTATCTGACCAGCCAGAATTCAATCTTAAAACTCAAACTACATGATGATATACAATAGCTCTCAGAGCATTCTACGGCATGTACTTGATCCCTAATATTACACACCATAACAACACAATCACAGTTGGGGATCAAAAATTGTCATCACTCCAGGGCAATATAATATATCTAAATCAAATGCTCAGTTACCTAGTGGTGTTGTCTTAACTCAAAATTCTGTCACTCACAGAGTAGAGATTGTGTCTGCTACAGAAACAGTGGACCTGGGTACAATAGCAGAGCTATTAGGCTTCCAGAACAACACAAAACTTGAACCAGCCATCAAACACACTGCTGTTAATATACATAAATTCTTGGCCATAGAGACTCTGAATATTCATTGTAATGTGGCCGAGGGTATGATCACCAAATCGGATGGCATAGGCACTCACAAACAAACTGGCATCATCGCAACATTCAAACCTAATTCTGAATTTATGGAGCCAATCATCTACACTCCATCACCAACATTATATTTTCCGGTGTGCCATAATAAAATCGACTACATTGATTTGGTGGTCACTAACGAAAAAGAAGAATTAGTTGATTTTGCCGGAGTAACAAAAACCGCCATCATAGAGATTAATATATAAATAAAATATATACTAAAAATGGAGCATATCAAAATCTACGAGCTACAGTCGTTCCCTCCGAATCGTAGGACCTTTGCCAATTTGAATCAGCCCAACACAGAGATTGAGGTTTACCTTGACGTAGGGCATGGCTTTATACACCCCCACAGAGCAGACCTATATATCAAGTTTGATGTTGTCAAGTTCGATGGTACAGATTATTCTGCTAACTCAAATATAAGACTAGTAGACAATTTTGTACCGCATCTGTTTTCTCAAATCGAGATCAGAAAGCATGGTGTTGTCATAGACAGAGTAGACTATCCTGGTATTACATCTACAGCTTTAGCCACACTGAACTTATCCAAGACCGAGGCCTCGTACTACAAAATCGGTGGATTTGAAGCTGGCGATAAAATAATAACCAAGAGCCATACTGTACTGTTTCCGATGCGACTGTTACCTGGATTCTTCTCAGATTACAAAGACATTATGTGGAAGGGTGGTTTAAGAATCACATTTCGAAGAGCCGCCAATGATAATAATGCTTTGATGCGATACAGTACATTAAACTCTACTGGTGCAGCTCTGCCTAATACCCTACCTGACGAAGGCAAATGTCTTATTAAGACTATGGAGCTAAGAATCCCGGTTGTTGAATACGAAGCCGGTTATGCTCTTAAATACAAAGCAGATATACTAAAATATCCACAGGTGCCTTTACAATTTTATACATATCAATATGTCCAGAAGCCTGCCACTGGTTGCTATTACGAATTCGATGCTACGAATTCATTTTCTAGTATACAATATGACATGCCAGATTTTGTGGTGGTGCTGTTTCAGACTGGTCGAGACAACAACCAGCAACAAAATTCAAGTATGTTCGATAGCTGTAACATCAAGAACATATATCTTAAAAACGGCAGAATCGAGGTGTTTCCTAGAGAAAATTATAATTTAGACATGTCCAAGGATGATTTTCTTAAATTATACGAGGCCTACACAGCATACAAAATAGTCACTACTGGCAATACCGACATGTATTACTCACCCGAACAATTCAAAACACAGACACCGATGTTTGCAATCAACACCTCAAAACGCAAACAGGTTGTAGTTAATGACAGGACAAACATTAAAATAATCTGTGTATTCCATGATACACCACCTGCCGACACCATATGCAGTGTTATTGTTATAGGTCAGAAATCCTATGATTATGATATAAGAAACGAGATGAGTCACAGAGCAATTCTAGAAAGCCTCTGCATATTACATTGTCTTAGTACTAGATATACAAGTTGAGCCTGGTTAACATATTAATACTCTGAACTGACTGTCAAGTATTTAAGCACACTTTACAGAATATTACACTGAAGACAATAAGTTCATATGAGCATTTGGCTTAGTTTTAAGTGTAGCCAAAACAAAGTCAAGAGGGGCATATTTTTTACAGGCAATCCCCAAGGGCTTTTTACTAAAGTCTTGGATTAGACAGAGTAGCACACTGTAGGCAATAAACTTATATAAGCATCTTGACCTAGCTTTAAGTGTAGCGAAAACCAGTCTGAGGGGGGTCATACTTTTGATGTCCCACTTACGAGAAATTCCCGAGGGCTTTTTACTAAAGTCTTGGATTGGAGAGGTAGCACACTGTAGGCAATAAGCTTATATAAGCATCTTGACCTAGTTTAAAGTGTAGCCAAATCAATCTGAGGGGGGTCATACTTTTGTTGTCTCAGTAATAGGGGAAAATCCTACTACTTATGAGAACTTAAGTTTTCGTTTACATTGAACACTCACTAACGTATGGATAGTTTAATTGCATGTTTGACTCTGTGTTATATAAAACAAAATTGTGTTTGGAAAATACTGGATTTAACAGTAGACTTAGGCTTGAAATAAAAATATATTATTTACAAAAGTAACAACTGGGATGAGTAACTTCATTCTTGGTGTTTAGATGTTCTCTCAGTTTTTACTTTTGTAAGGAATTTCATTGAATTTGACAATTTCATAAAGTATATCAATATTTATATTCTTGTCAGTTATCATTCGTTCGATATGCGACGAAATGAAAACTAGTCTCATTTCTTCACTTAACTTATCATCATCCATGCATAGGCTAAAGGATCTGGGTGTATATACGTAGTTTCATCCTAACACCTGCGCACTGCATCTCCAGGTTGTGTAAATTTTGGGTGTATGAAAATTCCTTGCGAGGGGTTATTACTAAAGTTACCTCACAAGAAGTTTCCATAAAAGCGATAATAACATTCTTGCAAACGATTCAACAGAAATCCATTAGGACGCAATATTTAATATTACAATATACCAAGTATATAGTCATGAGAATATTTAATCTTCATTGCCTGGACATCTTTTTTTTAAAAAAAGAATTCATGTTTTCCATTTAAATATATTCACTAAATTTTAATTTTACGGATATTCACTTTCAAATCCAAATAAAACTTTTTGATTATAGTTATTAGAAATTGCGGTCGTCCCCTCCTTATAGAGGAGTGCAAAATGTAATCGATTTCGCCGGTGCAGTGTATCTCCAAGTTGTGTAAGTTTCGGTGTTCAAATTATTTGAGAGGGCAATATTAATGGTACCTCATATGAAGACTTTGCAAAAGCGAAATTATCTTTCTTGCAAAAGATTCAACATAAATTCATTACGAAGCAAGAGTTAACATTACAATATTCCAAGTACATAGTCAAGAGAATAGTTAATCAGCATTAACTGGACATATACAATATAAAATTACATTTTTTAAATATAAATACATTTCACAGGTGCAAAACTTTAGATACGATTTAAATTTCTCTGCTCGTCGAAGGAAGTAGCGAATGAGTCGATGTACACGGCGATATCGATGATTATGTAGATGAGAATGTTATAAAATCAAGGCATTCCTTGCCCAAAACCTTCTGCTGCGGACAAGGTTTTGAGCAAGGATTGCGCAGAGGTTTCTTGAACTTTGCTTATATACGTGAATAACAATGAATATTGTTGAAAAAAAAAATAGTAGAAGCATATAAACAAATATAACAATGGAAATGAATGAATTGTACACAAGCAGTCTCCTCGTGAACAAGATTTCATTCTTGGTTGTATACATTGTTGCTGTTGAATTGTAATTTGAAAATAATTGTAGACAATACTGGACACACTGAACATTCTCAACTATCACCAACACATTTGCATCCTATATCCACTGTTGGAGAAACAGGTATAAAGGAAGAAAAGCAGTCATCAACCTTTAAGAAGGTTCTCAGTTTGGCATTGCTGCTCAATCGTTTCAGAGATCATACCCTTTTTTTTCGAATTGTCCAAGACACTTTTTCAATATTTTCTTCTATTTCATTCATAATACTTTCACCTCTGCTCTGTTAATATAATATAAGCTAGAACCGATATTCCAACAATCAATTTTCAATTCTCAACTATTTATGAGTTGCTGTTCTAAGTCCAATTTATGCACAGTAAGCCTAATCGGGACTGGACCTACAGTTTAAAGTGGGATCCGAACCACTTGTGCCTCCACCGGGTATCGAACCCGGGACCTCTAGATTACAAGGTAATGACGCTTCCACTGCGCCATGGGGGAGGCCCTAACAAATTATGAGAAATTACGTTTTCGTTTACATTGAACACTCACTAACGTATGGATAGTTTATTTGCATGTTTGATTCTGTGTTATATAAACTAAATTGTATTTGAAAAATACTGGATTTCACAGTAGTCTTAGGCTTGAAATAAAAATATATACAAAAGTAACAACTGGGATGAGTAACTTAATTCTTGGTGTTTAGATGTCATCTCAGTTTTTACTTTTGTAAGGGATTTCATTGAATGTGACAATTTCATAAAGTATATCAATATTTATATTCTTGTCAGTTATCATTCGTTCGATATGTGACGAAATGAAAACTAGTCTTATTTCTTCACTTAACTTATCATCATCCATGGATAGGCTAAAGGGTCTGGGTGTATATACGTCGTTTCATCCTAACACCTGTGCACTGCATCTCCAGGTTGTGTAAATTTTGGGTGTATGAAAATTCCTTGCGAGGGGTTATTACTAAAGTTACCTCACAAGAAGTCTCCATAATAACATTCTTGCACACGATTCAAGAAAAACCCATTAGGACACAAAATTTAATATTACAATTTTCCAAGTATAGAGTCAGGAGAATATTTAATCTTCATTGCCTGGACATCTTTCTTTAAAAAAAGAATTCATGTTTTCCATTTAAATATATTCACTAAATTTTACTTTTACGGATATTCACTTTCAAATCCAAATAAAATTTTAGGACTATAGTTATTAGATATTGCGGTCGTCCCCACCTGATAGAGGAGTGCAAAATTAAATTGATTTCGCACGTGCAGTGTATCTCCAAGTTGTGTAAGTCTCGGTGTTCAAATTCTTTGCGAGAGCAATATTAATGGTACCTCACATGAAGACTTTGAAAAAGCGAGAATATCTTCCTTGCAAAGGATTAAACATAAATTCATTAAGAAGCATGAGTTAACATTACATTATTCCAAGTACATAGTCAAGAGAATAGTTAATCAGCATTAACTGGACATCTACAATATAAAATTTCATTTTTAAATATAAATATATTCACAAAATTTCAGTTTAACGGATGTTTACTTACAAATTCATTTTTCTTTTCAAGAGTATAATTATTTGGAGCTGCGGATGTCACCATCTAAACAAGAATTGAAAGTGTAGAATATAATGAATGTCGCAATTGCTCAGCTGATCCTATTAGACTCTTGCACTCGTTATACATCCAATACTTCGTTGCGCCAGAGGTATTTCTGCATAGAGATAAATCTCGAGATTGGATTAAAAATTGGAAAAATGCAATCGAATAGTAACCATGGCCACCCATTTCCGTTATCAAATATTTGAGTGAAAATGTAGATATTACAAAATCACCATCAAACGAGGAAGAAATACGGAAATAATCTAGGATGTCCATGCTTAAGTGACAAAAATGAACATTTTCGGACAATGATCGATCTTCAGAAACATACAAAAATCCAGAATGATCTCGAGTTTTAATCCTCCGTAACACGCGTGTCAAAACTGGGTGAAACCTCTTTTTTTAAATTTTGAATAATTTTCCTTACGAGCGCAATAATGGGCGGGAAAACACTAGGAAACCTATCTACCAAATTCCCAACGAAAATAACGGGCGCGGAAATTTTCCTACTGTAAACCATAGAATCCCAGTCATGAATTTGGCGGAAAAATGTATAAGACGACGGCAGATTGTTCGTAATTCAAATTTTTTGTATGCAGAAACCATTGCAGCACCCATACGAAATGTCGGAGTTGTCAAAATAACGATATTGAAAAGTGACGACATTCGGTTTCTTATATTTGACGAAGTATGTCTACTCGTAAGAGTACGAGAAACAAATTGAATAGGCAGGTTTATGAAGGGAATATGTCCAAAAGTAAATTTGTTTGAAATTATAAAGAACTGCATAAGTATTTGGAATTCATTTTCTTCTTACACCTTGCTTGTAGTTAAGGGTTCTTTAAATTCCTTTAGGGACTGACTGCTTTCTATAACTTTCTTCACACACGCTCGTAGAACGACGCTTTGCGAAGATGTCGAGTACAAAATGTCATTTGGATATTTTTGGTCTTCATTCCCTTCTTAAATCTGCCGAATGAATTGAAATTTGAACATTTTAAAAATATTTTGTTTGTTTCTTCGAGTAGAATTTTGTACATTCTATTGCTTTTCTGCGAGTCAGAGAATTTGACTGAGAGTTTTGTAACCAATATTTTCTATCTAAACCCATATATATTGTAGATAGGATTTGAACTATTTTTGAAAAATTCGTTGATTTTTTCTTTAAAAAATTTGTTGATTCTTTTAGAAAAATTACGTTGATATTTATTAAAAATTACTTTGAAAATCTTTGAATGGTGAGTTAATTTTCTAATTCTTTCATTATATTTCACAATTTTCAATATTCTTGCAATATTATTTTGGTGCATTTGATTCAAGAGTCTATGTTTGTAATTGTATTAGACACTTTCATTTTTATTTAATTATTTATATTAATAGCTAATAAAAATATCCGAAATGAACACATTTGTGTTCATGTATATTTCGCTTTATGGACAGTAAGTGCTTGTTTAATTCTACATCTATTTGCAAGAATGAGTCGTGTTAATAACGTTGGTTTTGATGGGGCGGCTCTGAGTGACGTGCGGGTTCATTTGCACTATTATGAGGGCGAGGATGACGGAAGGTTAAATTACCTCTGGGAGAATGATAAAAAGAGCACCAAGTCTAAATTTCATAGGTGCAAATCTGTAGATACGATTTAAATGTCTTTGCTCGTCGAAGGAAGTAGCGAATGAGTCGATGTACACGGCGATATCGATGATTATGAAGATGACAATGTTATAAAATCAGGGCATTCCTTGCCCAAAACCTTCTCCTGCTGCGGACAAGGTTTTGAGCAAGGATTGCGCTGAGTTTTCTTGAACTTCGCTTATATACGTGAATAACAATGAATATTGTTGTGAAAAAGAAAAATACTCGAAGCATATAAACAAATATAACAATGCAAATGAATGAACATGTACATAAGCAGTCTCCTCGTGAACAAGATTTCATTATTGGTTGTACATTGTTGCTGTTCAATGGTAACCCGAAAATAATTGTAGACAATACTGGACACACTGAACATTCTCAACTATCACCAACAGATTTGCATTCTATATCCACTGTTGGAGAAACAGGTATAAAAGATAAAAATCAGTCATCTACCATTAAGAAGGTTCTCAGTTTGACATTGCTTGTTCAATCGTTTCAGAGCTCATACCCTATCTTAAGCAATATATTCCCAATTTCCTAAGCTAACTTGTAAAGTGGGATGGTCAAATATTTTCCCTTTTTTTTCGAATTGTCCAAGACACTTTTCCAATATTTTCTTCTATTTCATTCATAAAACTTGTACTTCTGCTCTGTTAATATAATATAAGCTTGAACCGATATTAAAACAATCAATTTTCAATTCTAAGCTATTTATGAGAAATTACGTTTTCGTTTACATTGAACACTTACTAACGTGTGGATAGTTTAGTTACATGTTTGATTCTGTGTTATATGAAACAAAATTGTGTTTGGAAAATTTAAGGAATTTCATTAAATTTGACAATTTCATTAAGTATATCCACATTTATATTCTTGTCAGTTTTCATTCGTTCGATATTCGACGAAATGAAAACTAGTCTTATTTCTTCAGGCTAAAGGGTCTGGGTGTATATACGTAGTTTCATCCCAACACCTGCGCACTGCATCTCCAGGTTGTGTAAATTTTGGGTGTATGAAAATTCCTTGCGAGGGGCTATTATTAAAGTTACCTCACAAGAAGTCTCCATAAAAGCGATAATAATATTCTTGCAAACGTTTCTACAAAAATCCATTAGGACGCAAGATTTAATATTACAATATTCCTAGTATATAGTCATGAGAATATTTAATCTTCATTGCCTGGACATCTTTTTTTAAAAAAAGAATTCCTGTTTTCCATTTAAATATATTCACTAAATTTTAATTTTACGGATAATCACTTTCAAATCCAAATAAACTTTAGGATTATAGTTATTTGAAATTGCGGTCGTCCCTACTTTATAGAGTAGTACAAAATGTAATCGATTTTGCCAGCGCAGTGTATTTCCAAGTTGTGTAAGTTTCGGTGTTCAAATTCTTTGCGAGGGGCAATATTAATGGTACCTCACATGAAGACTTCGCAAAAGCGAGAATATCTTCCTTGCAAAAGATTCAACATAAATTCATTAAGAAGCAAGAGTTAACATTACAATATTCCAAGTACATAGTCAAGAGAATAGTTAATCAGCATTAACTGGACATCTACAATATAAAATTTCATTTTTTAATATAAATATATTCACAAAGTATTCAGTTTAAGGGATGTTTACTTTCAAATTCATTTTTCATTTCAAAAGTATAATTATTTGGAGCTGCGGATGTCACCATCTAAACAAGAATTGTAAGTGTTGAATATAATGAATGTCGCATTTGCTCAGCTGATCCTATTAGACTCTTGCACTCGTTAGACATCCAATACTTCGTTGCGTCAGAGGTATTTTTGC
Source organism: Lepisma saccharinum (assembly GCF_977018435.1). Lineage (NCBI taxonomy): Eukaryota > Metazoa > Arthropoda > Insecta > Zygentoma > Lepismatidae > Lepisma > Lepisma saccharinum. The sequence continues at coordinate 140,724,826 of NC_139230.1, forward strand.
ATCGAGATAAATCTCGAGATTCAAGTAAAAATTGGAAAAATGCAATCGAACAGTAACCATGGCCACCAGTAGTAACACACCGCCGTATACCAGGTTTTGTGCTCTTATGGCATATTTAAATTTTCGTGTTTTAATGTGATTGTAATGAGTTGAAATTCCTGGAATTGTGGGTGTGGTTTTGAGTATCGGGGAGGAATTTGCGTGTTTCCGGTGACGTTAATGAGTTGAAATTCCAGGAATTGTGGGTGTGGTTTTGGCTTTGATGTCGGAGACTGGAATGGGGGAGGGCGTGAGAGAAGAATTGTCTTTAATGGAATTGCTTTAAGGGATACAGATGGGGATCTGATTGAATGTGTTGACCTTGAGTGGTTATTGCTTTATTAGAAAAGAGATGGGGGAAACTCGTTAAACATGTTGACCTTGAGTGGAGAGGACGTGAGAAAGATATTTTCTGTGTAGAATAGAGGAAGAACAGAAGGAAAAGGAGTCGGAGAAGCCAGGTGCTAAGAAAGGGAATAGAGTAAAAAAGTTTATTTTTTGGAATAGACGGAGGTATACAGTGTACCTTGGAAGGAAGAAGATAGGAAAGGAACGTGGGCGTTGTATGCTCTGCGCAAAAAAATGCGCATAGAATATGGTGGTGACGCCAATCAGGAGGAAGGTATATAAAAGAAGAACATACCGTGTAGGTAGCATAACGTCTACAGATTCGCCACCAAAAGTACCTGTAGGTTTTGCAGATACAAAACGTCTACAGATTTGTCAGGAGAATTCGCAGCTAGGTTTTGCAGATTCGTCAGTTAAGTTTCACCGGATTGATCCAGGCAGGTATCTATGTTACAGTATTCGAAGGTGAGTAGATAATGGGTATTGTTTCCTGGGTGGTGAAATTTGTCGGCGGTATGGTCAGTATGAAAGCACACGATTCCTCGCCAGATGCTGTAACACCGCAAGGTCCACGACCATTGCCAACTCCTCCACGGTGACCACGATCGTCAATATTGTTAGAATTGACAACGGAAGAAGGGGTAAAAGAAAAACCGTACGTGAGTGTTCCTAGATATTTTACGGAACGCCAATTTCGCGGATTGTGGGAAGAGAAAAATGCAGCACAGCATAATTATGAAAAGGTGAAACGTGGCAGGAGAAACAATATCGACGGTAGAGGTGAAGCGTCGAGGAAAAGACAGTGTAATCCTCTGTACGGCTATACAGAGCGTTCTCCAAGCAACACAATGTGTCTCGCATATCCTGTGATGGTTTCTGGTTCCAAAAAAATGAAAAGCAGTAAAACAAAAATATTGGCAAGGAATAATACAAAATTGATAATTTTTGATAGCCCTGTAAGATACAGGGAATCTCTTTTGGTTACATTTTACAACATAGATTTTCTATCTGAAACATTCATGGAAATCGAGAGTAATGGTTTTCCTATCAGTATGCAGTTTGTTAAGAACCGCAGAACAGGTTTATTTGAGACACATTGCCAGCTCGAGAGAGGGCCTGTATACAGTCACTTACCGTACCGTGTAGCCGGTGAAGTGGCAGCTCAAGGGTATAATGCAGGACCATTTATTGTAGTCTTGGGAATTTCCTCGACAGAATGCATAAGTATAGAGACAGAATCCGAATTGAATTCTGAGTATGTGGATATAACAGACCTGCATGTGTCTCCTCCTTGTGTAGCCACAAAACATATAATGATGGCTGATGAAAAATTAAGCACTGGTGTACTGGTGTCGAATTGGCTCGGCACAAAAATTTAGAACAATTGTTGAATGAGGAAATTCCAGGGCTGTACAGGGTAGGATGCCACAAAAAATATGTGATTGTGGAATATTGCGATGTCGCAACGTTGATGCGGATATTCCGGAAATATTATCAGGAATCCGTGTCAACATTGGTAGAAATATTCCAATGGTTCCAGAGCAGTATGAATCTGGATGAGTTGGTAAACGAGGCATTAGGAATAAAAGGTTCTGCATTAAATTTGGAAGTATTGAATGAATATTGTGATAATCCATTGCGTCGTGAGGATGTAAGACAGAAATATATTTTTGTTTCCAGCATTCAAACTCGAACACCAGTTTGCGAGGAACAGAGGCCCCCCATCGTGAGTTTCCTGAGATAATAGAGGAAACAGATATATCAGAAGCCGAGAACGGGTCAACGTGAAAAGTAAGAAAATAATATATTACCTGTGTTGCCATATATTTTTATTCACTTTCTGATCCTGGAGATACGGGTATATCGGGTAACTCTTCTTCCTCTTCTTCCACTTCCTCTACATTGATATGTATTTCAACTTCCTCTTCTTGCTCTTCTCCCTCCTCCTCTACCTACTCTGCATCAAGGTCTATTAAGGGAGGGGATGGGGGAGAAGGAGGAGGATTCCCAGCCACATTCCGAAGCACATTAGGGGCCACCAAGAGCCGCAGGCGTTCGGCTCTCTCCTCACTTCTAGGACATATTCTGAAAAAAAATGATAACAGTTGAAATGATATTTATATATATACTAATGATAGTATATGATATCTACATATAATTCTGAAAATAATGATGTAAGGAATCAGTGAAATGACAGGTTACGGTTTTAAACTTCTGTTACATAAGTATATAATTCGGAAGAGAATGATGATTACCTTTCCTGCTGCTCTTCAACGGCGGCCAGGAACCTCCGTCGGATCTGGTAATGCCGCAAGAGAAATTCGTCCGCTTGGGCATAACCTCGACGGAGAAATTCGGCTAGCTCGATGCCGAATCCAAAGAAGTAATTTCGTAGCTCCTGGTACAGCAGCCCCTGTTTCTCCAGGAACGCGTTCATGATCGTCGTAAATTCTCTGGAGGTTGCTTCATCTTGCATATGTGCCTGCTGTTCAATGAATGCGGTAAAAAGAGTTACCCCGTTTTGTACCAGCTGTTGCTGAAAATAAATGTGTGTATGAATATTTAAGTATAAACAATATCGTTAAAAATAACTAATATATTTTCTATTTTCAGATGGCTACACTTCCATTAAGGTTCAGTTTATTGTATGGTGACGTAAAAGAGGAGACAGATGCCCTACCAGACAGACGAAATTTATGGAGCAAGGTGCATGGACGACAAGTAGAAAAGCATGTTGCTAGCTACGTGACGTTTTGCGAAGAAAACGGGTTGGCCGAAGATTTATTGAAGCAATTGGAACAAACGTGTAATGATTTCGTAGTACAGGTGAACACATTGGTTAAAATATTCAGCTTTATTATTGAGAAGAAAAGAAATGCGCCAGTGTTTGGTGATTTTGTAGAAAACATACAGAAAGAGCAATATGTACCTTCGCATTTATGTTTAAGAATCTGCTTTGAGATGATGGAACTATTTAAAGGTGTGAGGAATGAGAGGGCAGCAAATAAGAAAACTCGAGGAACGGAGAAAGAGATGGAGGAACAAATGGTGGAAATGTTAAAAAAAGAAAACTGAACGAATAAACTAACAATCACTAATATATTAACACCTGTTCAGTTTTCTGTTGCAAGTCGGAAATGTCCGTGACTGTACATATTGCATTTTGTATGATTACGGTTTATAACTGTAACAAGTATTGTAAAAATAGTTGATAGACATGTTCACAAATTAAAATGTACTTGATTGATTTGGTGTCTACTTTATGTACAGTAAAATTAATAAGAACTTGACCTACAGTTTAATGTGGGATCAGGGTATCGAACCCGAGACCCCTTCACCGCAATTCTAGAATGTATTTGTTCGAGACACTGATTTTGTGTGGGATTGTAGTGGTGTATCAAAATAAGTGAAGTTCCGATAATAAAATATATTATATACAGAAAAGTTGTTATGTTTTCAATATACATAGATATGAGGTACTTACAAAATTCCCGTTCTCCATTTTGATGTCCACACTGAGAATATCGGAGAAAATTACAATAAATTGAAGAAACAATGTTCTATGTATATTAAACCGTGGGATCATAAAGAGCAACATTAGTCGCGAACAACGAGGGGAAAGTTGTTTTCTGCAAGGACAATGTATCACTTCCTTATAGGATTAAAACACCTGCAGTCGTTGTCAGTATTTTTAAAAAAGTGTTTTCTAAGTAAACATGTGAGACCTTGGTCCATTTACAGCGGCTTTTTATTAGGAGCCTGCATACCAGATATGCTACCCATGAGAGTTTCTTATTACATTGTTATTCACACAGGCCGAGTGCCACAGGCCGGTTGCATGTGAAGGTTATGCAGCAAAGAGACTGCCCGGGGGGTTAATCTAAAGTCGTGAGTTAATTCACCAGAGGTTGCTCATATATATCCGGTTCTATAGTTTAAAATAGTGATGACACCGGCCAGATTTTATGTTCGATGTAAAGTTTAGGCGCATAAAGAGAGTACGCTTTATATACACTGAAAAGTTAATCGGTACAGAATCCATTTTATACACTGAGGCTGACAGGAAGCAGAATAAATCGAACCCCGCACCTGTGGGACAGGACCTACAGTGCGGATTGAACCGTTGTTTAAAGCTCGTTTCATGCACCGATAAGTTAATCGGGACAGATCCTCTTTTATGCACAGAGACTAATTGGTTGTAGATGTATGGAACCAGGGACCCTGAAGGGAGGACACACAGTGCGGATTGAACCGATGTTTAAAGTTTGTTTTATGCACCGATAGATTAATCGGGACAGAACCTCTTTTATGCATTGAGACTAATCGGGGGTAGGATGTATCGCACCCTGGACGGGACCTACAGTGCGGATTGAACCGTTGTTTAAAATTCGTTTTATGTACTTTTAGACCAATCGGGACAGAACCCTTTTATGCACTGAGACTAATCGGGTGTAGGATGTATCGAACTCTGTACAGGACCTACAGTGCGGATTGAACAGATGTTTGGAAGTCGCTTTATGCGCATGTTAGACTAATCTGGACAGAAACCCTTTTATGCACTGGGGCTAGTAGGTTAGACACACCTTCCATATACTCTATCAAAAGGTCGGAACGTAGTTATTTCGAATCTGCAATACTTTTGCTCTAGCTCAATTAGGGCCGGCAAGAGGGTCCCTTAAAATTTTCATGTGATATTTGTGTTTATATATATATATATATATATATATATATATATATATTTGAAATTTCAAATTCGAATATCTCGGCTCCTGATTCAAGTAGAGGGATGGTTCAACCGCCATTTTACTCAGAAAAACATGCTCTTTCATCCTCTTAGGTTCAGCGGTTTCCTGGTTTCTTTATTTCCGGTCGGAGACCCTTGATGTTACATTTAAATGAAATGTCTTGTCGTGCAGATTCCGAATCAGCAATTACTTTCGGTCTAGCTCAATTAGGGGAGGCAGGACGACTCCTTAAAGTTCTATGTTATATTTGTGTTTCTTGGACGTTTCCGGTGGCGGTAATGAGTTAAAATTCTTGGAATTTAGTGTGTGGATTTTTTTAAAGGGAAAACATAACGTCATTTTGTTGAACGTGTTCACCTTGAGTGGATAAAAGGAAATGAATTCTGGGAAAGACGGTTAACTATTTCCGAGAATTTTTTATATGCGGTTTGACAAATATAAATTGCAAAAGATCGTTGCATATTTTCGAGAAGTTGAAAACCGTTAGAAACGGATATACTCTAAATAACTGCTTGGCATGCTACCGTATATAAAGAACGGTGTTCTCTCCACACGGCAGTCTTCGTGAAATATTTATTGTAAGATCATGGATGTACAGTTATCCGCTGACGATATCTTAGTACTATATCGTGATGGATATTACACGACACCAAGGCAGTTGCGGGAAGTGTTGGTGAACATTGCGCAGAAAATCATCGCGGGAGAACGTATCTCCTTAGTCGAGGAGTATGACCGATTACTACGGACTGTGACAACTTTCGTACCAGAACTTTCCGGAGAATTGTGGAGACATATTCCCGAGCAGTCACCAGACCTGTCCTCGACACCCGATCCTGTACCCACAGTTACCAAGGAGAAGCAGAAAGCTGCATTTGACTCTGTTACACCATCAGGAACTTGAAGGAACGTTGTATCCAGATCACACCCGGAACCTCTGCCAGGACCGTAATGGAGACCTAATCCAGTACCAGAAGAAACCTCGAAAAAGACATCGTTCACCACTGTGCCCATTTCTATTTCGGATTATACGGAACGTAAAAAAAGTAGAAAAAGAAAACATGTACCGGTGATTGAACAAACTATCGGGAATATTATATTGTACAACATACACGAAAGTAACTATCCAAAATTTCGTTCTAAGGGACAGCAGGTAGAATTTAGTTTTACCCAACAACCCGCCAATGTCGATCCTCAATCATGGATTCACGAAGGGATCAAGAACCTACTTATTTATGTAAAAAAAGGTGCCAAGGACAGTGATAAAATCGGACTCACACTCTCTAATGTATCCGATGTGACAGTAAAAGACATATATGTAGGGTGGCGTAGATGTGATCAGCTGAAACCTGAAATGATTTGGGATATGTTGTCAAAAATTCTTAAGAGTGCTGAAACATTTTTGGTCACAGACCGTTTAATTTTAAGAGCGGACCTCGTTGATAGACCTGTTGGCGGTGGTGGTAAACGTGTATATTGTTTACCGACTTACATGGCAACCTCTGTGAAAAGAAGACTTGTTCGTGTGCGAAATAGAGATAAACCCTTGTGTTTGGTGGAAGCTCTAATTATCGGGAAGGCATATGCAGATCAAGATCCTGTCTATAAATCCTACAGGGACAGTTATAAACTACAGAAACCAGGATTTGAACTGATGCGTAAAGTCAGAGTGAACCTCACAACTGATACATGTATTGGGAGTGGTATTCCAGAACTCAGAAAATTCCAACAATATTTTACAGATTACAAAATAATTGTTTGCAACAATCTGAGAGATCCTAAAGACATTCTGTTTGAAGGACAAGTGCAAAATGTTTCTAAATTTATCCACCTTTTGTACGATGATGTTCAGCAACATTTTGATGTGATTGTGAACCTTGTTTCTGCATTTGTAGCACAACAGGAGTGTCCTGGGTGTAATGAGTTGATATTTGGCAAACCACACAGCCATTTATGCAAGCAGATGTGTTCCATGTGTCGTGCCAAACCGCCATGTGTACCCCCAAACGAATATTCTCAAAACATTTGAGGTATGCCATAGAACATTGAAGAACAGTGAGTGTTTCACCAGTCTTATTTCTACCCCGTTCCGAAATGGTACCGTTTGTAGTGAGATTCATCAGTGTCAAAAATGTTGCAGGATTGTATTAACAAATAACAGGTTCGAAAAGAAACATGATTGCAACAGCAGATATTGAAAAATGTGCAGACAGGTGAAACCCATCAACCATTTCTGATACATATCAATTCCAAAACCACAAAAACAATCCAAATTTTTCGATTTTGAATATTACACGGATATTCCGTACACAGAAAAAAACAATGCGTTTCTTCACGTACCTAACCTAACTGTGTTGCAAACAGCTTGCCATGGGTGTTAACTAGAAGGAGAGTTATCAGTGCCCTGTCGAGTTTGTGGAAAACGACAATAAATTTTCTGCGATGATCTTGTTGACACATTTTTATCATACCTGGAACTACAACACAAATTCAGTAACATCACTATTTGTGCGCACAATGCACGGGTGTACAATTCTACATTTCTGTTACGTAGAATGTTGGAAAGAGGGATGAAACCTAGAATTATTTTGAAGGGGACAAAAATCATGAACATGACGTACCAGAATTTACATTTCATCGATAGTTTAAATTATGTTCAATCAAATCTTGCAGGATTTTCCAAACTTTTTGGATTGCCAATTCAGAAAGGATATTATCCACATGTGTGGAATACCTACGAGCACAGAAATTACGTAGGAGAAATACCACCACCTTCAGCATACGGATATGACTACATGAAATCTGTGGCTGATCAAAACAAATTTATGATGTGGTACGAAAACGAGTGGAAGAAAATTTTTCCTTTCAACAACAAGGAACAACTAGTGGAATATTGTATCAAGGATGTGGCACTATTGCGACAGGGATGCTTAAAATTGAGACAGTATTTTATTAACATTAGCAAAATAGACATTTTCCAGAAGTGTATTACAATAGCATCCGTATGTTCATTAATCTACAGGCAACTGTTTATGCCTTGTAATAGTATAGGGATAATTCCTGAAGAAGAATATCAGCATGCCGACACAATGTCGAAGTCTGCCTTGAAATGGCTAACATATGTCGAAGAGTAAAATAACATCACCATCATCCATGGTGGAAAGATCCGTGAAAAAATTGTGTTGGGTGGACGTTTTAAAGTAGACGGCTTCCACGAAGAGACGCAAACCTGCTACGAATTTTTGGGGTGCTGGTTTCACGGATGTCCACGGTGTATATCCACCAACAGAAGTGTGTATCCCGAGTACGATAACCAGAATAGCAAAGAAGAAGAAGAAGAAGAAAAAGAAGAAAATGAAGCTGGAGGTAATAGTGGTCAACGGAGTAGAACAGAGAATAATAAATACGTCAACCGTGTGAACACGGTATGAAACAACATGTCGCAGAATCAGTGTTCTACAGTCTGAAGGTTACAATGTTGATAGCATGTGGTAGTTTGACTTTAAGAAGATATTACAATCCGACCCACTACTTGAGAAATACTTAACAACACATCCTGTTGTACAATGCACACCTTTAAATCCACGGGATGCATTATATGGAGGGAGAGTAGAGACTATCAGAACCTATTATAAAGTCAAGGAAAATGAACAGTTGAAATACTACTATTTTACTAGTCTTTACCCCTATGTCAACAAATACTGTGTCTATCCAATAGGACATCCTACCATCTTTCTTGAAGATTCCATCCCTCCTGTATCGGAAATATTAACTATGGAAAAGTTAATCAAGTGTACTGTTCTTCCACCTCAAACACGCTTCTCCACCCTGTTTTACCTATAAAAATTAACAGCAGACAAATGTTTGTTCTGTGCAAAGAATGTGGATTACAACTAAAGTGTGAAGGTACCTGTCAACATTCTATAGAACAACGTGCACCGACTGGGATGTGGTTGATAGCAGACGTTCGTAAAGCCTGCACTTTAGGCTACATCGTACTATCGGTATCAGAAGTGTGGAAGTATGAAACAAATGTGTACAACCCTATCACCAAATCCGGTGTCCTGTTTATACACACGTTTACCACCACCGCCAACAGGTATATCAACGTGGTCCACTCTTAAAATTAAACGGTCGGTGACCAAAAATGTTTTAGCACTCGGAAGCACTCTACCTCTGTTTCATTCTCATCGTCGTTGTACACCTACGTAATTTCTGCCTTTTACAGTAGATAGAATCTACTGTTATCAATTTTAGTACTCTACAGTGTCTGTCAGAAATCTACTCAAAATCAATGATTTCCTACTGAACACTTTCAGTAGGCCTAATGTGTAATTACAGTTGAGGAACTACAAGTGAAATATTCTCTTCAGTACTACATGTAACGTTGAATGTAGTGTGTTTGAATTTGAATTTGAATTCAAAATTTTGTTTGCGTCAGCACTTAGGCTATTTTGCACCTGTCACTTTATACGGGGTTTAGCCCCTTACCAGAAATAAAATAACATACTGTAACGTCGTGTTGTAACTAAAATATTCTGAATTCGGTTAAAAGCTGATGCTGTAAAGAGGCACTCAGCTCCCACAAGGACCAAACACAGGACAACACAGAAAATAATACAGGCCATGGGGCCAGTCGCCACAGCCTTATCCGTCTGCAAACTGAAGTACAGGGTGTACTACGTGGAAGCAACAATTGGGTGTCCTTCATAAGTCATCCCTTAGACCCTTGTAGTGTGTTTAGCTCAGCATGATAGCTGCAAATGTAACTTTTTATTCCTCCTGATTAACAATTTGTTTTTATATCTATTTAAAATCTAAACCAACCTCACTTTCATGTAGTACACCCTGAACTGCATTTTGCAGACTGACGAGGCTCTGGTGACTGGACCTACTGTTAGTATAATCTTCGTAGACTGTGTGTGTTATCCTATGTTTTATCTTGTTTGTGCTGACTGTCCCTTTACAGCCTCAGCTTTTAAACCAGGTAAGGATATTTTAGTTTTCAGACAAGCTTTTATTTTTGTCATGATAAGGGGCTGGGCCCCGTATAGCGTGACAGGTGCACACAAATTGTAATTCAAATTTAAAAAATCTTAACATAAATTTCAAAACACCTATTGATCTACTGAAACCAGTACAGTAGAGAAACTGCAAGTGAAAATAATTTATTCAGTATAGTGTATAATATGAGATAGGTTTGGAAGTTAAGAAAGAGAAAACTAAATATATGCTTACAGGCCGAAACCGGGGTGCACGGCTTTGCGCCAATCACTCTGGAAAATGGTTTGGTTTTGCGCCAATAATTACCGGATCCTTATCTTTCCGTACATGGTTTTGCGCCACTACAGAAAATCGTAATTCAATGACTTCGGTTGGCAAGCATGATTTTAAACAGGCTGCGGACTGTCACCGAGATGGCGTGGTTAAAAATTATGCACCACCAACCATAAGTATACAAAATTGCACTTGTCAAACTGCAGTCTCTTACAATGGAACCTTTGTGGCATGTGAGATCAATTTCACGTAATGCATGCGTGAAATTGTTTTGCGATATTATATTGATCAATGTAAGATTCAATTTTGAGGTATTTTTCTCTTAAAACGCTCCTCTTACGAGCGGGTTTTTCGAGGCCATTTATTTTAAGGTAAGTGTCGGTCTGGAGGTTAATCAATGCATGTACAAATTTGAAAATATCAGGATAGTTGGTGTAAAACATGGCATTCAGTTTACTGTGAAAGGCTTCACATGCATTTGTTGTGTGATAGGCCGAGGCAGAAAAATCTGCCCATATGTGTGGAGGGTACGTAGAATCTTCTGCAATATAGTTTTCTACCAAATAATCACAGAACTTTGTAATTTTCTCATCTGATGGCTTATCTTCGAACATGTCAATTGCGAAGCAATCAGAGACATCATGGGGAGGTAAGTAAGACAAACCAAAAATATAATTGAGCCATTTACCTTCGGGACCTCTTTCCTTGTAGATTTTCGAAAGACCTAGGTTTTTCATTTTTCGCCACCAGGCTTGGCATAGGTGAAACACAGGGAGGTAGACGAAAGCCACGATCAGTCGTTGCCCTTAAGAGACAGGATTGCCAACCTATACAATTCTTAGCTCGGCTAGACATTCAAGAGTGGCGGAAAACATTCTTGGCGCAAAAGATACTGTGGCACTAATATTTACAATTTGTTCATTGGCGCAAAACACGCGATTTTGGCGCAAATGCATTGCACCCCCGAAACCAATCTAATTATTGATAACAACTCGTATGAACCAATGTCCAAATTCACATACTTAGGAGTAATATTAACAAATGAAAATGATATTAAAGAGGAAATAAAAAGTAGGCTTAATTCAGGACATGCATGTTACTTCTCTCTTCATAAACTTTTGTCTTCTCGTTTAATATCTAAGAAACTAAAAGTTAAAATATACAAAACAGTAACTTTGCCTGTAGTATTATATGGATGTGAAACGTGGTCCCTTACATTGAAAGAGGAACATAAATTTAGAGTATTTGAAAATAAGATCCTTAGGAAACTATTTGGACCTAAAAGGGATGAGGAGACAGGTGAGTGGAGAAGGCTACATAATTTAGAAGTACATAATTTGTAATCATGTCCAGATATTATTAGAATAATTAAATCAAGAAGACTTAGGTGGGCAGACCATGTAGCATGAATGGGAGAGGAAAGAGGAGTTTACAGGATTCTTGTTGGGAAAGTTGATGGTGAGAGACCTGTAGGAAGGCCAAGACGAAGATGGAGGGACAACGTTGAGATGGACCTAAAGAAAATCGGTAGATATGGAAAAGAGAATATAGATTTTGCTCAAGATAGGGACAGGTGGAAGGCCTGTGTAGCTGCAGCCATGAACCTTCGGGTTTAAGAAGGCTAGAGAGTTAGTTAGTGTATAATATATTAAGCTTAATATTTTGGCTGTAAATATTAATTTCAATCCCAATTAATATTTTTTGTATTTATATCTGTTTGAAAATCTGAACACAGTAGATGTTTCAAAAAACCTATTGATCTACTGAAAACAGTAGACAAAACTTTCAGAGGAGTGAGTAGAAAAGAGACATGAAATAATACCCAATGAAGTCAACCATTATGAATTTATGTTACATACATTTTTATTTGACTTTCCAAAACCTAGGAGCTCGAAATAATACATGGCATGCGATTTACTAGACAGTCTGCTTTTCTGTGATTGATTCGTCGTGCCCAGTCGTGGATTACTACCGTTCAAGGTAAAAGGGGAAGGGGAAGAAATCCACCACAGTACCATGAGGTATGAAGTAACATGTTCACAGGCATCGAATACGACTGATAAGGGTTCACCTGACCTTGCAATGTAGGAAACAAGTTTCACGCTGATTTCCAGAATGCAAATACGCGGTGGCTGTGGCTAAAACTGGAACTAACAGTGGAATGAGAAAAATGTTTGTAACATTTAACAATGCCATTTGACATTTACAAAATATGAGATATGTAGACTTCGATTTATTTATTATTGTAGACTGTAGAGAATATCTTGCCACGAAAGTCAAGTTCTAAATTGCAGACATCAAAATCTACCCAAGGTTTTAAAATAAATTTGTGATTGACAGCAGATAGGTTAATAAGGTTTACAAGATTGCTAACGACTCTTAAGACAAAAGTTTAACGAAGGTTTTTGACTGAGAAAATGGTGAAGATCGAAGGTTCGAATCTCTTATATAACCGGATATTTTTTCCACTAATGTTTGGTGCGTAATAGAATTAATGTATTGTCGAAATTTATAAGAAACAAGATATGAAAACTCTCTTCCTCCGTGGCGGTGCGGTCTAAGACTCTGTGCTTTGGACTCCGACTGCAGCGGGACGGCATGGATTCGAGTCGTCCTGGGTTCTCGGCCCGTTATGTGTATTGGACCGGTGGCTACGAGTTACTGGTGTAACTCGGTTTCAGATATCTTCTATAACGGCTGAGGGTTCGACGTGCTGACCAACGTCATCTCGTTGCCAGTTGAACATCTCGACACCTCTAGGTAGGATTGTGGAAGGAAGAGATGGGAGATAGCCCAAGGCCCTTCGAAGTTTTAAAATATGAAAACTATTCCTTCCTTAAACCAAATTTCTCGTCATTGTCGCGTGAGATTTTTTCAGTATGACTCCTGCAATACTCATTAGTTCCTAAGTGAGATAATGAGATAGACAGAGAGATATTAAAATAAGAGTTCACTGTTTAAAAAATAAGCATTAACACATTTTTATATCCACATACCTCTTTACAAATTCCTGAGCACGTCACTACAAATGAACCAATCTAGTGCACACTAGAGCCTTGGCTTATCAATACCTATAGGGTATCCTACAAATACAGTGAAACCACAACCTCAATTTTCGAAGCTGTAACCTCTCCATGTAAAACGATTGCGTCGTAAATATAGTAGATTTTGCTTAAATGTTTAGTGACATTCATACCACCTTAATTTCATTTGCTGGAAAGGAGCGTTTGGGTGTGTTGTTTATAAAGAGGCGGGAAGGGATTATATTTCTAATTCACATTGAGCGAATTGGGCATAACTTATAATCATAATCATGCCGTATGAAGGAATGAACTCGTGGGGTAGTGGTTATCGCACTGGGTTGTCACCCTAATGGTCATAGATTCAAATCCCCACTGTGGCAAGAACTTTTCATAAGCTTCATTCATTCCCATTGTTACTATTTGAATTAGTCTTCTTTGAAACTAACAACGAAAGATTATACAATTAACTCTCTCTCTTTCAAAATGGTAATATGAGGACAGGTTTCTTATTATAAGAATTAGTAATTTTAGTGGTCTCAACGCATTTAAAATCCAAAATACTAGGTCGACGTTATTTTCCTACTAAATTCTATGTCCACTATATGAACAGATAGGTTAATCGGGCCTGGACCTATAGTTTAAAGTGAGATACGAACCACTATGTGTCTCCACTTGTTATCCTGCACTGAACTTAAACAAACAGCTCCCCGCCCCCATTTGTAAAACAAATTTATATGATAATCATTATTGATTTGATTGTTTTTATTACTGAACGTCAAATAAAACATTTTCTACAATCACCTCTTCGTCCCATCTCTTCCAATATCTTTCTGTCCCTCTCTTTCCCCTCTTCCTCCTCCACTCAAATGTATCAAGATAAATATTTTCTTAGGTTTGTATGTGTATAAATATAAAATTAAATACCCCCAAAAATACTATTTATTTTCTACCCTCCGTCACCCTATCCCATTCCCACATTCATTATTATTGGCGTTCGCCAGACCATAGTGGTAATATATCGAGGTCTTGTAATCAGTATGTCCTTTTCCGAGTTCCAGTCAGGTCGCATAATGTTTCTGATTCCAATTTAAATGTATCCCGAGTCGTGATTAGTCGATGTGTGCAAAAAGTGATGATGTGTGTATTTTCTTTCAGCTGTGGTTCCCTCTTTCAGCGAAAAATAACGAATTAACCTAATCGTTAACTTAACAAATAAAAATGCATCTCTAAATTAATTAATGAAAACTAATATTACACCCAAACCACTATTTTATCGTAAATGTAAATGAAATGTCATCTCAATTAGCGAAAACAATGTGAAAATTGTTTTAATGAGTGATATATGATTGTCAAACACATACATGAATACATATATTAAGTTCGTTAGATCGTGAGTCACGCCTCCTGCTCCTCCGCATCGAACTTCACTCTGATTGGAGGATCATATATTTCACAACATTTCGTTGTTTCAGATCTACCAACATAATTCCTTAAGACGTTGGACTTAGAAAAATTCCATGCGACAAATTTTTCTAACATGACTGTACCAATTCACGTTCTAACAGGAATAGACATTCGACTTCTTTCAAGAGACATTTACCTTTCTTGCACGTGTTGAAAAAATTCACCTACCAAACTCAGTGAATCGTTATTTAAAAGTGCTCCGAAAAAGACAATTCGTTTCATCAGCGAATGCTGTCTGAACGTTTTTTAAAGGGAACGTGAAAATTAAACCATCCACAAAACGTCGTCTGACACCTTACAAAACGGTCTTACGCAACCTCGTAAACCCGAAAGTGAACATCGAAAAACGAAGAAAACTTCTTGTTCAGAAAGGAGGGTTTCTACCCATGCTTCTAGGCTCTTTGTTATCGGGTCTTCTCAGTACTTCTCGGTACTTCATTCTTACAAAAAAATGATCGTTGTTTCACCGGAACAGTTAGCACGTATTCGTCTGTATCTCAAAAGTTATCTGTTCTAGATAAGAAAATGGATGATATTCTATAAATGAGAAATAATACAGACGATCAAAAATGGCATCTTTTCAGAAAGGAACTTCTATTTTTTTTTTCTACTACTATATTCTTCTATTTCACCAAAATCGACGTATTTCCCTCCAAACCTGGCAGAGATATTACCCCGTAATACACGTCATCAGTTACAAAATATCATTGATGAGTACCAATCTACGGCACAACATTTGATAGACGAACGTCAGGGAAAAACACTTCCGGATCCGAAGACGTTGAAGTTCTCATCGTCGCCAACGGTAACCCCTGGACCGTCTCGTCGACAGAAACAGAAGAAGAAGAAAGCAACCGTCCGCGGTTCCAGATAACTACACCTTTTCTGAGAACACCTGACGCACACAAGCTAGTTCCTCTGAGAAAAAGCCGTAGACAGAGAGATCTGTCATGGGAGTCCCTAAGTTAAAACACGCTAAAATTCTCACCAAAACATATTACGATCCCCGACACCATGCATCATTTTCATCGGTAGATCGTATATGGAACACCATACGGGATAAAAATATATCCCGCAATACTGTGAAAAAATGGTTGATGCACCAGGAAACGTACACTGTCCACAAACCGGCGAGAAAAAGATTCCCTTGAAATCATTACAATGTGTGGAACATAGACATGCTTTGGGAAGCTGATCTCAACGACTTGACATCGATACAAAAACATAACGATGGATACAGATATCTTCTAACAGTGATCGATGTATTTTCAAAATATGCCTTTGCATTGCCGACAAAAAATAAAAAAGCAAGGCGGTAACCGAAGCTTTCAAAACTATTTTCGGACAAAGCAGACGAAAACCTGTCACACTACAGACCGACCAAGGAACAGAATTCACGAATTTTACATTCAAGAAATTTTTAAAAAATGAACATGTAAAATTTTCAACTGCTTCAAATTATCCTGTGAAAGCAAGTGTAGTGGAAGTCGGATTAGCAGAACTACATTATTCAACTCTATACGATAATATTTTGGAAACGGATTCTGGTACTTTAACTTTTCCCGTTCGGACATATGCAAATGCTGAGGACCTGATCTCTTAGATCACCGAATCCCTCCCCGATAACCTGGAAATACGGAGATCCCTTCTCGAGAAATTCTGGCATTTTTGTTTTAACCGCAATGGGACTCGTCGGGGTCTTCTGTTGCTACGGATGGTGGGTAAGGCGGGTACTCTATATTAACGAACAACCATTTTATTTTCCTGCAACAACATATACAATAGAGGATTTGATTCATTTCCTGAAAACAAACCCGGCTAACGTCGCTGTTCCTATTCATCTCAGGTTTTTCTTCAAAGAGGCTGTGTACACACATCTGTCTGTGAAAGGGGTTCCAAAGCCTGAATCTGGCGGTGCTCCAACAAATACTGTTTCTCCCATAGATGAGACTGATGACTATGGTCAATTTCGATATGACATATTGAAATTATTTATTCTACGCACGCAGTGTCCAATAACGTTGTGGATAAAAAACCCTTAATATTAATTTACTCAGATCTTGTGAAACAGCAATTGGTCGGAGGAGAAATGATACGTTTTCTACGTCTTACCACAAAAACGATATTCGGAAACAGATACATTTTGCACAGTGCCCGTAGCCCCTCATACATTCAGCCCGATTCAATACGTTTCTCTGGATATAGGTCCTTTCGAAACAATCGAAATTGCGTTGTACGATAGAAAAGGAAATTTTCTGCCTTTGAGAAACGTTTCCGTACCCACCATTGCTGTTTTACATTTTCGTAGAAAAGCAAAGTCCTTTTAAAGAAGCAGTAAGCTGTTATTTTTCTTAGTCTATTCTGAAAAGTGGATGAATCACCATGAATTCGCAGACCGAATATTACAGTAATCAAATCCGTGGAGGGATTGAACCCATCTACCGTTCAAGTAGAATTCAAAAAGGGAGAGGATTGGGTTGTCTTTTCGAAGGACTCTTTATAATGGTGAAACCTCTACTCTGGAGTGGTGCAAAAACAATCGGAAAAGAAGCTTTAAAAGCAGGCGCTAACATTATCACGGATATTGCAACAACCCAACAAGCTCCGAAAACTATAGTTCGTCAACGGGTACGTGAAGCGGGCCAAAATCTTCAAAGTAAAGAACAACGGAAAATCGACTCTCTGGTAGGTTCCGGTATAAGAACAAAACCTGCAACAAAAATTGATCAGTTGATGATAAAACGTTCATCCAACCGTATTAGAACGGTCCGTAAAAAACGCGTATATAAAGCACAAAGGAAAAAATCTACAAAATCTAGGACAACACGTAAAAGAAAAATCAAACAAAAGGCCGCAGGAAAAGATATTAATGATGGAGGATAACACATGCATGATCTCGCAGTTCGACCTCTTCCGGAAAAAGCCTATTCAGCAAAATGTCGAAAATACTTACACGGTCGCCTACAAACCTATTGCTTCCATCGATAATCAGATGCCACAGTCAGATTTATCGTCGACCTGCCTCACTATTATTATTATTCTATCCTTAGCCGTGAAAAATGTGTTTAATCAAGGTGTTGAGTGTTTTTATTTGTATGTACATATATTTGATCTGCCAAGCCAACGGGAGAAAGGGAGGAATTAGCGAGTCTGACGGACGAGCACCAGAAAGGTCATGTTTTGGGTCTGAAACTTAGGAAATTCGACCTTAACGACAACCATTCAAATATCTCTGGTTCTAGCAGCCGGACTGAAGTGAAACTTTTACCGGCGCAGCAACATGTATGCAAGAACGGATGTGTGGAGATTCGTCGCAATCAAGCAAGAATTACGGATGCCAGATCGAATTGGCTATAATCGATCAGTTTATGGACACAGATTGCAGTTGAGCTGTCGGCGCCGGGCTGGCCCGCACTTAATCCGTACGTACCCTACCAGACCACGCTCTGTCCAGGCTGGGAGACAATGGAGCGAAGAGGAATGACCTCGTGGGAAGCGTAGCCTCAACGACTGTCAAGCGTTCTTTTTTAAAATCCGCGTAAAACGAAAGGACCTGCCATTTCGACACACAGTTTTACCGCGAGTTCCAAGGAGAGCACATCCGAACGTTGAGACTAACATTGTGCCGACTCGTCGTGTGTTGTTACCTTTTGGTGAGGACGAGCGGAACTGCGCCAGCCTATTGTAGTCGACCGAGCGAGATTGTGAGGAGTGGCTGTACGCGAGATTTTTGTCCATTTCGTGAAGTGAAACGCTCATAAGCATGGCCGGCTGACTGTAGAAGAGAGGAGGAGGGCCACCCTTGGTGCGCCCCGATGCCAGACGAGACACCACGACGAATGCCTACATCATGCCGAAAACCCGAGCTACGCCGCCTGATGCCTACCAGCCGCCACAGAGAGGGAGAGAGATGTCGAACGCTGCCATATCGACGTCCCGACGCTTAAGATCGTCCGACGGTGATGGAGAAGACGCCGACGACCCATGAACTACCGCCCGCCGCCCAGATGCGACGTCCGAATCACGCCTAACCACGGAGATGCTCACCGACCCCGAGAGGAAGAGACGCCGAGGCCCTTGACGTTCTTCGAGCGACGCCGACGACCCATCGTAACTGATCCGCTGAGGAACCAGATGCATGAACGCTCTTCATCTTCTCGTCGTCGTGATCGAAGAAGAATAGGAAAACCTTTCGTGTGCATACTAAGTGATTTTAATCGCCCGCGAAGACACCAGGATGCGCCGTGGAACCAGAGAGATGGTAACGTATTCATCTGTATGAATGTCAACACGTACCGGCTCGATTGATATTTAGAGAACACCCTAGAAATTCGTTGATGTTTTGAAAACGCCCACACAACTCGACACTTCGTATCAGACTCCCGTTGCGCTTAATATTTGTATTTATTTGTCTCAGGTCAATTTTACTCATTTCTTGTGATTTTTAATGTTCTTAAATTCACTGTTGTTTGTGCTCCTTTTGGATTGATTGAAGTGCTTACTGCTAGAGTAAAGCGCCGCCCGCTTAATTGTTTTATCTATTTGAGGTTTGTTCAGTTTAATATGTGTCAGCGCTGCGTCGCTGCTAGCTACATCAGGTGATTATGGTTAAAGTATTTGCCTGGTAATATTATTTGCTCGTCGCGGCGAAGTGTTGAAGTCCCGCCCGTTAGATAGTATATGTTAGCGTCACTCAACGGAGGTTATTGTTATGTTTAGGACTACGTGAGGCCAAGTAAAAGGAAAAACGTCAGCCCACGTGAGCGTAATTCCCGTTTCTTTTTATTTTTTATGTTAATTTGGGCAATATCATTTCATACGTATGTCGCTACCCGTGATTTTCAGGTATGCAGCTAGCCGCTTCCTGGCTACAGGTTAAAGTCTGGTAATCAAAAGTATATGTGTTTTTGTTTGATATGGCTAATCGCTATGCACTGTTGGTCACCGCCCCTATACACGAACTCAACCTGGACCGTTAGCACTTTCACTTGTCCGAGGGAGATTTTGCCGCCTGCTTCTAGGTAGTGGTAGTTTTTGTTTTCCCGGGCAAGGGAGTGCGTTTACACAGAGTATAATCCAGTTTGTCATACCAGGGGCAGGAACCGATTTTCTCGATCTTGCATCTGCCTATCTCCGTCTGGAAACACAAATGGTCAAACAGGATGGAAGTCCCATGAGTGCTTCCGAAACCGAGAATGCGCTAACAAAAAACTGTCGGGTTACAAATTATCTTCTCACAATGTACAACGACTCTCAACGGCATTGCTGTAACAACAGCCGATAAAAATTATGCATATAAATCATACTTCGAAGCAGCTATCAATTACGGTAGCGATGCTGCAAACACACATCTCACAAATGCGTTGTGGTATTTGGACACACCTGAACATCAAGATTACCAGGAAAAACCTTTTCCAGTATGTTCCGACAACCAGAAATTCTACGGAAGTGTCAGCCGTAGTCGAACTCATGGGAAAACTTCACATAGATTTCTTCCACCAGTACGTATCGATTTAGCGAGGTCACGTGACGATTTTTACATCTGGGGGACCAGACTTCACCTACAGTAAGAATAAAAAATTTAAAGGCGTTTAATAAATCACGTCATTCCTACTCCTACCACTAGTTTGGCCATAGACAGAGCACTCTCTTACGCTCCTGCTCATTATCCGTTTACCAGATGCGTCATCAATGCTTATTCTTACGTCGCTGGAACGCAGCAGATTTCGATCGATAAAGCTTTTAAAGATCCTTTTCTGAATGGGATCCACCGCCAGCTTTGTCGGAGACTGTAGGAAAAATCCGTTTGACTTTAGAAGTTATAACCTATCTTCTTTCCACCTTGTGAAAAATGGAGAACTTGTACCTTCCGAACCATTGCGGATCACCACAGAAGGAAATAGCGGTTTGATAACACGTGCCTATCAAACTCTATTTTCCGGTACAGGCATTCACCACAGCAATTACGGACACCAGATCACATGGAAAATGTTCGAGAACGGATATTTTTTTCTGATTTAAGACATAACACCAGACTCTTCAGGAAACGACACGGACACAAGTCTCCAGAAACAGGGAGACGAGATGCAATTTTCTCCCCAGTTATCGGAAAATATAACATGCCTTTTATATGCTGAATTCGAATCTGCAGTAGATATACCAAAAGACAGACGTGTCATCGTCCATCAGTGATGCCGAGTTTTCTATAAATATGTGTGCTTGTATTTCTAGCTCGCAGTGTTATCGAAGTTGCTCTGATGCACGCATTATACTACCTACGATGGGAAACTCATTGAACTGATAACCAGCTTCTTTGGCAGTAGCAACTGTCACACCGGTTGACAAGCATTCGTCCACCCGAATGTTAGACGTATTTCACCCTGAGGGTATAAAATAACCGAAGACTAACGTCTTATTATACATTTTCGACTACATAAGCAGCATTAACACGTCGCGGATCAGACAGATTCTATCTCGTAACTGTTAAACCAAGAACATTTACTACGGTGTTTACCCGAGAGATCTTCTACCTCGGACGTTTCCTACCCCAGCCTTGATAATCGCAAACACCAAAAATTCCGACTCCCCGGGTATACACTGGGTGGCCTTCTATTTTGACAAAAACAATGTGGCTGAATATTTCGATTCATACGGATTTCATCTTTCTATCAAGAATTCGTAACTTTCCTGAATCGTCATTCCTTGGTTTGGACGTACAACAACATGCCCTTACAGGAGGTATCGGCCACGACATGCGGACATTACTGTTGCGTGTATGCTTATTACAAGGCACGTCATGTTACAATCAAGGATTTCATTAAAACATTTCCACCAGGTGTCAGTCAAGATGGATATATCCTACACCGTTTCCGTCAGATCTTAAAATGTTTACCACATTCCACGTGCCCCAGAGGGGAACAAGTGTGTTGTTCTATCCACAAGATCAGGGCTTGTGTCATGAAAAAATCTATATAAAAGTGTGCTGCTCTATCTTTCTATGTGTCATCGAGACAGCTCTAGTAAAAACATCATGGAACCTACTGCGGATTCTACAATGGAAAAACACAACAAACTTGTGAAACGTATGACCCAACAGGATGATGCTTACAAACGAAAAACTCGTTAACATGTGCAACCCATCAAAATCGAAACTGTCGCTATCAAGAACGAAACAGTGGACGAGGGAATGGATTTGACTACGGACTGTGATTTCATTAAAAGACGTAGGGAAATAGGTTTTTCTACAGATGTAAACGAGTGTCCTGAACTACACGACGTAGATTCATGTTTAGATCTCTATCTTGCAAACACATATTTTCTGAACAAAGAAAATAAAACAAGTACGTGGCAATAGGATTCGAAAAGCAATCCCCTTTCAATTTAGTGTGGGAGTTTTCGCAACAGGGAAGATCACTTGTACGGATCGATTCTAAACAAATTAGAGAACTGTGTGCTTTGAAATCTGACTTACTAAATTAAGTTGAAACAGGTCGACGATTCTCTTATATGTTTACCTTAAATATCACCGTCAGTGGTGTAAATTTTTTCGGGAAACGTTGTATCTCGATGTATCAACATCATTCACCAGTTGCTTTTATTTTCACAGCCTCTGAACTACACTTATTTTTGTGTAAACTTTTTAGACCTCTGCAAAAATTAATGAATAAACGGTATCATAAATTACAACCCCAAAGGGAGGCTTTTGTATATTGTATCATAATAAATATGGTTTCAGAAAGAAAAGAAGTACCCAATTTAATGATTTATTTCTATGCTCCTTGGTACAACGAATTGATGATTGAAATATATCTTCAGAACAATCTTGGTCACACATTGACATTGTAAATAAGTTCTGTTACTTTTATGTATTTGATTTTGTCGATTATCCATTTGTATTTCATATTGAGCCATTGTTATTTTATGTATTGTAAATCAACCAATGTTCTTTTATCTATTGTAACCCCAGGTATTGTAAAATATCCATTCTGATATTGTAAAAATATATTAATGATTGTAAATAAAACATTTGTTTATTTTCAAAAAAAAATATTTCTTGTACTTATTACAATAGAAACTGTATATCATCCAGACATATTCAACTGCACAGGTTTTTTTTTTTTTACATTTTCATATTTGCTATGATCTTTGCATCTTCCTGAAGTCTTTTTCACACTATCCAATTTTGTACGTTCAAGTTCTTCGATGTTACGTACGGAGATTTTACCGATACGTTTATCTCCAAGTAATTTTTCCAAAGATTTTACTTTCTCCGTAACTTTGACGTACACTTCCTGATTCACAAGCACAAAATATAAAAAGTCTCCTAATTTCTCATACGGTAGCTACCCATCTCCCCAGTGGAGACCGTGTTTCTTGGCACGGAGCCAGTAATCACTCGGCAATACTTTTCACTCAAAAAGTATAAACCATATGGAGATTTTACTAAACAGTCAAATTCATTGTCGAAAGGAAATTTTAAAATTCCGACTTCTTTCCACACAAATTCTCCTTCTGCTCCTCGAAGACCCTGAACGTCCAAAAAACAAACATCCATTTTGTTCAACAGGTGAAAACAGTCAACGTATCTTCAGTGCAACCCCGGCACACGGCACACTTGTCCAAATGAAAAGCACGGGATCCGCAGGAAACAAAATGTCGACACTGAAGAATTACAACACTGCATGGATTCTCAAAAGATATATCGCACACTGTCACAGAATCCACACTAGGTTCATCGGACGTTTGAGGTTCTACACTGTCGCAATACTTGTGACTCTTTCAGTTACGATGTAACGCCGCAACACTCTGTATAATAGGACAATGGGGTATCAACAGGTAATGTCCTAGAATCGGACAATCTTTGGATGTCCACTCGCAAAGTCCGTACGAACAATGAAAGCACAATACCCTGTCGCTAAAGCCTGAATAGTAAAATCCTGCATTAACTAATTCTTCCGGAGTCTGACGAAATCCTATAGGCCACTTTCTGAACGTTCTATATCTCGAATTGACTGATAGGAAATTGATGACATACGGTTCGGGGCGAGTCCAGCAATCGTGGTAAGTAAACACTCTCATACGACGTAAATCTTGTGTTCTTTCTATTTATACCTTCTTTTTTCTACGTCACGTTTTCGTTAAACATATTTAAGCAATTTAATTTCTACCCATTTCAAACACACCGCTCAACAATTCCGAGAATTTCATAAGAGTTCCCTTTTCTTCTCAACCGTCATCTTCTTTTCAATTAACGACCGACAAAACTCTCACGGTTTCCAGGAACTTCTAAAATAAGAAGAAAAACACGTTTTACACGTTAAAAATGTTTTCCGCTCCCCCCCACCCCAGAAAACATACTCAAATCCACTTCCAAGAATTTCAACTGGTTAAGGTCACAATAAACACGCACATTCAGAACAAATATGCCTCAGGCTTCCCCGGCGCTTTTTTCTTTTTGTTCTTCCTCCATCGTATCCTACACAGGAAACATCTTTCACACGTCTTCTCCACACAAGGTCAACATGTTTAACGAGGTTCCCCAATATCCTTTCTCATAAACCAATTACTCTACCGACCACTCTTCCCCCACCCCATTCCAGTCTCCCACATCAAAGCCAAAATCATACCCACAATTCCAGGAATTTCAACTCATTAAAATCACCTTAAAACACGAACATTTAAATATGCCCTCAGGGCACAAAACCTGGTATACGGCGGTGTGTTTCTACTCCACCCATTTCCGTTATCAAATATTTGCGTGCAAATGTACATATTATAAGATGAATTCACCATCATCCGAGGAAGAAATACGGACATAATCTAGGATGTCCATGCTAAATTGACGAAATTGAACATTTTCGGACCATGATCGAGCTTCAGAAAGATACAAAAAGCAAGAATGATCTCGAGTTTTAATCCTCCGTAACACGCGGGGCGGCACTGAGTGAAATCTCTTTTTAAAATTTTGAATCTTTTTTTTACGAGCACAATAATGGCCGAGAAAACACTAGGAACCCTATCTACACAATTCCCAATGAAACATGCAGGCGTCGGTGCCTCTATTCAGGCGTTCTTTCCGTTGTTTACACGCCTCTGAAATGACCGGTTTGTCATTGGCGGCACTCAGTAACGGGCGCGGAAATTTTCCTACTGTAAACCACAGCATCCCAGCCATGAATTTGGCGGAAAAAAGTATAACACGACCGCACAACGTTCGTAATGCAAATTATTTATATGCAGAAACCATTGCAGCACCCATACGAAATGTCGGAGTTGTCAAAATAACGACATTGGAAAGTGACAACATTGGTTTCTCAAATTTTACTCAGTATGTCTACTCGTAAGAGTACGAGAAACAAATTGAATAGTCAGGTTTAAGAATATGATAAAATAGTAAATTTGATTGAAATTAAAAAGAACTGTATAAGTGGTAAGAATTCATTTTCTTCTTACACCTTGCTTGTAGTTAAGGGTTCTTTATCTTATTCTAGGGACAGACTGCATTCTATATCTTTCTTCACACTCGCGTGTAGAGCAAAGCTTTGCGAAGATGTCGAGTACAAAAGGTCATTTGGCCATTCTTTGGTCTTCATTCCCTTCTTAAATCTGCCGATTCAATTGAAATTTGAACATTTTAAAAATAGTTTGTAAGTTTCTTCGAGTAGAATTTTGTATATTTGATTGCTTTTTCTGAGAGTCAGAGAATTTGACTGAGAATTTTGGAACCAATATTTTCTATCTAAACCCATATATATTGTAGATAGGATTTCAACTATTTTCGCAATATTCGTTGATTTTTTTTTGGAAAAATACGTTGATTCTTTTAGAAAAATTACGTTCATATTTATTAAAAATTACGTTGAAAATCTTTGAATGGTGAGTTACTTTTTTAATTCATTCATTATATTGCACAATTTTCAATACTTTTAAAATATTATTTTGATGCATTTGATTCAAGAGTCTATGTTTGTAATTGTATTAGACACTTTCATTTTTATTTATTTATTTATCTTAATAGCTAATAAAAATATTCGAAATGAACACATTTGTATTCATGTATATTTCTCTTTATTGACAGTAAGTGCTTGTTTAATTCTACACCTGTTTGCATCAATGAGTAAATTATTTTGGTTTTGATGGGGCGGCACTGAGGGACGCGCGGGTTCATTTGCACTATTATGAGGGCGAGGATGACGGAAGGTTAAATTACCTCTGGAAGAATGATAAAAACAGCACCAAGTCTACATTTCACAGGTGCAAAACTTTAGATACGATTTAAATTTCTCTGCTCGTCGAAGGAAGTAGCAAATGAGTTGATGTACACGGCGATATCGATGATTATGTAGATGAGAATGTTATAAAATCAGGGCATTCCTTGCCCAAAACCTTCTCCTGCTGCGGACAAGGTTTTGAGCAACGTTTGCGCCGAGGTTTCTTGAACTTTGCTTATATACGTGAATAACAATGAATATTGTTGTGAAAAAGAAAAATACTAGAAACATATAAACAAATATAACAATGGAAATGAATGAACATGTACACAAGCAGTCTCCTCGTGAACAAGATTTCATTCTTGGTTGTACATTGTTGCTGTTGAGCCAACTTCTAAAGTGGGAAGTGCAAATATTTTCCTTTTCTTTCTCGAGTTATCCAAGACACTTTTTCATTCTTTTCTTCTATTTCATTCATAATACTTGCACCTCTGCTCTGTTAATATAATATAAGCTAGAACCGATATTCCAGCAATCAATTTTCAATTCTCACTTATTTATAAGAAATTACGTTTTCATTTACAAGGGTCGTTCAAGATTGACCAGGACTTTCGTGCGTAAAATATTACTGAATCAATGTAGCGCTGCATTACTAGGGCAGGACAGACATGATTCCTTGCGAGTAACCATGATCCTTTGCGACACATTTGGCGGATGCGCAGTAGTGTAACAAAGATGGCGGCAAGTAGTGTATCTGTTGCTGTGGAGCAGCGGTGTATAATGAAATTTTTCGTAAAGGAGAAGGTGAAACCTGCTCAAATTTGGCGTAGACTGCAAGCACAGTATGGTGAGGAAACACCGTCACGGTCAAGAGTGTACGAATGGTGTCATAAAAGTTCCCCTCCACCCAAGAAAAGCAAAGCTCTGCCGTCTGCCGGTAAGATTTTGGGAACAGTCTTCTGGAACATGAAAGGTGTTATCCATGTAGATTTTGTGGAGAAGGGTGCCACAATTAATGCCAAGTATTACTCAACACTGCGTCACGGTGCTGTACGTGGGGCTGTTCGGAAGAAAAGACCTGGAATGTTGTCGAAACACGTCATTCTTCTCCACGACAATGCTAGGCCCCACACGGTCCATTTGACTCAATGGTTTTACCACACAGTCCTTACAGTCCAGATTTATGCCTCAGTGATTTCCACTTGTTTGGGGCACTTAAAGAGCATTTGGGCGAGACGCACTTTCAGACAGATGAGGAACTCAAGAACGCTGTCCTGCAGTGGTTACGGCACCAACCTACATTTTTCTACGCCAAAGGCATCAAGGAACTTCCACAACGACGGCAACGGTGTCTGGATGTTCAGGGGAAATACTTTGAAAAACTGACATAGTTTGGTGCTTCTATCTATGTATATTTCCTGTCTAGAAATAAAAGTCCTGGTCAACCTTGAACGACCCTTGTACATTGAACACTTACTAACTATGGATAGTTTAATTGCATGTTTCATTCTGAGTTTTAAGGATCAATATTGTTCTTGATAAATACAGGATTTCACTGTAGTGTAAGGCTTGAAATATAAATATATTATTTACAAAAGTAACAACTGGGATTAGTAACTTAATTCTTGATGTTTAGATGTCATCTCTGTTTTTACTTTTGTAAGGAATTTCATTGAATTTGACAATTTCATAAAGTATATCAATATATATATTGTTGTCACTTATCATTCGTTCGATATGCGACGAAATGAAAACTAGTCTTATTTCTTCATTTAACCTATTATCATCCATGCATAGGCTAATGTGGGCTAGCTGTATATACGTAGTTTCATCCTAACACCTGCGCGCTGTATCTCCAGGTTGTGTAAATTTTGGGTTTATGAAAATTCCTTGCGAGGGTTTATTACTAAAATTACCTCACAAGAAGTCTCGATAAAAGGGATAATAACATTCTTGCAAACGATTCAACAAAAATCCATTAGGATTCAAAATTTAATATTACAATATTCCTAGTATATAGTCATGAGAATATTTAATCTTCATTGCCTGGACATCTTTTTCTTTAAAAAAAATCATGTTTTCCATTTAAATATATTCACTAAATTTTAATTTTACGGATATTCACTTTCAAATCCAAATAAAACTTTAGGATTATAGTTATTAGAAATTGCGGTCGTCCCCTCCTTATAGAGGAGTGCAAGATGTAATCGATTTCGCCTGCGCAGTGTATCTCCAAGTTGTGTAAGTTTCGGTGTTCAAATTCTTTGCGAGGGGCAATATTAAATCTACCTCACAGGAAGACTTTGCAAAAACGAGAATATCTTCCTTGCAAAAGATTCAACATAAATTCATGAAGAAGCAAGAGTTAACATTACAACGTAGCATTCAAACATGAACGCGGGGATCTTAAATGGTGATGTAACTTGCCCCTCCCGATTAAAACTGTTGATGGTAGAGACAGCCCTGAACGGGCCAGGTACAAATATCTAACTTAACATTAAAATAAACTCATCATTCGGTTTAGACTGAAGTGAGCAATGCGAATGGCAGAATATGGTGTACACTAGCTTACCCTGCTCAGTTTAGAAAATAGACCAATAGCTCCTGCTGCTTCGATGATTCCAAGTAAATAGACCTCGTGTCGCTCTCATGCGTACGTATTTAAACCCTCGCTTGGCCTCTCGTCACCTCTAGCCAAAGGCCAGTGTTCTTAACATTTCCTGTAAAAAGCTTATCCTACACATTTCTGAACACGAGCTGACAAGGTCTGCCAGGGTCAATGTTTCTGAAACCCAGTGGATATGCTACGATACCTCTCTTGCAAGACAATTTCCCATATTGAAATTGTAATATTAAAGTGAACCTTCTGCCATTCACCAAAATTTAAAAGGTATTTTATTGCATGAAAAAAAGGGTACATAAATTAAATAATAAGAACGTCGGAGACCCTTCACCAAAAATTAAATGGATCAAAATTAAGCTCAAATCTTGACTGCTGAAATAAAGTCTTTTGTTTTCATTAGCCACACGCTGGAAGAGTCTTTCGTAATACGAAATGCTGACGGTAGATCAACATGCGATAGCAAGTGTTGTTCGCAGGTCCGTGGAGTCAGCGGAAAGTTCAACACACTGGATCGTAACTCGAGACATGCGAATGGCTTCTGCGTTTCGCATAACAACTCGGAGAGATAAGTAATGGCCTCTGACAAGTGCTAATTAAGCGCGTTAATGTAAGCCGTGAGAAACCTTGAGGCCGTATGCTCGAAGTCTTCCGCCTCGTCAGGTTGACAGTTCGAGGCGAAAGCATAAAGACAGTGGTAAACACCGATCTCCACTGGACTGCACGGCATTGAAATTGATGCATTGAAGCCAATAAGATAAACAACACGGGCAGTATTGGCTACCCGCAACCACACGAAGAGAAGAATATAATTGAAGAATAAATTTTCACTTGCTATTGACGTTCGTAGCACACTAATGTGTGCACACTATGACCTTCGAAGTCAGAAAGCAGGGCAATCCAGATACACTCAAACCCCAGAGTCCTGGGGTACGAAGCACTGTTCCGGGAGATGCACGGTCCTGGACCGATCACAATTGCACTGGGGGACCGGGTTCGAATCCCGGTGTGGAAAGTTCAGGAATACTGTTCAGCTCAGTTCAGATGAAAACCCGTTGGCAGTGGGGCGGTCGGACACAGGGTAGTCCATGGAGAGCCACTCCAAGTAGCGTTCGCAAGCCCCAAAATATGCGTTGTCCAATGGGACAATGGGACTGGGGGGAGGGGGTGTTTATGATAGGACCCGAAAGTTCAAAGCACACGCCATTCCATATTTCCGGCACAAATCTTACGCCAACACTGGAGAGAGAGAAAATGTTGCTGGTTGCATACGAGAACGGAAGGTGTACCGTGCCGTTGCATACAGTATGCAAGGTGTCCAGGAGTTGTGACGCCTCGGTCACTACAAGAAGGGGAACACTGAACATGGGCACTGCTTAGGGGAAAGTGTGCAGAGGGGGCCAGGCTGGTTGCAGATCCATAGGGGCGGGGTCTCAACACACGTGGGTCGTTGACTGTACACAAAAGTTCCAGTATGCTCGTGAAGTACACTGCCTGGCCTTACAGAGCAATAGGGACGATGTACATAAAAGATGCTCATGTTTCTTCTTAAGGGGTTTAAAGTCGTTGCGGGGGGCGGATTGCTCTGTAAGATGAAATGTCTTCCGATGTTTTTGACGATGTTCCGATCCTGGGATGTCAAGTGGGGATGCGTTCTTCTTCCGTCCTCAAAAAAGTCGCTGGACTACTTTTGAAATTCCTTGAACTCGTGGAATTTCCGAACAGGGTAGGAAACAGGTAGGACAGTGGAAAGACTACATTGCTCTCAGTCAGTGAATATTTAAAATATATAAAAAAAATGTGTAAAGTAATCGTATTTTTATAGGCAAGTGAAAATCATGAGTAAAGTTAAATAAACTAAAATAAAATAAACTGCCCAATAAGTGATATAAATTATAAGACAAAATTGGAATGAAGGCTAAATAAAATAAAAGGCGGAAAATGTACTTTGACGCCTGAAGCCTGGAACACTGTTAAAATGAAAATATGACATTTTGAAAATTAAGAAACATATATTGACTGAATTATATAGCCCCTGGCGTCTCCCAAAAATATGGAATAATGTGTCAATAATAGTAAAGTGATTACATGGCACTAAATGCCCTTTGTTGGCATATGATCAATATACAATAAAGAGGGACGAAAAACAACCTAAAAATAACTGGGATTAAATATTGATGGATAAATATGTGTATGCTATAAAATATATAGAAAGTAATATGTAAATGGTATAAAATATATCCCGTGGCTTCAGAAAAGTAACCCGACGAAATCGATTAATATCATGTCAGAAAAGTCAAAGCATTGTAAAAATAAGGAACTGACGAAAAAAAATAATTGACCCAAAATTGGTAACGTCACAATTGTTAAAACGGACCAAGCCAAAAGGTAAATTCTGGATCCTTAAGATATAATAAAAAGTAGATGACATGGCTCCAATGAAGTTAGGATCATTATTTACGAAAGATACATAATAAAATGGACGAATAAATCAAGGCGACATAGTGACGCTCACTAGTCAAGGTTGGTTTGCGCCTGCATACGCCTGACGTATAGCATAAATAAACGGTTAATATGAAGTTTCAAATTAGTAATAGGATAACAATAACTGGAAAATGGGACAAAAATATTTCATGAAATTTTAATTCGTTCGCGATTGACTGATTCAATTTCTCCATGGCCAGGCGAAAGTCAGTCCAAGCAGAAAGAATGACATTTGAAAAATTCACAGAGGTATTAAAAAGTAGAGAAATTGCTCGAATAGCTATTTCTGTATCTAAAGCTCTACGACTGTGGATAATTTCATCATCAAAAATGAATTCATCAAAATTCTTATAATTACAGAAAAAGGATGATCCTTCAGACACTGTTATTGTTTTGTGTGTATTTAAATTGCCGTTTAAAGTTTGTGATTGGAGGAATTTTCCTGTGCCGGAAACTATCACTCCTGTTCGAGTGCGAACTTTCGTGAGGTGGCCCCCGACGTTGGATGTTATTTCTGTAGAACAGGAAATAGTGGAATTATGGAATAGAATATTTGTTAAGCATTTAATATTATCGTGAATTGAAAGCTCCGTATGAATAGAAACGTAAATAAAGGAATTAAATTTTCAATGACTTTCAAGAATTTGGGTTTCACCATTATGTTCCATTTTATACGAGAATTGGGGAACCTTAACCCGGAACCATTTATTATCAACAAAAGTGCCAACATTGATAGTCCAAAAAACGGGAGAAATAGCGTTACGAGGTAAATTTGGAGTTTCTAAGAAAATAAGAAAAGAATGAGTGGATAAGTCATAATTGACAAGGTAGACATTGGTTAAAGCGTAAAAGAGACGCAGATCCGTCATATATAGGGTGTCCTTAAAGTCAGAATGAAGACTCAGAAAAACACGGAGCCAATCGGGAGAAATCATATGATAAGATAGTTTATTCATCGATAAATCGGTTACCATAAAATCAATACGGGTAAATAATTCTGAAGCGTGCAGAAGTGTCATTAGGTGCCTTTCTTCCGTATAGATGTCAGAAAATTTCGAAACTAAATCCACTTTAAGAGCAATAAGAGAACGTTTGAAGATTACCAAAATGTTATTAACAACTCGGAAAGCCTGGATTTCGTCTTTCTTCATTTCCTGTAATTCTGCCTGAATCTGATCTTGATTATGTTTAAGAGCTTGAACAGAGGAGCTAAGGTGATGAATTGAAAAGGAGTTATAAATTGAAAGACCCGCCGAAAATAAATTCATTAAATTAAAGAAAGTCCATATTTTCCCTCGAGTGCTCCCAGATACATTTTTCCACACCCCATGGCAGTTCGGCCGGCTATCGCTGGTTTTAAAACTACAAGAGAGGTAAAGTGAAATTTCTAGCAAGTATTGTTGAATACAATCATGGGTATCATTCTGAATAGCTGACCCCCTAACACAGCCTGAGTGGTTATCGGGTCAAAATGTTAATATCAATATGAATATTGGCAGTTGTATATATGTAATCGGAACTGTAAACCATAAGGCCTTGTTGTTCGTAAAATAAGCCCAAACCACTTACAAAAATATCCTCATTTTCATTTGCCACTGTATATTGAAAGGTGGGAAGGGTCATCAGGAATAGAAAAGACACCTCCAATAAAATTGCGCGATGTCAGCCATGCTTGGTATCTGGAAAGGAGAGAAAAAAAATGTTGGTGACGTAAACAAAAGGTGTTCCAAATGTAAAATAAGTAGTTGTATTTGTGGTGGGGACAGGACCGGAAAGGAAGAGCTCCCCTCTAGCAGCTTTGCTATACTTAAAACAGGCTCAACATGCCCATATGAGCTTTTTGCTCAAGTGTGGAACCCTTGCCTAATCCAAGATTTTTGTAAAAATGCCCTCGGGAATTTTTCAGAAAGGAAGAGCTTTTTCGGAAAGGAAGAGAATTTTTCAGAAAAGAAGTGCCCCTCAGATTGATTTGTCTATACTTACAAAAGGCACTTCTGTGAGATTGTTGTCCATAAACCTGTCAAAAATATGCCCCTCTTGGCCACACTTAAAACTAGGCCACCCACACCCATACACACCTACACCCACCCACACACCCACACCCACCCACACATATTTACTTCCGGTCCACTTCCGGTTTACTTCCGGTCTACTTCCGGTCCACTTCCGGTCTACTTCCGGTCAACTTCCGGTTTACTTCCGGTTTACTTCCGGTTTACTTCCGGTTTACTTCCGGTTTACTTCCGGTCCACTTCCGGTCTACTTCCGGTTTGCCTACTTCCGGTCCACTTGTGGCCAAGTTGTGGCCTATTTCTGCTTTTTTTTATCCAGCATAGAGTTTTGATTTGAAACCCAAGAAATTGTATATAAATACCAAAGCCAAAAATATTCACACACATATACACACATACACACATATACACACACACACACACACATACACACATACACACATACACACAGCACAGTGTTGAACCCAATTGATATTTTTATCCAGTATAAAGTTTTGAATTGAATCCCAAGAAATTGTATATAAATACCAAAGCCAAAAATATTAAGTGTATACACACATATACACACACACACACACACACAGCACAGTACTGAAGCCACCTGATATTTTTATCCAGCATAGAATTTTGATTTGAATCCCAAGAAATTGTATATAATAAACAACAACAAAAATGCCGAATCAAAAATATTGTAATCAATGCAATAAAAATATATTTAGCTCTAATTGGGCCAGACACCAAAAAATTTGTAACCCCGATAAATACAGAACTCCCACAAAAATTTGCCCCAAATGCCATAGAGAATATAGCATGAAATATTTTACATATACACATAAAGATACTTGCTCTGCACAATCATCAACACAACCATCTACATCTGGTCTGAAAAGAAAGTACGAAGCACCTGTTAATGCCAGAGCAGCAAAACAGCCACGCTATGCACCCATCCGTAGCAGTTTTAACGGCCAATTAAGGGATCACCGGTTTGTATCAGAGCCAAGATGTGACATTAAGAATTTCTTGAACAGTGTAAATCCTAATGTGCAGGCAATTCTAAATGCACAAAATGGTTCTTATAAGCTATCCCTTAAATTGTTTGCACAATATAAGAAACCAAACGGTACAAAATTTATACATCCCCACTTAACAGAAACTGTACCTGTATATTCAAATACAAATTCGGACAGAATAATAAGCAGGCTGATAGATCAATTGAATAATAAACACTCTGAATTTGCTGCAAAAGAGTCCGGATGGACCCTATGCGGCTCTCCGCACAAGTTATATGTTAATATTTCTGAATTCAGCCCATTACAAGGTTCCACTTATGTGCCATTACCTGCTAATATCAAAAACAAAAGAGCCGTGGTCAATATAAAAAATAATGACCAGAAATGCTTTTTGTGGTGTATATTAGCTGCTCTGTATCCAGTTTCAAGGCATCCTGAGAGAATAACTTATTACAAACAGCATGAACATGATTTTGACGAGGCAATGGAGGGTTTAGAATATCCAATGTTAGTTCAGAATATTGATAAATTTGAAAAAAAGGCCAGGCACATCAATGGCAAACAATTATCTATTAATGTATTTATTTGTTCCACGGGCAATTGCCCGATAGCACCTCTCAGAATCAGTACACTTGATGATGAATCTGCTATTCCGATTGATCTGCTCTTAATTGAAGAGGATGGCACATATCATTACACTCTGATACATAATTTTGAAGCTTTAGTGAGAACACAACTAGACAAATATAAAAAAATATTTAAGTTGTGCAGAAGATGCTTAACTGTATTTGATGGTAGAAAAATGGTGAATGGTGTTTGTGAAGAGAGTGTAGAAATTGCAAAAAACAAGTTAATTGAGCATCTGAAATACTGTGGGAGCCATAAACCTGTTCATATGGTGATGCCCAATCCAAGTGAAAATTGCAAATTCAAAAAGTTTGAAGCCTTGTTGGAACACCCAGCATATATTGTCTGTGATTTTGAATCGAACCTCAAACCTCTTGCATTCTGCAATCCAGATCCCGAAGAATCTTCAAGTACACCATACCAGCTACATGAGCCTTCCAGCTTTTGTTATACAGTTATACGGGATGGTGTAGCTAGTGAGCCATACTTATACATGGGACCAAATGCCATCAAAATATTTGCACATAGAATAGAAAATGAGTGCCGTGACATAGCATCTAACATCTTATTAAAATCAAAACCTATGTTGCCTTTAACAGAGGAACAGATTGAAGATTTCAACAATGCAGAAAAATGCCCGGTATGTGATTGTGAATTTTCAGATACAAATATCAAGGTGAAACACCATTCTCATACAGATGGTAAATTCAAAATGGCCCTGTGTAATAGCTGTAATATTCAGATCAAGAGACCAAGATTTATCCCCATATTTTGCCACGGAGCATCCAATTATGATTTCCATCATTTGATCAGGTACGAGGGGTTTGACAAGCAGAATTTAAATATTTTAGCTGAAAATGATGAGAAATATATATCTATTAGCAAGATAATTAAAGTTGATGGTGTTCCTATTCACATAAGATTTCTTGATTCTTACAGATTTTTACCTGCTGGCCTGCCTACACTGGCAAATCAATTATCTGATGATCAATTCAAAATCACACGTGCCTCGTTTCCAAATCAGGACCTGAAATTAATTAGGCGGAAGGGTGTATATCCATATGACTATGTTACAGATTTTTCTAAATTTGATGAGTGTTCCCTGCCACCACAAGAAGCGTTTTACAGCAGAATCAGAGGATCTGGAATCAGTGATGAAGATTATCACCATGCCCACTTGATGTGGAACAATTTAAAATGCAAGACATTTGGTGATTATCACATGGCATATTTGAAACTTGACGTCACCCTCTTAGCTGATATAATACAGGCATTCAGAAAATCTTCCATGCAAAATTATAAGCTGGACCCAGTATATTTTTACAGTGCCCCGGGCCTAGCATGGGCCGCAACGTTTTTGAACACTAAAATGCAATTGGATCTGATCCACGATCAAGATATGTATCTGTTTATGGAGAAATGTATAAGAGGAGGGATGGTGCAATGTTCCCAGAGATATGCCAGAGCAAATAACAAATATATGCCTGATTATGATCCAGCACGGCCATCAAATTATATACTCTATGTAGATGCAAACAGCCTCTATGGTCATGCCATGACGCAAAAACTGCCATATGCAGAGCTTGAATGGGTTGAAGATTTGAATATTGAGGATCTTCAGAATTTTGATGACAGTGTCTATGGCCTCTTCTTAGAGGTTGATCTGACAATTCCTGATGATTTGCACAATAAATTTTCTGATCTGCCCCCAATTTCCGAGGTTCAGTGCTCACCTGGCTCTAAACAGAAGAAGCTCATGATGACTCTGGAGCCGAAACAGGGATATGTCATATATTACAAAAACCTCCAGTTCCTGATGAAACATGGTGTTCAAGTGACCAAAGTTGGCAAAGTCTTAAGGTTCAGGCACTCAAGATGGTTGAAACCATACATTGATACAAACACAGAGCTTCGAACATCTGCAAAGAGCCAATTTGATAAGGGCTTGTTTAAATTGATGGTCAATTCTGTATATGGCAAAACTATTGAAAATGTCAGAAAACATACCGATGTTAAAATAATTACTGACCCCAGCCTGAGCAAAAAATTGGTTGCAAAGCCTAATTTCAATTACAGAAGAATTTATGATGAGCACATGGCACTTTTCAACATGAAGAAAACAAAGATCAAGTTTGATAAACCTATTTATGAAGGGGCTGCAATATTGGAATTGTCCAAATTACATATGTTAACATTGTATTATGACGTGCTGAAACCTTTTTATGGTGATCGTGTAAAATTATTGTACATGGACACGGATAGTTTTATTCTTCATATTCAAACAGAAGATGTTTATCAAGATATGTCACAGCCTGAATTGTTTCAATACTTTGATACCAGTGAACATACAATAATTCAACCCCACAACAAAAAGGTGCCTGGCAAGTTAAAAGATGAGACACTTGGTGATGTTATTGTGAAATTTGCTGGGTTAAGTGCCAAAATGTACACCTTTGAAACATGTAGTGGCGCTGTTGCCAAAAAGGCCAAGGGCATTGGCAAAGTAACTGTTGAAAAAGATCTCCAATTTGAAGATTATGAAAATTGCCTCAAATCCCAGAATTCAATCAAAACATCAGAATCCAGAATTCAGAGTGTGGATCACTTGCTGACTTCAAATATTGTAAGAAAAGTGGCTCTGGACCCACATGATGATAAGAGATGCATTTTATCATGTGGCATACATACTCTACCATGGGGGCATTGTGATTTGAAAAATGGAAATCAATGCCCAATTACAGAGCATGATTTGTAATAAATAAACATGCCTATGAACTTATTTGGGTTCAAAAAACAGGCTATTATGGAGCTGCCAACACCACAACCCTCTCCTGATATGCTGTCTAAACTGAGTGGCTTGTTAATTATTCATCTGAACAGCATACTTACAGATGTTGATGATGAAACAGGCAAAACATTGTACATATTTAACAATAATTTAAATCATTACCAATTACCTGTAGGTGGTCAATTGCAATTTATTACAACTCCTGAGGGTGATGTCAAGATTTCAATAGGGAGAAATATTTATAGAATCAAGCACTCAAACATGGTTTCTGGCACTGTTTATACTGTTTCTGCTGGTGACTGCTTATATATTGAGGTCCCTGGGTCATATGACAAGCTTATACCCTTTTTTATAGAATTAAGAATTAGATACTCTATAATAAATAACCACTAAAACAAAAATGCCTAATGATATATTTGGCCATACAAGGCATGAAGATCACAGTGATGAGATTCTGATGCTTGATGTCAGAGTCAAGAAATTAAGAAGTGATTTACAAGCTTTACAGACCACACTCAATGCCAGTCTTCAATTAGAAATTACAAATTTACAATCACAATGCATGGACCCTCTTCTTAAAATTGACTCAGAACTCAAATTATTGCTTCAGAAATATACTGATTTGGCCACATTGGATAATTTTCAAAGTTTAGAAGAAGCTGTAGCAGCTCTTCAAGCCAAATTTAAGACCCAGGCTAACAACTCCGAGCAATTGAAACAGCAATTGGAAGAGCAGATAAATAATGTCCAGGCACAGCTCCAAACAATTGTCAAAAGCATAAAATCACAAGAAGATTTTGATCTAGTGATTTCCACTCTAAAAGAACAGATTCAGTCACTCCAGATACCTAATCTGGACCCTCTGAACAATGCCATAGCCGAGGTTAAAGAAAAAATTGAGACACTTGAAAATTTTATGAACAATTTGCCATCTTCTGATGCTTTGAGTGCAATAACTGGGAGTGTTGCCAACATCAAGCTGCAACTTGAAACATATGAAGATTTTGGAAAAATTCAAAGTTCCATAACCCATCTTGAAGGTACAATAGCAGCAGTGCAAAGTGATTTGGCAAATGTACTAGAATCCAGATTGCCTGGAATTGTAGATACACTTGTCAGTGTCCAGCAACAGATCACAAAGCTTGAAAACCTCAACACTGAATCTGAGCTATCTCATTTTCATCACTTGATAGATGATATCCAAACAAAACTTGAAATTTTACAACAATCAACACCCTCTCAGGCAGATATAGCCCTGCTCCAAAATGCTATGCAAAATGTGGCTGATGCTTCTGAATTAAACAATGTAAAATTGGCACTTGAATTTTTGCAAAATACTGTATCAAATCTGCCCACATCACAGGAACTTAAAAATATTAAGAGGGCAGTGAATAGGATATTGAAATCAGAAGATATCAAGAATATCCAGGCAGAGATCAAACATCTCACTCAGACAGTAGCCACTCTACCAACGAATCAACATATTAATGAACTGCATGCCCTGTTTGAGGATATCAGAAGACAGGTCCATGATCTTACTGCTCAAAATTCAAAATTGGCAGTTGTTGAAAATTTGCAACAAATTGTAGCTAATATCAAGCAACAGCTAGGGACCATGGAATCCAATCAAGCAAATGCTCTGTCTGTTTTTGCCACCCAGCTTCAAGAGATTGTGCAACAATACAAGAGACTTGCTGTGGACGTAAAGATCAAGCCAGGCCATGATGATGTTGTTAGGACCATCAATGAGCACCTTGAATCTGTAACAAGCAGATTGCTTACAGCAGAAAAGGAAATAACGGGCATAATCGAGAATCCAAAACATACAGTAATTCTTGAATTGTACAGCATCCCCAACAAAGAATATGATTCACCATTTACACCAGGTGGCAAAATATATATGCTGTCCCCTGCACAATTTTATTACCAATTTTTTGTTGGGGGCACATTGAGACCAATCAAGATCAAATATTGGCTTCAACCACAGGCACACCACTACCCCACCTTATCAATAACAAATGCTGACAACAAACCAAAAATCACCAGTGTAGAGTTAGAGGATTTTACAGATCCCAATACATTAGAAACAGCCTATACTGAAGATGATGGCTCTCTGGAATTTAAAATACAAATAGGAGACAAATTATATTTAGAAAATCCTGCAGTATCAGCTGCTGAACACCCCATAGTTGCAATATTCTTGTTTACATATTATGTCTAGTTGTTGATGAACTACACAGACAAGCCAGACATAATTTTAAGAGACTCCCAGTAGTCACAAAGGGCATAGATGATTTATGGCAGAGCGACTTGATTGAATTGGCAAGTGGACAGTTGAAAAACTTAGACAAAATCAACAAGGGCTACAAGTAACTACTTACTGTCATAGATACATTTTCAAAATTTGCCTGGGCTGTGCCACTCAAATCCAAGACTGGAAAATGTGTTACAGAAGCCTTCAGGACAATCATCAATCAGAGTGGAAGATCCCCGCGCTATTTGCAAACAGATAATGGCAAAGAATTTTATAATTCAGTGTTTCAACAATTTATTAAAAGCCAGGCAATAAAACATTATTCGAGTTACAGTGATCTCAAAGCCTCAATTGTAGAGAGATTCAACAGAACCTTAAAAAATCTTATGTATAAACAATTTACACTTCAAGGTAATTATAAATGGATTAATATTCTTCCAGAACTTCTACATAAATATAACAATTCTGTCCATTCCACAATCAACATGAAACCCTCTGAAGTAACTTCATCTGATGAGCAAAAATTGATCAGGACTGTTTATTATCCTAGATACCAGCCAACAACAAGAAAGGCCAAATACAGGGTGGGGGATCAAGTAAGAATCAGCAAATATAAGCACTTATTCAAGAGAGGCTTTACAAGAAACTGGAGCACCGAATTATTTACAGTGGTTCAAGTTAAACCCGGGACCCTTAACACATATATAATAAAAGATCACCGAGGAGAAATTCTCAAAGGCCGATTCTATGAACAAGAGCTCAGCAAAACTAAACAGCCTGACACATATCTCATAGAAAAAATAATCCGCAGAAAAGGCAACAAGTTATTTGTCAAATGGCTGGGTCATCCGGAAAACAGCTGGATCGATGCAGACAAAGTGATAATATGAGCACCTGGGATGTTATAAAAAGGCTGCCAGAACCTGAACAGCAGATTAAGAGAAATGGCAACTTGCTGCCTGATAATATTAGGTGTCTTATTGTTGGGCCATCTGCTTGTGGTAAAACTACACTAATGGTTGATAATTTTTTATTGGCACCCAACTGGTTAGACTGGAAAAACAGGCACTTGTATGTCTTCTCTAAGAGCTTGGAACAATTAAAATATCAGCAGCTGATGAAGCTATATGATGGATTGGATATTGCCACTTTTGAATCAGAAGTTAAGCCACTCCATGAATGTCTCGATAATTCTGTTGTTGTGTTTGATGACATTATACTGGATAATCAAAACAAGGTTAGAAATTTCTTTACACAGGGGCGGCACAAAAACATTGATTGCTTCTACCTGGCACAGACTTTTTCAAAAATACCCAAGCAACTGATCCGGGACAACAGCAATTTTATATGTGTGTTTCATCAAGATCATACCAACCTCAAACACATACATGATGAATATGTAGGTGGGGACCTGAGCTACAATGATTTTTCCAAGTTTTGCAGCAGGTGCTGGAACCAGGACAGTTATGGGTTTGTCACAATTGATATGACAAGAACACCCAATAGTGGCAAATACAGAAATAAAATCAACGATTTTCTAGACGTTGAGACATAAATAAATAACCATGAAAAGGCCAATTATTGATGATCTTAAGTTAAGAGATTATCTTGTAAAAAGATTTAAGGGATGGAAATCAGAGAACCGTGGAATTTATGAAAAACACAAACAAACAGAACAGCCTGTCATTGATGCTATTAATAATTTAGGTAAGAATATCAAAACTGTTACAGAGCAGAATCAAAATTTGATCACAGAGCTTGTACCTGTAGCTGCAAGGAACATATTAGATTATCCATTCACCCCACTTTCCAGTATTCATACACCTAGTCCTGTTGCTCCTAGAAGAATTGAAGCTACTCAGGATCCTATTGAATTGGGTCTTCTTGCACAAAAATATTTAACCACACCTAAAGACAACAAAGATGAGGTGTTTGGCTTATATGCTGACACAGAGCTTGATGGCAGCATCATACACAGAATTGGCAATTTTAGAGTAACTTTTATGGGGGATGATCTGATTGTTTATTCAGAATCTCGTCTCGGAGAAAAAGGTGCTTTTGTTAAGTACCCCGGAACACCTGGATTATGGGAACTGATAACTAGGAAGAGACCTGGCAGCTATACAGATCAAGATTATGATTATTACAAAGAAATATTAATAAAATCAGATGCTCTATACCAGAACAATGATCCCACACAAAAAAGAGTCAAGTCTAGCAGTGGGGCAAAATACAACAATTTAATCAAGCCCATATGGTCACAGATCAAGACTGGAAGTGGAATCAAACAATACAACACCCTGCCTAAAGAATTTGTGTGGGTTGATGATGTCAGGAAACTTGTAGATAGGTTATTGGTGATAGCTGGGGAGGAAAATGCTGGCAACCACAATTTTTACAATGAAAAGGTTGGAATTATGGACATGATAAGCACAAAATTGTCTAATTTTATAGTGAATGACACTAAGGGGATTGGATATCTTATAAAAATTATTAATACTCTACCACCTAAATTTTGGAATATTTCTGAGGGTCGGGGGTTGGTTAATGACATTATAAACAAGCTGCCATTTGAACTACACATTCCAGGCTATCAGTATTGTGGTCCAGGTACAAAATTGGACCATAGATTAAACAGAGGGGATCCTGGTGTTAATCCCCTAGATGCTGCTTGCAGAGACCATGACATAGCATACAACACACATACTGATCTTGACAAGAGACATGTTGCAGACAAGAAATTAGAAGAGGTTGCATTTGGTAGATTTGTAAGCAAAGATGCTTCTTTGAGTGAAAAAATAGCAGCATTGGGAACCACCATAGCTATGAGCACCAAACAAAAACTGGGGTGGGGGCTGTGAATATATATATAATAAACCTAGAATGAAGGCCAAGGGTGTTATGTATCAAATACCTTATGCAGGTCTTAAATCTCTTAAAACTATTGACAGTCTTTTAACCAAAAAGCAGCACAAGAAAAAAAGCTCTTGTCTTGCAAAGGGGCATGGTATGAAATTGTTGCTTAGTACACCCCAATTAAAAAAATTACAGAAATCAAGAAAAAAATTGCATACAGGGGGTTTCATATTTACCATCCCTGCCATCTTAGCTGCTCTCGGGGCTGTTGGGAGCTTGGCTGGGGGATCAGCTGCCATAGCAAAAACAGTAATAGATGCCAAGAAGAATAAGGCAGAATTAGATGAGCAGAAGCGCCATAACCTCGCCATGGAGAAACAAGGCAAAGGTGTTAAGAGAGCCATGAATAAGTTTAAAAAGAACAAGAGCCGCTTACAAACCAAGATATTGAAGCTTTAATCAAGCCACTGGGCATCAAACATTTTAGAGGTGTGTACATGTCTGATTCTTTACCGGAACAACCACTCAACAAAGAGTGTGGCATTGTTAATTTGGATGAGTACAAAAATCAGGGCACTCACTGGATCTGTTATCTTAAATATTTAAACAATGAGGCATTTGTGTTTGATTCATTTGGAGGTGTTCCACCTGAAAATTTAGTAAAATATCTAAATTCAGCTAAT
Organism: Lepisma saccharinum; assembly: GCF_977018435.1. Classification (NCBI taxonomy): domain Eukaryota; kingdom Metazoa; phylum Arthropoda; class Insecta; order Zygentoma; family Lepismatidae; genus Lepisma; species Lepisma saccharinum. The sequence goes on from NC_139230.1 coordinate 140,768,263, forward strand.
CTTTATTACAATAATGCCCGTGTTCAAAACTTCAAAGATGTTAATTGTGGACATTTGTGTTTATCTGTTCTCAGATATATGTCTCAAATAAATAAACCATCAATTGAAGATTTTCAAAAGGCCTTGTGGTATCTGAAACATCATGGGGGTATTCCATCTCACCAGCCAAAATTCAATATTGAAACTCAAATTGCATGATGACATAGTGTATCCCAAAACAATAGCTCTCAGAGCATTTTACGGCATGTACCTGATACCTAATATTACGCACCACAACAACAAAATTGCAGTAGGGGATCAAAAAATTGTCATCACTCCAGGGCAATATAATCTGTCCACTCTAAATGCTCAATTACCCAGAGGTATAGTGTTAAGTCAAAATTCTGTCACTCACAGAGTAGAGATTGTATCTGCTACAGAAACAGTGGATCTGGGTACTATAGGAGAACTGTTAGGATTTGAGAACAACACAAAACTTGAACCAGCAATCAAACACACTGCTATTAATATACCCAAATTCTTAGCCATAGAGACTCTGAATATTCACTGTAATGTGGCCGAGGGTATGATCACCAAATCAAATGGCATAGGCACTCACAAACAAACCGGCATCATTGCAACATTCAAACCTAATTCCGAATTCATGGAGCCCATCATCTACAATCCATCCCCAACATTATATTTTCCTGTGTGCCATAACAGAATAGATTACATTGAATTGATGGTCACTAATGAAAAAGAAGAATTAGTTGATTTTGCTGGAGCCACAACAACTGCAATCATAGAGATTAACATTTAAATAAAAATACATACAATGGAAAATATTGAGAGTTATGAGCTACAATCATTCCCCCCAAACAGGAGGACATTTGCAAATTGAAATCAACCCAACACAGAAATCGAGGTTGATCTTGATGTAGGGGACGGCTTTATACACCCCCACAGAGCAGATCTATACATCAAATTTGATGTTGTAAAGCTCGATGGAACAGATTATCCGGCAAATTCAAACATAAGATTGGTAGATAATTTTGTGCCGCATCTATTCTCTGAAATTGAGATCAGAAAGCATGGCGTTGTTATAAACAGAGTGGATTATCCCGGCATTACCTCCACAGCTTTGGCTACATTAAAATTATCCAAAACAGAGGCTTCATACTATCAAATAGGTGGATTTGAGGCTGGTGATAAGATATTATCCAAGAGCCACACAGTGCTGTTCCCCATGCGCCTGTTGCCAGGATTCTTCTCAGATTACAAAGAAATTATGTGGAAGGGTGGGTTAAGAATTACATTTAGAAGAGCTGCAAATGATAATAATGCTTTGATGAGGTACAGTGCGATAAACCCTACAGGGGAAGCTCTGCCCAATACCCTACCAGATGAGGGCAAATGCATTATTCAGACTATGGAGCTAAGAATCCCTGTTGTTGAATATGAGGCCGGCTATGCTCTTAAATACAAAGCTGATATAATAAAAAATCCACAGATTCCTCTGCAATTTTATACATATCAATGTGTACAGAAGCCCGCATCTGGTACATATTATGAATTTGATGCTACAAATTCATTCTCCAGCATACAATATGACATGCCGGATTTTGTAGTGGTATTGTTTCAGACTGGAAGACACAATAATCAGGAAAAAAATTCATGTAAATTTGATAGCTGCAACATCAAAAACATATATCTTAAAAATGGCAGAAATGAGGTTTTTCCTAGAGAAAATTACAATTTAGACATTTCCAAGGATGATTTCCTCAAATTATATGAGGCTTTTTCGGCTTTCAAGAGGGTCACTACGGGCAATACAGATATGTATTACACACCAGATGAATTCAAGGCACGGAGACCCATGTTTGTAATCAACACTTCAAAAAGGAAACAAGTTGTGGTGAATGACAGAACAAACATTAAAATTATCTGTGAATTCCACGAGGCATTACCCGATGATACCATATGTAGCGTCATTCTCATAGGTGAAAAATCATATGTTTATGATGTAAGAAATGAGAGAGTCACAGAGCAATTCTAGAAGAATTATATTATCTTAATACTAGATATACAAGTTGAGCCTGGTGTCCAATTGAACTCAAACCGGAAGTAGACCGGAAGTGGACCGGAAGTGGACCGGAAGTAAACCGGAAGTAAACCGGAAGTTGACCGGAAGTAGACCGGAAGTGGACCGGAAGTAAACCGGAAGTAAACCGGAAGTGGACCGGAAGTAAATATGTGTGGGTGGGTGTGGGTGTGTGTGGGTGGGTGTGGGTGGGTGTAGGTGTGTATGGGTGTGGGTGGCCTAGTTTTAAGTGTGGCCAAGAGGGGAATATTTTTGACAGGTTTATGGACAACAATCTCACAGAAGTGCCTTTTGTAAGTGTAGACAAATCAATCTGAGGGTCACTTCTTTTCTGAAAAATTCTCTTCCTTTCCGAAAAAGCTCTTCCTTTCTGAAAAATTCCCGAGGGCATTTTTACAAAAATCTTGGATTAGGCAAGAGTTCCACACTTGAGCAAAAAGCTCATATGGGCATGTTGAGCCTGTTTTAAGTATAGCAAAGCTGCTAGAGGGGAGCTCTTCCTTTCCGGTCCTGTCCCCACCACAAATACAACTACTAAAATATGTACAGTGTCTCTCAAAAGTTTTAGGACAACGACATTTAAAACAAGGCAACCCAATTTACACAAGGCGTTGGTGGGTTGCGTTTAGAGTTAGGCTCAATTTCAGGATTGCCACATGCACAATAGATATTTATAAAATACGCGAAAGAAATAAAAACAAGTATTATTGTATAAAATTACTAAGAATATCACTATTATATCGCATGTGACAAAATTCTTCCTCAAAGAAAAAATAGGTTTTCTAGTATTTCATCGCTGATGAGTCTACAGAAAGGAAAAGAGGTGAGAGAAAACGAGAGGTGACAAAGGATAGGAGAAAGAGAAAGCGAAAGGAGAAGAGGAAAAGTAGAGGAGAGAAGAAAGAGAGGATAGAGGAGATGTAGTGAGGAGAATGGATAAAGATTCTAGGAGAGATGAGGAAAATTGAGCAAAGATGAGAAAAGAGAAGGAAAACGTGATGAGAGAAGAGGAGACGAGAAGAGGGGAGTGGAGAGTAGAGTAAAGGAGAGAAAAAGAGAAGAACGAAAAGAAGAGAAGAAAAGGGCAGTGGAGTCGGAAATCTAAGACAGGAGAGGAGATACGAGGAGTGGAGATGAGTGGGATGGAGATAAGTTGCGAGAAAAGTAGGGAAGGCGATATGAGATAAAAGCAGAGCAGAAGGAGGGGAAAGGAGAAGGAGAAGGAGAAGAGAAGAACAGAAGGGACTGAAGAGAAGAGGTAGTTGCAGAAAATATCGTGTCAGCGTCAAGAATTGATTCATTGGTCAAATTGTCGACATGAAACATTCAATAACATTTTGAAATGTATTGGAGAATGTATTAGATCGGTGCCATATGCCTTTTGGCTGAGTTCAGAGCAAGATGAAATCTTTCAGGTAAGATCATTGATTTTACCTGCGATTATACCACTAAAAACATGAATGTAATTTTAACATTTATAAGAATTATCCAATTATTCTCCAATTCTCGCTTAGTTGAAATGAAGATGTTGTAATTTAATATTTTCCCTCCCCCCATCGTTAATTCCAAACTGAATCATTCCGTTTCACACAGCGTGGACAATGAACACAAAGGGATATGTCTAAAACTTACGAAAATTTTCTGCCACAGGAGGGGTTTGAATCTACGACCATCAGGTTGACAATCCTTAACTGTAACCATTACCCTACAAGCTGTCGCTCCTGAAAGTAGGTAGAAGGAGCTGATGAACGTGAAATGTAGATGCAACTCTCCTCCTACATGTAATGTGCAAAGAATACTTGTTTGTAACAAAGAAAACGAGGGTAGAACGAATCGGGGGAAACATTTAACGGAGAATTGCACATGTTGAAAACTTTTCATTCGATATTTGCGGAGGTGTCCTTGCATTAATCTCGAGTGGAAAAACTGGTAAAATTAGTATATCCTGAATTGCCACAAATATAAAGAGTTATTTCATTAATATTTGTCAATGTCTTTAAACGAGTACGGAATTATCTTTAGAGTATCATAATTCATGATCTTATACATGAAAATATCAATACTCTGATATACATAGCTCTGTACTTCTAGAATTACTTTATGCGCATGCATTTTACTCTGAATTTCTTTCTGCGTATTAGTATATCTAAGCTTGTGTATAATTTATTTTAATTTCATAACGGTTCCATGATCATTTACGAAATAGTTCCTTACAACTTGGAATCTAGTAAATAGATACTTTCAAGTCTTCAAATTAGTTTTAGACTACTACATTTTTGCAAGGAAATTGTATATGTGATCCGTTTCCAGTCATTCATTGCTGAAACAAACGTTTTAAAACTCTGTGGAATTTTCATTCTGAGATAAGTTTCTTTACTTGCTACTTGGAAGCGAACTACACTCTGTCCCACTTATCTCTGGAGCAGGTGAACGAAAACAAGTATCTGAGCATCGATGAACACGTGAGAGGAACGGGATTGCGTGGAGGGAGGAAAGCCACTGCAGTTACCAGCCTTCCCAGCAGCGTGCACTGTTTCACTCTGTCCAGTCGATCCCCCCTTCCCCCCTTCTTTTCTGCTATGCGCGGCTTTGCTCCACAGATGCTGGGACAGGACACAATTAATTGTTTTCGCAAAAAGTATCTCTGTGTGCCACACATTTCATTCTTACTCACATGAAAAAATGTCCATTTGCATTCAGAGCTAGTTTCACAGTTACAAACTCTTTTGTCCTCGATGAGAAATTTAGTATAAATTGGCATTTTGTTCATAATTTTCAAATTGAGGTCTAAGGTAAAAATCCTCATATTTTGGGCTTGAACTCGTAATCTAAGAGATTTGAAGATCCGTCGTCTTCTTTGTTCGTGACCTACTTTATTTCTTTCTCTATTCATTATTCATCCTCATCGTCGCGATTAGCCAAAAGTAAAATAAGAAAAGTCCCCCTCCTTGACTGTGCTGTCTAAGGCGCTGTGCTTTGGACTTCGTCTGCGGGACGTCATGGGGTCATGGGTTCGAGTCCGCCTGTGTTCAGTCTTAGGGTTCTCGGCCTGGGTATAGCACCGGTAGCAGCAACCCCCCCCCCCCCCAGCGTAAGGAAACTGGGGAGCTACGAGTGAGTAGCGTAATCGGGTCTGGGAAATCTCCTATAACGGCTGGGGTTCGACGTGCTGGCTCCACGTCACCCCGTTACCGGTTGAAGAAGTCCACACTTCTAGGTAGGACTGTGGGAGGGAGATTGGCAGTCAGGAGATAGGCCAAGGCCCTTCGAGGATTGTCGAGCCATGGGTTATTATTATTATTATTATTATTATTATTATTATTAAAATAAGAAAATACAAGGGAATGAAGAAAAATATATTTTTTAAATATTTATCTATAATAAAGCAACCATTCAGTTTTATTTTGTTCTTCATGGATCTATTGCCACTACTACGCTGTAATCCCGATAAGTATCTTACATGTTACAGGATAAAGCACGTGTTACTATTCGAATACTTATTTAATAAGCTTTTTGTTTGTGAGGAATTATGACTTAAACTTATGCATGTTGAGCTAGTGCCCACCTAGCCGTCTCTGATGAAATCTGACATTCTTCAGATTCTTTGTAAAATTCGACTCTGGTCACTTGTAACTTGTTGGGTGCAGAGGTTGTGCATCGACGCACAGTGTTTTGCGATAAGAAGCGGCCTTGAATATAGCGTGATTCAATTTGAACGCGAGCAAGCTACGCTACCAAGCTTGCCTGCCTTTGAAAACAAAGTCATTTTTTTCACCGTTTCCGAACGCGATTGCTATTGTAGAAGTATATATTGTCTCAAAAGAGCAAGAAAGGAAATTCGACCAATGTTCTCCCGTCGTTTTCTAAACATAGAATTATAATGAATTTTCAATGGCGCTCGGACAATTTGAACTGTTTTCTAATCTCTCTCTCTCTCTCTTTCTCTCTCTCTCTCTCTCTCTCTTTCTATGTCTCTCTCTATATATTATATATAATTTTGGGTCTGGCCCCTTCCTCAAAGAAATCCTGGATACGTGCCTGGTCTACGTCAATGACAGAAATGCAAGCAATATTTTATTTATTTTTAACCCAATTAAAGGAATATGTAAGAATTTAAAAGAAATTAGAAAGAGTGGAACTACTGTTGCTCTACCTTAAAAATTGTTGTTCTTCGATGAAGAAAAAGAAGAAGCATTTAGTCCAGCATCTTAACACAGTGTCCCACGAGTATCTCTTGACAAACACTGTCAAATGTGATGTGATTTCATGAATAAAATTTTCCCCCTGTCTACTTATAACGTTTCTCACATTTGGCAGTTCGCAAACATTTTTGCAAACGGTGTAACTATTTCGTGTTACCTTGCGGAACAGGAAATACATTTCATAAGACTGTTCTGGACACGAGACTTGCGTCAGCAAACAAGCATTTCGTCTGTTACAGTATCACAGGAAGAGAGCATCGTTCTGCAATGTTCAAGCCTCTAGATATTTTCCATTCCCATTCATAATATCTAATCACAATAATAAGTCAGAAGAAATAACTCGTATTTTCACAACTACCAATATTCTAGTTTTTCATCATCACATCAAATTATTTCTCGAAGATAGCTGCTATTGATTGATTGATTTAGTGTTTTAAGTTCACTTTATGCACAGTAAGGCTAATCGGGATTGGACCTACAGTTTAAAGTAGGATCCGAACCACTATGTGACTCCACCGGGAATCGAACCCGAGACCCCTTGATTGCACGGCAACGCGAAAGAATTTACAATACCGGAACCTTCTGTAATTTCTATGCTACGTCTTATACTCACGAAATAATTAGCCGCAATGATATATCTCAGGTCAACATGTTTGGGTGAGGTAAAGAAATTGTTCATTAACGTGTAGATGTTGTAAAATAAGCTTTTCAGTTCTCGCAATGACTCTCCGTATACAAGTATGGGATCCATGTTTGTTGATATGAACAATTGACGTTCGCAATTAGTTACGCTGTCTACAGTGGTGCCACACTGTTGATTTCATACTTGGACAGCATGGAAATGCGTCGAGGATGACGAAGAAGACGACAGTGACAGTGACAATCACGATGTAGAAGAACATGTGGAATGTGGACTGATTTGATTACAGGTAAGTTTGGCAACAGTGCATCGATCGTAAAATTGCAGTATACGAAAATGGCGTCTTCGATGCTGAACGTTTGCCGATAAAGTGCTACGAAAATAAGATTGCTATCGGTTTGTTTTCACAATTACCGCAAAACCTTTCACGGATAGCCATACTGACCATTCTCGGTAAGGTTATGTTAGGTTATGTTAGGCAAACATAGTTAAAATTTGGGGTCGTAAAACCATGCACGGGTAGACCCACACTCCATTGACGGATAGTCCCACGAACCATTCACGGTGGTTAGATTAGGTTAGGTTAGGCAAGGCAAGCATAATTAAAATCAGGAATGTATATTTCTTTTTCTTTAAGTATTGGAAACACAAAATTTTCCGGTAAATAATGAGCAATCGTGCCGATCGCGGACCACTCAATGCTTATTTTGCAATTTCTACACATGACCCCCAAATTTTAACTTCAAATTCGTAATTAGGAGGCCTCAATTAGTGAGTATGCGAAATATTACAAAAATCGGGGATTGGTCGGGTATTGTAAATACTGCGCCATCGGGGAGGCTGATAGCTGCTATACTATAAGAAAGCAAGTCAAAATTAAAGTAAACGTTTAACTACATGTATACCCAACGACATTTACAATATTGGAAGGACAGAATACTTAACAATTGATGCTTCAACGAAAGGTATAAGCGTGGTGTAGTGGCTAGTATTCTCGATTGGGCTGCTAGCGGTCCTATGATCGATCCTCCTTACGAAGTGTTCTCTTTTTTCGATTCTCATTTTATTAAACAACGGCATAGTGGCATTATTTGTAATAGCAGTGTATAGTGGCTACATTGTTCTGCATCTGGAATGTATACAGGGTGTTTCTAAAGGTCGTTTACAACGCTTGGGAGGTGATTCCTCACACGAAAACAAGCAAAAAGTCTAAGTTCCATTTTTACGACTGAGGCTTCGTTTCCGAGATAGGAGCCTCGCAAAAGGTGACAAAGTGAACGTCACACCTAACTGGGACGAATACTATCACAGATAGAGAGGCGGTTCCAAGGGAATCATAAAGGAATCGTATGTGCTCAGTCCGGAAGTCACTATGAAAAGTTCACTGCACGCATGCGCAATGGAGTCCTCAAAGGAATTGGGGATTTCCAGCAACAACAATGCATGGAAAAGGTATGTAACGCAGCAAGAAGGACCGTGACAATGAGAAATGCGTTCAAGACAACACATCCCGACCTCAAACATCAAAACATGACCACCGAACACAAAATCCGAAAAGTTGAGCACGGTTGCATACCCCAGTTACACGCGAGGAATGAACGAATCATGTCATGTGGCATACGAGAGACAGGAGGAGGGAAAGAAAAACACAATATCAGATGATTGCGACAACGTGTATTTTTACACGCGACAACTGCGTAATATCCCCCCCCACACACACACACAACAAACAACAAATGCTACAATATCTTACGCACAGACAGTCCGTGTCACTGTACACCAACTGAAGATGTCACTTTCACCACACAAAGGGGGTGGGGAGCAATACCAAAAGTGTTCTCACTGGTTTTTGCCGAGGGCAATAATCACAGACGGTTTTCAAAATGTCTGCCGTTTACTTCTACGCAGAGATGACAGCGACGAATCAAGGATTGTCGAGTACGAGCAAACAAGCCAGGTGTATCTGCTGCCGTCGCGGCGGCGACGTTGATGCGAGCAACGAGGTCCTCAGCTGATGTGACAGGTGTGTCGTATACGAGGGTTTTCATTTCTCCCCAGAAGAAAAAATCGAGAGGGTTGAGATCTGGCGACCTCGGTGGCCAAGGCACAGGCTCATCCCTACCAATGAACCTATTGCGAAACACGTCATGCAGGAAATGTCGTACATTACGATCGAAATGAGCTGGTGCACCATCGTGTTGGTACCACATTTCTTGCCGCAGTGCCAAAGGTACGGTCTCCAACAGTTCAGGCAGAACCTCACTAAGAAATGCATGATACGTGCGACCATTCAGGCGAACAGGGAGAATGTATGGTCCAATTAAATGATCATGTACTATCCCGCACCACACATTCACTGAAAACCTGTGCTGGTGATGGGCCACAAAAAGTGCATGTGGGTTGTCAAAGTCCCATACATGACTGTTTCTACTATTGAAGACATCCATCCTGGTGAAAATGGCTTCATCTGTCCACAATACGTTTGCCCCGAAGTGAGGGTTTGTGTCCAGCTGATGCAACAACCATTGGCAAAACTCCATACGAGGGTGAAAGTCACGAGGTAACAGTTCTTGTACTTTCTGCAGTTTAAAAGGGTGCATTCCTTCATCTGACAACACTCGCCAAACATACACATGAGACGTGTTTCGTGCCCGAGCGAGCACTCGCGTACTGGTGCCAGGATGTTCTGCGACCGCTGTTAACACATCTTCTGCAAACTGATGTGTGCGTACACTTCGGGGTCTTCCAACTTCTTGTCGCGGTGGTAACACTGACCCTGTTTCACGCAGTCGACTGTCCACTACCTGAAAGAAGGTGTGAGACGGTAAACGTCTATGTGGAAAGCGTTCTCCATAAAGACGCCTTGCCTCACGGCTATTACCACGTGCCTCCCCATACATGAGATGCATGTCTGCTAGCTGCTGGGTCGTATACGCAGCCATCTGTGTAATAGGGAGCTGGAACTGCAAAGTATTGTTTTTGTTTAACACTGGCACACTGCACAAATTGGCCGTATCACCGTACGAACACCACAGACCAATTGTTGCGATACTTGACTTGCCCACTCCACCACGTCAACTTCTTTCAATGCAACATACTAGTACTCTTCAATGCGTATGACAACCTAGAGCGAACTGCTGATCATATCCCAGCACCTGCAACACGATTGGGACGACTGCCGGAGAGAACCAACCCTTCGAGCTCCTCTCGCGGGAACAGCAGTCATGAAGGTCAAACGTAGACTACGAGAGCCAGACTTGCCTGTGCAGCGCTTCCAAAACTGGTCTCTTTTACGTCACAATGATCGCGTGCGAACACTTTTGGTATTGCTCCCCACCCCCTTTGTGTGGTGAAAGTGACATCTTCAGTTGGTGTACAGTGACACGGACTGTCTGTGCGTAAGATATTGTAGCATTTGTTGTTTGTTGTGTGTGTGGGGGGGGGATATTACGCAGTTGTCGCGTGTAAAAATACACGTTGTCGCAATCATCTGATATTGTGTTTTTCTTTCCCTCCTCCTGTCTCTCGTATGCCACATGACATGATTCGTTCATTCCTCGCGTGTAACTGGGGTATGCAACCGTGCTCAACTTTTCGGATTTTGTGTTCGGTGGTCATGTTTTGATGTTTGAAGTCGGGATGTGTTGTCTTGAACGCATTTCTCATTGTCACGGTCCTTCTTGCTGCGTTACATACCTTTTCCATGCATTGTTGTTGCTGGAAATCCCCAATTCCTTTGAGGACTCCATTGCGCATGCGTGCAGTGAACTTTTCATAGTGACTTCCGGACTGAGCACATACGATTCCTTTATGATTCCCTTGGAACCGCCTCTCTATCTGTGATAGTATTCGTCCCAGTTAGGTGTGACGTTCACTTTGTCACCTTTTGCGAGGCTCCTATCTCGGAAACGAAGCCTCAGTCGTAAAAATGGAACTTAGACTTTTTGCTTGTTTTCGTGTGAGGAATCACCTCCCAAGCGTTGTAAACGACCTTTAGAAACACCCTGTATATAAAAAACAAATAATTGAATTGACACACATTCAAAGGGATATTTTCATGTATAAGATCATGCATTATGATACTCTAAAGATAATTCTGTACTCGTTTAAAGACATTGACAAATATTAATGAAATAACTCTTTATATTTGTGGCAATTCAGGATATACTAATTTTACTAGTTCTCCCACTCGAGATCAATGCAAGGACACCTCCGCAAATATCGAATGAAAAGTTTTCAACATGTGCAATTCTCCGTTAAATGTTTTCTCCGATTCGTACTACCCTCGTTTTCTTTGTTACAAACAAGTATCCTTTGCACATTACATGTAGGAGGAGAGTTGCATCTACATTTCACGTTGGTCAGCTCCTTCTACCTGCTTTCAGGAACGACAGCTTGTAGGGTAATGGTTACCGTTAAGGATTATCAACCTGATGGTTGTAGGTTCAAACCTCTCCTGTGGCAGAAAATTTTCGTAAGTTTTAGACATATCCCTTTGTGTTCATTGTCCACGCTGTGTGAAACGGAATGATTCAGTTTGGAATTAACGATGGGGGGAGGGAAAATATTAAATTACAACATCTTCATTTCAACTAAGCGAGAATTGGAGAAAAATTGGATAATTCTTATAAATGTTAAAATTACATTCATGTTTTTAGTGGTATAATCGCAGGTAAAATCAATGATCTTACCTGAAAGATTTCATCTTGCTCCGAACTCAGCCAAAGGGCATATGGCACCGATCTAATACATTCTCCAATACATTTCAAAATGTTATTGAATGTTTCATGTCGACAATTTGACCAATGAATCAATTCTTGACGCTGACACGATATTTTCTGCAACTACCTCTTCTCTTCAGTCCATTCTGTTCTTCTCATCTTCTTCTCCTTCTCCTTCTCCTTTCCCCTCCTTCTGCTCTGCTTTTATCTCATATCCCCTTCCCTACTTTTCTCGCATCTTATCTCCATCCCACTCATCTCCACTCCTCGTATCTCCTCTCCTGTCTTAGATTTCCGACTCCACTGCCCTTTTCTTCTCTTCTTTTCGTTCTTCTCTTTTTCTCTCCTTTACTCTACTCTCCACTCCCATCTTCTCGTCTCCTCTTTTCTCATCTCGTTTTCGTTTTCTTTTCTCTTCTTTGCTCCATTTCCCTCATCTCTCCTAGAATCTTTATCCATTCTCCTCACTACTTCTCCTCTCCTCGTTTATCCTCTCTTTCTTCTATCCTCTACTTTTCCTCTTCTCCTTTCGCTTTCTCTTTCTCCTCTCCTTTGTCGTCTTTCGTTTCCTCTAACTTCTTATCCTTTCCTTAGGCTCATCAGCGATGAAATACTAGAAACCCTAGTTTCTCTCTTTTAGAAAGAAATTCGTCATTTGCGTTATAATATTGATATTTCTAATAATTTTATACATTAATACTTATTTTTATTTATTTTATAAATATGTATTGTGCATGTGGCAACCCTGAGCTTGAGCCTAACTCTACACGCAATCCACCAACGCCTTGTGTAAATTGGGTTGCCTAGTTCAAAATGTCGTTGTCCTAAAATTTTGAGAGACACTGTACATTCACTAGTAAACCAATAAAATAGAGAATGACAAATCAGGGTTCAAAAAGGGTAAAATCAGCAAAACATGTTCAAAATTAATGAGCATGGTGTGCTATATGAATTCTGCCGGCGAGAAGCTCAAAAATTGAAACTACGGCAATTTAGTGAGGTATATAAAAGAAATAAATGTACGTTTTGTATCATTTGTTCTAAGCTCAACAGGAAATATGTTGCAAAATATGCCCATGGATGTATGTCTAGCCATTCTATGCTGGATTCCAGACGTGGAGATAGCCCTCCACCATTATCTCCACCTGGCAGAAGTATCCCCTGGTTGGCGTGAGGCCATGGAGATCTTAACGAAAAGGATTATATTGAAGGCGACCCGCAGTGTCGTTCGCACCCTTAAGGATCTCGACGGCATTTGTGCAGCTGCCGCCGAAGATATGGCCATGGCATGCGATGCCCGAGCGGGGTATGTTTCGCGCCATTGGGAGCCCTATCGGGAGCTAATTGACCAGAAACTGGAGCTATTAATTTGGGTATCGGCCGTACGGTACCACTGCGCAAAAAATGGTGATTGGAGATGTAAATTTGTAAATACTTGAAGTAAAATGTAAAACGGAGGGTGGAGAAACTGAGGATAGAAAAAATAATAAAAATGAGAAAGAAAAGTAATAACGAAGCAAACAAAAACCAAATGAAAATTGCTTAAACAAAACATAAACATCCCTGGTGTGACCCTAGGTGGTTGCCTTGGCTGGTCCTAAAACCGTTGGCAAAATAGGGGGGGGGGGATTTGTCTCGCTGAGGAAAAATGCAAATTCAAAGGTGAAACTAAACTGGATTATTGATTTAGAAAACATTTGTTGGCTATCTGTGAAGTAAATTTATGGTTCTGGGAACAAAAGGAAAAAAATTATAAATCATTACGTTAAACAGAAAAGAGGAAAAGCTACTCTGTCATGCTATAGCCCGCCGTGTATTTTCTTTGTCACTTAGCGTAAATGCTCGCCGTGTAAGAGATTACACTTGACCCGTGACAACTGTAGGCGTCTAAATCCAGTCTTTTGAGTTCTTAGCCTAATAAGGTAAACAAAAAATACTACTTTTTATGGTCGCCTTTGGGGGAAAAAATAGAAACGGAACCTTAAATGAAACATTATGACGCCGGGCCGGGAGAAAAGGTATAGGATTTGGCATGGGCAGTCACAATTAGCCGGGTTGATGTTGTGCGACGATTTCCTTACCCCTACAAATAACCTGGGAAACACGTTCCTTTCGTATGATATTACTTCAACTACAGTCTATGACGTGTGGGAGATTAAAATATAAACACAATTACTCGCTATTACCTACTTTTCGAAAATGAACACGGAAAAAATCTATAAAAAGTAATTAATTTCATTCGTGAAACTTTGGAAAATTCTGAAGGAACGAGAAAAGAATCGCAAAAATAAGCGACCTTGAAAAGACTCTTATTAACACCTCGGTTTGAGGCTTGAAATTCAGTGTCGAAGCCACCTGAGTGTAAAGTTCATCTACAACAAATTCCGCATCCATCCCAACACTTCTTTAAAGGAACTGTGTCATCAAATTCTCTCTCTCGGAGACTGAAATAGGATATGCTTCTTCCGCTAGCCAGAAGCTGAATTATAAACTGAGCACCTAAATGGCCTGGAAGATGAGGACTGCAAGGGAAATGCAATTCAGCATGAAATATTAACTCGAAAAGTCGAAAACATATTTCAACTCTGCTGGAGGTTTGATCTGAGTCGGGGGGAAAGAGGGGGAGGGGGGAAAGGTATATGGCGCCTGTTCTGGATGGGCGGAGCTCCCGTGAGTGATGACCAATAACAGGAACGTGTTTTTCCTCTGCGAGGAACCCGACGATAGAAACTTAGGACTGGTAACGAGGGAGGCGGTGCCAAGGAGCAAATAGGAAGAAGAAGAGAGTACCTTTCATGAACTTTTGTTTCTTGATGTACCCGGATTTCCGCGATATAAAAAGCTGAGAGAAAATAGGGGGAGAAGGTTGTTCGGCGCCCCAAGCTGCTACGAACTCGGTTGCATAACTGCTAAGGGAGTGCGTGCAAAAGCAGCTTGATTATATGACGTCATAAAACATGTTTTGAATGAAAGGGACAATTGGTTCAGAAAGGGGCTGCGGGTCGTCGGTCGAGACACATCTAGGTTCTTTTGTTTTCACCGTAACTCTTTTAACTTTCTTTACTTTAATTGGATTAGTTTGAACAGAGCGAGATGAGGTGTTAACATCTAACTTTAACGGATTAAAAGTTTGACATTCAACATTGAATGTATCTAGACGGACGGGAGGAATTTCAAGTGGAAAAATTACGTTTTGAGTACCTGCCTTGTCATAAAAAGGGTCTTGAAAAGTAAAAACTGACTCAAGATTTCGACATATAACGGGTTGGATAGGACCACTGTGCCAAAAGTCTCTATCCGACTGGGATATATTTAAAAATAGTACACTTGAAGACATATTTACTCGTTCTATTTCCCTTGGGCAATTATTTTCCAAAACTTTTAACTTTTTACATCTTCGCTGACAACAAATGAAAGACATAATTAAAATACAAATACAAACTAGTGTAAACGTAATTACTGAAAAAATGATATACGGGAATTGGAAAGATCTTATGACCACTTCCTTGAAGGATAGGGAATTTACATGAGAGATAAAGGCAATTAAAATTAATAAATATAGGAAAAACTGCATCTTGTTGAACTAGGTAGCAATTATTGAACCTAAACTAGCTTAAATTACCACAACTGTTATTGTTAGTTATTATTGAAAAAATGAATTACTTTTCGGTAACGAAATGTCAAATCAATAAATTTGATAAATCACATATTTTTACACAAAATAAATTTAAATTAAAATTTTCTCGGGTATTTTAGTTAGATTTAGAAACAACGCAATTAGTGCAATGCAAATAGGAATTATTCAAGGAGGGGTCAAGAAGATAATAGTCGAATTGTCAGCCAGGAATAATTTTAACTGAAAATAGATAAAAAAAAAATATCTCGCCAAATGTATGAAACTTCACACCTTGCTTATTACTAGCACAAATTACATGTTCTAAATGAGAACTTGGTTCTCTGCTTTATTTTAGTCGGCTTACGCAGACTTCTTTCTTCATTTAAGACTAAATGTCATGGGGACATTAACATTTCTTACGTTATTAACTATAATAACTTCTTATATAAAACATGCAATTGCCTAACAAAATAGTTTTACATTTACGAGAAAACAACAATGGTGAGTACATTAGGTTTTATACATTTGATGAGAAAACGAATTGACGTATTGATACTTTAGGGAAATGGAACGAAAAATAAAATTAAAATAAAATATCCAAAAAAAATAGGGTCCACACAGAAAGTAGACAATTACGACATGTGCTTTGGGCTACGTGTGGGCTGTTACTGGTTCGAATCTTCCTCTTGAAGAGATACAATATTCGTTTCTTCCTCATCCCTTGAAGGGCGGTGATAGCGTTTTTTCCTTTGTACCGCGAGTGAATCTTACACAATCTGGCCCCGTTTATTTTCGTATTCCACTAAATAGGAATTGCTATTTTTGCTTTCTTACTATTACCGCGGGCCCAGAATAAACAAAAGCACTTAGCCGTATTTGCCTTCTGAGTGGGGTTATATGATAAAACCAATTCACCAGGAGCGTAACTTGTTGCTTGATGACGTCTGTCATAATACTTCTTTTGGGACTCAAAACGTTTATGTAAATTTTCATGAGCCACGTCTCGTGCCTTGTTTAGCCTTTCACGTTTGTCTGTGTTTGCACTATTTTCGCAAAGATCTGCGGGAAGCATATCAAGGCAAACGGGCTTCGAACCCATGCATGAGGTAAAACGGGCTAAATCGACTAGAGTCGCCGCGTGTAATATTATAGGTAAACACTGCTGGTTGTAGATAATGCAGTCATCATATTTTTTGGTTAAAAAATGTTTAATTATACTCTGCACAATACCGTGACCTCGTTCCTCTAAGCCCGAAGTATTGTAATGATACGCAGTAACAAATTTTAACTGAATACCGAGTTTAGCACTAAGTTCTCTAAATACAGAGGAATTAAATGAACCACCCCTGTCAGAGTTTAAAATTTTTGGGCATCCAAATCTTAATATTATGTGCTCGTAGAGAAAGTTAGCAACCGTTTGAGCAGTGGTATCGACAAGAGGAGCAGCAATCATATAGAGGGTACCAACGTCCATGCATGATAAAATGTATTTACATTCATTTGGGCCACTGGGAGGGAAAGGTCCCGCGAAATCTATAGCTAGGCGTTAAATAGGGCCACAGCTCGGAAAGGTCTGGAACTTGTCTTGTGGCAACCCTGTAGGGCGCTTGTTTGTTTGACAAGATAGGCACTGGCGACATTTGTCCTGTATAAAGCGTTTCATATAGGGAAAATATATGCGATTGAGCGCATTGTTATATGTTTTAGTAAACCCTAAATGACCACCACCACACGGGTGAGAATATAATTGTTCTACTACAGTGTGACGTAAGGACTTAGGTATGCAAAGTAATTTCTTACTTCCCTCACCCATCTTATGGTTCCTGTATAAAAGACCATTTCCCAGCTCATAATAAAAAGAATGTCGTTCGAAGGGGGGTTGGGCGTCATCTGCCCCCTGCAAAACTTTTATGATTTCTGAAAAAAATGAGTCGTCACGCTGGTGTTTTCCCACATCTATTGATTCATTCTGTAGAAGAAATATGCGAGTCTCGCCCAATTCTGGCGATTCGTCGTCCAGGGGGTTGGTTGATTTACAATGAACGACCGTGAAATCGTATGAATCAAGCTCTGCACTCCACCGCTAGAGCTTCGAACTCCAATTACGGGTGGTACCCAAATAGCTGACTGCTTTATTGTCCATTACAAGTTCGAAGTGTTTTCCAATCAAATAAAACCTAAAGGTTTTGAGGGCATACAGAACCGCTGATAGTTCGAGTTCAATGATGTACAATTTTTCTTCCCCTTTTTTGAGTGTTCGACTTGCATATGCTACAGGAAGGAAATCATTATTTGCATTTGGCTGTGTTAAAATAGCACCAAGACCTTTCAGACTTGCGTCACAGTAAACGCGTGTTTCTTTAGAAGGGTCATAGGGTAGTAAAACTGGGGCAGTTATTAAAGCATGTTTTAAGTTTGTAAAACCTGTTTCTTGGTTCTCCCCCATACAAATTTGTTGCCTTTGCCCAAGAGGGACTGGAGAGGTTGGGCCTTCTCTGAAAAGGATGGGACGTAACTACGGACATATGAACATAAACCTAAAAATCGTTTATCTTGTTTTGTGGGGGGTGCGGTAAGTCTTAATAGAAGAAATAATACGGTCACTCAAGCGTAGGCCATACCGCCCCACCATATGTCCAAGGGCTAGTATCTCAAAATAACCAAATTAACATTTCTGTGGAGAGATTTTCAAGCCAGCGTTTTGTAGACACTGTAACAATTGTTCCAGCGTTGTCAACATTTCATTAAAGGTATGGCCCCAGGTAAATACATCATCCATATAAGAGGCCAAGTTATCACTTTGCATTCCGCTACACGCTAATTGGACTGTTCTGTTCATCGCTGCGAGAGATGAAATATGACCCTGACTTAAAAAATTAAATTCAAAATGACCTAGGTTGGGAATAGAGAACGCTGTGTACTGTTTACTGTCTTTGTTAGTGGAATCTGAAAGAAGCTTGAACATAAATCAGCACAAGAGTAGTACTGCTTTCCGGACATGTCGTGCAAGATAGACTGAATGGAAGGCATGGCCATCGCATCGAACACAGAATGTTTGTTTAAACAGCGACCATCTTGAATAAAGCGGTAACTTCCGTCACGTTTTTTCACGAGAATTCCTGGCGAGTTATAAGGACTTGTACTATAACGGATTATTCCCTGTTATTTCAAAGTCTCAATTTGTTTCTTTACCTCTGTTCGCAAATGTACCGGGATCGGATATTGCTGCTTATGGAACGGCGAAGGATCAGAAAGCTTTATCTTATGTTTGTAATTTGTGGCAAGGCCCATGTCATTCTCGGACCAACTGAAAACATATTTGTATTTTAACAAAAGCTCTAAAAGTTGATTTTTCTCATGTTCCGCCAATTGTGGATTAATGTCAAATTTGGATATATCCACTTGTGGGATATCGTCTTTTTCTGATTCTTCCTTTCTTAAATTAATTGTAACAGAACTATTTTCCTGATCCACAGTTGCCAACTCACAAGATTCTGCGCCACCGATGCGAGTACTTTTCCGAATTACAATTCTATAATTCAAAGGGTTGGATACGCAAACAAGTTGTGTGGCAGGGTTGGGTATCGACCTTGGTACCATTATGCCAGATTTAGCTTGAAAATTTGAATCCGGCTCAAGTTAAGTTAAATTCTGATTTTCTGTGTTGACTAATTTTAAAGGGATGCACAAATGTGATCTTGGTTTCACAACAATTCGTTTAAAGGCCACATATTCTGGTTCAACAGTATGTAACAGCAAACCTGCCAATATAACGGAAACATCAAAAGCTTTCTTCGAATCAAACCGAATGCGGTTGCGTGGGGGAGTGCCAAATCTGCTCAAAGCCAATTTATTGCTTTCAAAATCTAAATTTGCATTTTGGGCTTTGAGAAAATCATTAATAAGGATGGTATCATGACCAAAATCTTGTACCACCCTGAAGGGGTGCCTAAATATAAATCCATTTAGAGAGAAATCTGAAAGTACAATTTCTTTAATTGTTAAACAATTATTCGTGACACCTTTAACTAGAGTGTTGATTTTAAACCTCTTAACATGGGCAGGAATACCCTTGTTACTTGTTACACTAATTTGGCTCCCACATTCGACAATAAA
Source organism: Lepisma saccharinum (assembly GCF_977018435.1). Lineage (NCBI taxonomy): Eukaryota > Metazoa > Arthropoda > Insecta > Zygentoma > Lepismatidae > Lepisma > Lepisma saccharinum. The sequence goes on from NC_139230.1 coordinate 140,787,638, forward strand.
CCTTTGACGTTCCTCATTTACATTGGCATGTACATAAATGAGTTCTTCAGACGGGAAAGTAGAGACTAAAATCTTTTTACTGCCCGCAGGTATGTTTCCATTACTTGCGGTTAATTGGCGTTTAAATCTGCTCGAGTTTGCAGACAAAATTCTTGGTGGTGGTTAGTAAAACCACATTTAACAAAGTTGTGGGTCACCTTGATCAGGGCGACCGCGGGGGGCTGGTGCCCCTCGTCCCCGGCCACGCTGAAAATTGGTACGGTTCTGAAACCGGCCGTTGTTTGAACGATAACCTCTACTTCACCTGCCCTGAAAGCCTCGTCTGTTGTTATTTGAACCACGATTGTGATAAAAATTACCCCTTTGATAATTTTGGCCTACAATTTGAAAATTGTCATTATCGTGTGACTGTATAACTTTCTCGACTTTTAACGCTACGTTGCTGACCTGCTTAGCCAATGCTTCTACAGTGTACGGTTCTGAAGTAGGGAGAGATGTTTGTTGTCTTTTGACAAGGTCCAATTCAGCTTGCAAGGCTTGCAGCTGATTAGTCATTTCTTGATTAGCCCGAGGTGCTGATTCCGGAACAACCGCCGCAGTGCTAACTACGGGGTTTTGGTGAGGAATGCTCAACTCAGCAGGAGACGGAAAAAGAGTATCCTTCTGAGCTGTATGAAAGAGCTCTTGCACTGTTCTACGGCGCATAAGGAACTTTGCTTTTCATATTCCTTAAGGTCTTTCAAAAGCTCCGGAACTGAATTATATTGTTTTTTGTATATTTCCCTTATAAATTCCGGTTGAAGACCTGCGTTTATATATTTAAGCTGCTTATTCACAGCCATGTTAGGGACCATCTTAAACAAGAGGGTCTGCTTATCCCTAACGTAAGAAGATACCGGTTCATCGTCCCTGAGGAACCGATATCTGATCTGCTCCTCGATCTGCAGCTGATCAAGGGAGCCTGTGAATTCTTCAATGAGCTTTTTTTGACGTCCTCATAGCTAACTAAATTGACGCATTGTTGCTGGCTAATTGCATTAAACCAGCGTAGGGCTGCCCCACATAACAACGCAGGAAACATTTGTCGCTTTTTCGTCTCTTCCATATTATTCAAAATCGCCGCACTTTCGAAACGATCTATGAATTTAGTAACATCCTCCCCCGAGGCACCCTGAAACTGAATGCTCTCGAAAAGAAGGTGATGAACAAAAAGTATTTGATGAATGGTGGGTGGGTCCATAAGAACTGTGGGACGATTATCAATTTGAAAATTAGCCTGCGCGCGTGCGCCTTCTAGTTAATGGAGGACTTCTGATTGGGGTGGATGAGGCACAAGGTAGGCCCTCCACATCAAAAGACGGACCAACAACGTTATTGGCGAGAATGATGAGCCTATCCAATGTGGTATCAAGCTCGTCCTCTAAGTCAATAAATGAGTAACATTGCTGACGTACCTTACTTAAAAAACGAACCCCCGTTAGTAAAAAAAAATCCAATTCTAGCATGGTATTAACGAATCTCAATTTTCATTTATTTCAAAGTGAAATAAATAAAAAATTCCGCAACTCCAAAACGTAGCGATCCAACATGAACGCGGGGATCTTAAATAGGGATGTAACTTACCGCTCCCGATTAAAACTGTTGATGGTAGAGACAGCCCTGAACGGGCCAGGTACAAATATCTAATTTAACATTAAAATAAACTCACGATTCGGTTTAGACTGAAGTGAGCAATACGAATGGCAGAATAGGGGTGTAGACTAGCTTACCCTGCTCGGTTTAGCAAATAGACCAATAGCTCCTGCTTCTCCGATGATTCCAAGTAAATAGACCTCGTGTCGCTCTCATGCGCCCCTATTTAAACCCTCGCTTGGAATCTCTAGCCAAAGGCCAGTGTTCTTACCATTTCCTGTAAAAAGCTTATCCTACACATTTCTGAGCAGGAGCTGACAAGGTCTGCCAGGGACAATATTTCATGAACCAAGTGGATATGCTAGTACAATATTCCAAGTACATAGTCAAGAGAATAGTTTTTAAGCATTAACTGGACATCTATAATATAAAATTTCATTTTTTAAATAAAAATATATTCATAAAATTTCAGTTTAACGGATGTTTACTTTCAAATTCATTTTTCAATTCAAGAGTATAATTATTTGGAGCTGCGGATGTCACCATCTAAACAAGAAGTGTAGAATATAATGAATGTCGCATTTGCTCAGCTGATCCTATTAGACTCTCGCACTCGTGATACATCCAATACTTCGTTAAGCCAAAGGTATTTCTGCATCGAGATAAATGTCGAGATTCAAGTAAAAATTGGAAAAATGCAATCGAACAGTAACCATGGCCACCCATTTCCGTTATCAAATATGTGCGTGCAAATGTAGATATTATAAGATGAATTCACCATCCACCGAGGAAGAAATACGTAAATAATCTAGGATGTCCATGCTAAACTCACCAAATTGAACATTTTCGGATCATGATCGAGCTTCAGAAGGATACAAAAATCCTGAATGATCTCGAGTGTTAATCCTCCGTAACACGCGCGGCGGCACTGAGTGAAACCTCTTTTTAAAATTTTTAATCAATTTCCTTACGAGCCGGCCGGGAAAGCACTAGGAAACGTATCTACACAATTCCCAATGAAACATGCAGGCGTCGGTTACTCTATTCAGGCGTTCTTTCGTTGTTTACACGCCTCTGAAATGACCGGTCCGTCATTGGCGGCACTCAGTAACGTTCGCGGAAATTTTCCTGCTGTAAACCATGGCATCCAAGCCATGAATTTGGCGGGAAAAAGTATAAGACGACGGCACATTGTTCGTAATGCAAATTATTTGTATGCAGAAACCATTGCAGTTCACATACGAAATGTCGGAGTTGTCAAAATAACGATATTGAAAAGTGACATTATTCGGTTTCTTATATTTGACTAAGTATGTTTACTCATAAGAGTACGAGAAACAACTTGAATAGGCAGGTTTAAAAAGGGAATATGTCCAAACACTAAATTTGTTTGAAGTTAAAATGAACTGTATAAGTGTTAGGAATTCATTTTCTTCTTACACCTTGCTTGTAGTTAAGGGTTCTTTATCTTCCTCTAGGGACTGACTGCTTTCTATATCTTTCTTCACACTCGCGTGTAGAACGACGCTTTGCGAAGATGTCGAGTACAAAAGGTCATTTGGCTATTCTTTGGTCTTCATTCCCTTCTTAAATCTGCCGATTCAATTGAGAGTTGAACATTTTAAAAATATTTTGTAAGTTTCTTCGAGTAGTATTTTGTACATTTGATTGCTTTTTCTGTGAGTCAGAGAATTTGACCGAGAGTTTTGGAACCAATTTTTTCCATCTAAACATCTTAACTTTTTTTTGAAAAATTCGTTGAAATTTTTTGGAAAAATACGTTGATTCCTTTAGAAAAATTACGTTGATATTTCTTAAAAATTACTTTGAAAATCTTTGAATGGTGAGTTAATTTTCCAATTCATTCATTATATTGTACAATTTTCATTATTTTGGTGCATTTGATTCAAGAGTCTATGTTTGTAATTTTTTGAGAAACTTTTATTTTTATTTATTCATTTATTTTAATAGTTAATAAAAATAGTCTTCTATCTTGCATGATTTTTCTGTTACTTATTTTCCTAATTAATATTATGTGACGCTCAAAATATAGGACATTTAGGATTCCTCCCGGACGCCGGACATAAGGCTAAAATTTACGACATGTCCGGGAAAAACCGGACGTCTGGTAACTCTAACCGTACGCAACTGTTACAGATTCTGATGGTGAATTCATCTTATGATATCTACATTTGCACGCAAATATTTGATTGCATTTTTCCAATTATTACTTGAGTCTCCACATCTATCTCGATGCAGGAATACCTCTGACGCAATGAAGTATTGGATGTATCACGAGTGCAAAAGTCTAATAGGATCAGCTGAGCAAATGTGACAGACATTCATTATATTTTACACTTCTTGATCAAATGGTGGTATCCGCAGACTCTAATAACTATTCTCTTGAAATGAATAATGAGTTTGAAAGTAAACATCCGTTAAATTAAAATTTCGTGAATATATTTATTTAAAAAATTTGAAATTTTATACTATAGATGTCCAGTTAATCAAGATTATCTATTCTCATGACTATATACTTGGAATATTGTAATGTTAACTCTTGCTTCTTAATGATTTTTAGTTGAATCTCTTGCAAGGATGTTATTCTCGCTTTTGTCAAGTCTTCCTGTGAGGTAAAATTAATATTGCTCTCTCACAAATAATTTGAACCCCGAAATTTAGACAACATGGAGATACACTGCACAGGCGACCTTGATTACATTTTGCACTTCTCTTTCAGGTGGTGACGTCTGAAGCTTCTAATAACTATAATCCAAAATTTTTATTTGGATTTGAAAGTGAATATCCGTAAAATTAATAATGGTGAATATATTTAAATAAACAACAAGTGTCCAGGCAATGGAGATTAAATATTCTCATGACTATATACTTGGAATGTTGTAATTTGGGTAGAATCACCAAATGAAAGAATGTTATCTTACCTCCTGGTATATTCTGGATGATCACTACATACATGCACTATTACAACACAAACAATCAGTAATATAGAAGGAGGCCGCTCTCGTAGTCGTGTCCGAGATGCCTCGAATCTCTCTGTCCTTTTTGTGCCCTGTGTCATCTTTTTACCCCCTGCTTCCACTGGTCAATCAAAAGTCAGCTGCTTTCGCCACACCACAGTGGCTGTCGCTACACCAGCCCCCCCCCCACCCCCACATCCATGCAGAGTAAGGGTTAGACGTTGTGCGGGAGGCAAAACGTGGCACGTCGACCGGAACGGGTGACCTTTTGGTGGCGGACTCTCATGAAGTTGCGCCGATGGTGGTTGGTTGGTGGAGTGGTGCGTTGGTGTCTCTGATTGATCTTCGGTTGGTGGAACGTCCTCCGTCCAGGTGTAGGCTGGTTTGACCCGATGGATGCTGACGCGAGTCTCGCGACCCTTGAGACGCAGGGCAGGCCCGGAATTCCCAATAGGCCTCATAGGCCCGAGCCTAGAGCGGCACCTTTCTTTGTTTTCAATTTATAAGGTATACCTAATTCTCGGATTGCCTCTTTTTCTCCGGACACACGAATGGAATGACTTAATGTAGTTGTATTGTAAATATAAGTTAACGAACCACATTTCTTAAGAGAGATAGGCTAGCAGTCCTTGGAACTAAATTAGTAATTTTTTGTTTTAATTACCGACGTTGTTGTTTCGAATGTACAGTATTGTGCTGAGCCGGTCAACAATTGCGGCAAGAAAGTGGAGCCTGCCCTTGCTTTTGAAAGACAATATCGACTTGGCTGCGTTACAGGAACGCCTTTCCTTGTTACTGCCGGCATTGGTTGCATATTGAAAGCATGTGATTCGCGTTGAATTGTTGAGAGTTAAACTGTCGGCGCAAGCATTATTAAGAGGGTTTCGCATTGTACTACTATTCTACTGTTAGTTACTCGAGAATATTATTCAATAAGTAGGTGGTGTGTCGCGTGGATTCGCGATCAAGCTCTACAGGCGATAGGATCAACAGGAACAGTGATCGTACCAGCCTAAGGAGAAGTTTACCGCGAGTGATAGGATTAACTCTTTACAGTTACACATACTATATATAACGTTACTAATCGTGTGCAGTGCTTCGTTTAGTTCTTTTTTTTTATTTTTATATCGTTCATTTTGAGCAACACCCATTGGACCACAGTGGCTACCGGCGGACAGCCGGACCACTTCAACAACGTCGACATGTTCAAAGAAAGGGAACGAACAGCGACAGAAGGATTGGTAGATTTGGGGACAACTGAGTTAAATAACCAACTTCAAGACGATGATATCTCCATGGTTGATATAGACAAGAGAAAATGTAAAAGGACTCGGGACGAGGTGAGTACTGAAGACAATTTTCAAGGCAAAATGTTTCGACCATCACAACCTGAAAGACGCCAACCAACACTATGGTATTCGTCAGAATTCCCAGGACCATATGTAGTCCTCTTCGACGGAATTAACCAAAATATTGGCAAACTGTCTGGAGGCAGGCTTGGCAATAAGTTTCGAAAGGCTGAAATTCCCATAAGTTTATTAGAACAATGTGGAAAAAATCGTGTGCGGGTTACGTTACAAACAGCTGAAGAAGCAGATAATCTAATCCGAAATACTACTTTCTTAGAATCAATAGGTGTCAGGGCGAAAATACCACAAAGCTTAATTTAAAGTTAGGGTTTGGTCTATGGAATTGACTTTGACGTCTCGGAGCAGGATATATTAGACGGTATTGACTCCCCCTTTCGTGTTATGCGTGCTAAAAGACTAAAAAAAATCTGGAAAGGAGATGGTTCCTCCAACTTAGTCTATGGACTGCGCTTCCAAACTCAATAGTTAAATTTATTTTGATGCAGTCATTGCCAAAAATTAAAAAAGTTTGTCCTGCTCTTAAACAAACGGAAAAGCGGAAGCAATTAATGAACAAAGTTTTGGAACCACTTTCTGATAACGTCAGTGTTCAATGACTGAGCAGAATTTCTTGTTTTAGGGTTCATACTGATGTAACAAGGTGTTGCCCATTCTTCTTCAGTATTCAATATAATTTGATTGTAAAGCACGGGTATAGATAACAAATTTATTCAGGGTGTCTGCCAGTCATGGAAGTCAAGAAAAAGTCAAGAAATCAACAAGTAGGTCAAGAAGTCAATAAAAAGGCAATAAATTATTCTTGTGGTCAAGAATTTTTGCTATCATAAAGACTAATTGGGATGATTTAGTTTATTTTACTTCACGTTTTTCTGTTACTTTGGCTAATCGCGAACATGAGAGTGAATGATGGTAAGATAAGATGGATGAAGGGACAGTCACAAACATATAGGGACGACCGACACAAGCCCTACATAATATTATACTGGCTGTGAGTCCAGACGCCAAAGCCTTGCTTGTCTGCCAAACACAGTTCAGGATGCATTAATACGAGAAAGCAGATCTAATTCTCTTCTTAATTCAGCTTCAGTTTTCATCTTAACTGGCCCTTTGGTAGGGGTTTTCGTTAAATAGATATTTATTTTCTTAATTACTAATTTCCAACTTTACCTAAGTAGGGGTCGAATAAATAAACGTTAAGAAAAGCGAAAAAAGGTGTAGAAAAGTCCAGAATTCTGGATGTGTTATTTTGGTAGACACCATGTTATTGAACTAAAAACTACCCAAGATGAAACTTCTGGAACCATTTTAAATTACGGTAATTGCTGAATATTTGTTTGCCATTACAGGTCATAATTCAAACGTTGAGAGAGTACTTCCATTACCATCAGCACAACAAACTCGCGAGAGATATTATTTTTTTCATAAAGTCTGTAAAATGTTTGGTACTGGTCCCTATAACAGCAGCGGTAGCTCAGTCGTTAGGGCGTCTCACTATCATGCGAGAGACTCGGGTTCAATCCCATGCGAGATAGAACCGGTATTTTTCCACTTGTTCAAACGGCTCCGGCGTCGTATAAAGTGGGTACCTGGACTAAACTCTGTGGGGTAAAGGCGGCCAGGGGCGTGGTGCTGATATCATCATCCCCAACTTCGATTGTGATCAAGAAAGTGTGGGGCCCTAACACCACACCACTCTATACGCCTTCATGGCGTGGTGCATAGCACAGCGGAGCACTTTACCCTTTTTTTTAATGGTCCCTGTAATTTCAAAGAGTTTGACTGTTCACTCTAACATAAATATACTTTGACTGAACATGAAATTTTGATAAAAATTGTCTCCTCTGAGAAGTACCACTTAAATCATGTAGTAAGAGGTGCATTGATTAGTATGATTGCAAGTTTTGAAATTTTGCATTTATAAAAATTCATGAAGAATTTTTTTAAAAAAAAACTGAAAAGTGTTATTTTTCAACTATTTTCTAACGTGTTCTATAAAAATATGTATTATTTATTGAAAATGTGTTGTGTCCTACATTTTGGGACAGCATGTCCTACATTTCCCTTTCAGCGATCTGGTAACCAACCCTACGTAACGTTCATTTGCGTACATCTCCAAAATGAGTGTCACTTGCTTACAAGTGATGGACCAGGTAGCGGGAGGGGCAGGGTGACATGTTGTATACCTACTGATGAGTCTCAGATGCATACAGGCTATGTATGTAAGACATGTACTTTCTCTTTTCGGCCAATCAGGGTGAGTTTTCTTTCTTTTCCCCACTTTCTCTGTACCTAAAGACTTCGTCGCTAGTTATCGATCTCTGATGAGTGACAAACTACAAAATCTCCTGTTATACTTTTGTGTTAGTTTTTCGATTAAGGATGGAAAACTCTATCGAAATCGTGGCAACTTCCAAAGGCAAGCCAAGCGCGGATATCGCTATAGAATGTTCCGTGCGAATAAAAAAGATGAAGTGACGTGGTTGTCTTCGCAACAAAAATCCCAAAAGTATCCCGGTAAGATTTTGACAGAAAACGGGTCTTGGAAAAGAGGCTCTGCTCATGCCTGTGCACCAGATGATGAAAAAATACATGCAGAATGAGCGATTTCGCGGGCAAAAATGGGCGCGTAAAGAAGATCACGTGTCAGCGTCAGATATTTATACACAAGAATTCGACGATATTTCACGCAGAGGCTACGAGTTTGTGACGAAAGTTCCGCTTTTTCAAGATTTGAAAAACACCCTGTATCGGCATACAGCAGCAGCACAGGGTGTGTAAAAAGAACCAGCTACGCGAGAGGAGATCATATTGGACAACAAGATTTAATCGATGGCGGATGGTAGCAGTTTCTTACTAGCAGACAACGGTCAAGAGGAAAGGATTTTGGTGTCCTGTGGAACGAGAGGAACACAGTGTTCCGCCCAGATTTATACCATTCACGCTGATTTGGGAAGCAATCATCAAGAAACCAACGTCACTCTAATTTTATTCACCCTTCTGCCGGACATGGAAAAAACCACCTATCTACCGTGATTAATAATAGGAATCTTATTCTAAACTTCATGGAGATCAGGCACAATGAAAATTCATGTTTCGGCACTCAAAATAGTTCCTTAGCAACACGGTTTAAAGGTGTCATGACGATCGGGCGGTATGCGCCTGCACAGTAGCTCGTACAGCATGTCCGCTACACAGTTGACTTGCACCGTAGAAGAGCAACGAAGTGTTTCATATATAATAGGGCAATACTTAAACCTGCTCCATGTACACAAAATCCTGGACGCGTTCCAGCACATTTAACCATGACAGCATGACTGACCGTACGTTTACTCCTTATTATGTCTCTCGTCACCACTATTAATGGACTAACCATGTGAACTTTTATATCTTCTAGCCTATATAAAAATCAAGTGGACTCTCCCATTCTATATGAAGTGTTATTCGCTTTTTGTGGTCAGTGGGAGTAAAACGTTATGAAATCTTCAACAGAATCATTGGAGTTGCATTGAAGCAACATTTCTTGTACTGTTTCCCTACCCAATACAGGATTATCCCAAACAAAATAGGAATTAGTGAGACTATTATATAGATAAGAATATCATCTAATGTATCTAGTCCAACTCTTAAGGCTTCAACATTGTTAATTTGATTAAGAGCAACTATTTGAGTGGTTAACAGTCGAAATTTATATATAGTCCATGCAATCAAAATAGTGATGTTCCATATTATTATAAGTGAAGTTTTAACATGATTGTTTCCAGTATAAGGAAGTTTTGGCAAGTCTTCTAAGTTGTCTATATTACATATGTCATTAGTCATGAATTCAGTTTGAATTGTAATCTTTAAGAAAGGAATCTTTTCTGGCCACGCTGTATCTAAACAATCGTTAAAGTGTCTAAATTCAGCAGCTTTTGTCCCGGCAAATAATACATCGATCTTCATGGTTGGAATTTTTCCCCATGAGGCAGGTAATATGTGATGGAATTTAATATCATCGCTTGCTTTACTTGAACAAGGAAAAGTGCGGGGGATGAATGTTTCTTGAGTTATAGTGACAGAGCAGTGGCAAGGCAATGTTATTTCAAGTGCTCCTGGTTCGTTAGCAGATGTATGGAGACTGAACGTCTCGTTACGACACTCGCCTGTTATCACTATAGGCGGATTCGTTATGACATAATGGTCTGGAGCTATTTCAGTAATGATAACATTATTTCCGTCATACCACTGAAACATGCAGTGTATTGCTAGTTCTTTTATCGTGGCACCTTGTCGTATTTTTTGTGCACAAGAGTTTCCTAATGTTGCATCGTGACCATAAAGTGTGATATAACACATTGGTGAATTGTGTGGATCACATGTGAATAAAAGGGTTCCTGATAAAAGTCGAATAGATTGAGAAAATTTTTGGTGAAAACAGAGGTGGGTGTATTATATTGCAAGTATTATTTTCCCATCGAAAAGGGACTGCTAGAAATTCTTCTAATATTACATTTTCCCCAATTCTCGCAATGGGGATTTTCAGATTAATTACCACCTGCGTTGTTTGGAATAAACAGTGAGCCAAGGGCATGTTGTAATACTTTATTAATTGAGAAATTGGAACTGCTAATTGGTAACCCTTTTTCCCTAAGGTAAATTGTAAACCTTTTAAATCTCTCCTCAAAACTTGAGGTGTGATTAAAATTAAGGGAATTTTATTAGCAAAACAAGTTGTTTTTATTTCTCTTAGTTCTGAATTTCTGGAGTTACTTAGAAATATTTGGTGTAAAATAACTGAATGTAAGGCAAGACGATAGAATTTATATATGGTAGCATTTTCATCCCTAATTAATTCTGAAGATACATCCATAATTCTAGTTCGTAGGAGATTTATTTGTTTCTAGATGGTTACTAGTGTATCGTTTGTCTGACTAATGGACTCACGAATCTGAGTTCTTATGACAAGTAGTTGCTGGTGTTCTCCTTTTAAGCTTGAAATGATTTTATGAAGTTCTTCATTAAGTGTTCGTTCGTTTACTAAGAGTTGTTGGAATTGTTGTTCATTGACAATTCCACAACACCAACTTGCAAAGTTTCCAATGAAATTTAGACCTAAGCCTCTCTTAACTCTTTCAAAGTCATCTGTAGGAGTGTTGAATACTATTCCTGTGGTATTTAGATGCGTTAACATTAAAGATTGATAATCACTTACCAATTTATCCACTGTATTGAATACCTGCATATCATGATATGCGTCTGCCTGATTGATCTGTACCCCTTTGGTAAGGTCTAATAATACTGGGTTGATTACCATAGGTGGTGTGAGATCTTCGGTGTATGTCAGCGGGACACTCACCTCGTATAGTGTCACCTGCGGGATCTGTTTCATGTATGCTCCAGGCATCAATTTTATGGTCGGGCTAGTCCACGTCCAGTCGAAAATGAAAAGTAACAGAACGAGTGACATCATGGACATTTCTGGAATTAAGAAACGTATGAGTGACACAATTCTCACTAAGAATCACTCCCCTTTACAGGTATTTCTTCGTCCCGAAGCAAAGAAAAACCAATCTCTGAGAAAAATTGATTAACATAAAACTTTATAGATAAAATAACACAAGAATTCAAATAAACAGTAACACATGTAAAATGGAATAATAAACGTAACCTAAAGAATTAACATTTGAATGGAGGAATATGAAAAGTTTATTCCTCATATAGGCCTAGACGGGCCTCCAGATATAAGGGCCAATAATGGAATATACCATCCTTCAAATCGAAGTGTGTGTGTGTAAGGTCCAAAGGTCACCTGCATTCTTAATGATTCGGTGAATACCTCCTCCGAAAGACTGTGTAAAGTCACAAAGCCAGTCCTCTCGCCAGGAGAGAGAAGGAAGGCGTGCTAATGCAAGTCTCAAAAACATGATGAGGTCAGAAATGACAAAAAAGTAGGAGGGGGTTCCTCGAGGCAAGACTATATCTAACACGTTAAATCCAGCGTGAATGTAGGGGTTGCGGGGTGCAACAAACAACATAGGAAAATCAAAGACCAGAAAATTGTAGAGGAGGGTCTCTACTTCACCATCGTAGGTGGGTGGAACAAATAAAATTTTTATATCCACCGCATCTGTCATTCGTACTGATTGCGGTGATGGAAAAAATCTCGTATGTCAAAATCAAACTCGCAAGGAGATGAGGTGAAGGGGATACTCTCATCCAAAGGCACATCAATATCAAGTAAATCATTCCCTACTGGAGAATGAAGAAAGGGAATTGTAGAGAGACTGGAAATACTTACTTCATCTGCTTCATCCATCTCTACATCCATTGTGGAGTTAACTTAGTTAATAAGCAAAAAAAGTCCAAGGTCTTATCAGCGATACGAAAATCGCAATCAAACTTCCTGTTCAATGAGTATTTCTCATAACATGCAGCTGCAAAATCACGTAACTTTAAAAACGATTAAAACAAAAAGTCCTCTCTTTCTGTCAAGGTAGCGTGAAAGGCTTGGACGTATTTAATGAATAACAAAAGTTCACTTTGAAGTGCGTCCTCACATACATGAGAGGCAATATTGCCTACTTCTGGTAAGGTAAAAACATCATATCCCAACCTGGTTATCCAAGTATCTACGTTAATGGCCATTACCTGAACAAGGGGGAATATAGTTTCAAATTCTGACACTTAAAAGGATTACAGAATCTAACGCTACAGAGGGGTTACCTATCAAAGTAATCACGATATACAAAATAAGCACTATGCTGGAAATAAAGATATGCTTCGAAATTGAAAATATTTTAACTCGATGGAATGTATAGGCCTATACAAAAATGGTAGTAGGTATTGTCAGAAATGGAGACATCACTTAAGAAGTAGCCCTCTGCAAGAATTCATCCAGGTCTTTCAGGAACTGTATTACTTCGTCATTTGTTTTAGAGTCGGCATGAAGAGGAAATTGTCTGTAAATGCCTGCTTTAATGTGCATGCGCACAAAGTTGCGTAAAATTTCTGTGCAATTGTCAAGAAATTTCGTCGCTGTTTGTGTCTTGTACACAAGCAATAAATACTGGTTGATTTTCTTAATTTCATGGGTTTCGAGCACTTTAGAAACTGGCACATTTAATTGGGTCGCTAATTCCTCAACAACCGACTGAAATTGGGGTCCATCGGAAGTAATTAGCAACATCGTCTACAATAATTTTACCGTGGTACATAAGGAGAGGCAAAATAAACCAAAATACATTACATCTAATTTACTAACACACAAGCAGAGTATAAGAAACAATCGATTATAATTTCGAAGCTAGTATCATACAGCAAGATTGGAGTTTCCTAATAATAAATAAAAAAATGGCTAAAGGAAGCGATATTTCGTCATCTGTCATAACAAAACGCCGGTCAGTCGTGTTTAATAAAAATTGAAATGTAGGATGCAAGGCTATGTACTTGTATCGTGTAGCAAGGCGCCAAAATGGATATTATCCCACGAGGAGGATATTCAACTGAAAAAAAAGAAGCCGAGTTTAGCGAGGTAATATTAAGTCCTGCTGCTAATAGCCGATCAGGCAATGGAAGGAAAAATCACATTCATACCTTCGGATTTCTAATGCCGTGTGTTATAGTATATTTAAGAATGTAATTCCTGAAATAAAAAAAGACGTAATGTATTCATTTGCAGAAACGACGAGGAAAAAGAAAACAATTGCATGTATTTTCGTTTGGGTGTTTTATAGCGTTGAAATTGACGAAGTCTTCACGGTTCCTGCCGGAAGTAGATAAGATTAGCTCGGTGTCTGCAGTCTTCCGAGCATTATCAAAGGGAGGAGGAAAATTAGCCTGGCTCTGTTTTGAATTCAAAATTGAACGGAGGGTTCCGGGTTGGAATTTTAGCTAGCCATATACAGGGCCATTCAGCGAAAAATTAACAATTTTTAGATTTATAGATTTCATGATAGGGGCTTGAAATTTGAAAGTTATGACATCTACCACGTTAGATTTTAGAATCTGATGCTTATTTACACATCGAGCTACCTTTTTAATCCTCTTATGTTCTCTAAGCTATATCTCGTGACCAAAATTTCTTCATTCGAGCTAGATTAACTCTTAAGATCTTTTCACCTTTGACTCTCTCTACGTCGTATACATTTCTACCTCTAATATGAATTATGCGTTACGGACCTTCATATTTTCGCCTCAGCTTATCTAAAAGACCTTTTTTCTTTGCTGGCATGTGTATCATGACCAGATAGTCGATTGCATAAGCTGGTTCTTATCTATTGGCGTCGAAACGTCGTCTCCCTTGTTGATGGCGTTTACCCTGCCTTTCTTTAGTTATGTCCTGCACTGAAAGTAGGTGTTTCCGAAAGTTATCGGAAAATGGGTCTGTGTTTGCATTTAAGCCAACTTCTAGAGGAAATTGGGGCTTGCGTCCGAACATAATTTCATAGGGTGAAAAACCTATTCCTTCCAATGGACTGCAGTTATAATCATACACACAAAGATCGAGGTATGAGACCCAATCTTTTTGGTTTTGGAGATATACTTACTTATCATTTTGGCCATAGTATGATTTAACTTTTCTACCTTCCCGTTTGTTTGAGGGTGGTAACCACTTGTATTCAAATGTTTAATTTTTAGTTCTGCCAGCACATTTTCGACCAGGGCCGCTTGATATACAAATCCTCCTCGATCTGTTATTATAGTCCGAATAGGGGCAAAAACTGTAAAGATTTTGTGAAAAAAGAATTTCGCGACTTGTTTAGCAGACATGCTTTTCAGTGATTGGGTCACGACCCATGAAGATAACAGATCAATACCAAATATGATATACTTGTACCCACAAGAAGAAGTGATGTGGCCAAAGATATCAGAAGACCAGCGCTCACCTACACTGCCCAGGAAGGAGGGTGTAAAAATCATTGTCGTTTCCCTGTGGGCGTATTCTTTTCTTGGCAAATTGGGCAAGATCGGACGTTATGAAGTACATCCTTATGAGCAGTTTTCCAGTAATAACGCTCAAATACCTTTTGAAGACTTTTGCTCTGTCCTGTATGACCTCCAGTGTATGGAATGTCATGTATATCTGACAAAACATATGCTATCATATTGGTGGGAATAACTTAGTTAACCTATATAGGACCCCTTGATCTAATGTATAGTATCGGACGCTAAGGTGGTTTGGATCGCGCTCTTTGAGTGAAATAAGTGTACGTATTTCGGGGTCGGCTAATTGTCTTTTCCTGATTTCCGTTTGTCTCTCATTGGGTTCTGAGTTCGATGGAATAAAATTGGAATAGTTGGGTTGTTCATCATCATCCAGGAATTCTACCATGTCTCCGTGATCAACGTAATCTCTTTCTTCATCAGAGAGCTCGCTCACTGGCGACCGGCTAAGACAATGTGGGACGCAGTGTAAACTTCCTGGCTTGTGTTTTATTTGAAAGGTGAACTCCGAAAGACGTAAAGCCCAACGAGATAAACGCCCTGACAAATCTCGGCTACGCTGGAGCCAACACGCACCTGAATTATCGACCACGGCGGTGAAAAATGTGTCAGTCAAATACTATCGAAAATGCAAAACTGAGAAAACTAGACAATACACTTCCTTTTCGTAAATACTATAATTTACTTGAGCACCTGTGAATAATCGTGAGCAATACGAAATTGGTTGAACCATAGTCTTCTTACTGTTATTAGGGTCAGATCTGCGATGACAAATAACTGATCCAAAGCTTATATTACTAGCGTCACAGTGCAATTGTATGGGGAGTTTGGGGTCAAAATAACTTAACACAGGGGCGGATGATAGGCACTGCTTTAACTTATTAAAAGCGGTCAACTGGGTTTCACCAATGCGGAATGGGGTTTCTTTTTTAGTCAGGTCAGTTAGGGGTTTGGCTATCAAACTGAAAGAAGGAACGAAAAATCCGCAACATCCAAGGAAGCTACGTATCCCTTTCAACGTAGTTGGAGGTGGAAGATCTAAAATGGCAGAAACCTTTTTAGGGTTTACTCCCACTCAATTTCTACCAATAATATGGCCAAGGATCTCAGCCTCTGTATATCCTATCCGGCATTTTGAAGGTTTCGCCTTGAGGTTCGATTTCTGTAGGGCGAGAAAAGTTTTCTCTAACCTTTCTAAATGTTGATGCCAGTCGGGGCTGAAAACAACTATATCGTCCAGAAAAACGCATACTGTTCCATGTGAGTCCTGTAAATACCTTATCTACGCATCGTTGAAATGCAGCAGGGGCGTTCGCAAGACCGAAAGGTAACCTAAACAACGCAAACGTACCTTCACTGGATACGAACGCGGTCTTGTGTCTGTCTTCTTCAGGGATTGAAAGTTGCCAATACGCACTGAAAAGGTCTAAATGAGAAGTATACTGGACTCCACTAAGATAATGAATAATATATTGAATTGTAGGGAGATTCCAAATCTGGACAATCATTTTCTCATTTAATTGTCGATAGTCAATACACATGCGTATAGAATTCTCTCGCTTACCTAGCAACAGGATAGGGGCAACGTAAGCGGACTCACTTTCCCGTATAATCCCAAGATCAAGCATTCTATGGATTTCTTGTTTTATAAATTCCCGTTGATTAGGAGACACTCTGTATGGGGTTCTTCGTACCAGTATGTCATCCTTCAGTGGAATCTTTACTTTGTAAACATTTGTAATTCCAAGCTCTTCAGGTGTTGCTCCAAAACAAGATCTATACTTTTGCAAAAGTTATATTACTTGTTTTCGTTGTAAAGGTGACAAATCAGGTGAAATATACACGTCTGTTTTGATATCGAACTTTATCTCACTTTTCTGCAAGGTACTTTTAAACTGTTCGATATTTATAGCATCTAATTCCTGTAAACTTGAATTTACGGCATTGGAAGAAATATCGACAGGTTCATGTAAAATTCCAAGAACGTAATTAGTGGAAGGACTACCGCGAAGTGATTCATATTTATGACTGGAACATAAAGTGTAGTAGTAGTATTAATTAGGAGTCTCGGCATAAGACAACGATTTTGGTCATAGACCATCATGAGCTCCTAGAATGAAATCTCTATTTGGTGGAACAAATTTGGAAAGAGAAATTGCTAATTCTGCATACTGGTGAGGTTCTAAAGTTACCGTATGCAAAGAGATGGTCTTTAATTTACGTTCCTCTGGGGATCTTTCTTCCCCTCCCTCGCCGCATGAAGACGGAAATTGCTCGGGGAGCGGTTTACCAGTTGCGTCACTGGTATCAGGCGATGCAATATGTTCGCTGTTGGGAAAAGTTTTATCTGGAGTTTTGCCTCGAGCTGTTTCCTGTTTTTCCCCAACATGTTTGTCGAAGAAGACTGATGCAAAGTTCCATCGTAGCTAGTTCTATTAAAATGGACAAATTTACGAGGCTTTTGTAAAGTATGTGGAATAATGATGGATTCTTTTAGTCTGTGCTCGGAACCGTGAAGTTCTTGATTCAGAACTGCATTCCCTTCCAAAACTTATCGCCTTTTCTCAAACTGAGGGCCAGAGTTTGATTCTCTGACTGAACCCTATTTGTATTGTCGTCATTTAGCGTTTCTTGCATCATTTAGCATTTATTATTTCTTTTTCTTCTCATATCTATCCCTAATCTCGTCCAAACATGTATGAACAGTTGCGTCAGTGACATACGGAACAAATGAATGTTTACGTTTACTTAAATGCCATTCTGAGGGTGTCAAGTCTTTCACGAAGCGATTAATGATCTGCTCCTAATATAATCCTGTTACGCAATGAAGCATTGGCACAAATTGCCAAGGGCATGGTAAATCTATGAATACCGATCCAGAAAGAAAATTCACATACAGTAGTATTTTTGCTAGCTACTCCTGAAATAGTGGATAATGTACCAGATCCTGTTTTCCTTTCTGTAATGGAAAAATTTGGGGTAAGCATACCAATGAATAAAAGACTACAAGTGCAGCCTGTGTCAATTAAGGCAGGCATTTTCTTCCGAAAAATGTTTATGCTAATCGTTGGACGATAATTTTGATATATCTTTTGCTGTGAGAAGGAAGAACAATTGAATGCACAATGAGGCTGACTATGCGGGCGTAAGCGACCCCTGGGACGCTCTCCCCTTACACGTTTGGGTTTCCTTGGTATGGAGATGGAGTTCTAGGCTCGCTCTGAGGAGTTTCTCTCTGATTTCTCTCATAATTTCGGTCGTAGCGGCCTCGGAAATTTTGTCCTGTTATAGAAAAGTCCTTCTTCAGCGTCCTCTATAATAAGATCCTCGCTTAGGGCATGCTCTAGCAAAATGGTATCGCGAACCACATGTGTAGCTAAGTTTTTCATTGTCCCTGTTACTGTTTGGGCGGCCCCTGTATGATGAACGTCCTCTATTATTTGTGTTTCCACGGAAAGAACTTGGATTGGGGGTTAGGGTGTATCGAAAAAAACTTTTTTTCGAAATGTTAAGGTGGCTAGTGCGGAAAAGTGGCCATTTGTGACCAAAAACACGTCTAATTTTTTCAGATTTTTTGGAGGTCGTTTAGGTGGCGCGCATCGATCTTGAAGTTTTGATAGTGATTTGGTTATGCAACACTCACAACAATTTCACAAAAATGTCATTATTTGGCTATTTCATGTCTTTTTTCTGCATTATGGTCATTTATTGTTTTGTTTATGGCAAATATGTTACATTCTTGCCTTAGGGGTGGTTTCCTATGCTGTTTACGTATGCTTTTGGTCAAAAATTATCAATTTCAGGCTAAGAACTCCATTTTTTCTATTGATGGTTTCCAATTGGTTTCGACTGTGTTTTATTCGAACGTTTTCCGATATAAAAGACTAAATAAAATATTTTGGCTTTCTAATTGCTAACAGTACCTCAATTACTGTCCAGCGCTTCGCTTATTTTCATAGCTTATTATGCTTTGAAAATAACCCAGAGCTCACCACGAGGAGGTGGCTGGACTACGAGCTCCACCCACCTAAATTATGTTGTCAAACGTAATTTTACTAAGGGGCAGGCCAAGATTTTCTTCTAGTTTTCTCCTTGAACTTTATAGTCACTTTTTGTTCGAAATGTCGGCATATGTTCTCTAGATTCCAATTTCGCTTTGATGTAGCCATCACGTGCGCTGGCGCCGAAAACGGAAGAAGCAGCTTCTGTGATGATTTTCACAAGTCGCTCCACTCCTTGTGTGTGGCAGGGTAAATCTTGAATTTCCGCTATTTTTTGTTTTTAATGTAGTCATCTACTTCTTCATTTGTAATATTATTGATCAACGAAGGCTCGTGGAGAGAGCATGAAGCCCAATCAACCATGTCATAGAATTGGTCTGCATTAAAATTGATGGTTGATAAAACAAAAGTGCGAATTCTTTTACCTTTATTCAATCCTCTTGCTTTCTTAATTCTTTGCCAACCAAGACTTCTTATTTCTGGGTTTTGGTCGGTTATTAAAGCCAGCAAAAGATTTTCAGGTTGATCGAAGAATGCATTTTGTTGAATCACCCTATTAATCAGATCTCTCAAGTGGTGTGGGAGAAAGCGGGACTAGTGGATCAAATTCCACAGGTTTCGGGCTCCGTCAGTTATCCATGGTGCCTTCTTGATCCCAAACCACACCGGTGCGTACACATTCATTATGTAGTATGTGTGTTTCGAACAAAAAGTGACTATAAAGTTCAAGGAGAAAACTAGAAGAAAATCTTGGCCTGCCCCTTAGTAAAATTACGTTTGACAACATAATTTGGGTGGGTGGATCTCGCAGTCCAACCACCTCCTCGTGGTGAGCTCTGGGTTATTTTCAAAGCATAATAAGCTATGAAAATAAGCGATGCGCTGGACAGTAATTGAGGTACTGTTAGCAATTAGAAAGCCAAAATATTTTATTTAGTCTTTTATATCGGAAAACGTTCGAATAAAACACAGTCGAAACCAATTGGAAACCATCAATAGAAAAAATGAAGTTTTTAGTCTGAAATTGACAATTTTTTACCAAAAGCTTACGTAAACAGCATAGGAAACCACCCCTAAGGCACGAATGTAACATATTTGCCATAAACAAAACAATAAATGACCATAATGCAGAAAAAAAGACATGAAATAGCCAAATAATGACATTTTTGTGAAATTGTTGTGCGGCTTGCATAATCAAATCACTATCAAAACTTCAAGGTCGATGCGCGCCACCTAAACGACCTCCAAAAAATCTGAAAAAAATTAGACGTGTTTTTGGTCACAAATGGGCACTTTTCCGCAGTAGCCTCCTTAACATTTCGAAAAAAAGATTTTTTCGATACACCCTATTGGGGGTGGAACCATTTTGTGAACCATTACCGGAACTAGACTAATCCATAGTGTGAACATAGCGTGTTTGCTGTCCATTTCGGCCTGTTACATGTCCCTGTTTCTCTGTGTGTCCACGCACAACTTGGCGTAAGTTTTTGATGTAATTTCGGCCTGTCGTTTTGCACGTTCTAACAGTCGTAAATTAGCAAGCAAGTCATCCAACGTTTTGGATTTCATAGTTATGAGTTTTCTGTGTCCTTAGTTTCTAACCCGTTACACATGAAGTTTATTTTACCTTCGTCCGTCATGTTGGGATCTGCTTTCTAACATAACTTGAGAATGTCTTAAAATTATTTTTCAATAGACTCGGTATGTGGCTTTTTCCGTGCTGCTAAATCAAGTTATGCCTGGCCTGCAGGTAATACCGGCTGAAATGCTTTGGTAAGAGTTTCCTCAATCTGCGCAAATCCCGCTAAGTTTTCTAGCATGGTCCAGTTTAAATCCCAGTATGCAAGAGCACTTTTCTTTAGATATGCCGGTAAAAACATTAGTTTCTGTGCTTCGGTCCATCCCAAAATGTTAGCTACTCTATTGTAAGTGTTAAAGAATTCGGTAATACTTTCACCTGGATCTGCGTTAAAATTGTCTGATTGGATAAAAGGATCTCGTGCATAACTGGGTGTTGTAGTGGCACCTTCACCACTACCGCTTTGTGTATGGTCTGGCATTGTGCCTGCGATATCGAGATCTTCAGGGAGAGGTGTTCGTAATGCTTCTGCGGAACAACCAGGGAGAGGGCACGTTATACGGGCAATAAGGAGGGTTTGGTGTCACCGGATGCCTGTTGGTGTGTTAAAACCATGAAAGGGGAAAGTCAACCAAACACAAAAGTGGGTAGTCAAGAATCGAAACAACGACCAGATTGAAACGAATGGAATCCATACGAAAGAACATAACGACAACACAACCAATGTAATGGACAACACCTAATCACCCAGAGACAAAACAACAAAAGGACCAACAACAGACAGACAACACACTCATGTGTATGAAATACCACATAACAACAAAAAGAACCCAATAGGTACCATAATACTACTCCCCCGTAAAATAGCAGAGAAAGCCGCACCTCCACCACCTATGCAACGCCAAGAGGGCTTTGACGTCACTTGGGGTTATAGCTCAGTGTGATTCATGGATACTTCAATAATACATTTTCTAATGTTTATTATCTCTCCACACGAGGTTCCTCAAATTCGTATATATGAGACCAGTAATGCGCATATAGCATAGTGTCCAACTACTAAGACACTATGTTCACTAATACTAAGTTCTAAGATCTAAATTCTAAGTTCTAATCCTATAAGTAACTGAATGGAGATAATCTAAGGCGCCATACTATAGAAGTATATAGTAAAGTCCTCTTTACCTAAGATTGGCAGAAGCGACACCATCAGTGTCAGGCAGCAATTCCCCTGGTACAGGATGCTGTTTTCCTAAAGGTTTTTCTTTATATATATACCATTTCAGTCAGCGTGTCTCGATACTTGCCCTAACCTTCAAGAGACCTTCTCTATTCCAGTGGCCATTTTCGCATAAGTCCATTTCCTACTGTCTTGCCCTTCAGAGAACAAGCTATCAGGGTGATCACTATCTCATGCACGTGGAGGGTTTGGGGGTCCACAAGTGCATGTGGAGACCTTGGTTGAGGACACTAGCGATTGCTATCTGACCTCGTCTCCTCTAATGACAGATTATCTCACTCTTCCGTTTGCTAGACCACATCCTGTTATTCAATTGTGTTGTTTACCAGAATAAGGGAAAGATGGTATCTTTCCTTTGCCTTTTCCTAGAGGAAGTATCGGACTCGCTATCTCTGTGGCTTGTTTGGCAGAAGCCTGCACAATAAGGATTTTACTTTAATGCAACTAATTGTTTGAGACTGGTGTTACTATTGCCAATACAATAAAGAATTTGCCCGTTACATAATTTATAGTCTAAAATTTATATAATAGACTAATATGAAGACTTCAACATCAACCACTCAGCACATGTGGTTCTAACATGGAAGTCAAGAAATTTAGAAAATTTCATACACATTACAATACAACAGAATAAGTCCCATAGGAACCCATTGCCGTCCCATTATGAAATTTTCCACACAAAGAGTCAATTGATGTCTGCAAAGCATATATGTACACTGCTGTTTGTGAAAATTGCAACACCCAGAAATAATGGCCCAAATGAATCCAAACTCGGAGGATGTGTAGAACAGTGTACCAGCAATAAGTGATTAGGATTGCAGAGACATGGCGTGCATGTAGGCCCAGCAGCGCCCTCTCTTGTGTGACTGGAAAGGTCAGTGTTACGCCAAGCTCAGTCAGTGAAGAGCCGTCAAACGAAGTGGAAACGTGAAAGCAAGTGCTGGTATGCCTCGTCGACGTCAAAGGGTGCAATATCAGCATGTGAGTGTGTTCGAACGGGGCAGAATGAGCGGTCTCCGGCAAGCGGGTTTGTCATACCGTGACATTTCGGCTCGTAGAGGGCATGCTGCTACGACAGTGATGCATGTGTGGAGCCAGTGGATAGAAGAGGGTCGTACACAGCGACGAACAGTTACTGGACCACGCAATGTGACCACAGCACGGAATGATCGCCATCTTGTCTGCATGGCTGTAACGGACCGTACAGCTTCGTCCACAGTGTTGGCTTGACCCTGGAGCACTACAACGGTTGTGGACCTGTCTGCGACGACGGTACGACGATGTCTGCTGCGGGTTGGGCTGGTGGCACGCGTGCCATTGCGTCGGCTTCCATTGTCCAGAAACCACAAACGCCTCAGACTGCAATGGGCACATGAATGCCATCGCTGGCATGCTAAGTAGCAAAATGTAGTGTTTTCGGACGAGTCCCGCTTAAACTTGTCCTACAGTGATGGCCGCATATGTGTTAGACGCTACCGGGGTGAACGCAATCTGGCAACCTGCATTGTTGAGCGGCATAGAGGACAAACGCCAAGTGTGATGGTTTGGGGCGCCATTGGACACAACATGCCATCTCCCCTCCTACGTGTTGAAGGCAATCTGAACAGCAGCCGCTACATCAGGGAGGTTTTAGAGCCCTGGCACTGCCCCTCCTTCAGGCAACTCCACATGCCATATTCCAGCAGGCCAATGCCCGGACACATGTGGCGAGGAATGTGCAAGCCGTCTTCGAAGAACGACAGTTACCACTGCTTCACTGGCCTGCACGTTCGCCTGACATGTCGCCCATCGAACATGTCCGGGATATGGTTGGTCGGCAAATTGTTCGTCATGGTCCTCCAGCAACCACTGTTGATGCTTTGGGGACTCGCATACAAACCGCGTGGAGGGAGATTCCCCAGGAACACATCCAGGCTCTCCTCGATTCCATGCCACGACGTGTAGAGGCTTTGTTTGCAGCACATGGGGGCTTCACATGATACTGAATTCTCAAGGTCAGAGATCACATACAGGTCTGTAACCCTAATCATTTGTGTATTGGCATGTACCTAATCTGTGGTATAAATTTCATTTCAATCATACGTTTCCTTCTTGGTGTTGCAATTTTCACAAACAGCAGTGTATTTCAAAAAAATTAAAAATGGGGTTTTTGAGATTTTCAAAACAACTTGTTTTCAAGTTCTTAAAAATTACAAAATTCTAATTCCAGTCCTATCGTATTTAAAATTAAAGCTCATTGAAAGCAGTAGAGAATGACACCAATTTGAGCTCTCTAGGTCAAATAGTTTGTGAGCTACGGCTACTTGAAGATTTCAAAATGTCATCAAATTTTGGAATTTTTGCTTTTTTGAAAGTCAATAACTCAAAAACTAAGAACCGAAAAAATCCTAAATTTGGCAGTATTCGTCAACATTACTGGTACTACCACTGCACCAAAAATATTAATTTCTGAGATGTCAAGGTTCAGACTGCTGTTAATTTGACATGGAATGATCCTTTGCATATTCTCTCTGACAGAAATGCATTATTCCTTCATTAACAGTATTAACGTTGAGTAATACGTATCAATGACAATAATATAATTCATCGATTTTATTGATAACTGGCTGTAAAACAGCCAGCTTCTCATTTTTATATCAGTGACAAGCTATTTACTATTTAAACACTAAAATTGCACTGTTGAACGTTATTCATTAAAGAAAAACCATATTTCTATCTCCTTGTGTTTTGATCCCACATGATACACTGAGTTGTTTTTTTTTGCAATGATCGATAAATGGTAACAGATCTTTAGCTATTGAATTATCTTCTGTTATGTCGTAACGATCCGTAGTATATTTTAATTATTATGGACAACGAACTCCAACTTCCAGTCATTCAACCATCGTTTACAAATCACTAAATATTCAGAAACATCACAGGAATGCAGTGTCAGACAGCACTGAAGCTCTTCCTGGTCATCAGCGGTATAAACATGTAAACAGACGAAATCCAGGAAGAAGCTACAGCCCTGACTGTGCATTTGTTTAGTAAATTGAATTGCAATTAATGTCTGAGAGGCAGAGAGTTTGGGGTCAGTTCGATTTGAGTTATTGAGGAGGAAGTTCCGATTGAATAGAGAGAGAGGAGGAGGTTCTAGGAGATCGTGTTAACTGGAGTCGCAAGTCAGACTCTACGTACAGTCACAAGCATAACCTCTCCCGGCAGATCTTCAGTTGCAGTACAGAGACAGGTATATTCTTACATTAGAAATGCTGATCCAGTCTTTAGGGGTGTGAAACTCAAGTGTCATGTGTTGCCATTCAAGTGTGTAAATTTAGTACCTCTAGCGCCTTACCACCAAGCTCACCACGAGCAGAGAGTGCTTTACCATCAAGGATGAATGATGATAAGTGAGCTACATTCCCAATTGATCCCCCCATACCTAAGGATATGAGACGTGGATGGAGATGCTTAGGGCTTTCATCCATTTTATGGAAATGAGATGAAAATTGGTGATAGACGCAGGATTTCACTTATGAAAATTTCAATTTTAGAGCATGAAAAGTGAAACCACACCTAAGAATGATCAGAATCAAAGTTTTATCAGTTTTCTTTTACCATCAAAAGTTTGCATTTTGAAGCACGCAATCTGGAAAGTTGCGCGCGAAGTTATATTAAGTACCAGTGGGGAAAAATAGTGCAGTAAACAATGATAGATGTCGAGTTCCAACTCGAGGATGTAACCCATCGACCTCAAATCAGGATCGGTGACCCGCAAAATTAAAGATGCGGAGGAACCTGCGCCGTAGCTCCGTTATCCGCGTCGGGCTGGCGATTTGGTATCAGGAGCGTCCGGCATTCCGCGTGGCGGAAGGTTCGATGTCGGGTTTTAGGGAGCCACATTTTGCGGTCGGCCCAGGGACGTCCATGGATGTTTCCCTATCAATCCGCTCCTGGTAGCTATGCGGTTCGCTCGCGAATCCGGTACTGATGGCTACAAGAGAATTCCCACCTGGGAAATTTTCATCATTCCCAGGATTTTAGCTAATATGGAAAGTGGCATTTAAATTCGATCGTTTCTTGAATTTACAGTGGTTTTAGAACGTAAAGGTAGGAACATTTTTTACATGATTTTGGATACCAAAATTATCATAGCGTTGGGTATGAGGGTTAAAATAATGCAGTAAGCTACATTTTAAACGATTTTTTTATATATCTAACGTTCCTGAGCATTTTGCACAGATTACAATTACGCTTACCCTTAACATACAGTGCTCAAAAAAAGTTTTGCATATTATGATTGCATGCGGTTTGAGTCGTGATATCCCCAAAATGTATACAATGTTCATTATGTGAGTAATGCCCTAGAAAGAACCCGACATAATGCCTCAAGTGAGTTCGATATTCAGCAGATAGAGGACAGTATTTGTCACATGATCCCTGAGCAGATTTGAAAGCAGCCCGATGGGAGGCATTGTCCGTGTCTTATCCGCACTTGTGAGTTGGAAACTGCACAGAAAGCGGGTGGAAAACGAAGGGCAACATGCCTCGAGCAACCGTTTCTGCTACGGACCGGATTCGAATTGTAACGCTGCTGGAAGAGGGATATCGCCAAGTAGACGTCGCTGCCCGTGTTGGAGTGAGCCAAGGTGATGTCTCTCGAGTGTGGAAGAAGTTCAGGGAGACACAATCAGTTGCTGACCGAGCAAGTCAGTTGCTGACCGAGCAAGGACAGGGCGGCCACGCAAAACAACACGCAGGGAAGATCGGTACGTGGTGAATTTGGCACGACGTAGACCCACTGCAGCTGCTACCAGTTTGTGCCAAGATCTGGGGAGGGCCTCAGGAGCGAATGTTTTCAATCAGACAGTGCGGAATCGACTTCATGAGGAAGGATTGACATCAAGAAGACTCATTTCCAAGGTTCCTTTTAATCCACACCATAAGAGAGACCGTGTAAGGTGTGCAACAATGCACAGTGAATGTAGTCAGGAACAGTGGGAGCACACGCTCTTTACAGACGAGGTCACATCAGTTTGCACCCGTTAAGTAAAACATAAGGGTTTGGAGACGATCAGATGAGAGATTGAACGAGCCCTTCATCCAGGAAAGTCACCAGCAGCAGAAGGGCTCCATCATGTTTTGGGGTGGAATCATGTTTGGTCGACGTACGCCCCTAATTCCTCTCCAGTGTCACATGACTGGTCTGATGTACAGAAACGCTATTCTCGAACCCGTGCTAGCAGGTTTCTCTATAACTGTGGGGGATGGCTTCACGCTGGTGGATGATAACGCTCGACCACATCGAGCCAGAGTGGTTCAAGGGTTCCTTGATGTGCATGGCATTCGACGCATGGTGTGGTCGGCGTATTCACCAGACATCAAGTGTGTGGAACATGCATGGGGACACCTGAAGCGAGCAATTGTCAGCCGCAAAAATCCTCCTGTGAACAAGGTGTAATTGAGGGAGGCTGCCATTCAAGAGTGGGACAGTCTTCCTCAGGAGAAGTTGAATGCTCTTATCCTTAGCATGCTCCGTCGTGTTCAAGCATGCCTTCGGGCTCGAGGTGGCTATACCCGGTACTGAACTTCCATCTGTTGGTCCCAAGCATGCCTGCGAGCCAAAGGTACATCAAAAACCCTGAATATGCAAAACTTTTTTTGAGCACTGTATTAATTAATTAAAAATGTGGATTAAAAATGAATATTGAAGTTATGAACGAAGAGAATAAATGAGAGTATGTTGACTCTGACTCAGTGGCACTATGGTCCATTTTAACGAGTCATAGCAGAGAGTATACTTGTCTGAGTCAATATTTTGTTTTTGTTATTATTATTATTAATTGAAATTCCTTAGAAGTTTAATTTTAATTTTGTTTAAAACTGACCGTAACTTGTAAATGATTTAGAATGGTTGAACTATAACTGCTAAGATTATTGCAACGAGGATATTACATTTTTATAAATACGAGGCGCATCCAGAAAGTAAGTTTCCCTATTTTTTTTCCCGTGAAAGTAAACATAATGTGCCGTGTAAATTGCGCATGCGCAGCAGAGCTAAGACGTATCAATCATATGCCAGGCAGACAGATCACGCCCGGCGCCAGTAGCGAGGCAGCAGTGGTCTGAAGTGGAAGCTCGTATTCCTTCTCCCGCCGCATGCCAGTAACGAGGCAGCAGTGGTCCGAAATGGAAGCTCGTATTCCTTCTCGCGCCGCATGCGAGGTTCGGTCGGTGATAAAGTTCCTGAATGCACAAAGCATTGCGCCAATTGACATTCATCGTCAGCTTTGTGAGGACTATGGGCCGAACATTATGAGCAAGCAGGCTACAACGGACGGCAAAACGGAGCAATCTGTTTCTCAACCTTCTTCTTCATCAGATAAAGTAACCTTACGTAACCTTGATGCAGAAATTGATGATTTGCCTTTATGTGATGGGGAAAAATGTTGATTTTTTGTTTGACTTTGTTTTACGTTTGCAATTACTTCTTAGTTTCAATATATACCCTGACCAACTTGTTCTCCGTAATGTCATTAGGAAGACTACGGGACTTTTGAAGACGCTTTGGCGTGAGGCACTTGCCGCCTCCGCCTCTTGGTTTGCTCTAAAATGTCATATATGGTCAACCCTGGTTCCATCAAACACTGTAGCTTTACTTATTAATTCTCATGTTTGCAGAGTACAACACGCTACAGAATCATTATCTACTTACGTTTTTTCGGTCATTGATTGTGCCAATGCCTTGAATTTGGTCTGGGAAGAAACACTTTTGATTGATGAAATTTTTCAAAATTTGCACCCGAATACACGGGGTTTTCTTTTGTTTCAAACCAAGCCAAAGAATTTAGCTGAATTGCTCAAATTGGCACGGGACATTTCTCCCATGGAGCGAAAATTTTATAGCCCTCCGCCATCGGATGAAAGGAATATGAATACAAATACACATAGGTTAATGGCGACGACTTCAAATAATCAATTGGGTTCAGGCACCAAATTTAGAGGTGGTAATTATAATGTAAATGGTATGTCTAGGCGTAATGTTCAGTGCCGTCGCTGTTCAAAATGGGGACATGTACAGGCTACTTGTAGAGTTCGTATACCTAATGAACCACCCCAAAATGTTCGACGATAAGAGCAGTTTTGTTAACTTGTATGTCTTGCTCTATAGAATCTTGTCATTTCTACCTGTTCAATATTGTTTTCCAGAGTGTATATTTTTTCTCTATCTGTTCTATTATATCTTTTCTTCCTTCTTCCCTTTTCTAATTAGTAATTTTGGTTATTTTTATTTTTTGCATGTACATTTTGATTGTTGATGATGTGGCTTATCAACCGGTTGTCAGTGACCAGTGTCACTAGATTCTGCATGCTACGCTGCGCCTTCTGTTTCCACCTGCTTCCCGTCGCTGTTATGGATTTTTTCTTCAGTACATCTGTACGCCCCTGGTTCCTGGTATACTGCATGGATATTGCATGTTTGGATCTGGACTGGATTTTTGGATCTCCGACTGCAACTATACCTTGGTGTTCATGGATTGCACCAAACAGATGAATTTTTTGGGAGTTCAGGTATGTCTTGAGGAACGCCTGTGGTTTTTTTGTGTGAATTTTGGCTCGTACTCTCCTTTGAGTCACACAAGTGAATAATTAGTGCTTCGATCGTGGTGGTGATCCACCTTATCCTGTGTTTTGGGCAGTGCTACTTATACAAAATTTTTGCCCTGGTTCTTGTGTGAAGAATCTTCGCATCTTCGTCGTTGCGATCTTCAGCATGGTGCTTTGGAAAGTGTAATATTGTCTTGTCACCTTCGACATGGTTTGGTCGAAGCTTGACTAGATTTCCAGCACCTTTTATGTTCTTCTGAGCGTTGATCTACGTTGTTTTGTTCGCAAGATGACGCTGGACTTCCATATTTATTTACCTTTGCTGCGGGATGCGCGAAGATGATGGAAAAGCAGATCGACTGATAATTTCTTCATCCTTCGATGGATTCAACATGGTGTGGAATTTTTGGGACTTGAATGCCGACCCTGTGGGAATGTTTGGTGGTCACCGCTGGATAGTTCTGGGATGTCATTCATGCAGAAACTTTACGGTGCACTGGACACTTATTTTCCTTTTCAGGTGGATCATGCTACTTTGATGATATATAATATATATATATGTGAACCTAGGTATTTTTTTTCCCCACAATTTGTTCTCCTTTGGAGTTTTTCCTTTTGTTATTACTCCAGGACTATTATTTTAATCAGAGTATATATTATGCATGTAATCTTTGGTATTATCATCATGTTTTCGTCCAAGTGTCAGTTTTCAGCCTCATTATGTGTTCACAAGGCCTTGCTTCATTTTCATTCATCGTATTTATTAGCATATTATTGTGCTCTTTTAGCTCTACTTCTGTCTTGGTATTTTTGGTCTCACCTACTTTATATTAATGGTTCCACTTATGCCTATTTTCATATTTATTGGATATGTATTCCATTATTTATTGTATCTTGTTTCATCTTATTTTTTTCATTGGGCTAATCTGGATCTAACAATATTGGAAAAAAAATTAAAAATCGAACAAAAAGAGCTTTTTTGAGGATACATGCTATATGGATATGGGTTTATACGCCTTTTTTGGCTTTCCTTGGTACAAGTGTATTGCTTGCTATTTGGTGCCTGAGGTTCTATATTTTTTTTCCGAAGGTGGGGGAGGTTGTGGTGAATCGGGATTTGTTTATCCCGTTTCGCCACATTCTTCGGCCCACCCTGTATAGAGGAATTAGACCGATGCGTGGGATTGTCAGTTCGCGGAGAAACTTCGTTTGTTTTCCCAAGAAACCTGGGGGCGACGAGACTGCCACCTAGCGACCTTCTCGGGGTAGAAGTTTTTTCCTTGTTGGGCAAACCAGTGTTCTCCCCGGGCCGATTTCGATAACAGCAACTCCAGCAACGGTGTTCCACGGCGTGATAGCTGGCTGAGTCAAAGTGGCGTGACTCAGCTCTTATCTTCCGGTACACCTGTGAGGCTTGACTAGAACGTGGAAACCTTGCGTATATGTAGTTAAGTATTATTACAAGAATGGTTTAGTTTATAGCGTTACCTTAATAGACAATTTTTTTTTGAATCTTTCATTTCCTTTTTTTTTTTACTTAAAATTATTTTGGGAAAACATCGTAACTTCATTTTTTTTTTTTGCGATAATAATTTCCTATCGCCGGGGTCTAATTCCTCCAAAGTATATATGTAGTCAAAAGAAGGAATGATCATGGACTTAGTTTTGGTAGCATGAGTGATGTAAGAGATAGTGGGAATCCAAAGTAAAAATGAATCTATGACGTGGATCGTCATTGTAAAAAAAGTTTTTGTGAAAATCTGTCAAGAAGGGGGGGTAATTGGTAACTGTTTTTTCTGGTAAGAAATTACTTATTTAAATGAGAACACGTTGTTAATACTGTTGTAAGAAATTAAATACTCTGCACTTGTTAAGCAAATAAAAAGTATTTTGAGAAAATATCTAATCTTACTATTCATGTAATTACGCAAAGCTCTGGGCGCTCTTTAAGATAAGTTCACCCCTTCCAGTATAATTTCTTGCGTAGCAGATTTATTATATATATATTTTTTTTTTGGCTAGGGCCACAAAAAAGGGGGAGTTGTATTTTTTGTTGCTCATATACACGTCAGTTCGTCGGGAGTGGGACTAGACGAGCCCACTATAAAACTCCGGACCAGCTGGCGGTATATGCGAGATCTTGGAGCGACGCACTATTTAATACCAAAAAAAATAAAACTGTGATTAGTAATTTTGACTTGTGCCCATTTTGATTGTCAGATCCTTTTGGTTTTCTCCCTACAGCACCGCAGCCAGCCGTGATTGAGAAACTTTATATATACATATATATTGTAAGTATTTTCTTTTGAGGAGGGTGTGTTATTTATTTCCATTACAGGGAGATAGCCAGGGAAAAAAAGCACGTACATCCAAATAAATAATTAAAAAATGGGTTGTGACTGATTGTTCCAAACAACATCGAAATTGAGCAAGACGTCACAATTAGGAGAGCACTTCACATGGCGTGGACGTTTCTCACTTATTAACGAGATTTTCTTTGTGCTATTATATATTTTTTTCTGTCCGAAATATTTTTGTTTGACAGTTGAATATTTATCCATGGCATGTTATAGCTTCGAATGTTAAAAACTTTAAAATGTAAATTGTTTTAAATTTTAAAATATAAATATTGCAAATTTCCACCAAGTTACGGCATTTATTAAGGTTAAAGAGGCCTAATATTTTCAATTCATTTGCGTAAGACAATATTAATTTATAATAAACGTGACACTAATAATATTTAAAGTTATAACCAACCTGTCTGAAGCTATCAAACACATTTCAGGTTATACAAATAAAAAAAATACAGTTGAAGTAAGATATATGTAATAGCTCGCTTTCATACAGCATACACTTACATTTCTGCAAACGCACAAGCAACACCTCGAAGCAACCTTGCACGTAGCTGGCTTCGTACCGAACTATTTCCTTCACTTGACACTGGTACAAACGAAACAGGTAACCTCTCGCGCATGCGCGATACACAAAATCCTGTACAACAGGAAATGGTCATACATCCCTCTCCTTCAATGAAAAATTTCACGAAGGGAGTAAGTGAAATTTTACACTTTTGACATCTTCCATGAATAGTTATTACATGTATAAGTTCTAAATGTTTCACACTTAGGTAATTCAAAATAAAATTAAATTTCCATGATACACAAAAAATAACTCAAATTTTTGTTTCTTAATTTTTAAAGATGATTGATTAATTCATCAAAAGAATTCAAGTCTTGTATCAACCCAAAAATAAATCATGATTATCATTATAACAAATATCTGTGCTTACAAACAAAATATTAAAATATGTAGAATACATATCTGCATACAACATATTTATCTATACTTTCATTTGAATAAATGCTTGTATAACTCTGCGTTTAACTTTTCTAATTGTTTTAAATAATAATCTCTCTTCTCACTTGAACATTTCCATACTCTCAAGTTATCACTATGATGATTATCACTAATATTATCAGTTTTTAAGTCTATTAACTTGAAGATATTAGTTGCTTTGTTGCAAACTACTAAATATGGACCTTCATAAATTTCACAATATTTTTTTATACAATTCCCTAGAAGATTACTAAGGTAGTGAGTTTTGATAAATACTAAATCTAAAACTTTAATCTCAGCTCTATTCTCTTGCCTTACATTATATCTTTCATTCCTTTTCTTTTTTATCTCTAAGTCCTTAACAGAAGTCATATATAATTTATTTTTCCATTGTGGAACTTCATTGAGGGGTACTTGAAAGTGATTCAGAGTACATGATTCCAGATTCCTATTAAGTTGTAATTCAGATGGAGCATACCCTAAACAAGTATGTATGCTATCATTGAGTAAACTCACAATTATATCAATATACTTGGGCCAATCTTGATGTTTTTCTTTACAAAATACACGCATTAGTCTGTTTAGTTCACAATGACTGCGTTCAACCAAATTAGAATTTGGATGGTACATAGGAGTGTATGTTAACTTAATACCTAGGTTAGTCAAAGTATTTACATATTTCTTAGAATGGAACACTGCAGCATTATCGCTTACTAACTTATGTGGAATTATATGTGTCTTATATATCCTTCTAAGAGGACTTTCACAATGCTATCAGCTGTACTAGATCTCATTGGATAGGCAAATAAATACCTTGTATTAGCATCCTGCAATGTTAACAAAAACCTTTCTCCTTTTGAGCTTCTAACCAAAGGACCTTGAATATCTAAAAATAAAACAGTTTCACCTCTTGTTATAATGTAACTGAAAAGTTCCTTTAGGCGGATGTCTGTTTGGTTTTGTTTTCATACAAATTTCACAGTCTTTAACATAACTCAAAATATCTTTTCTCATACGAGGCTAGTAATAAATTTTCCTCATTCTTCTAAGAACTTTATCACCACCAAAGTGGCCCATGTTATCATGATAATTTTTTAATAATACAGAAATCAAAGATTGAGGTATACATATCCTCCATGAATTTTCAAAATGAAAATCTCTCATTAACAAAACTACATTACATATTTTATAATATGTCTTCCAATTTCTACATTGTCTTGGCAAATTCATATTCAAACCTTCAGAATTGTTTACATAATTAATGATAGGTTGAAACACTTCATCATTACATTGTTCTTGCACCAGTATTTCTACTGGTATATCCAAAATTTCATTTCTCAAGAAATTTATTATTGTTAACATGAACCAAAACAGGTTCAGATCCTTCAAAATGTCTTGATAATAGATCTGCGAGATCATTATCAGAACCTCTACAATATTCCACTGTAAATTGGTATTTCTGAAGCTGGAGAGACCATCGCAACAAACGAGGGTTCCAATTCTTTGAGTGATTTAACCAAATAAGACATTTGTGGTCACATACTATTGTGAATTCTCTTCCTAGAAGATATTGGCTACATTTTTCTATACAGAATAATAGACTTAGACACTCTAGTTCTGTTATGGTGTAATGCCTCTCATGATTTCTTAATGTACGACTCATGTAACTTATTACCCTTTTTTCACCATCAACAATTTGAAATAAATAACCTCCAACGCCAAGTAAGGAGGCGTCTCCTTGGACATAAAATCTTTGATGAATATCTGGATGGAAAAGTTTAACATCATTTGAAATTGCTTCTTTCAGTAAATCAAAACTTCTTTGTTCTTTCTCTGTCCACACCCACTTCTTGCCTTTTCTTAATAGTTCATACAAGGGAGTACATATAACAGCAAGATGTGGAATAAATTTCCTCATCCATGAGAAACTACCAATGATTTTTTGGAGTGTTTTTATATTTTTTGGAGCTGGAAGATCAAGAATAGCTCTCACTCTTTCGGGGTTTACATGAATACCAGTTCTATCAATAATATGACCTAAGTACAGTAATCTTTCTTTACAAAAAAATGTCTTTTTCAAGCGTATAGTCATACCAGATTCTTGCAATTTGCAAAATACTTCTCTTAAATGCTTAAGATGAGCTTCAAATGTACTACTACGAACACATAAATCGTCAACATATATTATTACATTATCAGAGAGTGTATCTCCAAGCACTCTACTCATTGCCATGGTGAAAGCCTGCACACCATTGCAAATACCAAACACAAGTCTTTTATATTGATATTGTTTCCCCTCAAAAGAGAATGCAGTATATTTTCTTGATTTTTCAGAGAGTAATACCTGATGGAATCCAGCTGATATATCAATCAGAGTAACATAAGGTTTATCCATAAATCCTTGAACTGCATCTTCAATATTTATAGGTCTAATCTGGCTAATCTTCTGATGCTTATTAATATTACGAAAATCTCTACATATGCGTATACTTTTATCTGCCTTAAGTACTACCACAAGAGGATTAAGATATGGGGAATCACACTGTTCAATAATATTCCATTCCAATAACTTATTGATATAATCACGTACAGCTTGTCTGTAGTGATATGGTATAGGATAAGGTTTCGTAACAAGAGGTTCATCTGTATTAAGTTCTATGTCATGGATGTATTTATTACAATGACCTGGTTTATCATCAAATAAACTTTGAAATTCTACTAGTAATTCAAATAATTTCTCCTCTTCATTGTCAGTTAAAATCTCTGCTTGCAAAGTCTTATTCCTTAAATCACTAATACTAGCAACTGTTTCACTCATTTCAGATTTTGTCATTATTCTGAGGCAATCATTTTCTAAATTATTTTCAGATTCAACATAAGTGCATGAAATTGGAATTAACTTAACTAAATGTGAACTTTCTTCTGAATTAAACATCATAGCATTATCTCTGAAGTCAATCTGAGCTTCTATACTATATAAAAAGTCTAAACCTAACAACACATCAACTGATAAATCTCTTACAACAACAAACTGGATCAGAAAATCAATGTTATACATTTCAAGATTTACACAGAATTTACCTAACACTTTTTGCTTTCTTTTACCAGTATAATCAAGTAAAATTATGTCTCCTACAAGATCAAGTTTAGGACTCTTTACTTCAGACGTTATTTCTCTACATCTTTTCTCTGACATAAGCGAAATTTCACATCCAGTATCCAATAAACATCTATTCTTTACTCCATTAATGTTCGCAAAAAGAAATGTAGTACCTTTTATCTTATTTCTTAAATTAACAGGTAACACCATATTACTTCAGTTATACTGTCCTTCATTTTCCAATATATCCTCGTAAAAAACAATATCTATCGTACATACAGTTTTCAATTGAGCTTCACTCATCTTCGGTTTAGATATTACATTACAAACCTCCTTTACATGAGTTTCAATGTCAGAATTAATTACAGACACACCACAATTGTCTTCATCTATGCTACTATGTGTCGTCGTAACAGTAGACTCGCATCTTAGTTTAAAGGTTGTGATTGCATGAACAAAGGTGCATTCGCTCTAGGCGAAGAATCTACATTTACTGTTTCTGTGTCTTCAGAACAAGATCTCAGTCCACTAATTTGAGACTTTCCTAATACAGGCTCTCTCATAAATCTACTATGACTATTATTACTAACTTGAATATTGTTATACGGTACTGTATTTGTACTACTATTTCGATAAATAGTTCCACTTGCAATTCTCTCATTACTATCATGTCTAATAATGTCATCATTACTAACATCGTAACTATAACTACTTCTTCTACTTATATTTGAATCATTCCCACTTCTATTAGGTAGTCTATAACTTGATTGAGGACGGTTAGGTCATTGAACCCATGATCTTTGTCTTACATTCCCATTTCGGTTAGACATGTTTTGATTTCTATCAACATTGCCACTATTTTCATTCACATAATTTCTTTGAAAAGAGTTTCTTATAGGTAGTTTATTCCTAACTGTATCACCTTGTACAATTTTCACTTGTCTTACACCTACAAATCTACCATCTCTTTTTGTTTCTTGTTCATACCCTGTATATAATGCTTCATGTCTAGCTACAAGCTCAGCTGCTACATTCAAACTTATGTATGGTTGATTTAAAATAGCTTCTTTCACTTTTACAGGTAACTGTTGAGCTACTAGATTTATCTTTTGTTGATCACTCATATCAGGCTGTATTGTGTTTAACAGATTAATCTGAGACCAAAAGTAACTCAAAAGAGACTGTTTTAACTCTTTAGAATACCTTTTACACAAAATATTAGCCAAAAGAGTCGATTTCCATGAAGAACTCTCGAATACATTTAAAAACATAAGCTTAAATTCATCATAACCACATATTTGTGCTTTCTCTTGTAAGTACCAGTTTTCAGCAACTCCTTCTAATAACAATGGAATGTATCTCATGTATTCATTTCTCGACACATTCAACATTTCAAACCTATCTTCACCTTCCTGTAGGAACTGGGAAGCTAAATAATCGGTTCTTGTTGCATTAAACTTAGGAAATCTATCTACATCAGAATATTTTAATATTCCTTGCTTTAATTTTTTTTCTGACCTTCTAAGCCTTTGTTCTGAATCACTATCAGAACTATTATACTCTGTTACATTTACTTTACTTAACCTACTATCACGTTTACTTTCAGTGTTTTTGCCATATGGAAATCCTACATTTATATCAGCCTTATCTTTATTTCCTTTCACTTTTGCTTGATATTCAGAACCTGAAGAAATACTCTCAGGATTATATTCCTTTTCAACATAATCTTGTTTTTCTCTGTACGTAATATGTTCAGATACTTTACTCGGAAAAGATACCTTATTTTCATTCTTAGATTTTGATAAAGAACTTACATCTATTCTGGATTCTCTATCTACGTATGTGTTACAAGGAACATTCATACTAGACGAAATGTTATTTAAACTAAGTTTTAACATGCCTATTTCATTGCTCAAATCTCTTAATTGATATTCCATGCCAACGAATTTCCCTTCTATTACGTCAATTTTATGTGTAATATCAGAAATTTGCTGAACACAGCCTTTTACAGTAGTATCACATTCTGTAATTTTACATTTGGTAGACTGCACACTTTGATTCAAATCTTGAAAAGTATGACCTACTTTTTACCTTCTAAATGATTACGTAATTCTAAAACTTCTTGTTTGAACACACCTGTACATTCTTTCATATTTGCTTAATCGTCGGCTATTTTCTTTTCTATTCTATTTTCCAACGACAGAAAATCTTCTTGAAGTAACTCAACATTTGCATTCAGTTTACATTCAATTCTCACTATTTCACTTTTTACAACATCAATTTCTTGCTTCAACGAGGTTTCAACTTTGCACACACTTGAATTAATTCTTTCTTCAACGTGTTTAGTTTGCTGGATTAACTCCTTACCTTGTTCTCGTAATTGTCCCTGCATCTCGTTGCTCTGCTCTTGTAGTTTTTCGAACATACGAGTTTCCATTTGCTTTAAAAGCTGCTCCATTTTTTTCGCCTT
This sequence comes from Lepisma saccharinum, assembly GCF_977018435.1. Taxonomy (NCBI): domain Eukaryota; kingdom Metazoa; phylum Arthropoda; class Insecta; order Zygentoma; family Lepismatidae; genus Lepisma; species Lepisma saccharinum. Next base: position 140,825,853 of record NC_139230.1, read on the forward strand.
TCCTGTCATGATTACTGCACTGCAACGTCTTCGCACAGAGCTGGCGAGGAAAAAACTGAATCGCAAAGGTCACGTGGTCGCTACACTGCCAGTCGCTCTCTACCTTAACAGTCCATACGCGCTGAGTAATGCTCGTTCGTTTCGAGTCTTTGTGACGGGTACGCCAAACTTTGTATAACCAACCTGCCTGAAGCTATCAAACACATTTGGGGTTATACAAATAAAAAAAAATACAGTTGAAGTAAGATATATGTAATAGCTCGCTTTCATACAGCATACACTTACATTTCTGCAAACGCACAAGCAACACCTCGAAGCAACCTTGCACGTAGCTGGCTTCGTACCGAACTATTTCCTTCACTTGACACTGGTACAAACGAAACAGGTAACCTCTCGCGCATGCGCGATACACAAAATCCTGTACAACAGGAAATGGTCATAAAGTTAAAAGCAGTCTCACTATTTAATAATGTGCTTTACGCACAAAACGTTTTTAGCAGTATTAAAAATACTAGCCTAGCAAGAATTTTTTTAGATACCTCAGATGAAGGTAAACATTTATATTAGCAAAGTTTTGGATTAAGCGCCAATTATTGAGAATATTTATTTTATATGAATATGTAGACGTCGACAGTAGACATAAATGGAGAGTTAAGCGCCCGAAAGTGGGGCTCGGTGGGGCTCGCCTTAATGGTTTGCTCTTGTAAGGCATAAGACCCATTTTCTTGCAGTGTTGCCAACACCTTACTCGAAATAAAATCACCAAGGTTTTTTTCTTGGTCTAACCTAACCTAAAGCAAGGAGCTGGCAACCTTGCTTGAGGCTTGCCTTACAGTGCATAAAGCAATTTTTGCCAACCTACTGGTACCCTTGCCATAGATTTTTACGGGGGGAAGGGATTAAACAACCGACAGTGCTGCCAACACCTACCTACAGCTTTTTTTCTTCTTCTTACTTGGCAAGGGCAACTATTTTTTTTTTAGGCTTAGCCAATTTATATACTGGCGTAACATACACACACTGGGCAAGGAGAGCCGGCAACAAACACACACTGCCGTAAAAGAGAGAGAGATGGATGGATGGCAACACAGTATATGTGTGCGTGTGCGTGTGTGTGTTGTTGCCAATATTGCTTTTGTAACATACAAACGTATAAAATAACAATGCTTATGAATCTGTTTGGCTTCAGTGAGGCAACCATCCAACTTATTGTTTTCAAAATAAAACTTTGTAGGTATCTTTTTTTTTATCAAATGAATATTAGTTTTTGACATATTTTTTTTTTAGCGTTTAGCGATATTTTAGTACAATTTTCAATTTTTCCCACCTCGTACTTGTAGGTATATCACGATCTTATGTGATATAACTTAACCTACCTTACGATTTTTTTTTGATCTTCAGTGACCTATTATTTTTTTTATTTGCGCAACGAACTAACTTACATTATATTTTATATAACCTAAAATGTGTTGATTTTTTTTAGTATGTGGCAATTTTTTTTAGGAATTTTTTAAAACTGCTCCGTGACCCTCTCGTTCTTCACGTCATGGATGAAGGACTTCTCTGCGACCAGGATGACGCTGCACACGGTATCCTCGGGCAGCGCGTCGTGGAACTCGCAGACGACCTTGATGTTGGTTCGAACGTTGACCACCACCTGCTTCCGCTTCGTCGTGTTGATGACGAACATCGGCCTGTGGATTTTGAATTCGCTGGGCGTGTAGTACATGTCGACGTTTCCCTTGGTCACGCGCTTGTAAGCAGAGTACGCTTCGTAAAGTTTGAGGTAATCATCTTTGGTCATGTCGAGGTTGTAATTTTCGCGCGAGAACACTTCGTTCCTGCCATTCTTGAGATAAACGTTTTTGATCTTGCAGTCGTCGAATTTGCTGGAATCTTTTTCCTCATTCTTGTCCCTCCCGGTCTGAAAGAGTACAATGACGAACTGTATGTTGTTGAACTGCGTCGTCACGTCGAATTCCATGTGACTTCCTGACGCTATCTTCTGCACGCACTGGTAACCGTGAAAGTGAATGGACACCTGTGGACTTTTCAAGATCTCCGCTTTGTACTTGAGGGCGTAGTTCGTTTCGTATTCCACCACCGGCATTGTCAACTCCATGCTCCGGATGACGCACTTGGCTGCTCCGGGTAAAGTGTTGGGCAGCGGCGTGATACCGTCCGCGTTCAAGTTGCTGTATCGCATCAGTGCGTCGTTGTCGTTGGCCGCTCTTCGAAATGTGATTCTCAGTCCTCCCTTCCACATGATCTCCTTGTAGTCCGAGAAGAATCCCGGAAGCAGAAGCATGGGAAAGAGCACCGCGTGATTTCTCGTCGATATTTTCGTCCCCGCTTCGAATCCTCCCGCTTGATAGTATGCTGCGTCCGTTTTGGATAATTTCAATGTTCCCACTGCCGTCGACGTGATGCCTGGATAATCGATTCTGTCGATGACGGTGTTGTGTTTCCTCACCTACACCTGCGAGAACAGGTGAGGCACGAAGTTGTCCACGAGTTTCAAATTTGCTGCTGCGGGGAACGCGTCTCCGCTTTCTTTCTTCACCACGTCGAATTGAAGGTAGAGGTCCGCTCTGTGAGGATGAACGAACCCGTCGCCTACGTCCACGTCGTATTCGATCTCCCGGTTCGCTTCGTTCAAATTTGCGAACGTGCGACGGTTCGGAGGGAAAGATTGCAATTCGTAACTTTCGATTTGCTCAATTTTTTTTTTCACTATGTGTTATTTATTATACGTTGATCTCCAGGACGACCGTAGTCGTTGCACCTGCGAAATCCACCACGTCGCCTTTCTCGTTCGTCACCACCAACTCTATGTTGTCTATGCGGTTGCGACATACTGGAAAATAGATCGGCGAAGAGGGTGTGTAGATGATCGGTTCCATGAATTCGGAACTGGGTTTGAAAGTGGCTATGATTCCCGTCTGCTTGTGACTTCCTAACAATCCGTCGGATTTCGTGATCATGCCTTCCGCTACGTTACAGTGAACGTTCAAAGTTTCGATGGCTAGAAATTTAGGAATGTTTGCTCCCGTGTGCTTGATGCCAGCTTCGAGTTTTGGGTGATTGTTCTCGAAACCTAAAAGTTCTCCTATGGTGCCCAGGTCCACGGTCTCCGTCGCGGACACGATTTCCACTCTGTGCGCGACCGAATTTTGAGAAAGGTACGTGCCTTTGGGTAATTGAGCTTGCAAAGTAGAAAGATTGTATTGACCTGGCGTGACGACGATATGTTCGCTTCCGACGCTAATTTTGTTGTTGTGCTGCGTGACGTTAGGTATGAGGTACATGCTGTAGAATGCACGCAAAGCTATGGATTTAGGATAGACGATGTCGTCGTGCAGCGTGAGTTTCAAGATCGAAGATTCGCTCGTGAGATGGAACACGCCCATCGTGATGCTTTACGTTCCACAATGCTTTCTGGAAATCTTCGATCGTAGGGTTATTTATTTTAGAGAGAAACGCGAGCATGGAGAGACAGAGATGACCGCAGTTCACGTCTCCGAAATTTTGAATGCGTTCGTCGTTGTAGTATATAGGTTTGTTCGTTTTCAGATAATGAACTAAATTTTTAGGTGGAACACCTCCGAAAGAATCGAAAACGAATGCTTTATCATTTTTGTGGTAACATATCCAATGCGTGCCTTGATTTTCTTGACTGTCCAAGTTGACTACGTCACATTCTCTATTTTTAACGGTTGAAGGTAACGAGTCGGACATGAAAACGCCTCTGAAGTGTTTGATTTGTAATGGTTTGATTAAAGATTCAATGTCTCGGTTGGTGAGTGCTGTTTCTTTTTTTTAAACTTCCTCATGACGCCCTTCCCCTTCTTCTCCATGGCCAGGTTGTGACGTTTCTGTTCTTCCAATTCCGCCTTGTTCTTCTTCGAGTCGATGACGGTTTTCGCGATGGCGGCGCTACCCCCAGCCAAACTTCCAACGGCCCCCAATGCTGCCAGGATGGCCGGGATGCTGAATATGAAACCTCCGATCTTTTGCTGTTTCCGCGAACGCTGCAACCTTCTCAATTGAGGTGTGCTGAGAAGTAATTTCATTCCGTGTCCTTTGGACAAGCAAGAACGTTTCTTCTCGCGTTGTTTCTTGGTGAGTAAGCCATCCAGAGCACCTAGATTTTTTAGATTGGAGTATGGTATTTGGTACACTACGCCCTTGGGTTTCATTTTTTTAATGCTATGTTAGAACAACTTTTTTTCCGTTAGGTTTACCGGTATGTGTTATTTATATCGTCTCCCTCTACACAACTGAGAATAGGTGGCGGTGTGTTATTTATATATATGTGTTCTGGAAAAGAATAAAGTTTTTGCTTCGCCTAATGCTATCATGTGTTTTACAAGATCGTCTGTTTCAATGTTCCACGCGTACCAGTCTTCGGTAAATCTTCTTCTCCCCTGCCTCCACTCGTGCAGCTCGTCTAACCTATCGTCAATTTTTTTTGTCTGCAGCTCGAAAGAGAGTCTCGGGATCGGAACAGTTTTTCATTCTGCTTATTTCTCGGAGGTGATCCATTAAAATCATTTTGCACGGTGAACGAAATTCTGGCGTTACTTTACACAAGTCTATGAGTTTAGTTACATCCCCGTCGAACGTGAACGTAAAAATTTTGTGCAACACTTCGGGAGGAAGTTGAGTTATACAAGTTGTCATTTTTTTTCATGGTATGTTATTTATATATATATATATATATTCCGGGGGTGTCTGTGATTAAACAAATTCTATTACGTGCTTCGTTTTCTTACCAAGAAGTTCCTTTGTCCCCTTGTACACGATTCGAGTTTTGTTCTCGATTAAAAGAGATAGCTTCTCGTCGGATAACATGTTAGCGTATCGATCTGGTAAAAATAGACTGTATTGTCCGTTGAGCAACAGACGCACCTTGGGACCATACTGGGTAGAAACAATTGAACCGGAAGTTATCGTGTAAGGTTTGTCCACTTCCAATTCCTGAATTTTTACATATTCGACTGACAAATTTAGCATTTGTTTTAATGCTTGGAGGTCACTCATTTTTTCAGTCATATCGAAGAGAAATTCAGAGTGTGTGTGTGTTAGAGAATTTTAATTTTTCACAATGTGTGTTATTTATATATACCGAAGAATTTTTTTTCACGATTTGTATCGAAGATTTTTTTGTGTGTGTTAGAGAAAGAAAGTTCGTGCTTTGGAAAACGCGATGATGTGCGCGATGATATCATCGGTCTCCTGTTTAGACTTGCGCCAATCATCCGTGTATCGTCTTCTTCCCTGCCTCGCCTCGTGAAGTTCGTCCATCCTATCGTTTAATTTTTCCCCTGCAGCCGAAAGAAGAATGTCGAGATCACCGCACCTCATGCCACTGATCTCCCGAAGATAATCCTTGACAACCATTTCACAAGGGATACAAAATTCCGGCGTTGTTCTTGCTATGTTGAAAAGTTTCCCTACATCTCCGTTTAAAGCGTGTTTGAATATGATGCATAGCAGTTCGTGCGGTAAGTCGGTTATACAAGACATGTTGTTGTTATTTTTTTTACTGTATGTTATTTATTTATATACCCCACCCAAATTTTTGTTTCGTGCTCATGGCGATGGTGGTGCCCAATGCTGCAGTTCCGAATTCATGGAACCGATCATCTACACACCCTCTTCGCTGATCTATTTTCCAGTATGTCGCAACCGCATAGACAACATAGAGTTGGTGGTGACGAACGAGAAAGGCGACGTGGTGGATTTCGCAGGTGCAACGACTACGGCCGTCCTGGAGATCAACGTATAATAAATAACACATAGTGAAAAAAAAAATTGAGCAAATCGAAAGTTACGAATTGCAATCTTTCCCTCCGAACCGTCGCACGTTCGCAAATTTGAACGAAGCGAACCGGGAGATCGAATACGACGTGGACGTAGGCGACGGGTTCGTTCATCCTCACAGAGCGGACCTCTACCTTCAATTCGACGTGGTGAAGAAAGAAAGCGGAGACGCGTTCCCCGCAGCAGCAAATTTGAAACTCGTGGACAACTTCGTGCCTCACCTGTTCTCGCAGGTGTAGGTGAGGAAACACAACACCGTCATCGACAGAATCGATTATCCAGGCATCACGTCGACGGCAGTGGGAACATTGAAATTATCCAAAACGGACGCAGCATACTATCAAGCGGGAGGATCGAAGCGGGGCGAAAATATCGACGAGAAATCACGCGGTGCTCTTTCCCATGCGTCTGCTTCCGGGATTCTTCTCGGACTACAAGGAGATCATGTGGAAGGGAGGACTGAGAATCACATTTCGAAGAGCGGCCAACGACAACGACGCACTGATGCGATACAGCAACTTGAACGCGGACGGTATCACGCCGCTGCCCAACACTTTACCCGAAGCAGCCAAGTGCGTCATCCGTAGCATGGAGTTGAGAATGCCGGTGATGGAATATGAAACGAACTACGCCCTCAAGTACAAAGCGGAGATCTTGAAAAGTCCACAGGTGCCCATTCACTTTCACGGTTACCAGTGCGTGCAGAAGATAGCGTCAGGAAGTCACATGGAATTCGACGTGACGACGCAGTTCAACAACATACAGTTCGTCATTGTACTCTTTCAGACCGGGAGGGACAAGAATGAGGAAAAAGATTCCAGCAAATTCGACGACTGCAAGATCAAAAACGTTTATCTCAAGAATGGCAGGAACGAAGTGTTCTCGCGCGAAAATTACAACCTCGACATGACCAAAGATGATTACCTCAAACTTTACGAAGCGTACTCTGCTTACAAGCGCGTGACCGAGGGAAACGTCGACATGTACTACACGCCCAGCGAATTCAAAATCCACAGGCCGATGTTCGTCATCAACACGACGAAGCGGAAGCAGGTGGTGGTCAACGTTCGAACCAACATCAAGGTCGTCTGCGAGTTCCACGACGCGCTGCCCGAGGATACCGTGTGCAGCGTCATCCTGGTCGCAGAGAAGTCCTTCATCCATGACGTGAAGAACGAGAGGGTCACGGAGCAGTTTTAAAAAATTCCTAAAAAAAATTGCCACATACTAAAAAAAATCAACACATTTTAGGTTATATAAAATATAATGTAAGTTAGTTCGTTGCGCAAATAAAAAAAATAATAGGTCACTGAAGATCAAAAAAAAAATCGTAAGGTAGGTTAAGTTATATCACATAAGATCGTGATATACCTACAAGTACGAGGTGGGAAAAATTGAAAATTGTACTAAAACATCGCTAAACGCTAAAAAAAACATATGTCAAAAATTAATATTCATTTGATAAAAAAAAAGATACCTACAAAGTTTTATTTTGAAAACAATAAGTTGGATGGTTGCCTCACTGAAGCCAAACAGATTCATAAGCATTGTTATTTTATACGTTTGTATGTTACAAAAGCAATATTGGCAACAACACACACACGCACACGCACACATATACTGTGTTGCCATCCATCCATCTCTCTCTCTTTTACGGCAGTGTGTGTTTGTTGCCGGCTCTCCTTGCCCAGTGTGTGTATGTTACGCCAGTATATAAATTGGCTAAGCCTAAAAAAAAAAATAGTTGCCCTTGCCAAGTAAGAAGAAGAAAAAAAAGCTGTAGGTAGGTGTTGGCAGCACTGTCGGTTGTTTAATCCCTTCCCCCCCCCCCGTAAAAATCTATGGCAAGGGTACCAGAAGCGTGGCGGGCGGCACTGATGGAGATGCCGACATTTGCGGCCTTAAATGCCCGCTTATTTTTATGGACATATGCAGACATTTATATAAATATTGCAAAACGAGCAGTAACCTGTGTTATAAGAGTATGGTTTTAATTTTAGTAGCTTAGTGACTGTATGTGCCGATGATTTTGACACGCCCACCTCTTGTGAAACACGGCGTAGAGGTTTGTTTGGAGAACGTTCTAACGCTGCACTAATATCATCGAGTTTTGCTTCGGTTAGAATCCGTCGTTTTTGCTTAGGTGTTTTGAAATTTAACGATACAGTTTCTCGTAATTTAAGGACAAGATGTCTAACCGTATCTCTGTGTGGAGTTGAAACGCATGGGAATTTCTGTACAAATTACCTACACACGTCTCGACACGAGTTTGTTTTCACGTAGGTACGTGTCATACGTAAAAATATCTTTGTTCTAACGTGAATCTTGCGGCTGGCATTCCAATCGTCTCACTGACACGTCACATATACACACTACAATAACACAAACAAGTAACTGCAAGTAACCAAGAATAACACTCTTGCGCACAGTACGAAATTAACACGCTCTTGGTTTACATTGCTCGCCACTATATTTACAACTCTGTCTTCATCTAGTCGCGAAGGAACAAAAAACTCGAGCTCGGAGATTTCGGATTGCAAGGAAGCTCACGAACACTATTGACTTTTAACGGTTTCTTCTACAGCGTAATCTTGATACAGTGTTGCACATTCAAAACCTCCAAACGATCCCCATCTGCACAAAACTCTTTCAAGGATATAAACTTAAGCAGGACGTTACTGGTCAAAACTATGATTAAAATGTTTTATTATCTGTGGCTCTTAACATCGTTTCTATAGCGTATTTATTTGTGCATATAAGAGCAGAACTTGGATGAATTACAGAAGAACTTTTGCGTGTTATAACACAGGTTAGTGATCGTTTTGCAATATTTATATAAATGTCTGCATATGTCTATAAAAATAAGCGGGCATTACAGGCCGCAAATGTCGGCATCTCCGTCAGCGCCGCCCGCCACGCTTCTCCCGATCTCTCGGCTGCAGATCGAAATGAACGTACGGTATAAGGCAATTATCGCATATTTATAGATTATTTTTTTTTTTGATCATCGACATTAAATAAGCTTCGTTTCCCGTGTAATTTTGTATTTAAGTATATTTTTAACAACCGCTTGCACACTATGAGTAAAATAAGAGACTAAAATAAGAATTTGTTACACAGCAAAGTTTAAATAGCCTTCTACAAGTAAATGTAACCAGTAGGGAAATTAAGCGCAAGGCGAAAAATAACATAATTACTCGTTTAGCTTTAAATACGTTTTCATATGTCCTTATAGCAATATGGTATTTTCATTTTAAATGCACAAGAATGGTTTTCTCATCAAATGTAAAGTAGATGAAGCAATATATTCAAGCAAAGGTACTAGCGAATAAGTATTTCACAGTAAATCGTCATGTATTTTAGAAGTAATCGATAAACAAACTGGGCGTATATACGCAAACGAATCTATTTCTTCATTGTCATTGTACAGTTAAACGCAGAAGTATGTTAAGGACATAGACATTGATGTAGATGCATTCAATACATTATTGGCGCAAAGGGTACATTTCAACGGCATCCGAGAAACACAGCATTGGCCAGAGTTCAGTTGCACGGCTTTACATATCTTGCGCCCTCGAATCTACGACCGGACGAAGAATTTTGCTAACGTAAGAATTTCCCCTCCGTGCCTCTCCCGTTATGGGTATCAGGTAGCCAGCCTCAAAACCCTGGTCGAGGGAGACATGTAGACTTGAAGCAGGAAAATTATCGTAAGCAGAAATGATGACGGCTAAATACTTTAGGCTGTAGCAGGTTGCCAGATTGTTAGAACGTTGTCAAATAGTAACTCACACCTCAAATAGTAACTCACAACAAGCAATAATGAATTAAACTCAATTAATCGATTCACGACATATATCATTGGTACTTTAAGGGGACAAAAATAAATTAAAATTCCGATTGCTTTATAGGCACTATCCCATTTTCTTTCTAGATTCTGGAATAACCATGGTAGCTTTCACGAAGCTTTTCTCATCATATTTCTTTTTATATTTTTGCACTAGGAATTAGCGTTTTAGTCATATTTATTTTAATGGGTATAATATAAGAGTTTTTTACTAGTTTAAGTATATTTCAATTGATAATGGCATTTTTAAATCATGAGTGGCAAAATATTTTTCTTGAGTTTTGTACCAAAAAGATTGGATCAAAATAATCCTTTCCCGGAAAAATTATCCTATCCTAAATCTACGCTAATATTACCTTTACCTTAAACCTGTCACAAATTCGAAATTTATCAGCTGTGGGCCTGAGAACAGCCAGTGTCAGCCGCAAGGGAAACAATTCGGCATTCCCAAACCCGAAAGGAAAATGTCGAACCAGGAACCACTAGCAGCGCGTCCAGTATCCTGACAGCATTCGCCAGCTTGGGAGCCAGAATGCTGAAACATAATCCAGCTTTACTCTACAAGGGACCAAGGACCCCCCCCCCTTTTAAGGCAATTCGTAAAGTACACCACGACGTGCCACGTTCCAGAGAATCTACACAGCCCCTCAAAATTGTCGTGCTACGTCTCGAACAAAATCTTCAATTGAATCTACAAGTCCAGCAATAAAAATGTTTACAAACAACGACATGTTCCAGAGGGTAAACTACGTGATTCCTCCATTAAAGTGTCATGCTACACTCCTAATATACATATTATTTGACACACTTCCATGTCATGTACAACTCTACGAACTTACGTCTAGTCTTCTTCACAAAGCCTCAAAAGAAGAATCGCTTAACGAAGTGTTAGCAGTACAAGAAGTTTTCACACCAAATGTTCCAGTTTTTTTTTCATCAAAGGGTAAAATCTTTGGTCCACCCCACGAAGTTCGTCTCAAAAACAAGCAGTACACATAGTGATTATTCCTCCAGGAACATTGTTCTCCCATTCCGAGGACACATACGACCACAAATTCCATTGGTCGTTACGTGATACACTCAGCAGCAAAAGTGTATTTATCAATATTCCAGTGCAGAACAATTTTCATTGCCAGAAGAAACCACTTTTCTACCCTTAAGTTTGAACTTCCCCAAATTGTCCCTTCCCAAAGTGCAAGTACGAGAAACGCAGAGAGTGTATGCAAAACTTCAAATTAAAAGCCAATCTTAGAAATAATGTGTATATTTGTGTTCAGGAGATCAACTTCAGTAAGAAATTGCTACTTTCTTTTCTTTAACAGAAAAAAAGTGAAAATTTGTAGAACAGTGCAATTTGACCAAGTTTGTCACTTCCCAGATGTCTTTGTGCTACATCCGATTTGAGTTCAAAGTAAGTTTCCCAAACATCAGATTTAGTGTTGTATAAAGTTGCTGTTGCATATATGACAATAAATACGATTTCAAGTTTAGAGTTTTTTAATAGCCTAATAATTTATCTTTGTCCACGGTATGACCATAATTATTATTCAATATTGTAAATCATGCCAACAGTGCAGTGTAGTTAAAGAGGACATGACTAAGAAACAAGGTTAACTTCCATCCAAACCGCCACCTTCCTCCTCTCCTCCAGACTCCATCGTGTTGCCACATGCAATTATACCTGTAACCTACACTTTCAAACCTGTAATGATAGCAAATAACAAATATCAATTACATATCAACTACAGTTTCCATAATCTCCAATAATAACTTGCAAGGCATATAAACATATAACTCATCCTCCCTTCAAATTGCCATATTAGGGGTAACATTTTTCTGGCCTTTCCTGTGTGTGTGTGTGCGTGTATATGTTGATGCATGAGAAGGTTTCTATGAGGTAAGAGGGGTGCCACTATGAAATGTAGCAGTAAAACGATGTTCAATTGGGCTTTACAAGTTGTGGATAGCCCTTCTTGATGCGGTGAAGAGGTAAGGAAGGCAAACGAGCAAAGCACACTCACCTAATCAGGAGCGATCCCTCTGGCATCTCGGACTCTGGTGACGACCACGACAGCAGTGAGGCAGTCACCCCCGGACAGCAGGTGTTGGCTGTCAGCACCTGAACGGTGGCACGTGTCGACTGCACGACCACGATAACGTTTGAACACTCCTGATGTTTCCCAAAAGTCTTATCCGACTCGCTACATACCATGTTTCTGATGAGCTTGCAAGCTACGGTGTCACTACTTCCCTCTTTCGATCAGGAAGCTGGATTCTGTCTAGCCAGAAGAATTTCGTTATTGTCGCTGCCTTGATTGGGTCAGTGTACTCAAGTAAAATTTGGCTTTTCCTTTAGCTTTTGATGCTTTTTCGCCTTCCCATAACATTCCCCTGATTTAGCTGCATCCTGCTTTGCTAGTTACTTACTTTTTCTTTTGTTGTTGTTTTTTTTTTGTTTTGTTTTGAAGGAAGGTTACCCACGATGTTTTTATTCTAAAAAGCGTATGTACATGCTGTGTTGTCAGGGCAGCAGCTGCTGCTTGGTAGTGGTTTTCCTGTTGGTCGTCCTGGCCCTGGTGCATCTTATCTGGGGTATCCCTGTGTGGGTTGTCCTATTGTAGCCTCTGTAGGGTGGCTCTGGTACGGGTTGTCCTGGAAGCCTCTTTGGAATGGCCCTGGTATGGGATGACCTGGCAGCCTCCCTGGGGTGGCCATGGTATGGGATGACTTGTTATGATGATTATGTTTATCTACGCAACAGATACACATGTAATAGTTTTCAACTGTGAACATGGCAGCATTCGCTGCTGATTCATCGTTAGGTTGTTACTATGGTTGTACAGTCACGGACACTGCCGGCTTAATGAATACACTGACTTTCAATGGAATCGTTACAAGCCGGCACTGTCCGTGACTGTACGTGCTATAGCCATAATGTAACAAGGTGAATCTCGGATACTTCCGTTATAAGGACTACAATACCACAACGCACGTATCAGGACATAAACCTGTAGATATCAACCTTTCAACGAGATTTGCAAGTATTTGACATGTGGCTGGGCATGAACAACGAGAGGTAAGTTGTAAGTCCAACAAACTTCCTTGTTGATGATATTTGACATGTAGGCTGAAGACAAAATCCGATATTACCACTTCATTTTGAAAACGTTTTCAACCATTTCTCGTATCGTTGGTTCATTTCCCCCTTGCCCTGGGATTACTTGTGGGCTTCTAGCGCTGGTAGGACGTGATACCCTGGATGTTCGGCTTACTGGACGGTTCCTCGGTTCGTTTTACAGCTCATAATGTGGTTGGTAGTCTGTCATTTTTCACAAAGTTTGTGTGTTCCTTGTGAACACTGCCGTGCACTTTTTCGCCACAGGAAATGACGTCACAAATGCGATCAAGTGTTGTGCTCGGTTGCCAGCATTCAGGCGGCAATACGGGCTTTTTTAACGACTGTAGCGTCGAAGCGACGCACTAACGAGAAAAATGTTACTGAAAAAAGTTGTTCGTTTGATGTCTTCTATCCGTTTCTGAGGTCCGTGGGCGCCATTAGAATGACAGCATGTATATACACAGCCTGTTTCTGTGACCGTGTTACAGACTTGCAGGGATGATGGAAGAGAACAAACGCAACAAAATGAGATAGGGAACCTTCGTCCGGAAATGCCCGAGTCAAAAGTTACAAGCCAAAACTTTCGAAGGGCAGGCAACCACGCACAACGAGGAGGGGAACCATAAAAGATGCCTGGGGAAGTGGAAAGCAAACACTGAAGAATCACTGTAGTGGTTTTAATGAGTAGTAACTGCAGCCATCATTACAGCAATTGTTCAAAGTAACACCTCCTGCCTCGAAACAGGCATGACAGCGTCGCAATAAGTTCTGTCACATCCGCTCTAATATCCTAGGAGTCATTCGGACCAGATCACAGGCTGCAAGGATTCTTGCCAAGAGTTCCTCTATGTTACTCACAAGTGTCTCGTAGACAACACTTTTAACATGAGCCCCACAAAAAAAAATCAAGTGGGGTCAGATCAGGTGAAAGGACAGGGCAAGCAACAGTTCCGACACGGACACGGACAGACGACAGCCAATTTTGGACTAAACACCCCAATATCAACTCTGGTATCCTGAACACGTGGTGGTTTACAAAAAAACAAATCAAAAAATTATCCAATGTATAGTGATGATTATCACCACCCCAAATTGAAAGTTCAATTAGTCTCGTGGATTGGAAGGAATGACACTCGTCCATTAATCCACTTCCTGGACCAGTGTTTGGACACTTCACCTCCCCGAGTGAAGGCGGCATTGCTACAATTAGCTACTTAAATTACTTCACCAGAAAGTAATAAAGGAGCAATTGCTTTGGCTCGACTGAACCATAAATTAATTACAGAACATATACTTCAGCGGCATTCACCAATACAACGTTCATCTTATTATTTGACAGTAATGCTTCGATGATGTCAGAACTTCAGTAATTGTCAATAGTGTATCAATGACGTCAGTACTTCAGTGATTGTCAATAATGTGAATGACGTCAGTACTTTAGTGATATTCGATAGTGTTTCGATGACGTCAGTGGTGCTCCAATGATTGATTGATATTACTTGATTCAAGTGACCGTGTTTCTATTCATATATGTTCCATTCAAGATGACTAATGCGAATGTGGACACAAGTCAGTCTCATAATTGTAACATACAGTATTGCGTAAGCTATAAACTCATTGCACCTATCCGCTTCCTGGTTGGAAGATAGCCACACGCATGTTGACGCGAAATTGCAGCGTCGGAAACTGTGTTGAACTCGTAACAGACGCTGAAGTCACCAGTTTCCTCAGTGCAGTGGAACTATTGTTTTGTTTGTTGATTGATTGATTGATTGATTTAGTTTATTTTACTTCGCGTTTTGTGCCTCTTGGCTAATTTGCGAAGATGGGGATGAGTGATGAAATGATGAAATTGATGAATGGACATTCACAAACAACCAAGCCCGACCGGGATTCGAACCCGGGACCCTTGGCGTCGCAGCGCGATGTGCTAACCACTCGACTGTTTTGTTTGTGTACGCAGGTTAAACAACAGACTCTTCCAGCATGCGTTGAGCAAAGGGAACTATAGTCCCAATCTTTTCCTTTTCTTTCATTTCTTTTAAAAAAATATTTGGTTGTGGAATACATATTATGTATATTATATTATCCATGTACTGTACATAGTATATCTATTTAATAAATTTCCTAAAATTTTGTTATTTTGGGTTTGGCAGGCAAACATCGGGATATAAAATTTCAATTCGGAAATTTTTGCCCTGAGCGGGGGAACGTGGAATGTCTATCGGCGCAGGTACGTGTATGAGTCTCGCAACTCAAAGATGATGAGACAGGAGTGAATGCAATGCAATTGCGAAATAGGAGGACAAAAGGGCCGGCAGTGATCGAAAAGGATATGAGATCTCTATGAGAGGGAGTAGAGTTGGAGGTCTTGAGAGTGGGAGGGTTCGAGACTCTGCGTGCCCGAACAGGGTACGTTTTGTTTTCCCTTGTGTCTGCCATTCTCAATCACGATGTTTATAGGTTCATAAACATATTTCATTTCGCTTATTTAATCTGGTCAAGTGTGTACTTATACGCAGTCCATTTGGAGACATGTGCTAAGCGAGTGGCGAGCAGTTAGGGCTACGTTACGCTATGTAGCAGCTTGCAGGTTGATGAGAGAGCATTACACTGTGAAAAAGTTTTGGAATCAAGATCCATCAAACCTAGGAATTCCCAGAACAAATCTGTGTGCAGAACGAGCAATAAAGTGTCTTCATGATCTTTAAATTAAAAGAGAAACTTCAGCTCAGATTTATTTTGTCTAACAATACATGACAATTATGTATTAAGCTATAATTATGCTATTCATACTTGTAAGTTTATAATTCTGTATTTATTTGTAATTTCGTATGTTATGTTATAACAATAAACTACATAGGCCTAAGCGTATATGGAAAGATCGATTTTTCGGTTTGGAGGTGACCTTTCTCGGAACATTACCTTTGAACAAAAGTCCATCGATTTATGACACAGGAACATGGATTAACAAAAAAAGTCATAACTCTAGTGCATGTACAAATAAAAAAGGGATAAAATGGCAGGATATAAATTTAACGAACACCTACAACTCAAAAAATGGTTTGAAATTCAGGCAGTGCTAATTACACTTAATGGCTTAAAATTGTGTCTTTAATCCGCCTATCGGGCTCCATCTGTAACATATAGCATTTCAATATGACAGCTACAAACTCATCCGGGATCTCAATGCAAACGTACTACATTTAAAGTTACTAGAAACTCATCTGTAATTAATCGGGAGTAGGTCTACTAGACACTTAAATATATCGGCACCAGAATTCAAATCCGGAACTTCTTAATCACAAGGCAATAACTTTAACTGGTTAACTGATGATACAAACAGACAGTATTCTAGGTCATATATTACCGGATTTGTGACTGTTCCTCCTGAGAAAATGAAATCTCAAGCTTATTTATTTCTTTCAGTAAATTATTATCAATATAAATAACGTAGAACTACTTCTATTTCATAATAATCTAAAAAAGCTATCATATTGTGCTCAGACGGTCCTGGATTCTTTTTCACCTTTTTTATCTTGAAAAGTGATTTAGATGTTCAAACTAGTCGCCTTATATGTGCACAAATTTTTAGACATCTTTATTAAGACAACCACTATCCTAAGTTGGCGAGAGGGGGCTAGTAACCGGTTTCTACGGATGTCCTGAAAGTCGACACGAGGCTGTGAAGTGCTAAGGGTCCTTGTTTTGTAGTGTGTGGCCTATTTATTAGTCTGGCGATTGTGAAGTGATAGGGTGCTTGCTACACATTGTGATTTTTTCTAGTGTATTCAACCGATTAGTGTGTTATGGCTCAGCAAATGTTTTCTACTGTACAGCTTGTATTATATTCACTATTCATATGTGTTAACTCAATCGGAAAGTTAAGTTCAAAGGCGATTGGAAAAAAGATTCCTGAGTGAAAAAGTTCCTTGCGGTTTTTATCTCTGGGCTAAATTTTAAAAAAAATGCTGTACACACGTCCAATCCACACACCCTGAAAGAACTGAATCGTTACATTGGCAAAGAAAATTCCAACATTAATCGATGGGAACTGCAGTGAGTTTTGGGTAACTTCAAAAACATATAAAAAATGTGTGGACAACGAAGGCGACCAGTTTCAGAACCTTCTTTCATATTTTGGAAAGTAACAAATAACTATTTAAACTGGTTACGGAAACTTGCGCGCTTGATTCACTGAGAGTCTACAGTGCCGATATACGGCCGCGAGCAAATATATTGCGAATAGCGCAAACACTGACGCGGCGGTCTATACTTCAATGGATTGCTATAGAGATATACACACACACACACATCTGAGGTTATTTTAATATCTAGAAAAATATGCACATTTTATTTCCAATGTTAATTCTTATAAGATTAGAGCATATTCTATGCCCTCTCAAGTACAAAAATGTCTAGATCCGCCTGTCAGCACCTATGAAAAAAGTTAAATTTGTCACACAGGAAGAAGCATACCCTCATATTATCTTCAGCTAGCAGAGAGTGGAACAGATTACCTTTATCTCAAGTGGAAATATCTTCCACGGTTAATTTCAAAATATAACTCGATACGTAACTACCTCAACAGAAGTATCACTCCAAATAAAACTGTTAAAATGTAATCAGTCTTGAAGAGATTATTTCATGTATTACTTGGTTATGCCAGAGAGTCGGCGTCGCCAGGATTAATCATCTAAGGGTGCTGAGTGGGTGCGCTGTTGCAAATAAAGGAAACATGAAACACGCATGCATCCGTTAGCCACTATATCAAATACTAATCAACTTTCAGACATTCATAATAATACACAAATGAAACTATTTTTTTAATCAAGGGAGGAACCCCCGAAAAATGCCCTCCTCCACCCGCATACATTCGGATGCATGCGCTATTGTCCCGGTGCCTTAAATTATATCGGAACGTCAGTTTGGCGAAATACTATTTACCGGATTCCCTCGTTTATATGTGTTCTTTATCCTTTATTTGTTATTTCCATTTTTTTACATGATGGTATGATTTAATATCATACCAGAAAAAGGACCAATGATTATTCGGAAACCAGAATAAGACCAGATTATATTAATTGGTTTACATATAAAAGTGTTAGTAGGGTTAAAAGATTATTGTGCTAGATCTACAATTATTAATTTAAAGATTTTAACGTTAGGGAGAACAGGTTAGTTACTAGTCAATATTAGTGTAAAATGTATGAAATGGGATGAAAGAGTTAAAAGGTTTGGGAATTAAAGTTAATTAAGTTATTAATTGGTAGTGGTAGGAAGTTTGAAAACATATATTTGTTGTTAATTTTTATCTGCTAAAAGTTCTTCATCACCATGAATTAGTAAAGGTCTAGTAAGAAGTGTGGAGATTAGTAATTTCGAGACGATTAAGGAGAGGGGATTGTGGCTTACTGGAATCGTAGTAGGAGAAGTGAGTACTGGGGAACATCAGTACGAGAAGGACATCCTAGAGGCCAGAAGAATGAGAAATCTTGGATACGTAAGGAGGGTGCCTCGTAAAAAGTTTTACATTGTGTTACTGTGTTATCTGTTAGTGGTAGTGATATTAGCCTATGCTCTGGGTCGAATCCTTGCTGTGATAACTTGATGGCTTTTATCATGGAGCCTGGCTGGCCTCATTGTCATCTCTTCCCTTCTTCTTTCCTGCCGAATGATGTCAATAATCTTCTGGGCGTTGCTCCCTCTGATGCTTCTATGTCTTCCTCGACGGGATCTTAATGGAGTGATGGAGGTTTTAGTTCTGCTTGTCTCTGATTTTTAGCGTTCGGATCGTCTCAGTTATTGGTTGGGTTTGATGGTTGGAGGGGTGGGGGTAGGGATTTGGGTTGTGAAACGTAAGAGTTACACTTTTGAAAATAAGCCTGCTAGTTGGTTAAGTTGGTATAAATTCTCGGATGTTATGAGCTGATAGGTGTCAAAGGTTTGTAAGGAATTTCTCAGTTGATCGATGAGGGGGTTGGTAGAAGGACAACCAAATATTTTGTGTTCTGGACAGTCGTTAATGTTGCATGATGGACACGTTTCGCTTGGTCTCAGGTTGAACCTATGTAAACGGACCCCGTATGGACCATGACATGTAATGAAACGGATCAGTCCCTTTTTGGTTGCAAGTATGTAATATCGAGTCTTTCTTGGATGATTGGTATGCGATTAAATACTCTTCTTCCTTGTGGTGCCAAGGTCCATTCCCTTTGCCATTATTCAATAATTGTTCGTTTATTATCTAACATTGTGGTGCATGTGTCCCTAAGATTTCCGGTATTTTATCCTTATGTCCTTTCCGAAACCAATATTTGCAAGCTTAAAATTTTATAATTTTGTCTATAGGCCACAGACCAATGACGATAAGGAGTGCTCATGAGGATGTGGTACGAGATGCACCTGACATTCTCAGAATAGCTCTTCTTTGCGAGGAGCGGAGTTTGTTTACAACATTGATTCCTTGAGTGTAGTGTTTGTTAAGAAGGGAGCACCGTAGGAAACTAAAGCTTTGTATATGGTTAAAATGTAGCTTTCGATGTGAGAAAGCGGAAGTTTATAGTTAGCGGTGCCAATTGTTGCAAGTTTATTGATGGTCGCTTCTACCTTTGAAGTTGCAATTTAAATTTGTCTCTTTAGGAGCATATTCTCTGTGAGGGTGATTGCCAAATATTTAGCTTCTATTGCGCGAGATATGTTTCTCCCTTTTAATTTGATTTGGGGGTTTCTATTCTTACTTAATCTTCCCTTTAGTATGATGTATTTTGTTTTCTCCTGTGAGATAGTAAGTTTTGCGGTCCAACACCAATCAGAGAAAAATATTGATAACTGTTTTTGATTTGGATTCTATATCTCTTCTGGAATTACCAGATATGAGTGAGTATTATCAAGTCATCTGCATAGGCAATTGCTTTATCAATTTCTGGATATATTAGCTAGTTTTGGAGCGCTGGCTCCATATTCAGGTTCATCAATTCTGAACCCAGAATAGAACCCTGAGGACATCCTTTGATTATTAATTTCGACATCTTAAAATTAGGGGTTTTCACATTTAGCCTACTATTTTCTCTGAGCAGTAGTTTCCTAGGATTTTGTACAAAGTACCGGGGCATTTTAGTTCTCTGAGGGTTTACCAAAAGGTGAGGCCGTCTTAAGTTGTCAAGATCTCCCATGATATATATCATGATGCCTATTATATATATGTAGTTTGTACTTTCTGTGTATTCTGTGAATGCAGATAGGGCGTCCTCCGTGGATCGTCCTTTTGGGAAACCATACTGGTTTCCAGTTATTGGTTTGAGTAG
Organism: Lepisma saccharinum; assembly: GCF_977018435.1. NCBI lineage: Eukaryota > Metazoa > Arthropoda > Insecta > Zygentoma > Lepismatidae > Lepisma > Lepisma saccharinum. Next base: position 140,845,951 of record NC_139230.1, read on the forward strand.
TCTGAATTCCTTGATTCCTTTCAGCAGAAGTTTTTCAAATAGCTTTCCTAGTACATTTAATAGATTGATGGGTCTGTACCATTTTGGGTTTGGTTTCGTCCATTGATGGGTTCTTTCTTACAATTATTACGTTAGCTTCTATCCATGCCTTTGTGATTGTTTTGTGTATTAATCATTCATTATGCAAACTGGTAATGTACTTTAGAATTTTAGGTTTAGGTAGAGTTAATGTATATACTGATAAGTTGTTTGGACTAGAGGCTTTATTTTTTCTCATGTTCTAGAACTAAATTTCATCCTCTTCAACTGTAAAAGGAATTAAGAGAGTGTCTTTATATGGCTGGTTTAGTTCATTTCTAGCTAGCTGGTTATCTAAGTTGTCTGTTTGTGGTTGATCATCTGGAAGGAGAGAGTGGGGTAAAATGTTATGGTTTCCTCATGATCCGATGTAGAGCTTTCGTCAGGTTCTTGTAGGGTAGTTGAATACGGTGTTGTTGTTTTCTATTTATCTTCTCGGATACAATATTGTATGGTAGTCCTCATCTGTCGTTTTCAAGTTGCGATTGAAGAAATTTGGAGCATTGGTTGTGATTGTGTTGTTCTAGCTCACAGTTTTGTTTTTTCTTCCTATATATTTCTAAATTTGCAGCTCTGTATGCACTTATTATCGGGTGTTGGTAGACATTACGAGCCCTAAGCCTTTGTTTCTTTAGTTTCGTTAGTTTATTTTACCATAGTCTGAAATTATGTTTCTTCTTGTATGTGCAAGCTTGTCAATAATGGCTTGACTGACAGATTTTCTTAAGTCTTCTGATACGATATCAAAGGTTTTTTTCTCTGTTCATCTGGTCTGGTATAATTAGTTTTTCGATAAATTTCTGTTCATCTATTTTTCTGAGGTTGTATTTCTAATTTTTAGATTGTTTTCTCGTACGTTAAGTTGTTTAGTACGATGATGAAGCTGATAATATTATGATTACTTGTGGTGGCCATATCATGGACCTTACCGTTCTCTATATGACGAGTTGCTTTATTGTTGTTATTGTTAGGTCGAAGATACTGCTTGCCTCAGCTCTAATAACACCAATGAAACTGATGAATATTTGATTCTTTTTTTGCTTGATTTTAGCATAACAATGACATGTTTGGAAATTTGAAAGGAGCAGTTTTTTCAAAGGAAGCCAATGACATACGTGCGGAGAATTTTATCCAGGGAGAGGAATGCAAGGTACTTTTTCAGGGCAGGAGGCAAACGAGGTATATTTCCCCCTAATAGTGTTGCCCCCAAAAAGTACCCCTTCTGTTTGAAGTTATCATGTTCCTGCATCGTTCATATAATAATTTACTGAAATGAAATTACATGTGTGAAATATGTATAACATCAGATTAATATCCACTTTCCAGCGAAGGCTGTGGCCGTGGCTCCCTTGCCTCTCCCCATCATATTTTGGACGTTCATGATGACATATATGACACAAAATGAAATCACCCTTGCCTTTAAAAACACACGTCCTGTACCTTTGCAATTCAACCAATGTTGGTATTGGTTTACACAGTGTTATTTGCGTAGGAGGCTGAAATTGTAAAAGTGGATATCACATAGCTCCTTCCAAGATAGGAACCGGGTACACTACAAAATAGTTCGTGATTACCATTTTCACCTTCGTTTTAAAAGTTGCTCAAATATATGGTAATCGGGGATCATTTTAAGTAGAGTTTGCATTTTCCCTAATTCTTTACTACTTTCACTTGAAAATTTTAATTTTGTCAACATTGTAGCTCCATGAACTCATACCAGCATACACCAATAAATGGGGGTAGAAAATTATGTTATTATAGCCGTAATAAAGGTGATTATGTAGAAATTTTTCGATAACAGATGGTAGCACCGTTTTTAATGGCAACCAAGTGCCATGTTGCCAGATCTACGATCATTAATCAAGGGAAGTACTAGGGTGAATCTAAAAGTAAGTTACACCCGACCCGTGTTCCTGTACTAAGAGAGATATAATAATCACGCTTGGTGGCAACACTGTCTGAAATGTTTTCATCAAACACCAGAAGTATCCGTCCTTCAGCTGGTTTAGTCACAGTGTGAGTATGGCGCGTCGTATTGAGGTATCGTCCAACTTTCTGGTGCGCTCCATCGTCCGCTTTTTTTGTGAGCACAAAGGCATAATGGGAGTGAAATCCATCTTCAAATTGTCGAGGTGTATGGTGAGAATGCAATGTCACGCCCCATGATTGCCAAATGGTGCCAGATGTTCGAAGAGGGATCGAACGTGAATGACGAATTGCGTGTCGGGCGGCCTGCAACTGTGAACACTATCGACAAGGCGGAGCATGTGAATGCAATCATTGTTGCTAACAACCGCGAGAAAATTAATGAGATTGCAAGTGAACTGAACATATCCTGTGGTAGTGCGTCTATGCTGATTCGTGATCAGATGGGTTATCGTAAACTGTGTTCTCGCTGGGTGCCGCGCTTGTTAACCGACGGGCACAAAAAGTAACCTTTTGAAGCTGCGCTGTCATTTCTTCGGCGTTATGATCCCCAGTTTCTGAGCAAAATCATCACAGGAGATGAGTCCTGGGTACACCAATACACTCTCGAGACAAAGAGGGCATCCATGGAATGGAGGCAAAAGGATTCGCCACCACCAAGAAAAGCCAAAACCTGTCCAACTGTTCGAAAGGTCATGCTGACGATCTTCTTCGATTCCGAAGGCGTTGTTTACAGTGAGTTTGTGCCCCGAGGAACAACAATCAATGCCGCAACATGCTGTGAGACTTTAAAGAAGCTGAGAATAGCCACTAAAGATCGAAAGCCCGGAAAATTGAGTGATCGGGTTGTTCTTCTTCACGACAACGCTACCCCCCCCCCCCCATACAGCTGGTGTCACACAGGATTTACTGAAGAAATTCAAGTGGGAAGTTTAGTCTCACCCTCCCTTTAGCCCCGATTTGGAACCCTGTGACTATCACCTTTTCGGTGTTCTCAAACAAGACCTAGGGGGTCAGCGCTTCGCGTCAGATGAGGAAGTGTAGGAAGCAGTGTCAAAGTTGTACAAAGAAATTGGACGGAATTTATACACACAAGGAATCGAAAAACTGGTCACACGATATCACACGATATGAAAAGTGCTTGGAACACCTTAGTGACTATGTCGAATAAAGTTAAATGTTCATGCGTTTTCGTCCAATATTTTTTTCTTTCTAATGTGTTTTGTAGGTTTTTTAAATGGTGAGTGTAACTTACTTTTTGATTCACGTACATACAAGTTGGTCGATCAGGGTATTTACTTATGGAAGACAACGTCAGGTTGATTAATGGAATTTAGAAACATTTCTTAGGTGTACAGCAGTGTTATTGATTTTTATGAGATCAGTTATATACTCTTATCAGAAAAGGAACGAATGTATCAGCAATGGAAAGTAGTAAAAGCCCAAAATATTAACAAAAAATACCAACAAACATGTGGTTAAATCATACACCAAACAGAGCAAGTAAAAATAATACAATTACGTTTGAAGCAACAATCGCGTTGACTACGAGATAATTGAATATACTTACCGATAACCCATTATATCCAACACAACTTGATGACATTTCTCACTTTCATCAGGAATATTTACCATATTTTCTTCATATATTTGCAGGATTAAATTCCCGTCTTTAATACATCAATATTTCTGATAGTTATTCTCTAGTCATTCTCCAGTCCTTTGTCTTATAAGTGAGTAAAGATTGAGATCTGTGGCCTTACTCTTTCCGGAGTTATGTTTCATTCTTTAAATATTTTACAGAAATACAACAATTTTTTTTTAAAGAATGAAAACAAAAGCCCTGGGTCCACAATAGAAGTCAGTAAAACGTGTTTGTTTTTAGAATTTCTTTGGTTGTGATGGTGATCGTTAGTATTACCTCAAAATTTTCTTGTGTAGACATTTCAGGTTTAGATAATTTCCAAAATAGATACCATTTTTCAAGAGTAAACAAAGGTAGTCGAGTATTTTAGAAACCACGTAATGTAGTCGTATTAGTTTCGTAATATATGTCTTGAGAGTTGGTAAATGAAAAAATAAGATTGCAGACACAATAGATTTTCTACAGATATTACTTTTTATAGAAATAAAAGCATTATTGAATAAATGCTTAAAATTCACTAGTAATATTAATTTTCAAGGGCACCCGTAGAAAAGGGGGAGGGAGCAGATAGCACAAAGATTTGTTCATTAACAAATTGATTGATTTTCATCGAAAGGAAGCAAGTCGAATTTAGATTGCAGTTCGATAAGCGGAACCAGGTAAGTTCAACACCACGGTATAATAAATTCAATTTCAATTATTTGATTTGTAAAACAATAGTAATAATAATAAAACGTAAAATGTGAGCTTCTATAACTGAAGGGCAAGATAAGATATCTTACTATGCCCCCCACACCAAGAGCGCGAAGTGGAAATTCATATCTGGGGAAGGATGCTTCATCCAGTTGGAGGAAAGGTGAGCGGAAGCTTGTGTGAACAACATGAAGAACATACAATGGGTGGTCGGATGTCGGGAAAATTATCCTAGAAGGGGAAGATTTATGAGAATTTTCTTAATTGTGGGATATCATCATCCCACGTTCTCTCCACTCTGAGCACTACAGCCTCTCTGAGGAAAAAAACAACTTTTAGTGACCTTGGCTGATATCCAGTTCTTGGAAGTAACGAATTAACTACATAACAAGTGACAAGATTTTTAAGTAACACTGGCCACCCCGATGGTGCAGTGGTAGCGTCGTCGCCTTGTAATCAAGGGGTACCGGGTTCGATACCTGGTTGAGACACAAGTGGATCAAATCCCACTTTAAACTGTAGGTCCAGTCCCGATTAGCCTTACTGTGCATAAAGTGGACTTAAAACACCCAATCAATCAATTCACGTAACACTAACTCTAACTAGTTACTTTTTTGAAATTAGTAACTGTAACTCTGCTAATCCTCCAAATGTCTAGTAACTAAATTAAGTGTTAGTTTTAAAATTGCTTTTCTTTCCCTTTTGCATGGAAACGAATTTTCTTCAGCTCCAAATTCTCAATATTGTCAAGCAAATGCCGGAATGAAAGAAGAATGATTATTAAAATTGTAATAATAATTGATTATTTTTTAGTTTTTCTTTAGTTTTAAGTCCATTTTATACACAGAAAGATTAATTGGTAACTATACCAACAGTTTAATGTTATATTTTTATCACCAAAAATCAACAACTGCTTGTGTCCCTCCCTATTTTATTTATATTAATAAACCTACGACATGAGTACATACACATGTAATCTTCGACAATTATCTTGGGAATACACAGCTTCTTGGTTGATCAGAATTCCTAAAAAAATATATTTCTCCAAACAAAAATAAAATTCTGATCTTCATTTTTAAGTAACAGGGATTAAGTTTAAACTTTATTACTCACATATGTTTGTGTATAAACCTATATTAACTAAATTATATTTTTATGACACTTAAGGCTAACTTTGTGGTGTCATCGGTTAAAAGTGTTATCTTTGTTATGAAACATATTTTACAAGCTACCTCTTATCTGAAAGAAAGTAACTGTAAAAGTAGCATAGTTGGGTATTTTTTTGAAGTAACAGTAGACAAAACTGAATTATTTTCTCAAGTAGGAACTCTAACTGAGTTACTTTTAAGATGTAACTTCCAAATACTGCTGATATCTCATAGGGTTCAGCACTGAATGGGTATGAATTGTGTAGGAAATAAACATATTTAACTAGTTTTCTCAAATACAATACAATAGTCCTTAGTTCAAAAAGTCAAAAAGTACAACAAACACTGCTTATCGAAACTACTAAAATTAGATAATTATTGTATTATCAAAATTCTCGTTAATATTTTGTTTCAATGTATCTTGGTTCTTTTTCTCCTCCTAACCTGTAAATCATTATCTAGTTCTTTGAGAGGTATGCATCTTGCTGTGCGAGACTCATCCAGTTCAGGACGAAATGAATGTCATAAGTTTTGAGATAAAATATCTTTTAAAATTGCAACTAGCAAATATCTCAATGATTATGTGCCAGTCATTAATACACAAGACAAACAAATCGCACCACACGCAATGTATCCATTTTTAGTTGATCTAGAATATAATTCACAATTTCTGTCTACTTGCAGCCTGATATTAATACGTCTTACATCATTATTTCTTGAGCAGATTATGGACTCTTGATGTCTAGTAAATAATCACCATTGCACCAAGTTGTCTGGGGAAACCAACAACTTATAGGCCTGTGAACTCCAAAGAGCGTATCTTACTTTGCTATGTAAAGTACACACAATTCTCATTGACGATTTGTATTTCATAGCATCTTATCCACAAGTTGCAATAGTGAACAGCTGCCATTGTCAATCAATTCTGTTGTCCTTTTTTTACAACAGTTCAAGGGTGTTTTCTTTACTATTGTTAGACGACTTTTGAATGCTTATCTGAAAAAGAGGAATCAAAATAATATTAACATCGTGTATGAGACTGAACTTTTATGCATTCTTAAAGATATTTACATTATATTGTCACAACCTTAGTCAAGTTAAGTATTAAGAATGAAATTCAAAACTTCAGCTCCATCAGCACGCAGGAGTTTGAACATGACGGAGATCTTATATTTTCTGTTATTTACTTAAATATCTTTAATCCAAAATTATAGGTATTACAGGTTCTAGAGAATAAAACAATCTTTCATATCAGAAAATGTCTTCCTTACCGAATCTATATTAGTGGTACGGTTGTGTCTGGGAATTTGGGCCTATTCTTTAACATGGCTTTAGAAGCCCCATAATCAAATTACAAATGTGTTATACAGGTGAGAACAACTACTGTGTGCTAATTTTGTGAGTGTTGTTTAAAACTAAATAGCCATGCAACCTGAAGTTATTTTAAAAAGAAAATAACACAAAAATACGAAATGATTTAGCCACCTTCTTGTAATTATCAAGTCATGCTTTTTTACCCATTTTTATCATGCGTTCATTGACATAATACAAAGTCTACTTTCGGTCTGCCCCAGATACTGCGACAATAGGACAAGTGCACAGATACTTCGTCTTCGTTAAAATCCATTCTGCCAAACTATCTCCTCCACACAATGTATTCTAGGCTACATATGTTTAATCTTAATGATTTTTAATGTGTAGACTGATGCTTCATCTGGAATTAAAAACTTTCCTTGCCTTTCAACATTTATTTCTACTCAAATATCGTGCGATTAGTTTTAAAAATTATATTATTAATCAGTTATGTCGATGATGATAGTTGCTCCATTTTTTGAAAACTTTTCTCGAAAGCCCGAAAACGACAGCGATGGGACTCGATGCGTTGGCCATACGCCACTCAGTAAAAAGAAACGCTTGGTAGGCCTTGGCTCGTACAGGTCTGTTGCCCCATATTAGTTATAAGAGATAATCAACATCATAAAGTAATGTAACGAAAAACAATTCGGTTTCAAGCAGCGTTTAAATTAAGCATATCACCGTGTTCCGCCTGAAATTAGCCTATTTTGAAAATACGATTGGGCAAATTTCTATTTTTTAAATGATAGAAATAATAATAATAATAGTTTATTTAAAGTACTGAGAACAATTTAAAAAACTTATATCTCACTATGTCACAAAGAGTAATGTCAATGGATTAACTCATAATGGTTTTTACAGCAAATCACGTCCTATACCCAAATATAATATTTTAAGGGAAGTCATAATTGAAATCATCTATTAATATTTTTATAAATTCACCACCATTTTTCAATTTTACTGATAATAATGATCTTTTCTTGTTTTATATTTTGGAATGTTATATACTATTGTATTTAACAGTATTCACTATCAATCCTATTTGCCAAAATGTTTTGTATCAATACATTAATTTTATCTTTCGTTCTTGAGCTCAAGGTTGTTAAACTAAGTATCTCCAAACACTCCATGTAATTTAGAGATATGCAACTTCTATTCATTTTCATACAAAGTATCCTAATAATTAATTTCTGATTTGATTCAATTTTCTCGGTGTGACTATTTGCTGTTACCTTCCATAATTCACTTTCATATTCCACTAACGGGCGAACCAAAACTATAAATAGAAATCTAAAAGTAACCATTTTATTAAGGGAAGTCCAATTAAAAAGTATAAAACCTAAAACCTTCTTAGCTTTTTTACAAACTTCAATTATATGTTCATCAAATAGCAATTTAGAATCTATAATTATGCCAAGATCCTTATGATTAGATCAAATAGAAATCTTACTAGAATTAATAACATATTGAGAAACAATACAATTTGCTTTTCTCGAACATCTCAATAGTTTGTTTACTCTAAAAGTTCTATTCATTAAATAACTCTGAAACCATTTTAAAAACTTCGGGGAAATTCCCAATATATCAAGTTTATGCAGTAACAATTTGTAACAGAATCAAGAGCTCTAGCCAGGTCTGTAAATACAATATCAGTTTGAGATTTTTTATAAAAGTTTTTTTTATATAGAGTCAATTAATATTAAAAGCTTTGTAACCTTTTATGAACCCATCCTGATTTACATGTATATATTGTTTGAGCGAAAATCCAAAGTAGCCGGCAATTATATGTTAAAAATTTTTAGCTATTGCATTTAGAATGGTTATTGGTCTATAATTTTGAATATCACTAAAATCTCCATCTTGGTTTTAATGACTGGAACTACATAAACGTCTTTCCAAATTTCAGGGAAACAACCACATTGAAGAGATTTAGTATAATGATTGACAATAATGGCACCAAAAACTTCATGATTACCCTTCAAAAAAAATTAGGAACTCTATCAGGACCAATTGCAGATCTACTTTTAAGTTTACAGATTACCTTTGAAATATCTTCATGAGAGGTGAATGGTATATCAATATAGTTATCGTGATTATTGATCATAGCACTACTCAAATCTATTTGAGTTACTTTTGTAAAAGCTTTATGAAAAATTTATTTAAAATCATTTGCGATGTCATATTGTTTATGAAGTAACTTAGCCAAATAGAGTATATTTGTAATTCTAATTTTACTCTTTTTCTTATTAAAATGTGACTAGAAAAAATATTTGTTTCAATACTCTCTTCAAAGGATTGAAGTATGCTTTCTTTTGATTCATAAACTGATTTTATACCTCTCTCCTTAAAATATTATAAATAACATAACATTTAAATTCGCCTGTTTATTTATATTTATCATGAAATTTTCTTTTTTGTTCATCATTACTTTGAGTTTTATAGTTACGCAAGGTAATCTAACACTAACTGGTTCATCTTTTCAAGTTATATTCTTCTCTAATATAAATTGAACTACTTTGTTAAAATTCATTATAGCTTCATTTATATCATCTTCAATTAAAAACAAATTAAAAACCATAAGAAAATCATTATAACGTTTTTCTCATAATCCCCTTTACCATAATTAAAGTCACTGCTGTTTACAAAAACCACTCTCTCTTTATTTTCTTGGCCTAAATGAAAGGTGAAGGAAAATGAAGGGTGGTAGTTATCAATCCTGCATAGAGGGAAGATGTTAGTATCCAATTTAATATTTTGTATATTTGATAAGCATTGGTCAAGAACGTGATGTGTGTACTGTTGATCATAAGATGCATTAAATGGTTTGAGATTTGCAAGAATAACAACTTCACATATTTTCTCAGCTTTCTATTTAACATACAAGTCAGTGCATGCAATATTTATAGTACTCCAGTCAATACCACCTACATTAATATCCCCTATTAATATAACATTAACATATTTCATTAATATTTCCTGTAAGACTCAATCTAAATATTTATTGAACTCATTTATATTAAAATCTGGTGGAAAATAATGAAGTCCAAAGAGTATGGGATCAGATCCAAATAACATCATTATTTGGGAAAGGAACTTCAATTGTCAAAAAATCAACTGTAATTTTAAAAAATAAAGCACTACCAACACCACTTTTTTTTATTACTTAGAAGCAAGTTTCTATATTTTCTAATCACTCTATAACTAGGATGAAGATTGAAGATGGGTAAAATAATCTGTCTTTCTTACACCAGCTTTCAGTTATAAGTACTAATTCATAATTTTCAAGATTAATATTATCTATAAATATATCCAATTTTGATTTTGTGTTTAATCCTCTTACATTTCGGTAATAACAAATCAATTTTGTATCACTTAAGGCCGTACTAAAGGCAATTTTGTAGTAATTTTTCGATAACAGATGGCAGCACCGTTTGCAATGGCAACCGAGGGCCATGTTGCCAGATCTCCGCGTAAATATAACCAAGGTAGATACATACAGGTTGGTTGATTAGGGTACTCGATGTGAGATGACGTCATATTGGTTAGAAGTAAGTTAGTGGATTTAAAAAATAGTAGTAAATCAGGGAAATTGATAATCATGAGATTTTAGTTATATGTTCTTCTTACAGAAATAAGAAACATATCATCAGTGGATGGTAGTAATAGTCGAAATATTAATATAAAATCCGTTGTTTTATATTAAGTATGTGTTTTAATGTTTAGAACGCAGAGAAGAAAATGCAATAATAAGTGTAGTTAAGTATTAATATAAAATCCGTTGTTTTATGTTCAGTATTTATTTTAATATTCAGAACGCAGAGAAGAAAATACAAATAATAAGTGTAGTTAATTCAAACATGGAACGGACCAAGTAAGGACAGTAATTGAAATAATTGAAAACATTTTGTGAATTCGTTTGAAGCAAATGCTGCGTTGACTCAGGAACGTATCCAAGGGGGGGCTCAGGGGGCTAGAGCCAATATCCGAAAACCGAAAATTTTCGGTTTACACTAGATAAAATGAGGCTTTTTGGTTTCTTGTGTGTGTAAAATAATGTGACGAAAATTTAAGGAGAGAAATAATTATCGAGGCAAGGTAATTTTTTCTACAACTCTGTAATTGATAATAGCACGTGTCCAAGGTGGGGATAAGGGGGGGCTCGACCCCCCAGGAAATGTTTCAGTTTAAACTAGATAAAGTAGGTTTCTGGCTTCATGAATAATGTGACGGTAATTTAAGGAGAGTAAAAATTATCTAGGCAAGACAGAAAATGTTCTATAACCCTGTTATTGATAACAGCATGTATCCAAGATGGGGATCGGGGGGGGGGGCGGGGGTCGAGCCCCTTCCAAGGGAAATCTTTCAGTTTACACTAGATAAAATTAGGTTTTTGGTTTATTGAAAGATGCGACGATAACTTAAGAAGAGAAATAATTATCGGGGCAAGATAGAGAATGTTCCATAACCATATTACTGATAACAGCACGTATGGAAGATGGAGATCAGGGAGGAGTGTCGAGCTCCCCCCCCCCCTCTCCCGGGAAATCGTTCAGTTTACACTGGATAAATTAGTTGTTTGGCTTCTTGAATAATGTGACGATAATTTAAGGAGAGTAATTATCGAGGCAAGACGGAGAATGTTCTATAACCCTTTTATTGACAATATTGCACGTAAACGTTCCTTGCACTTTCATTGTTGTCGCAGCGAGAGCGATCATTGTGTAAAGATTTGTCATCATTTGGAAGCTGCACAACAAAGCGTGCCACGAGTAGTACGATTCTTTGTATTATTTATTCTTTGGAAAGTGGGAAAGGAAACGTTCTTAAATAAGAGGTGGAGTCGAACTACTGGTAATATTAATGAAACGTTTTATCTGCGGGACATTCTACAATATAATGAAGACATAAATACCCGGCTTAAATTTCCCGGTTGATCAGTACAACAGAATCTGTTAGTAATTCGAAAATGAAGAGGACAAGTGACACAATTTCCCGTAAACTACCGAAGTCTACTTCTAGTTCGTGTCCAAAGTTGAAGATATGGACGTCTGTGGAACTCTAGGAGACTCAGCTGGTAGTGCTAGTTCGGGGCATGAGCCGAAGAGATCGAAGGTCTAAAGTGAATATTTCAGGAGTACCGGATATTGGGTCGGTTTATTAAGACATAAATAAGTTGCACAGATCAACTGTAATTTTATTTGTGCCCGAGCCAAATTTCGTGTATGTAGTCCGAGACTATCGTGGGATAAAAAGGACTTTTATTTAAGCCAACTTGGTACGACACACACTCAAACCTTAACCACTACAAAGGGACAGCCGAAAATTATATGAATGTCGAGAAGAGAAAGCAGGAAGATGTTGCATATGTAGATATTTTAGCGGAATTTTCAGGCTCTGCCAGGACCCGAACCAGGGTCTCTGGTATGTCGTGCCTTTGCTCTACTGGCATACCTAGGATTTTCGAAGGGGGGGTGGGGGGTGACGTATACTTTTTTCGGTAGTCAGTCCTCATTTTGCCATCTTTGTCTGCCTTTGACGTTCATTCTTTTTAGAAATACTGAGCCAAAGGAGGGTTTTGACACCCATCACGCCACTGGAGATAAATGAGTGAGCATTTTATCATATTGGAAGTCGAAACATTAGATGTGTTGGGAACGGAAGGGTTTTCACTGTGCATTAATTGTTTCTCGATCCAGCTGTGTTCGAAAAGACTTCCTTTGTTTCGTGCCGATATATGAAAAGACTGCGGAACCTGTGACGGACAATTTCGAACACTTGCGAGTTTTAGGCCTGAATATGAACAATTTGGTTGGTTTCAGCTTTTATAAGAGCTGCATACATGGGAAGACAAGACACATTAGTGATGTTTAGGCTCGAATCAGGAAGAAATATTCCAAAACTGTGTGCGCCCAGTTCGCAACCCACAGTTTGAATCTCACATCGTCGAGTGGATTGTCCATCCAATGTGTAACAGCTTCGTAAAGACACCAAAGATGTTTTGATGCCTGATGAGGGGAAACGGACAAACACATTGTGATAAAAATGGCAGCCTTAAACGGTGGCTACTATTTAGGGGACAGTTGCTCCCCATTTTTTTTTTTTTTTTTTTTTTGCCTCCGCACTATGACCTCTTAATGCTAGACCTTGTCTACCAAGAGAGAGTAAATTTTCCTTGCCCCCCCTCCCCGTTTTGTCACCAAAACGGCACCACTGGCCTTAAATATAAACTTGTGAAGTTCTATCTATACCCCTTAAAAATATATTATCCCCCGCCGAAAGGAATTTATGGATACGTGCCTACACTTCATTTTGTATGACAGTACCTTCTACCTTTGATTGGAGACTTTATACTCTGTCCCAACTATCTCTGCTGCAGCAAGGCTGCACATAGTGGCAGAGAAGGGGGGGGGGGATCGAGTGGGCAGAGCGAAGCAGTACACGATGCTGCGAAAGCTAGTAACTACAGCAGCTTTCCGCCGTTCCACGCAATCCCGTTCCCTCTCACGTGTTCATTGGTAGTGCCGTCTCGCGTCACTACTTTCACAGAGACTTGCTTTCGTTCGCTTGGTACAGTGAAGTTATTTTCTTGTGTATGGAGCGACCGTTCAAAATATTCTTGGGTAGAACGCAACGCAACGCACCGTGCTATCATTGTTGAAATGCCATTTGCAAGATATTATTTTCCGTACCCTGTATTAGTAAAATGAAATTAAAGATAAAACACGTTTTCAATTTTTTTCAATTATAAACATTATATTGATTGATTTGTTGTTTTAAGTCCACTTTATGCACCAAAAGGCTAACCGGGACTGGACCTACAGTTTTAAAGTGGGATCCGAACCACTATGTGCCTCCACCGGGTATCGAACACGGGACCCCTTAATTACAAGGCGACGACGTTACCACTGCGCCATCGAGGAGGCCTATAAACATTATAGAAAAATGCTTAAAAGTATTAATGTTAATTTTTCCACAAGGCCGTAAATTTCAGTTTCTTAATGTATTTTTCTTGCAGAATTCCAATTGATACAAAAAAGTGTTGAATTTTCTCAGGATAACGATAAAACCAAATAATATTTGTTTATTGTCAATTGTGAATATTCTTCTGAAGAAGACCCTGCTAGAGGGTGGAAACATTACGTTTTTATGTATATTATTTTATACTATAAAAGTTTTCCATTTTAATGACATGGAACCAAGGCTTAACAGTGTTACAATGGAAATTAAAGCTCAAATTACTATACTTTAAGAAAATTATTTATTTGATAACCCTCAATTGATGTTTTAAGTCCTTTTTATGCACAGATAGGCTAATCAGGACTGGACCTACAGTTTAAAGTGGGATCCGAACCACTGTGCAATGCGCCTCCACCATGTATCGAACCTCTTGAGTAGCTGCAAGGCGACGACGTTACCACGACGCCCTCGGGGAGGCCTTTATTTGAAAACCAGGAATAAAGGTAAACGAGCAGCAGAGTGATTGTTTTTTTGTTTCATAATATTTAAGTACAATTTTACACTCGTTGCCTCCGCACAATGTCCAAAGTCCTGTTTCACAGTTCTTCACGGATTATACTGATTTGTTCTGCAGCTGTCTTTGGAAGTAACAGTAACATTTTCGAGTAACATTAACTGTAAACTACTTACTTTATAAAATTAGTATCTGAAATTCAGTTATTTTTCCACCTAACTAGTAACAATGATCAAAGTTAGTTGTACACTCCTGTTCACATAAAGTGTCACTCTCTATAGGGTCGAACAGTTGAAGTATGTACCAATTGATGTAAACAGAAGTGTACAATTACTATTTTTTCGCATAGAAAGGAATTTTCTTCTGATCCAGTCTTACAATTTGTTGAATCATATCCTCGCCTGAAAGAATAGATGAATTTGTGATTATTGAAATCGTGAGACCATGAGAACAATCTTATTTATTGCCAAGAATCAGAATGTATCTATTCCAAGTGTATTTTAATTAGAATAATTTCGACATTAGGCTATATAATCTCCAACAATCCTCATTAGTATACCACAGTTCAACAGTAATTCTGAATAATATATTGTTTGTTCAACAAAAATACAATAAAATATTACTTTTTCATCTTTAAGTAAAAGATGTGGATTTTATGGCCTCTGTATTTACATATAAAATATATTAAATTAGTTATAATTATATGGTTGATTGATTTAGTTTATTATACTACGCTTTTCTGCCATTTTTGTCTAATCGCAAAGATGAGAACGAGTGATAAATGATGAAACTTATGAACGATCACATACAAAGAATACCCATGCCGGGATTCGAACCAGAGACTCCTAGCGTCGTAACGTCCTGTTCTAACCACTCCAACACGGAGACCAGTAGTTATAATTGAAGACTAAAATTGGTAAACGCTGTAAGTGCCACAATAATTCAAACACCGTTTTACACGTTAAACTGAGAAATGTGCCATGCTTTATAATGTGGTAAACGTGAAATGTGGCTGGTAGCCCTCTAAGTAGTTCAAAGGGCGTGTAAAGAGGTCACTAGTGTGCACGTTCTTACGGGCAGATGTGCGGAACGATGCGATTTCCCAACACTTTCGCTTTTGGCACTTACAACGTTTACCACATTTAGTCCTCAATTATATATGAAACTTAATGCTAAGTTGTTGGTGGTCATCTGTGATGAAATGAATAGTGCGCATGAAGGGACTACTAAAACTATATATTCGGGCTACGTATAAATTCACATTAACATTTTTCTTTCAATGTAACTTCATCCTCCTTCTTGCCCATCCTGCAAAACATTATGTCGTTCTCTGATAGATGCATGTGCTTCTTGCTGTCTTGAAATCATCATCCCATTCAAAAATATCAAGGAATGTGTGCTATAAGTTGACAGACAAGACAAACAAGTTATACCCATTATTTTGAGTTTCTCAAATATATACCGTTCCCAATTGGTGACTACTTGCAACCAGATATTAAGAAGTCTTGCAACATCATTTCTTGAGTATATTTTGGACTCTTGATATCTTGTAAACCATCACCATTCAACCATGTATCTTCAAATTGTGTAAAGTTCAAACAATCCACACAGACGATTTTGATTCCATAGAAGCATATCCACAAACTTCCACGGTATTGGGTTGCCATTATTAGTCAAATCCATTGTCCTTTTACAAATTTCAAGGTATTCTTAGAAGACACATCAGATAGATTCTTAAAAGTTCATCTGCAAAAGGAGCAAATAAAAATATTGTTAATATGGTGTAGGGGACTATGAAGTGAACAAAGATTTAAAAGACCATTTACATTACATTGTTACAACCACAGACAAGTTGAGTTAATAATAAAATGAAAACAGCTTAGAGATGTTGTGTAAGTGGATGTGAATATAATTGATCTAAACTGCACCATAATGGTTAACGAAGTGGTCCTTTTATAACAGAATTATGAAAGGTTTGATTCACGGTATCAGCTCAGTTCAGTGACTCAGATCTATCTTTACAGTGCATGTTAAATATGACCATAGGGTGCGCAGACCCTCTGATTAGCGGGGGAGGGGGCAAAAGCCTTGAAAGTTCAGTCGGGAAAGAAAAACTTCACCTTATCTTACTGTTTTAGTTCTATTGCATTGATGGCTATATGTGTGTGTGTGTGTGTGTGTGTGCGTTGGTATACCCGTCATTAGGAGGAACAAGATCAGAAAAATTACCAGCATTAAGAGGGACTTTTTCATAGCGAGGTAATTTTGGTGGTTCCTCGGAACGAGAGAGCACATTATTTAATATTATGGCCGAACGGGCAAAGGAAAATTTAATGTCGTGGAATTAATCGACGAAGGGGACCAAGATCTATATTTTGATAAAAGATAGAACAATGTCCGACAATTGTACTCGGAGTTATGCTACAAAACAGTGCATTTTTCTGGTTCCTCTTTTCGGGGCATTGTGCCTGTACGTGTGTATCAGGTGTTTATCGGTTCCTCTCAACGGGTCTCTGTGCTTATCACCTACACACAACGTGTGTGTCGTTTGTGCGACGCCAGAGGCATCTGCAGTGTGTGAAAAATTGCGGAACTACATCAGCGGTGACGTCAAGGCGGAGCGAGGAAGATCGTAGGGGGTGGGGCCTGCGGTTGCAGAGAACAGCGTTGTCGGATCTCCCCCTCAACTTACATGACTCAGCATTTTTCACTGACGGCTGTGAACGTTGCATTGTTCGCAGTGCTGCATAAGTTGCAACGCTGGAGAATGCAGCGTTGCTACATCATTGCCTACATGGGAAATGTTAACGGCGCTTCACGATTGCGTTCCGAGAGGGTTCGTTGTGTGATAGTAGCCGTATTTAATATATCGGTTTGAGCTTGGGCAATTATGTCTCGTATTTCTCGGAAAATATATATATCAACGAAGAATTGTAGCAATCTGCCGGAGGGCGCGTGTGAGCGAGCAAAGAATATTGTAGGAAATGCTTGTGTATTTCCTCATCAAGAAAGCAAACTAGTAGGATTTCTTCTTGTATTAATTAACAAAATATTCAACCAGAGTTCCTATGCTAGAATACTGGAAATGATCAATCTGACTAAAACACAAAAGCCAGATACAGGACAATATAGTACAAAAACAACATACATTTTTACGTTCTTAATTATAGTCTAACTATTCGTTTTCTCCGTCTACTCCACTCGTTAAAAATTTGCTCCTCCTCTGTGGTGACAGTGGCGTATTTAAGAGTACGACTTTAATCTCCTTCCCGAAATACCTTCCACCCTTAAAATGTTTCTTTCGTCACTAGAATGCAGATGCATATGTTCAAAAATGGCAAAATACGTAGTTAAACATTAATAAGAATAGGTTCTCCACTAACATTTCAATATTTTTCGTAATACATGTCTCTAAACTAAGGTAGAATTCACACCGAACTTACAGGCGACACGTGTTGCTTGAGGATTTCACCAATCCAACGCAAGTTTCTGAGCCCTATTATGCCTGCCGCTACGTTATGAAACGTTGCTGTGGATTGACGCGTTTCCAATCGACATATGTCATTTGCACTTGCTGTTTGGAGTGAAATCCACGTGTTGCTTGACGTTTCGGTCTGAAAGTTACAGGCGACAAACAACACGGAGATGCCAAGCAGCTTTCAGACCAAAGCGACACACAACACATGTCGCTTCGGAACTAGTCAATCAATATCAACGTTTCACACCTTAGCGGTAGCCCCAGAAGACTGAGTTCGACTGGTGAGATTCTCAAGCACCACATGTCTCTTCAATGTGAAATCTCTCAATGAGAGAAGAGCCCAGTTCGAGAGACATGTAAAAGCTCAGTAAAGCAACACATACACCGCGCACAAGTGAACAGACCAAGTCAATTTGATGCACGGCCCGAGCGACATGGTGATTTCACACCCAAGCGACAAGCGACACGAGACCCTTCAATCTAATGCAAAAGATTCATTGCGTATGCGGGAACAACAGAAACAGGTGACACGATGCACCGTATTGAGAACATAGTCCAGTCCAAGCTACAAATGCAGCTTGTGTCGCTTCAGTTCAAAATTTTTGTTTTCAAGAAGCACGTGACAGGGGGATTTCACACTGAAACGACACGACACACATGATTTTGTGCGAGCAATAAAGGTTTCGATTTCCTGTGGGGCATAGCACCTTGCACTGGCGTACGCAGGGGGGAGCTGATGTGGCTACTGCCCTCCAGAAATTTTAAGAAAATCCAAATTTTTAGATGAAAATTTGTTAAGAACTCAAAGAAAGGAAAGATGTAAACGCAAACCTCCCTTAAAGTTAAAATGACACCCGATAACCATATCTGTCTTCGAGTACAATTTTAAGAGTGAAAAGTTCAAAATGTACGATAGCCTATATATTTTATTCGGTATCCCACAATTCTAGAACAAAGCTATATACTATACACCTTTACAATTTCAGCCCCTCCAGAACAAAAATCCTGCTTACGCCAGTGGCACCGTGAGAACAATTGGAGCAGACTATGATATCGAAAACCAGAAAACTACGGCGACTCAATTGTATTTAACTTAGTATATGGCACATGTTTTCCCTCTTCTCGAGTGGCAGCAACGAATCGTCCCCTACGTATGGTCAGTGCATCGCCCACTGGCATATACATGAGTGAGGGATGAAAGACAGGCCTGTGGCAAGGAGTAGCAAGTCTCCATTTTGACTTCACAGCCTAACAAAGAAAACTAAAGGTGGGCAGGAGGGGAAATTTCCTTTGGGCTCAGGATCGTGGTGTGTGTTGCAAGGCGTGCTGTCGACAGTGGCGGCGATTGGGTTCCAAAACTGGGTTGCGCAAAGGAACTTTACTTTTCCTTTATAGATAAGCTTTAGCATAGTATCGGATCAAAAGTGGCTAAAAGTGGGGGGGGGGCAACTGCCGCCCTACGCTCCCTCAGTCAGTAATGATTATTCGACTGTGAAATCAGTTGAAATATTGGAATCAGATTCTTTTCTCATTCATCCATACACATTCTATTTCATTTCGCTTTGTAATAAAAATAAGCACTTGATAAATTTTAAAAAATATATATTTTTAAAATTGTTTTTAAAATCAACGAAATTAGACAGAAATATGACTGACACATTTTAAGAAAGAAGTTACAGTCCGTGAATTACTTTTTCACAGTGTTCAATAATTTTATTAGGAAGCGCTTTTCTGCCATTTTATTTAACCGCAACGGTGCGGATGTGTGGTGTTTAGAAGAAATTTAGGAAGGGACACGTCATGCCCAGGCCGGGATTCAAACCCGGAAACCCTGGCGTCGTATTACACTGAACTAACCTCTCCCCCAGATTTTGGAGGACAGAAAGTAAGTTATTAATATAATATACAAGATGTAATATATTATATATTACATATTATATAATATAATATTCGAACCAGTGTATAGGGCCTCCCCGATGGCGCAGTCGTTGCCTTGTAATCAAGGGGTCCCGGGTTCGATACCCGGTGGAGGCACATAGTGGTTCGGATCCCACTTTAAACTGTAGGTCCAGTCCCGATTAGCCTTACTGTGCATAAAGTGGACTTAAAACACCAAATCAAACCAAACCAGTGTATAGTACACCTCCACTGCATATCGCCAGTTTACAAGGCGATTCTCATATTCTCTATACCCTGTACTATTCACAGTTACAATACAAGTGTTAACCCATTGAGAAACCTAGGTTTGCCATTTTAGAATCTCTCTCTCCAGGAAGTAGTGTAATCAAGGGGTCCAGAGTTCGTTACCCGGTTGAGGCAATTGCATGGACGTCCGCAGGATTTTTTCCAGGAAGGGGCAAGGAAGGTATTTTTTTTTCCAGGGGGGGCAAACGAAGGCAAATTTTCCCCAAAAATTGTGTTGTTCCCTAAAAAACATTGCTTTAATTTGAATTTATGGTGTTCATATAATAATTAACACATATTATTGCGGCTAAAATGAAATTATATGTGTGAAATACATATTTTTAGTTGACTTTCATTTTCCAGGGGGGGGCCACGGCCCCGCCTTGACCCCCCTTCCGGACGCCCATGGGCAATTGTGGTTCCGATCCCACTTTAAGCTGTAGGTTCAATCCCGATTACCCTTTCTAGGCATAAAGTGTACTTAAAAACAATCTTACATTGAACTTGATTGAAATTACATTTTTGCTTTCAAGTTTGAATATGTATATTAATATTAATAATATTAACAATAATTACTTTAATTAATAGAGTACGTAATGAAGTACGAAAACATTGAGATCTGATCAAATTGTCCTTTGCTTATAGAGATGTTACTGACGCAAGTATTGATGGAATGAACTGCAATGAGTTATTTGCTACCCTTGAAAAAAAAAACGAACCAAACGAAAACGCCGCCCGCCTCCCCCTCCCTGTCCTGTTTAAGGGGAGAGAGTGGTCAGACGTTCAGACCAGACGCTTGGCAACTCTGAACTACCCTTTCTTTGTCAGTGCCGGGGATGGGGGTGCGAAGAAGTGTTTGCGCACCTTTTAATTTTCTTCCGCACACATTTTTCAACCAATAACACCAACTCTTAAGAGTGCCATCTCCGGTGGAGGCACACTTTAAACTGTAGCTCCAGTCCCGATTAGCGTTACTGTGCATAAAGTGGACTTAAAATACCAACTCAACAAGAACAACTCTTAGAGTGCCATGCTATCTCATGTCATATTCACCGCCGAATGTTACGTTCTAAAGTGAGACCGCTGTTATTGTTTACAACAGGTAAACACCGATCGCCGATTTCTTTCCTGTACTGTCGGCAGTTTATAAAGGCAAGCCGCCATTTTCTTTCTTTTGTCAGCATTGTTGTTAAGAATTGTTTCTTCTTATGTTTCACGTAGTCTGTGTTTGTCGATAAGTGCCTATAGCTCAGTGTCAGGTGCTTTGTGTTATCCTTTGCGTTGTTGATACACCGTTTTTGTTGTCTGCCTACTGTCGGATCAAAAATTATGTATACTCGAGATTTGGACTCCAATTAAAAATTAATCAGTAGACCTACATAAAAACGAGTTACATCAAAATTTGACTGTTTCAATTCTGTATTAAGCTATAGTAACCAATTCTTTTTCGAGTATGATTCGATTTTTAGTCGTATTGAGAATAAAAAAAAGTGCCGTTTTTTGCGTTTTCCAAACAAGAAATCCAAAAAATTTAAAAAATCGTCCGATCGTGATCGAATTTAAATATGCAGGTAGAAAGGTTGTAAATAGAATTCTTAATTTTCAATTTTTTTTATTGGGTAAAAAGTCAAATGTGTCTTATCAATTTTCTGAAACATATTCCCTCCCATCCCGTGGGAAAATACCTTGCTTGCATTTCCTTGGAAAAAATCTTCCAATTTTTCATGTATGTCATTGGCCTCCCTTCAACAAGCTGTTCTTTTCAAATTTTTGGCCTCTCCGATGGCGCAGTGGTAGCATCGTCGCCTTGTAATGAAGGGGTTCCGGGTTCGATTCCCGGTGGAGGCATATAGTGGTTTGAATCCCCTTTAAACTGTAGATTCAGTCCCGATTAGCCTCACTGTGCACAAAGTGTACTTAAACACCAACTCAATCAATCAATCAATCAAATTTCTAAACATGTCTTTTACTAAAACCGAGCAAGAGTGAAGCAGTTGGAGTTTTAAAATCCACTTTATGCACAGTAAGTCTGGACCTATAGTTTAAAGTGGGATCCGAACCACTGTGTGCCTCCATTGGGTATCGAACCCGGGACACCTTTCGCTAGTTTTATCCACTTTCATTGGCATATTATTGGAATTTCAATTAGTGGCTAAAACATGCATGCATGTTTCATGTTTTCTTTATTTTCAACACCGCGCCCCTTAAATTTCATTCCACACCCTCTCAGCACTTCTACAGAGCATTCATTCCCCGACATTCGCTACGAGACTCGGCGGCTAGCGGCCCGGCGTCAGCGCTTGTCTTTCCCAGTGAACGGGTCCGCGACAGTCGCACGCTAGTCTGTTTTTTTTCGCTCTCCCTGCCTTCGCTCTCTTTCCCTTTCTGTTGACGTTGCAGACTGACGCCAGTATAATCCTCCCTCGGAAGTTGTGTTGTGTCGTGTCCGTGTGTTGAAGATTGTGGCTTAATATGGCACAACAAAAGTTTGCATTGCAACAAAGAATTTACGTTGTCGAGTATTACTTCGGAAAGAGGAATTGTGGAGAAGTGCGACGACGTTTTGCAACGAAATTTCCTGGTGTTCCCGTTCCACATAGAACCACTATATTAAACCTCGTAAAAAAGTTTAGAGTAACAGGGTCAGTTCTGAATAAAAGTGGAAAGAAAAATGGAGAAATCTAAAAAATAAAGTATACAAAGACAATCCGCACACCATCAGTGAGTTAAAAGAGAGTATTGTACGAGAAATCGGGACAATTACAGTAGACGAACTTGCACGTGTAAATGCCAATTACCTTCGGAGATGCCAGGAATGTGTTGCAGCAGAGGGACATCATTTTCAACACCTTCTGTAGTCAAGGTTAGTACACAATATGAAAACTGTAATTTTAATAGCCGACTCTAGCGACTGTCGCGGACCCCGTTCACAGGGAAAGACGAGCGCTGCTACCGGGCCGCTTGCCGCCGAGTCTCGTAGCGAATATAAGGGAATGCTCTGTATATAATTAATTCTGGCAACGCACCAAGATTTACGGTTGTGGTTTTCTCTCCGTTGGGGACAACGACGTACGTATACGTATATAATTTGTATCCCCTCCTCCACATTCACCTGAAAGTGGCAACAGTTGTGATTCGTGGGACCGTCTGCTCAGTTGATATCTATGTTTTGGCTTTTTGAGTGTGTGCAGTATTCCCCAAGGCTCTTCTCTTGTTGTTGCTGTGCAGAAACACAATAATCCTGAAATCGCTTGTATAGCTAGGAATTAAGTACAATGTAAGTGACAGCGTTGAAGAGATTAGAGGGAAGAAATGGTATAGCAATGAGCGAAGTTGCCAAACGAAGAATGTGTGTATGAGAAATTACTATTGTTTTTGCATGCTTAGTTCGTCATTAATTTCTTTCCTTTTGTTGCAACATATGATTTTTACTTCGAGACTTATAATAGGTCTGTGTGGGCCTCCCTGATGGCTCAGTGGCAGCGTCGTCACCTTGTAATCGGGGGTCCATGGTTCGATACCCTGTGAAAACACATAGTTGTTCGGATTCCACTTTAAAATGTAGTTACAGTCCCGATTAGTCTTTCTGTGCATAAAGTCGACTTAAAACAACAATTCAATTCAATTATAATGAATGCTTTCATTATACTTTAATAATCCTAATTATTATGCATTGAAATATATATTGATACAATCAACTCCATAAAATGCTGAAAATTGATATTGGAAATATTAATAGATTGAAGAAACAGGTGTATATAACTTTACTCTTCTTGTTTAAAGTAATCGAATTTTGAAGGAAAATGTAACTCACTTCCCCTTTTGTTATTTAGTGTCTAGTGGAGTGACCTACTAATTCTGACAGCAAATTCAATGAGTCATGATATTCATCCTGGTCAGGCAGGGTGTGGCTGCCTTTAGATTGTGTTTCATTTATCACATATTTAATAGTTCATCCTCATGCCGCAATTAACCTGGATACATATAATTTTGACCATAAATAGCAAAATGCAAGTAAAAACTTCTTGAAATTTACGATTTTCTTCGCATCAAAATTGTGGATATACGCCTAGTAGGCTCCTGTTGTCTGCAAGAAAAAATCTGGAATTTTATGAAATTTCTTGCCGCGTCTCATCGGGCTTGAAATGTATTACTTCACAAGAAAATTTTGAACAACTGTACTATCTTGCATTACGAGTTATAAAAGTAAGTAAATTCATCAAAAACTTTCACAAATCGTGTTTTAATACTGTCATAAACAGAATAGTGAATTGAAAGTGTCTGGGTATGGTTTGTGGAGGAGGTTTGTGACTTTTTAAAGGTATCATTATCGTAAAATCTGATAATAGTCATTTAAATGTTTTTAGTGAAAGAATAGCCTCACAGTTTAAATACGTCTGAATTACTGGCTCTACAATGGCTTTTGTGATAGTTCAACAGTTTGAGAGCTTTGATAAGTATTGATTGTGCCAAGCTCGTACTGCCGTACCCATGTAGTTGATGGGAGTTATGGCCCCGTATTTGACCCAGGTTAAAACAAAATAGAAGTCGAATAAATGAGAAGATGGCAAAATTTTAGACTGTGTGCTAAGAAGAATAAGCCATAACCAGTGGCGTAAATAACACCCCCGCAACCCCATCGTGCGGGGGAAGGGGGCCGAGCTTCGGGGGTGCATTAATTTTTGTTGATTTGGAGTTTTTTTAAGTCCACTTTATGCACAGTAAGGCTAATCGGGACTGGACCTACAGTTTAAAGTGGAATCCGAACCACTATGTGCCTCCACCGGGTATCGAACCCCGAACCCCTTGATTACAAGGCGACGACGCTACCACTGCGCCATCGGGGAGGCCCTGGGGGCGCATTACGAATGACTGATAGTTCACAAGTTTTCTTTTTGGCGTTAAAATATATTTTCAACCAAACATGTATTTTTATGCACCTGCAACTGCAAACATAAAATGTTAATCACTAGAAAAGTAGAAAGCGAATTACCAGATTAGAAGAAAACCCTTCATTAGCTGAATATTTCAACCTCCGATTATTATACCCTAGTACTTAAACCGGACAGAAACGTCGTCGCCTTGTAATCAAGGGGTTCCGGGTTCGATACCCGGTGGAGGCACATAGTGGTTCGGATCCCACTTTAAACTGTAGGTCCAGTCCCGATTAGCCTTACTGTGCATAAAGTGGACTTAACACACCAAATCAATGAATTAAACCGGACAGAAAAGAGAGATTTTGGTTATGCTACTCCTCTATTTTAGACGCTGTTTATTGTGTTGGTTGGTTTCTTGTTTTTATTAATTGTTTGCCAATAGGTTCGATAAACACTTTAATGGTGCATGGTGTAAAGGTAAAATTAATGATTGGATAGGTTTAAGTAAAAAAAGAAATCAAAGAACACCAAACCGATATCACATGATATATTTGATGTTGCGATATTTTTGCAACTATTAGTTACAAGTACGAAATTTGGTGATTTGAATTAACTGTGAATTATCAAGTTGATACAATATGATATGCCTATTCTAGATCAGCCTGTCTGTTTGCCTGTTTTACTCGGCCCAACAATCGAACCCAATCTGAACGTAGCTGTCACGATCTACGTAACTCAGTTCTGCGTAATTCGGTTTTAAACGTAAATTACTGTAGGTCTCGGGAAAATATAATTTTAAAACGTGTTAATTAACCTTTACTTGTACGTAATGCATTTATAGGTAATTCTGTGTTATACCTATAACATCCACTTTAAACTGTAGGTCCAGTCAAGATTAGCCTTAACTAACTAACTAACTAACTCTCTAGCCTTCTTAAACCCGAAGGTTCATGGCTGCAGCAACACAGGCCTTCCATCTGTCCCTATCTTGAGCAAGATCTATATACTCTTTTCCATCCCTACCGATTTCCCTTAGGTCCATCTCGACGTTGTCCCTCCATCTTCGTCTTGGCCTTCCTACTGGTCTCTTACCATCAGGTTTCCCAACAAGAATCCTGAAAACTCCTCTTTCCTCTCCCATTCGTGCCACATGGCCTGCCCACCTAAGTCTTCTTGATTTAATTATTCTAATAATGTCTGGACATGAATACAAATTATGTAGTTCTAAATTATGTAACCTTCTCCACTCACCTGTCTCCTCATCCCTTTTAGGTCCAAATATTTTCCTAAGGATCCTATTTTCAAATACTCTCAATTTATGTTCCTCTTTCAATGTAAGGGACCAAGTTTCACACCCATATAATACTACAGGCAAAATTACGGTTTTGTATATTTTAACTTTTAGATTCTTAGATATTAAACGAGAAGACAAAAGTTTATGAAGAGAGAAGTAACATGCATTTCCTGAATTAAGCCTACTTTTTATTTCCTCTTTAATATAATTTTCATTTGTTAATATTACTCCTAAGTATTTGAATTTGGAAACTGGTTCAAACGAGTTGTTATCAATAATTAGATTTTGATTATTACCTAACACTTGGTTTCGGCCTGTAAGCATATATTTAGTTTTCTCTTTGTTAACTTCCAAACCTATCTCTTTAGCAGTTTTGAAAAATATTTTAGCATTATTCTTAATCGTATTCATATCATCCCCCAGTAAGTCTACATCATCTGCATATGCTAACAACTGAGTCACACCATTTAATTTTAGTCCTTCTTTAGTTTCGTTTACCTTCCTAACAGCATATTCTAAGGCAAAATTAAAGAGCAATGGAGATAATGCATCTCCTTGTTTTAATCCATCATGAATTGTAAATTTGTCAGACATATTAATACCCACACGAATTTTACTTTCTGTTTCACTGGTGCATATTTTTATCATACTAACAAGCTTCTTAGGTATTCCAAACTCTACTAATATATTATATAATTTATCTCTTTTGACCGAATCATATGCTTTTTTGAAATCAATGAATAGCTGATGGACATTTTGATTATATTCCCACTTTTTTTCAAGTGTCTGTCTGATGTGAAAAATTTGATCTGTAGTTGATCTGTTGCGTTTAAATCCACATTGATAATCACCTATAATTTCATTAGCATATGGGGTTAGTCTTGTTAAAAGAATGTTAGATAATATTTTATATGTTGTTGAGAGTAGAGAAATTCCACGGTAATTATTGCAGTTCATTTTATCACCTTTTTTAAACACAGGAACAATTATGGATTCTTTCCACTGTTGAGGGATTTCTTCTTTATTCCATATTAAACAAATTAATTTATGAATTTGACAAATTAATGAATTTCCACCATATTTAATTAACTCAGCTGGTATTAAATCAATGCCAGGTGCTTTGTTATTCTTTAGCC
This sequence comes from Lepisma saccharinum, assembly GCF_977018435.1. Lineage (NCBI taxonomy): Eukaryota > Metazoa > Arthropoda > Insecta > Zygentoma > Lepismatidae > Lepisma > Lepisma saccharinum. The sequence continues at coordinate 140,873,237 of NC_139230.1, forward strand.
TTTTAATAGCATCTTTAACTTCAGTCAAGTTAGGTTCTGGGACTAAAGGTTCTGCTGTGTGTACTACATTCACTTCTGATTTATCTCCTACATGGACATTTAAAAGGTCATTAAAGTAGTTCTTCCATCTATTTAGAATATCGCTTGGGTCAGCTAGAAAATCACCGTCTTGATCTTTTATCAAGTTTACTTTAGGTTGCCACCCCTTTCTAAACTCATTTACACCTTTATATAAATCTCTGATATTTTTATTTTTGCTGTTTGTTTCAATTTCGTTAATTTTGCTTTTCAAGTAATCTCTTTTTTTACTTCTAAACGTGCGGTTAACTTCTCGCTTTATTCTATTATAATTGTTTAGATTTGTATCATCAGAGTTATTTAACCACCTAAGTCTAGCCTGATTTCTTATTTCTATTAGATTATGACATTCATTATCAAACCATGGCTTACTTTTTCTCGGTTTATGGTATCCTATACTTTCTTTAGCTGCTGATTCTATTGCATTACGTATGTGCTCCCAATTCTTATTTACGTCTGTTTCATTTATATTTTCATCATCATTTAAATCCTGCAAAACATCAAATCTATTTGACAGTTTAATTTGGTAATCTTTCTTAATTCTTTCATCAGTAAACTTTTCTGTATCAAATTTTAGAACTTTTAGATTTTGTTGCTTATGATTTATCACTGAGAGTCTTTCTCTTAATTTAGCAATTACTAAATAATGGTCACTGGCACAGTCAGCACCTCTATGTGTACGAACGTCAATTATACTAGTATGCCTTCTCTTATCAATGAGAATATGATCTATCTGATTATGAGTTTTACCATCTGGAGAAGACCAGGTATATTTATGGATATCTTTATGTTTAAAAGTGGTACTTTTCACAATTAAATTCTTTGAGGTTGCAAAAGTAATCAATCTTATACCATTATCATTACTTAATTCATGAAGACTTTCTTTACCAATCGTGGGTTTAAATGTCTCTTCTTTCCCAATCTGTGCATTACAGTCACCTAACAGAATTTTCATATCATACTGAGAAAATTTATCAAAGACCTGTTCTAACTCTGTATAAAAAATCATCTTTAGTATTATCATCTTTATCTTCCGTTGGTGCATGTATGTTTATTAAAATAATTTTACACCACCTACCCTGTAAAACTGCATATGATATCCTATCATTAATAAATTCTATTGTTTTAAGAGCCGAGATAATTCTATTATTTATGAAAAAGCCTGTTCCAAAATTATGATTTTCAGTACCACCATAGAAAAAAGTATAATTTTTAGTTTTACAATTCCCTTCTCCTGGCCACCTAAATTCCTGGACAGCTACTACATCTAATTTATACTTGACTATCTCATTAACTGTACACTGAAATGCCCCAGGCCGGTAAAGGCTCAGAACATTCCAGGTGCCTAATTTAATATTTTTCTTATTCCTAACGTAGATCTTATCCTTAGTCCAGGGACCTCCCAAAGTAGTCCCCACCCGGAGATCCGAACGGGGGACTATTTTACCTCCGGAATATTTTACCTTGGGAACATCCATGGCCTTATATTGCTGATTCTTGACATGGCTTTTTACAGTGCAGAGTTGTCAGCTCTACGCCTAACCCCCAATATGAATGGAGGAACTACTACACAAGACAAACACAAACACATTAGACAGCACAACTACTACACAAGACACACACAAACACTTCACAACTATAACACACTATAAACACAAACACACCACAACTACTACACAAGACAAACACAAACAAATTAGACAGCACAACTACTACGCAAAACAAACCTACTAGACAGCACAACTACTACACAAAATTTCATTAAAATTTATTAAAATTTCATCAGTGCAAATCAAGTACAAGGTTTTAAAATGCACATTATTTAACCATAAATATTACACATGAGAAGACATGTTTCAGAGCTTATTTTATTCCACTCGGCTTGCACAACAGTTTTCAACTCTTGTTTGGACTTGACGACTGCTTTATGGACCCGCCTCTTTAAAATTGCCCATAAATGCTTAATGGGATTTAAGTCTGGACTTTGAGCTGGTGTTTGTAGTAGTTTGGGCACATTTCATATTAGCCAATTCATGTTAACTCGCGCCTTATGCTTACTGTCATTGTCTTGTTGGAATCTGTAGATAGGCGGCATGTCCATTTTTTGGGCACTCAGCTTTACATTGTTCTTCAATATCATATGCATCCATGATACCATCAATAAACTGGATGGTACCAACACCTTTGGACGACATACAGCCCCAAATCATTAATGACCCACCACTGTGTTTAACTGTTAGAACTGTGTTAATGTGATCACTGTCTTTATTTGATTTTCTCCAGACCCTATTTATCCCATCTGACCCGTATATATTAATCTTGTACTCGTCTGACCATATGACACTATCCCAAAATTCCTGGCCCTTGTGGATGTGCTCTTTTGCGAATGAAAGTCTATTCCTGCGATTCACCTTATTTACATACGGCCTCTTTCGTGGTATTCTGCCATGATATCCATGCTTCCGCAAGGGACGTCGGACAGTTTGATCGGACATCATCTTGCCAGCAACATTGTTTACTAACGGTCGTAACTGAGGAACACTTAGTCGGGGGTTTTCTCACACTCTTTTTAAAGTTAAGCGTTCAATACGTTTATTCAACCGTCTCTCTTTTGCTTTTTTTGGCACATTCTGTGTTGAACCTTCCTCTCTAAATTTGTTTACTATGTATTGAACTGTGGAGTGTGATTTATTGACTGTTTATCCAATTTTTCTTAACGAATAACCTCTAAGAGCCAAATTTATAATAACATCTTTCAGATCTGAACTAAATTCCTTCACCTTGCCATTTCGAACACGCTGATAGATAGACGATAGGCCTACAACAATACCTGCGCCAGCATTCCGCTTGACGGGGAGCGCACCTGCATGTTCAAACTTGTTACGAAGTTGCAAACTGCACGAAATCGCCTAAAAAGCGGTGGTGCTGTATGCGAGGAAGGTTAAAACTCTTGCCTGTACGAATAACAATGTTGCATGAAACAGGGTATTTTTCTCTTTTCTCACAAATTAAATGCTCTGTTTATGCACTTTGAACATACATTTTTATTGACATTTGTTGGTGAAACCTTCATTAACATTACTTTCCATGTACATATGAAAAAGATTAGCCTTACTGTGCATAAAGTGGACTTTAAACAACAAATCAATCAATCAATCAACCTATAACATAAAATACAGTTGATTTGTACGTAACCAAGCTACAACAATGTCACACAAAAACACAAATACGCAACAGGATAGGTGGATATGGCGGCGGTCGGTCTGGAATTGCGAGAAAGGGTAGTGCGGCGCGGCGGTGTCACAGAGAAGACAACAAACAGAGGCGGCACGCGGCATGAAATCAGAGGAGATTTGACGCAGTTGTTGAGAACAAGATACGAATTTTATTTTGTACGTACACTAGGTTGGTCACGTTTTCTTAACAGAAAATTAGGACATTCATGGATGCTAACAGGGGGGGGGGGGGGGTTGTAGCTATAACTAAAAGAGCACAGGGTCCAGTACACCCCGGCCCCCTCTTTGGCAAAGAAAAAGTCATGCTGCTTATGTGTTTCCTGAAACATTACATAATTCTCTTTAATCTATTTTCCTCTTGATTTTATTTGATTTTTGTTATTTAACACCGTCTTATTGTCACTTTTGGCTAATTGCAACAATGAATATGAGTTTCAATTCATGAGAAAGGAAAAGTTACTTACTTGGTCAGAAAGTAAATTGTATACGGGAAGTCAACGCTAATCCACATAAAACTATTCAAGTGATAAATGTAATGCACTTAAGAATTAAACTTTTAACTTGTAAATTCGTTAATTTAGCACTTTATTACAGAAATGACCTGTATTATACTGTATGTTGTAACTCAAAATAGATGCAGTTATTTTAATAATGGCGTGTTATGTAAATCTGATTTCTAAGTAATTCTCAGTTATACGTATTATTTTCTCTTCACCTTGACATACGTATAACTCAGGTTCAACTGCATAGCCATTGTGTTTTTCAACTCCCGTCAATAGTAGCATCATGTATCTGTTGGGATCAGATTCAATGGTAAACCATATTGCTCGAGGAGTGATGCCCAAAATAATCAATACCACCCTCTGTGAGGCAAAGGGTCATAAGATGGAGGGGGGCGCTAGTTGTCGTGGTGGATTCATTCTTGTGTAATATTCGCTTATTTCCAATTTCCAAAAAGTAACCTCAAGAAAGGTACCAAACTGGAATGTGTGATCTCACGTTTGGAAAGATGGCATTTCTTGCTTACAATTTAACTGTTCATTTTATTATAATTTTTACACTATAAGGCAGAAGTGTTTGAAATTTGCAACGGGAAGGTGAAGATTAGACTATGTACTTAAGTAAATAGTGGAGATGGGTCAGTGCTTCGAAGTAATTCGTTACTTATAATGCCGCCGTTTGCAACTAATACTTAAATTCATCGAGTACCTAACTGTAACGCAGTTACCTTCCAAAGGGAATAACTGCAACTCTGTTACTTTTTAGGTAAATGTAACAGGTTTTTTTTAGTTACTTCTAAAGTTACTTTTCCCGGTAATTATATGCTAACTTTGCGAACAATAGGACGAAAGAGAAAACATGACAACTCTCTTTATGATTGCTTGTGTCTCCGGGAATCTGGAGTAACCAGATATCGACGAAAATACGATACAGTCAGTACCTTTTCATTTCTATGCTCAATTTAGAAGCATGACGTACGAGTATCGTAAGTAGTAATGTAGTATAAAGATAATACAACAAAAATTGTGACATGCTTAATTATCTACATCTGAATCTAGAACTGTAGATTCGGATCTTGTATGAAAATAAAAATCGGGTATCCGGAACCGAAAATCAGAACCGGATATCAGGATCCAGTATCACCCGAGTTCCAGATCTAGCCATCCCAAACGCTAGTTCCTTTCCTTGCGATAGATCCGGCCTCAGGGTTGGCTGCGCCCTGTTCGAGGAAACAAGCTGGCGCCCACCTCTTCATTTTCAAGGATTATCTTGTGAATTACATGGGAGTACATTTTCGTTAAATTCATTCCTCTGATTCAATGTCACGAAATCTGTTTTTGTGTCTTGAGAATATAAAGAAAAATGCATGTCTCATTTCAAAAACATGTAAGTTCATTTTGTAGGAATATTCATTCCTTTTTGAGGAAACCTAAACTTGAAGGAAAGTCTTAGCTAAATATATCTACATCCCGGCAGGGATGCCCATTCCCCAAGGCCTTTGACGCACTCCTTCCCCCATAAAGATATAATATTTCCCCCACCCCCACCTTTATGCCGAATTATTTACTGAAATTATTTTGGTCACAAAAAATTTGCGGAACAATACAATATAAACAAATGTAAGCACTACATGTTTACTTTAGGTATTGTTTTCAATATATAAATTTATATGTTTATTATATGTTACTTTGACATTGATTGGGGGTCCCGGGTTCGAATCCTGGCCTGGGAATGGATGTTTGTTAGTGTTCATTCATCAATTTCATCATGATCCCATCTTCACAAATTAGCCAAAAGTGGCACAAAATGCGAAGTAAGATAAAGCAAATCAATCAATCTATTTGACGTTGAGTGAAATAACAATTAGATAAATTATAATAACTTCTGACGTTACAAAGTTGTTGCAGCAAAACTATAGATAATTTCCTCATTTTGTACCACTTTGAAATATCGGACACACAGGATGGAATTATGGTAGACTTTAACCACTCATCAGCAATTCACGAACGTAGTCTGCTCTTAATGATTCTTATGACACTCCTTGTGCATTTTGCAGAGTAACTTGTCACTGGTATGGTGATCAGAATTTTATACAATACCTGCACATTTGGAAAGGTCGAAAACTGGACAACAACAACGTATGGTCTAAAAAAGCGATTCTTAAGGGTTAATGCATTTCTGCTGATCGTACATAATCTTCAGAACCCTTCATGTCGCCTGTGCCTGAACTGAACTTTCACTCTCTTTTAAGGAGTTGTGCATAGAGACAATGTTTGCCACTGGTCGAGATGCCAGCAATCGAAAGGCGCATGGCATTCGAAACCTTTCATTGCAGTTGAAATTAAAAGACACAAGATAGAAAAGGCACGGCTCACTTTCATGTTTGCTAACATAAAACGTACAAAACTGCTGAGTCTCACTGCCATTGTTAGTGTACTGAACCTTATTATTATCAGTTTGTTTGCTTGACTAACCTTGTATTAATGAGAACAGCATGTCCCCCACCCATCCAAACCGATTCTAAAGGCATGAGAGAGGGTGTTTCATTTCTATCCCATCGCCGTGATCAACCACAGGTAGGTAGATAAACTGTACATAATAACAATCATAACTAAAAATCAATAACAAGTGAATCAAACGAAACGATCCCCACATTTTTGTGTGAAGATATGTATAATTGGTAGCTAAACTATAAACTGTTGTCCCCCCTAAATATTCCCATGACTCAGGCACGCCATGAATCCCCCTTGTGAGCACTCCTGGGTCCCGATCAAGAAAAGAATTCGGCGCCACACATCAATTTTAGGAAGAAAAATCTTTTAGTTCTGTCGGAATTAGTTTTAAGAGAAGAAACATTTGATTGATTTATTGAGTTGGTGTTTTAAGTCCACTTGATGCCAATATGGCTAATCGGTACTGGACCTACAGTTTAAAGTGGGATTCGGGCCATTTTGCGCCTCCACCGCGTATCAAACACGAGACCCAAGGCAGAATCATTTGATGATGCCTAAAATGTTTTAGAGTGCGAGCAAGATTTTTTTTGGCAAATATGTTTATTTGCAAACCAAAAACAACATTAGTTTGATAATGCACCAATATTTGTAAAGTAATAGGCCTAAGTATAAACTTGGTATGACCCTTTTCAAAAAATTTGTATTGCGAGTGTAGTGAGCAAAAAAAAAAAAAATATGATCTCTCAAACATTTCCCACATTTTTATTTTTCGTTCATGGATTTGGGGATGCTGATATCCCATCAGCCCCTTGCATCTGTCTCTTACAAATATGACATGCGAAATTAGGAAGTATTCCGTCATATCGCGAAATATATCAGAATGTGGCCGCGGTGGCTCAGTCGGTAACGCGTCTGACTACCATGCTCAAGGTCCCGGGTTCGATCCCCGGCCGGTTCAAATCCGGGAACTTTTCTAACGGTGAAAGCGGCCCCGGCGCCCACCCAGCGTCGAATAACATGGGTACCTGGGGGAAACCCTGGGGGGTAAAGGCGGTCAGGGGCGTGATGCTGATCACATCACCCCCACTCACGACCGGATCAAGAAAGTGTGGGGCGTTACCCCCACACCCCCTATACGCCTTCATGGCGTGGTGCTATGCACAGGGGAGCACTTTACCTTTTACCTTTATATCAGAAAGGGTGGTTTTAGTGCAGAGGCAACACAACAATCAAATTAATCTTAACTGACGCGCCACCACAGCTACAGCGCCTTGATGCGGTGGCACCGTTTGCATCGCCCTAAAGCCGGCCCTGCCTTGCGATCTAGCTCAAATCGTATATCATAAGGAGAAAAAGTGTGCGAAGTTCAGCAGTCTGCCAGTGACGTAACCGATAATATGGCCCATTGATTTAGTTCGTTAGTTAGCAGGATCTTAGAAACTGCCTGGATAAATTTAACCCAACGCGTGCTCACACGTTTCAGTTTGGTGTTTCAACATGTTATTTTTTTCTCGTTTTTATCAATTGTGTGATTCCATTCAAATGATCAAAATTAATAAAATTAAATTAATCAATAAAGGTATTACTAAGTACAAGCTTTAAAACAATTAAAATTACACAGCGTGCGTCCTGCCGGGTTAACAATTGCAAGAAAACAACTTGCAAGCAGAACAAATACGTCTCGATTCTCCATAGAGGCACACAGTGATTGGGATAGCACTTTAAACTGTAACCCCATCTCGAATAACCTATTTGAGCATATAGCGGACTCAAATATTGACGTGGAGATCGCCCACCTTGCAAATCAAATCCGTGTTCGCCGCGTGGCAGCGTAACACACTCCCGATAGATCCACGACGGGTACATAAGATTAAGCTATGATTTAAATACGCAATCATTATTTTTCCATAATTCACTCGTTTCATAACATGCAAATCGCATATAAATGGTACTGCGAATTTATTTTTATGAAGACACGTCAACTTTTCCAATAGTAGATTTACCGCTTCTGGTGGAGACGTATTTTCAGTAATCAACTCACGACCTATTACACAGGAGTCTAGTACTAATTCCGGCATGTCTCATCATAAATTCCATCCAATCATCGCTATTAAACTAAAAAAGGGAAAACAGCAACTCAGAAGAATACAAATTACAACAATCAAGCATAAACCACCCAGCAATATACGTGTTTCTGTCTGAATATAAATAACTTCACTTTGGAATCGGATGTACATGTATCTCGATAACCCCCCCCCCCCCAATTTTCTTTAAAGCAATTCACGGGTTTGCTTGTCCAAATTTTTCTGTACCCCATACAGTGGTATGTCAAGGATTTTCATAAGGGAGGCTGATGCCTTCACTTTAAAGGAATGCTGTGGCAAAGGGATGCTTTGGCACTCTACTGACACTAGAAGATTAAAAGCATGCTTTCTTGTAGATGGGATTGGAAATAATATGTAAATGAGAAGATGAAGAGCATTGATCCATGCAGTGCTTTTGTAAGGGGTCTGTGAGAGAAGCTACCTCTGGATAGGTGACCCCAGTGTCTTTGAAGTAACTACCCGTTAAATATGATATGAAATGATAGATGAAAAAAAAAGTTTTTATATTTTCCAGGACTTTTTACTACATTACCATGAATTTTGAGTAGCTGATTTTATTTCCTTTGAACGTACGTGTATGAAAATTCGTTTTGTACTGGAGTGTTCCACGTACATAAGAACATGAAATAGGTGAAAAATCTTCAACGGAATTGCCCAGGTACGATTTATCTCAGTGGCGCCAACTGTGGAGCTCAAGACCATTCAGCAATTTGCCTCTTATTGTTATTATATTTTAGAAATAAAGTCCCAGCATTTAACAAAACAAAAATTTTCATAATTACAGCATACCCTTAAAGAATTCTCACAACTTAATTACTGCTCATAATCATCCGTTAGATTTTCAGTTTGATACTTGTCAGTGTTCTATATTATTAACACTGTTCGTGGTCATATCGTCATCATGCAAATAAGGGAGAACAAGAGCTTAGGGCATGTATTATGTGTAGGGCCCAGGACTTTATGTCCTATAAAACTGTAAAATATGTGTGTTATTATGTCATAAAAGTTGAAAAATATGTCACACGGAATTAGAAATATGTCATAAAAAATGTAAAATGTCAGAAAATGCAGAAATATTCCCTGTAAAACTAAATATATGCACAACAGTACTTTCAAATTTCTCATTATTCGGGGAAGATGGATTAAGGTGGGGTATTAAATAAAGACAGAATTCCTTTAACCGAAGAATGTGGTGGGAAAATATAGGAAATGTCGTGAGGTTCACTGCAATTATTCTAAGGAGGGACAGAGTATACACACTGGCTCCAACGACAAGATATCTTGAAACTCCTGTACTCGATTGCCGATAGAGTAGGGGCTGTAATGTATAGAATGCTATTTTTGCTTTTGACTGATTATTGTGAGAAGCGAGAAAGGTAAACAAAACGAGAACAGTTGACACTTGTTTACTGTGAGTCTTGTGCATGCACAACAATGACAGAGTACATTCTTTCCTCAATAATGTTCGCACAGCTATCAACTGTCGCGGGATAAAAAAAAATCGGGGGGGATATTATTGTTCTGCATTAGTTGGTAAGAAAAGACGGCATCTTCTTTTAATTTCTTTGTCCTTAATTTAATTATACTGCCATCGATAATATAAACTATCCGTTGCGTTAAAGGTATGAAGAATAAATTATAAAATAGTGATGGGTCGTTCGTGAACGAACCGTTCCTTGTTCCAGGAGTCGTGAGCTTTGCGTGTATGTTCTCTGGTTTTCTTGTGGGAAGTCGAGTAGTAGTAAGCGCAGTTCCCTCTCCCCTAATCCTTTTCACTCAAGCTAACTCCAGAAAGTCCTCCCCCACCCCCTTCACTTCAGCTGCACGAAACCAACATCGGGAGGAGTTGGTCCTTCGTTCCTTTGAATGGCTGCTTGAGTGAGCGAGCTCCGGTGAAGTGCTTCCCGAAAAGGAACTGCCATGACCCGTGGTAGTTCCTCAGAAGTCGTGAGCTTTGCTTGTATGTTGCCAACGCTCCTATTGGATGACTCACTCCTACGAACCTGAGAGAGAGAGAGAGAGAGCGAGGTCCATTCTTTTGTTGCTGATTGTTGATAGTGGCGGTTTTCCGCGTAGCTATGCGTTCAACTCTGTTTACAGTAATGCTGCAGAAGCTCAACAATGAGGGAGGGATGGGCAACTAATTCACCTTTAATCCTTTTTGTGGCATGTTTTCGCAAGTCGCATTGCAAGGAACTTGATAGATATAAGATCATCATATCAAATGTTCCGTTTCCGTGCTCTTCCATTTTCTCAAAGTAAAAGTGGGGCCGGGAGGCGGAGAGAGCTTGAAAAATACGAATGCATTCTTCGTAGTCAAAGATATAGCGTCCTCTCTTCCATTCTCTTACGGGTGTTTGTTTGACCGTGTATTCATTTAATTGCATGAAAGTCTGAAATGGTGGGGAGGGGCGACGGCCACCCTAGAAAATAAATTTCAACCTACAATTTGTACATTTTACACATACGTATAATTTCATTTCAATCTCAATTTGTTAATTATTAGAAGGGCGTTACAGGTTCATGCTAACTTCAAACTGAACTCTTTTTTAGGAGATTATACTATTTTGGAAGAAAATATGCCTCGTTTGACACCTTGGAAAAATACATTGTTTGCCCTTCCCTGGAGAAAATACAGCGGACGTCCATGTTTAAAATATTTACAATTATTTTTCCTAATCTATCACCAGGCGCTGTAATGCACTGCGACAACAAGGGGTAGGAATTCATTTTTGGAAAGGAAGAGAACTTGTCCAACTTTTCCTTTCCGATGAGGACTTTTTGTCTGCTAAAGTTCAATTATCCATTAAAATGTATTTTCATTCACCCCCACCCTGAAAGCAGCTCCCGAACCTCGGTCGGTCAGTCGATACATTGTTTCCTATAGCTGTTTAATATGTGCACGAAGACGGATTCCTCCCCTCTAATTCTTTTCACCCACTCCAGAAGCAGTCTCCCACATCCCCTCCTCCGCCCACGAAATCAACTTCGAGCTGTGTTGGTATGGCTGTGAACGACTCCTTCAACGAGCAAGTTCCAGTGAACTGCCTATCTAAAAGGAACTGCCTCGTCCGAGAGCATGCTCCGTGGCTTCGTAGTTCCTTTGAATGACTTCTGGTGAACGCTTCCTTTCGGTGAGCGAGCTCCGGTGAACTGCTTCCCGAAATGGAACTGCCATGACCCATCACTATTATAAAATAACCGATTATGTGCAAGACAATTACGAAATTATACAGAAATATGTCTTATTATGAGAACATTGAAGAAATACGTTGTATAGACGCGAAATTGGTAAAATATGTTAAAATATGCCTTGTCAAGTTTGTCTATTTCGGCTGATTTTCATCAGTTAAGTGTAGATAAGTATTCGATTCGATGCCAAATGAAAAATATGTTATAACAATAAAGGCCCTGGCCGTAGTTACGTGTTGTATAAATTTGTAAAACAAATCTCAAGAGTACAGCCCACCATAGGCGTGGGCAAGGGGGGCAGTTGTCCCTTAATACTGCCGATTAGAAATTTAGTGTAGAGGAATATTATCGACAATATTATACTACTAAAGAAAAATGAAATATCTTCATGTCAATGAGAGTTCCAAGCAATTACGTAGGGGATACATTATTTACTATGTAATTGGACTTTCCCACTTTATACTCTAACAAATTTATTGTCATTAACATTCCAGAAAATTTCTTGTTTTTAGCACTCCCTCATACTTAGGTGGTTGAATGATTCTGATACTACGTCAAATGCGACATGTACATTTTTTCTAAAATTCTGTCCACCTTAAATTATATGTATTTCACACAATTTCATTCAGACACACTAATTTTTGTTAATTATTATTAGGGCATTGAAGGAACATGATAATTTCAGACCAGGGGCGCCGACTTGTCAAAATTATTGGAGGGGGCTCTGATCACTGAAATAAATTAATGAATGACTCGCTCTCCCTTTTTTAAGTTTTGGCTTCATTGTTCGGAATCTCATAAAAGCCCATGAATTCCTAATAAATGTCAAAATTTTTATTCACAGTTCGAATGCAGAATATTAATTGTTCACGGATGTATATGGCACAAGTTTCGTCAACCATAATAGCAAAATATTCCCGACTTTTAATATCTGCTACCACGGAGCGCAAAACAGATCTCTCTAATATATCAATGATCTCGTTCTGAATGTCATGTGAGAGCCATTTGTTGCCCGAACTACCCTAGTTCATGCATATCGTCTTTTGAAACTCTTTTTAGTAAAAAAATTTAACAATACTCATAATTACATACTTAGTATATAGTAATAAGTCATGTGTTTTGCTGTCTCTGGTCATAGCCCCCTCAAAGTTGATGATTTTGCGGTCTCAGCCCCCCCCCCCCCAGTTGATGGTCTATAACATTTCAAATGTGTATTTAAAGTTCAGTTCATGTGGCACAATTCAGAGTAAACTTTACAAGAGAAGCAAAATAATACATTAGATCCTCTTAAGCAAAATTATTTGGAGGGCTCTGCCCCACATCTTTAACATTGGGGGGCTCGAGCCCCCCCAAGCCCCATGGAGTCGGCGCCTATGTTTCAGACTGAAGCAGTGTTTTTGAGGGGTATCACTATTTTGGGGAAATATATGCCTCCTTTGCCCCCCCCCCCCCGCTGGAAAAATTACCTTGCTCCTCCCTGCGGACGTCCATGACCGCCACTGCTGAAGATACTTTGTTTTTCCTGTGACAAAGTTGTTCGTGTGAATGGGTGTTCTCTAAGATGGTGCAATATCAGATACCCGTTTAAACAGCTTAAATTATCTGTTGTTGCCTAATGTTAAGCAACATTTTGTCGCACAGGATTGTGTCAGTGACATTGGAGGCGTTTGAAACTTCTACCAACTGTAAGAAGACTAACGTTGTAGTATAAGATATTCTCCTAAGACGGCAAAAGTTCATTCTAATCTTGGACGATCAGTGTTTACGTTATCCAATATTTGTAAATATATATGTAAAAATATGAGCCTTTAATTTGCAAACGTGTGCGTAGTGAAAGGTTTAGTTAAAGAAGGGTCGGGAATTTTGTTCAGATTCGGCCAGTCGTCTCCATCAGTGTCCCGACTTTCATTTTAACTGCAATGGTGCTGCGAAAATGCAAAAATGTTCTATTGGTTAACTCAGAAATAGACATTTTTTTACTAGAAGAATCATTGCTAATGCGCATCATTTAATTTATAAATATATTATTATCTAAACCTAGAATTATCATGGTTGTTCAATGGTGCTGGTGTAAGAAAATTAATGGAAAATTGAAAACACAATTTGCGGAGGAAAGTACTATTAGAATACTTCTGAGAATTGAGTGCAAAAATAATCACTCAGTTGTACGCTGTGTGACAGACTTTGTATGTGAGCGACTGTGCTGTTTATTGCCAGGTTTATTGTTTATTTTTCTCGTTACTTTGGACCATAATTTCAACTCTACAATTATATATCTCCTTGCAATACCACCATAGCATTGATGGTGACATCTAATACTCCAACAGCATTTCGACTACAACCGGCTAGCGTATCACGCTCTGACGCCAGGTTGGAATCTCGGTCTGGACATGGGTGTTCTTTGTAAGTGTTTTTCATCAATTTCATCATATCATCACTCATCCGCATCGTCACGATTAGCCAAAAGTGGCAGAAAAGTGACGTAAAGTAATTTAACTCAACTAATCCAACTGCATTTTCGGCCCTTCTCTTTGTTCCACATTTTAGGATCTCCCCCGCCCTAAAAAAATGTGGGTATGCGCCTTTGATATGGAATGAGGTTTTAATTTCCCGACTGGATTTTCATCAAGGTTTTTGCCCCCTCCCCCTAATCAGAGTGTCTGCGCACTCCTATGCAGCCCACAGACGAAGTACTCGTAACGAAAAACAAACACCGCTTCAAATGCCCTGGCTATAGCTTGAGCAGATAAAAGAAGGGAGGGAGACTTTCAGGCGGCAAGGCTTTGATGAAAGGTGAGAAGCCGCGATGGAAACAACCAGCCAAACTCTCCAATAACACTAAAGGTGGGAGGTTATGTTACGATTGTTGTGTGGCAGCTAATGTCTCCGAGAAATTTAGTTACAAAGGAAGCCTGCCGATATACTTTGTCAGTAATCCATAAATCATTGTCACTGTAGTGCGGTGCATATGTTTGCGTCTTTCATTTCATTCAATATCTCAAAATCCAGAGTATTTGAGTAGTGCAAAAGGTGTGACGAAGTTTAGCATTAATATGGCGGTTAATTAATTAACGAGAGGACGTGTCACGTAAAAAGGCCTTGCGACGCCAAGGAGTTCACATTTAAGCTGATTTTATTCATCTGTTGGGAAGGGGGGGGGCTACTGCTGCATTCATAACTCTTACGAGTTTCACTCCATGAGTACATATAATTTGTTCACTTAATTTTCCTTCGATATTGTTTCTTTGTTTAAGTTTGATTTTAAGCCCACTTTATACACCGAAGCCCAGTAAAAACTATTGAATTATCAAGAAATTGATGTATCTTCACCAAAAGTGATTCTGATATTCACAAATTACTTATGTGCATTATTGTATATTTATTTTATTTTAAAAGAACACTGATTTTTGTCAATCACACAATTTAAATCAAACTGATTTAAACAACCTCGAAATTTTGTAAGCATATCATGCAATTTGTCATGTAAAGGCTTGCTCAAAATTGTAAATGACTATTTACGTTAATGGTTTTTATATTTTTCTTCACGAGTAGCTTGGAGAGAGAAAATGAAACATTGGGAACTTCTCTGTACTTACATTTAAATTTCGCACATAGGCATGAACATGAAAACTTGCGGAAAGAAAGTTAGGGGGTGCGATATGTATTACAAGAAAGTGGTCATTCCATGCAGTGTAAACATTCAGATACACGTTGCAGTCTTTTTGAACTATGTAGTGAAATACAAAATAAATCCATCCTGCCCTTAAAAAGACAATTTTTGAACCTTCTCAATGTAACCAATGAAGGCACCGTCTGCCACAAGACAAAAAGCGAAGAGTACAGGAACTGTGTCATCTTTAAAATCCCTTCTGCCGCACTATCCCCAACAACGAACTGTAAAATTTCTTCGTGAACATTGGGCATCTTCCTAACAGTCTTGGAAAAGTTTGAAATGGTACGTTTACTGGACATTAAAAGTGGAACAAATATATAGAACGTATTAAGAAGAACAGTACCCTTCATGTTACAACTCGCATTAAATAATTTCCAGAGCACGACCTGATGAGGTGATACCTTAAAAGTACCTGAATTTTTTGCTCCAGTGTAAGGAAGAACAAGTAGACGGAAAACAAACCGTTTATGAACAATGCAAGAAAGAAAAAAACATAACTCACATTAATCTATAGCCAATTATCAAAAACCACGAACAGACCACTTGAAGAAACAAAAGAAGAAAAAATTGATAACGACAATGCTGACGAAAGAAGAAAAACGGCCGCTGATCTTTACAGAGGCTGCCGCAAGTACAGAAAAGTATTGGTACCTCTTTCAGTGCTTGCCTGTTGCATACAATAATAACCTATCATTCGGCCCTCAATATGACATGACATAATATTACATATTAATGTTTTCAGTTGAACGTAGGGTGTGCTGAAAGGATGCGGAAGAAAATTAAAGGGCGCGCAAGCACTCACTCACGCACCCCTGGCGCCGCCACTGCTTTTCGCCTAAAATTTTGTCTCAATTCTCCTGCCCTGAGGGAAGTTTACCTTCGCATAGCAACACTAAACTGCAACCATGATTTATACCAGTAGGATGGGTGAAAAAAAAACGAACATTGCTTGCCTGCTCATCTCTTTCCTGGCGACAGGAACGTACGTTTAAACGTGAAAGCTTAAACCCCCTCGCCGCACTGTAATGGACGAATCCTGAAAGGCTGGCCTTCGTGGTGGATGGTTAGCACAGCACGCTACGTCGCCAGGGGTCTCGGCGTTCGAATCCCGCGGCCTCGTCATGGGTGTGTGAGGAGTGTTCCTTCATCAATTTCATTGTATCGCCACTCATCCTCATCTTCGCGATTAGCCAAAAGTGGCACAAGAGCGAAGGGAAATAAACAATATCACGAATCCTGAAAGTTCGAATTGCTTTGTAATTTTTGTGTGCATACTTCTTTCCAACGGTAAGGGACTCAGGGTATAAAATATATAGGATCACAGTTAATCCAGTGGCTAGTGAGAAAACTCTAGGAAGGAATCTCTTCACGACGACAACAGCAGTTCCAGCATATCATGACAGGTCGGACAACCCTAAGCCTGCGTTCGATTGGTTTTATATTTACAAAACAAGTGTTTTCAATGTGCAATGCATATTTTACAAGTATGTAAAAAAACAATTTAATCAGCGATCAGCAAAAACAAGGTAATGCACACAATTAACAGTATTGGTCTTTTTAGGTTGCACCGCGTCCTCAACGATTGTATAGGTCGAAACTTCTCGACACTCACTCTCTTCTTCTTCAGTTATTTTCGTTGTTTTTTATGTCTTGCGGTGACGATGAGAATGCATTTACGAGTGTACAATGGGACAAACACAACTATACACTCTCATGTCTCGCACAAAATAAAAAATAAAATTAAAAGGGATTCTTCTTTCGCGCCTTGATAGCTTTGTAACGACTGGGGCAGCCAAAGAGACTAACTTTCCATTTAAACTTACAGACCGTCAATTTAGGTTTTAATCTTGCAAAAATTGTGTGAATCTGAAAATTTGCACATCTGTTCTATTTGATGTCAAAACAACATATCAACAGCCCTTTCCGCATCCTGAAATTCCAGGCGGTGGTAAACTTTGAATGCTGAATGCTGGAGAAGTGCAAGTTATCACTGGAATGAATGTTACGTGCAAGCAGCTAAACCCACGGATTTGAAATAGGGCTCCACCGAAAGAGGAATAAGCGGGCTTTAACTATGACTACACATATTGTCTTCCAGGACCGCACAAAAGGAACAAAAACTACCAAAGTCGATTTTTTTTTCTATTTATCATTCTTGACGCTTTCTTTAAACTTTCCGTTGACATCTTTGTAGACCATGTGCAGAACTGTTACGCCACGGAATTTATTAAGCTCGTGTATTATTCTGAAAAAAAAAAATCATGAGGCTTCTTCTCTGATATAGCCTAAGCAGCAACAAAGCTAGTGAAATAAAAATCAAGTGCAGAGAAACAAGAGGGAATATTCTTTTCTGGATATTACGTCGCATTAAAACAGTGAAATTCATTTAATTAACATTTTTGTCGTGCCGATTTATGGCGAAGAGTTTTTGACAGCAGGGGATCTAAATTGTGAACACTTTTCATGCAAAATACAAATGGATTGTCAATAATTCAGACATTATATACATCGATAATACAGCCTGTAAGTGTAATTCTTGTTTACAAAGAAAGTTACTTCATCATTCTTTGAACAATTAATTTTTAAGGTATTCATGAATTCTAAATTAATGATATTACACTTTACTAAAGCTGACGCCAAGCAGTGTTTTCAACTCTAGCGAGAAGTCGCTAAATCTGGCGGATCTGGCTAGCTGGCGACAAAAGACGTGAAAAAGTGACGAGCGACTTTTCTGGCTACTTCGTGTGCTCTTTAGCGACTAATTTGGAGAATTCACAAAATATCTGCGTAGGTACGTCTAAGTGCTTAAAAATGTCCGTTTTATAGTTATTAAATAAGGAAATACCCTCGTAATTCACTTCTGATGCACAAAGAGAAACTGAAGCAAAGCGTACCCCCTTTTCCAGTATGGTTTGTGATGTTTGTAAACATCACTGTTCACAGCTCATTGTTATCAGACACTCCTCCTGGCGCCATTGCGGCTGCCTTATTATAAAACAGAACGTTTGACTTCGCGGTCGCGTCGTGCGTGGGTTCAGATTGGAGTTTTTTGGGTAGTGTGTGGTGACAAAGGAAGTGCTAGTGTAAATTATAAAGTTCGTGTGTGTTTGTGCGCAGGTCAGCCCAGGGCAGGGCAGTGTCCAGTGTGGGGAAAACCGCAATACAAGAAACATTATCGGAAGGAGTGGGAAAACTACAAATGGTTAACCCCTGTCGATAGTGACACGGCGAAAGCGTATTGTAAGTACTGCAAAGTAGAACTATCTGTATGCCCAAACTACTGATCTGAAAAAAACGTTCGAAACACAGAAACATAAAGTCAGATCTGGTTACTTCTGTTCTGCAAAACAGAAGAAAAACAGTTCAAACCGGAAAATTTAAATACTTCTAGTGCTGAAGCTATTTTAGCTTTATTCATTGCCGAACACTGTTCTTTGCTAACCGTGAATCACTTGTCCGAATTATGTATGAAAAGGTTTGGTGACTGACAGCTGCAGTACACCATGCATTCGCCTGCATAAAACCAAGAGCACAGAAATAATAAACAACGTTCTTGCAGTGCATTTTCTCGATGATTTAGTATCTGACATCGGTAATCAGTGTGAAGTGCAGTGTTCAGAGGAAGAGGAAAGTAACGAGGAAATGTTGCTTTTATAGGCAAGTACTCGTTTTTCTCCACCTTTTTGCTATTTTTTAGAAGTACATTTGATTTAGCGACTTTTTGTAGAGCCTTTACATTTCATTTAGCGACATTCTAGCGGATTTTCTAAGGACTTTTCACGACTTTTACGTTCAAGTTATTGGCAATACTGACGCCAAGTATACTCCAGTCAAGGTCACTCGCTTTCGGAGTTTCCCCTTGCCTCCTCCACACCCCTGGCCCTCTAGGGTTGCCTCGCTTGTTCTAAGCTGTTAAGTTGACACTTTGCACGTTGTACAGTCAGGGACACTTCTGGATTATAACAATACCATTGATTTTCAATTAAATCATTACAACCGACAAGTGTCCGCGACCGTACGTTTGCGGTTGATTTAGTTTTCGATGTTGTTTTGTGAAAGGGCTATTTGGAAGGAAGGAGGCGAGGGGGGGCATTTGCCTCCACTTCTCGCCACTTTTGCCCTCACACTATGCTAAATCTTATCTACAAAGGGAAATATACTGTCTTTGCCCCCCCCCCACCCAGATTTGGTACCTTGACCCCTAGTTTTGGAACCCAATGGCCACCACTGAGTATTGAGGATTGAGGAGCAGCGTCCTACGTGTGGAACATTTGCCGGTGAAAGTGAAGCGAGTGCCTCCCGAAAGGACACTAGAAAGCAAAATTTATTTTACTTCGCTTCTTGTGCCACTTTTGGCTAATTTGCGAAGATGGGGATGAGTGATGATATGATGAAATTGATGAATAGACATCACAAACGTTCATGCCCAAGCCAGGATTCGAACCCGGGACCCCTGGCGTTGCAGCGCGATGTGCTAACCACTCCGCAACGGGGGCCGACCATCTTCTAGGTCAACGTGACGGTACACATATTTTATGTTAAATAAATAAATATAAGTAAATATTAACATGACTTAACGGCGTTCTAATGGAAGTTAAGAAAAAACAGTTTTATCTAGACATCCCAAATGACAATACTAACAGCGATCAGCCTCCAACCCATCAAAATATCCATCGAAATAATATTATCTGATGCCATGCAATGGTGGTGGTAGATGCACATTGCACGGTGGTTTGGTTTCCACTTTAAACTGTAGGTCCAGTCCCGATTAGCTTTTCTGTGCATAAAGCGTTGTTAAGAACTAACCCAAACAAGTAACAATTCCATGTGATGAAAATTCAAATATATTCTTTTTATAAGAATAATTTTTCATTCTACCACAATTTAGTCTATCTCCCCATTTATGTCCTTTCACCTTACGTCGACTAATTGCGCGAGGTAGAAAATGGCCACCGTACGTACGTTCCTCGCCTGTCGTACCGCTTGCACCGTTACTAAGCCATCCGAAACCAGCTTGTTCCACCCCTTTTGGCGCGAAGACGCTCTCGCACATTGTTGCAACATTTATTCCCATATGATTTGGTATGGAGGGCGGTGCTTGGGTTGCCGCGTGATCGACGGCAGATTGCTGACAGGTAGCGCAGCCAATGGGGGCCGAGTTAGGAACGTCAAACACCAGCGCGCGCTTCGAATCACCCGTCGCTCATCATAACGTGACACGTAGTTCCTCTCTATTCACGTTTTACGGACACTATTGTGTTTAGTTGGTTCCTCGCTTCGGGGTTTGGTGCTTGTGGCTTCCTCTTACATAACGTTTCGTCAACGCAGTGTGTGACCTAAGAAATAACAAATGAATAACGATTCCTCGCAATACTCTTAAGTTTGCACCTTCCTCTCTTGGGGGTGCTGTGCTTGTCCGCCCATTCATTGTCAATATCTCAACTTCCATGGAGTGTATAGCAGCCACACCCAGATTCCCGCTATCCTCGGGAGTACCTCTATTACGTATAAAAATCTCAGTCCAATCAGAGCACTTTTAAAACTTCCTCGCTTTGGCGTGAAAAGTCCAGCTTCCTCTTAATGGAGGGTGGGAAAACAGGTGTGTGTGTGTGTGTGTGTGTGTGTGTGTGTGTGTATGACATATTATTTATATACATTACATAATCAATTCATCCGCCCCATAACAAACCAACAGCAAAAATGATATAAATTGTCTCTGAAATATGCGCGCTCCTTTTCCTCCAAACCAAGCTGTTACAGGAGCAACTGTCTGAAGTACTTAATTGTTCTTACACTGTGTCTGGTAATGTATAATGCACTACAGAGAATAAACTGCGAGTGAAGCGAGCAAGAAAATTTCACGATCCAAATTTTTGCAAAGTGAAAACTGTATTTATTTAATATGGTGCAAAAAATTCACGGGACGCCATGGCGTTCTCGTTTACAATTTTTCTCATTCAGATTCTTCAGCGTCCAGTGACAACTCCCGCGGTCCCCTACCTATGACTATGAACTTGAGAAGACTGTAAGAAAAGCAGATATTGCGAGCGAACCGAGCAAGAAAATTTTACGAAATGTATTTTTGTTTGTATATAAAATATATAGTCGAGGGGGCAATTTCCCCTCTGTGCCACCCTATAAGTACTCCTGGCCATCTGGAAAAAATTATGATAGAAAGACGTGAAAACTAATTCCATTTTGAGTATCCTATTGTCCTGCTACTCTTAATTTCTGCTAGTTTTACTTTCTCTTACTTCAATGTTTGCCCTCCTAGAATTGATTTCCGTCCAAGGTTGGGATAAGGCAATGCCCCTCTGCCCCCATGTGGCTGCGCCACTGCAACCCCTTCCCCATAGTTGCTTTGAATTTTCATCGGCTTGAAATACTTCATTTTCTCCAATAATATCGTTTAATAAGTCATAAGATTCCTCTACATTAAATTTCTAGTTGAAAGTATAATAATGCAGGGGCATGTAACGTTTAGAAGGGGGCAAGGATTACAAGGATTCTTCGAAAACGAATATCAACCTAAAAGTATATATTTCAGCATAATTTGATTTCAGTCATAGTAATTTACATTAATTATTATTTAATGGAGGGACGCAAGTATTAGATAATTTCAAATTCAAGTGTTGTTTTGAGGGGGCAGCACTATTATCGGGGTAATATGCCCCACGGAAAAATATCTTGCTTGTCCCTATGTGGAAAAAATCTGCGAACGTCCGTGAGCCCCCCCCCCACTTGCCCTCCCTTGCCCCCCGTGCGCACACCTATGAATATGACTTGGACTTCAGTAGGTTATTGAATCAAATATTCGTAACTTAATCTGGACAAATTATCAATCAATCTTACCCACAAATAAATGATTGGCCTTGCACTTCTAAAATATGTGAACTTCTAATCTTTACTAATCTATACTAATTTGTAAATTCTCAGTAAACACGCAAGCTATTGTTTGGTAGACTGTTAGGACTTTACTCTTTTTGCTGTTAGGGTGTACTTTTACACTTTAAATACATAAAGCTTGAACTTATTGGAAATGCTGCACTACAATTACAAGGCGTTCAAAATTATGAAAGAACGAGAAAGCAGAAGTGTTTTATACAGCTTACGAAACCGGTTTTCTGACCTGATTCTGTGGAAGACGATAACAGAACGTTGTCCAGAACTTGCACAATATTCGGGGATTTCACATTAAATCTATTCCAATCCAACCTATCAGCTTAACCTACTTAATGCATTTAACATTTGCGAGCTTTATGAACTGCGTTCAAGTTTCAAAAACATAAAAGAGAAAAATCGTGTTCAAAACAGGTCAGAAAAGACTCGTTCCAACCTTGTACAGTCTCTCAAAAGTTTTAGGACAACGACATTTTAAACTAGGCAACCCAATTTACACAAGCCGTTGGTGGGTTGCGTGCAGAGTTAGGCTCAATTTCAGGGTTGCCACATGCACAATAGATATTTATAAAATACGCGAAATAAATATAAACAAGTATTATTGTATAAAATTATTAAAAATATCACTATTATATCGCATATGACAAAATTATTTCTGAAACAAAAAAATAGCTTTTCTAGTATTTCATCGCTGATGAGTCTCCAGTAAGGAAAAGAGGTGAGAGGAAACAAAAGGTTACAAAGGAGAGGAGAAAGAGAAAGCGAAATGAGAAGAGGAAAAGTAGAGGAGAGAAGAAAGAGAGTATAGACGAGGAGAGGAGATGTAGAGAGGAGAATGGAAAAATATTCCAGGAGAGATGAGGAAAAAAGAACAAAGAATAGAAAAGAGGAGGAAAACGAGATGAGAGGAGAGGAGGAGACGAGAAGAGGGAAGTGAACAGAAGAGTAAAGTAGAGAAAAGGAGAAGAACCAAAAAGAGAGAATAGTGTAGTGGAGTCGGAAATCTAAGTCAGGAAAGGAGATAAGAGGAGTGGAGAAGAGTGGGATGGAGATAAGATGCAAGAAAAGTAGGGAAGGCGATATGAGATAAAAGCATAACAGAAAGAGGGGAGAGAAGAAGGAGAAGGAACTGGAGAGAAGAGGTAGTTGCAGAAAATATCCTCTGAGCGTCAAGAATGGATGCATTGGTCAAATTATCGACATGAAACATTCAATAACATTTTGAAATGTATTGGAGAATATATTAGATCGGTGCGAAATGCCTTTTGGCTGAGTTCAGAGCAAGTTAAAATCTTCCATGTAAGATCTTTGATTTTACCTGCGATTACACCACTAAAAAATGAACGTAATTTTTAATATTTATTCAATTTTTCTCCACTTCTCGGTTCGTTGAACTGGAGATTTTGTAATTCAATATTTCCCCTCCCCCCATCGTTAATTCCAAACGGAATCATTCCGCTTCACACGGCGTGGACAATGAACACGATGGGATATGTATAAAAGCTACGAAAATTTTCTGCCACCGGAAGGGTTTGAACCTACGACCATCAGTTTGACAATCCTGAACGATAGCCACTACTCTACAAGCTCCTTATGCCAGGTAGAAGAAGCTGACCAATGTGGAATATAGATGTAACTCTCCTGCATGTAACGTGCAAACAAGTATTGTTTGTAACAAAGAAAACGAAAGTAGTACGACTCGGCGAAAACATTTAATGGGGAATTGCACATGGTGAGAACTTTTCATTGGATATTTGCGGAGGTATCCTTGCATTGAACCCGAGTGGGAAAAGGGGTAAAATTAGCATGTGCTGAATTGCCACACACATATAAATAGTTATTTCATTAATATTTGTCAATGTCTTGGAAGCAGTACACAATTATCATTAGAGTATCATAATTCACGACCTTATATATAAAAATATCCCGTTGAACGTGTGTCAATTCATTTATTTGTTTATTTTTTTATAAATTCCATATGGAGAACAATGTAGCCACTATATACTGCTATTATAAATAATGTTACCATGCTCTTGTTTAATGGAAGGGATATTTTTTAAGGAACATCTAGTACGAGGATCGAACGTGGGACCGCAATGCTTTCAAGAACTCTAACCAATACACTACGCCCTTTGTTTCTCTTGGAGCTACAGTTCCTAATTATTCTGTCGCCTCAATATTGTAAACGTCATCTGCAAAAAAGAAGTTAAATACTCAGATATAGCTCTGTACTTCTAGAATTACTTTATTCACATGCATTTGAAATTTAACTCTTAATTTCTTTCTTCGTATTACGTAGTATATCTAAGCTTGTGAATATATTTTATTTGTAATTTTATAACGGTTTCATGAACATCTACGAAATAGTTCCTTATAACTTGGAATATGGTGAATAGATATGAAATGTCTTGAAATTAATTTTCGACCACTAGATTTTGGCAAGGGAATTATGTGTGATCCATTTCCAGTCATTCATTGCTTAAACAAACGTTTTAAAACTATGTGGAATTTTCATTCTGGGATAAGTTTCTTTACTTGCTACATGTATGCGAACTACACTCTGTCCCACTTATCTCTGGAGCAGGTGAACGAAGACAAGTATCTGAGCAGCGATGAACACGTGAGAGGAACGGGATTGCGTGGAGGGAGGAAACCCACTTCAGTTACCAGCCTTCCCAGCAGCGTGCACTGATTCGCTCTGTTCACTCGATCCCCTCCTCTCTCCACTTCTCTTCCACTATGCGCGGCTTTGCTTCAGAGATGCTGGGACAGAATACAGTTAATTGTTTCTCAAAAGGTATCATCCATGTCTGTATGCCACACATTTAATTCTTACTCACATGGAAAAAAAATGTCAATTTGTTTTCAGGGGTAGTTTCACAGTTACAAACTATTTTGGCCTTGATGAGAAGTTTAGTGTAAGTAGGCATTTTGTTTATAATTTTGAAATTGAGGTCGTCTAAGGTTGAAATCCTCATATTTAGGGCTTGAACTCGTCACCTAAGAGGTTGAAGATGGTCCTCTACTTTGTGCGTGACCTTCTTTATTTTTCTATTCATTATTCATCCTCATCGTCACGATGAGCCAAAGGTAAAATAAGAAAAGTCCTCCTCCGTGACCGTGCGGTCTAAGGAGCTGTGCTTTGGACTCCGACTGCAGGACGGCATGGATTCGAGTCCACCTATGCTCACTCTCTAGGTTCTCGGCCTGTGTATGGGACCGGTAGAAACCCACCATCGTGAAGAAATTGGGGAGCTACGAGTGAGTAGCGTAACCCGGTCTCGGAAATCTCCTATGGGGCATGTTCCTGGGTAAACAAAAAATAATCGATCAGACAATTCGATCATCGAAGGCGATAAAATAACCTCCGATTGACCAAGTTGCCAATATAAATAAATGGAATACAGATTGTCTTCGAGGTTACATTGTTAAAAAGGAGCGGATACACGTATTACTATCCCAATAATTATTCAATACGGTTTTTTGTTTGTCAGGAATTATCACTTAAACTATTGCATGTTGAGCTGGTGCCTACCTAGCCGCCTCTGATGAAATCTACCATTCTACAGATTCTCTTTAAAATTCGACTCTGGTCACTTGTAACGTGCTGGGTGCAGACACTGTGCATCGAACCACAGTGTTTGCGATAAGAAGCGGCCTTGAATAGCGTGAGTGAGTCACTTTGATCGCGAGCAAGCTAGACTACCAAGCTTGTCTGCCTTTGAAAACCAAGTCATTTGTTTCACGGTTTCCGAACGCGATTGCTATTGTAGAAGTATATATTCTCTCAAAAGAGCAAGAAAGGAAATTCGACCAATGTTCTCTCGTCGTTTAAAACCAAATATTATCTATTAAACGAAAAGTTCACGATTGTCAATAAACGGTTTAACCTATCTGAGCATAAGGTGAATGTAAATACTAAATTTAATAGAAAGGTTCTCCAAAATTTCTCTTCCACTGTCTACGTAAGGTCAGTACCCAGGGGAGGGGCCATGTGGGCCATGCTCCCCCCTCGAACCCTAAAAGTTTTAAATGTGAACCTAATAATAAATAAATACGAAAATTACATTGTCGATTTTTGAAATGTGTAAAAATTTCAATTTTGCTCTTGCATAAATGAATCTGTTTCTTGTGCAAAAGTCTTCAAGCTGCAATATTGGGTGGTTTTAGTTTTATAATCATTGATCCTTGGCTACAGACGTCCGATTCACCGATTTAGTCAGGACAGTGAGTTACTTTCAATCCCTGTCCCGACTTTTTCGAACTGCAATAGTGATGCGAAAATGTCTCTTTATTATTGTTTTTTTTTTGTTAACTCACAATTAGACATGATCTTTATTTTATGAATAATTCTAAGTACGCAACATTTAATTTATAAATATATTATTTTCTAAACATAGAATTGTCATAACTTTTTAATGGCGCTCGCACTATTTGAACTATTTTGTAATATCTGTCTGTCTGTCTGTCTGTCTCTCTCTCTCTCTCTCTGTCTTCTGTCTATACATATATATATAATTGGGTCTGGCCCCTCCCTCAAATAAATCCTGCGTACGGACCTGGTCTACGTCAATGACAGAAATGCAAGCAATAATCTTATTTATTTTTAACCCAATTAAAGGAAAGTGTAAGCATTTAAAAGAAATAAGAAAGAGCATAACTGTTGCTTTTCCTTAGAAATTGTTGTTCTTCGAGGAAGAAAAATTAGAAGGATTTAGTCCAGCACCTTAACACAGTGTCCCACGAGTCTCTCTTGACTCATACTGTCAAATGTGAGATGATTATATGAATAAAATTTTCCGCCTGTTTACGTATAACGTTGCGCAGATTTGGTAGTTCGCACAAGGTGTAATTATTTCGTGTTACCTTACGCAACAGCAAATACATTTCATAAGACTGTTCTGGACAAAAGACTTGCATCAGTAAACAAGCATCTTGTCTGTTACAGTATCACAGGAAAAGAACATCGTCCTGTAATGTTCAAGCCTCTAGATATTTTCCATTAATAATGTCTAATCACAATAATAAGTTAGAAGAAATAACTCGCATTTTCACAACTACCAATATTCTCGTTTTTAATCACTTCGAAAATTATTTCTCGAAGATATCGGTTATACTACAAGAAAGCAAATCAAAATTAAAGTAAAAGTTCAACTACACGTATACAAAACGACATTTACAATATTCGAAGGACAGAATACGTAAAAACAATTGTTGTTTCATTCGAAGGTAAAGGCGTGGTATAGTGGTTCTGCTACCTGGTTTAAGGAGCTAAAGCTTGTAAGGTAGTGGCTACCGTTCAGGATTGTCAAACTGATGGTCGTAGGTTCAAACCCTTCCGGTGGCAGAAAATTTTCGTAAGTTTTAGACATATCCCATCGTGTTCATTGTCCACGCCGTGTGAAGCGGAATGATTCCGTTTGGTATTAACGATGGGGGGAGGGGAAATATTGAATTACAAAATCTCCAGTTCAACGAACCGAGAAGTGGAGAAAAATTGAATAAATATTAAAAATTACGTTCATTTTTTTAGTGGTGTAATCGCAGGTAAAATCAAAGATCTTACATGGAAGATTTTAACTTGCTCTGAACTCAGCCAAAAGGCATTTCGCACCGATCTAATATATTCTCCAATACATTTCAAAATGTTATTGAATGTTTCATGTCGATAATTTGACCAATGCATCCATTCTTGACGCTCAGAGGATATTTTCTGCAACTACCTCTTCTCTCCAGTTCCTTCTCCTTCTTCTCTCCCCTCTTTCTGTTATGCTTTTATCTCATATCGCCTTCCCTACTTTTCTTGCATCTTATCTCCATCCCACTCCTCTTATCTCCTTTCCTGTCTTAGATTTCCGACTCCACTGCACTATTCTCTCTTTTTTCGTTCTTCTCCTTTTCTCTACTTTACTCTACTCTCCACTTCCCTCTCTCGTCTCCTCCTCGCCTCTCGTCTCGTTTTCCTCCTCTTTTCTATTCTTTGTTCTTTTTTCCTCATCTCCCCTCGAATCTTTTTCCATTCTCCTCACTACATCTCCTCTCCTCGTCTATACTCTCTTTCTTCTCTCCTCCTTTCGCTTTCTCTTTCTCCTCTCCTTTGTAACCTTTCGTTTCCTCTCACCTCTTTCCTTACTGGAGACTCATCAGCGATGAAATACTAGAAAAGCTATTTTTTTGTTTCAGAAATAATTTTGTCATTTGCGATATAATAGTGATATTTTTAATAATTTTATACAATAATACTTGTTTATATTTCTTTCGCGTATTTTATAAATATATATTGTGCATGTGGCAACCCTGAAATTGAGCCTAACTCTGCACGCAACCCACCAACGGCTTGTGTAAATTGGGTTGCCTAGTTTAAAATGTCGTTGTCCTAAAACTTTTGAGAGACACTGTACAAGGGCAAAGTGAAGCTATAATGAACGACTGATTTGTAATACAAATTCCGTTGTACGTACATTTGAATAGCACCAGTGAAATACGAAAATAATCTCACAGGAACGATAGTAGAGCATTTTGTGCAATACCGATTTAATGCCAGAATATAATTTATATCAAGGTATTTCATGCTCTAGTAATAATCACAAAACAGAAATATCTGCATTATGCCTAATTTAATATAACATTCTCTTCTGATTTTGCAATTGCAAAGAATTATGAACTTCGTTTGTAAGGAAAAATGCGTGCTGCGTTGTAAAGGTTGAAGCGATATTCTCACAGAAATTATATGGGAAGGTATTTCCTCAACATATAAATAAATCATACATTTTGCATCACTCTTGCATATTGCAAACGTTTTGCTTTTGATGGATTAAGCAACAAGCATTTAAATATAAGACTTACCTTTCAGTTTTTTCCGATGTTTCCTTCTTCCAACATTTACTGGAATTCGTTATTCTCTGCTAACTTGGTTTAACTTTCACAATTTTGAAGCACTCGCATTGATCATATCGTTAGAAAGCATGGAGTGAAATCTCGGCAACAGTGTTGGCTAAAATCTTCACCACGGACTAAATTGCGACGAAACGCCATTTCAAAAATTTTCATGATAAACACTACTCTCTGAAGGTACGAAATGTTTTCATTTTTTCAATAGAATTTCAGATGCTTGGGGGAAGAAAATGTGATCTTTGTTTCACCACGAAATCTTCCATACTAGTCATAAAAGAAAAAAATGCACCGGTATTGACAAGACTACCACTTCAGCGCCATCTGTACGCAGAAGTTGAACATGACAGAGACCTTTTATTTTCTGTTATTTACTTATATACCTTCAATCGCAACAAAATTATAAGGCTCACATTTTCTAGTGAAAAAAACGATCTTTTATATCGGAAATATTCTTCCTTACCGAATTTATATTAGTTGTACGATTATATTTTTAAATTTGGTCCTATGCTTTAACATGGCTTTAGAACCCCCCTTAAAGAGATTACATTCTCTTTTTGTTGGGTTAGTCATTCAGATACATTATTATCACTGTTTACTACGTTATTAGCAATATTGCCTGTATTGCACTGAATTACATTATCATTTTTTAACTTTCCGTAGAATTGCGAGATTAATATATCTTCAGGCCACTCTTCCGGATCAAATAATATATCAAAGTCCTCTATTGTAACTGCTATGTGAAAAGAAGCATAAGTGTTATATCTTGTTTTCAGCCTTGTACAAACTGCCTTTTTTACTTTGGTAGTTTCTATAATAATAATAGTTTTTATAACAATATAATAGTTAAATAACAATCAGATAAATAATAATAATAATAATAATAATCAAGTGGACTCCGAAATGGCAGACATTGTGATAGACACTATCACATAACACATGTAACACATCCTAACTAGATTTCCCTTTCGTATAGCATGTATATGGACGTTTCAATCCATATTTGTTCTTATGAGATATTTCCACACTTATGGACCACCCTGCACTTTACCTGAAATAAAAGTTCTAGATTTTAATAATATTTTATTCCATAAGAAGCTTGTAACACATACTCACAAGGTGTTGCGGAGGTTTCAAGTTGCGAGGTTGCATTAGAACCTTCGTAAAATGCAGCTATATGATGTTAGAAACAGCAGTAACTTTAGTTGAAATGCAAACAACTTGCAAGGAAAGACTTATTTGCGTTTCTTAGAAGGCAGCTTTCCTATAGACAATTGTTACTATCTGTTTTTGTTCGCGTAAGTGGATTGGAATTCAGGCTCCATATTTCATCGTATGTCCTGCTGCACATTCCTTACGTCATTGTTCCTACAATAATACAATAAGCTTTAATTCTTCGGAAGAGGTTGCTTACGTGGTGCAATATCTTGAATGTTCTCGGGGGAGCGAGCACACATTTCGTTGTCTGCTGTCGTGTGAAGTGGTCGTTGACAAGTGACTGTCGAAGAATGATGCATGATTTGATCCTTAACTCCACTAGAGCCGGCCCCGAAGAAGCAATGGGTCCTCAAAGTAAGAATTACTATTTGTTATATTTAAGTCTATTTCTTTTACCTTCCCTTTGTAGTTCGTCCGTTAGTTTACTAATCATGGATCTCTTTTTTAACATTGTAAATTGTTTTATTTCCCCTTCATGTGTTCCGTACTTGTATCTTATGAGTATTTACCTAATATAATCTACTTTCAGGATCAGTATGACAGGACAGGGGTGAGGAAAGGTTGTAATATTAGTGACATGACAATACAATGAAGTTGGTGCTTTTAATTGTTTTGTCATTTGGTTATTTTACGTCTCTTTACTTCCACTTTTGGAGTCTATTTAAATGCCTGATCGACTCAAGGCCTCAACACCGAAGATTTCGATTTAGAGTTCAGTGGCGAAGCGTGGTTTCGCTGGAAGGTAGGCACGAGCGTGTGGAAGGAGGGAGTTGGGGGTTGGCAAGGGCGCCATCAGGGAAGGGCCAGGGGGGAATGCCCCTCCCCTGATAGTTCTAGAAAGATTTAATGTAATTCGAATGGTGAAGGAGGGAGTTGGGGGTTGGCAAGGGTGCCAGCAGGGAAGGGCCAGGGGGGAATGCCCCTCCCCTAATATTTCTACAAATTCGAATTGTGAAATTGAAATTGAAATTGTGAAATTGTAGCGTTATAACAAAAAATGTTGTTTTCTGTGACTTACAAGTCATAAATTATAGCAATTGAGGCGTTGCGGATTCGAAAGGCGAACTCAACAATCGAATATTGTGAGGGAAATGCGTTTCAAGTTGTGATGCACGGAGCAAACTGAACAATATACTTTGGAAATCACGCAGGAAACTTTCCGATCTATTCTTATCACGTTTTGTGGAGTTCGCACTGTGCCTGACAACTTGAAACTAATTTCCCTCACAATGTAGGCTACGTTTGTTGAGTTCGCCCTTCGTATTCGCAACGCCTCAATTATTCCAATTATTATTTGGTGCTAAGCACAGGGGATCTCTTTACCCTTGTTTTTTTTTTTACCTTTTTTATTATTTGAAGTAGGGATATATTTAAGCTTACAGTCTATTTTACACTTACTATCTAACTATATAAAACAGCTTTTTGTCAGTATACGGTTATGCAAATTCTATATACAGAATGTGGAAATTATAAATATATGTAACTTTTAACAAAACATAAGTAGTAGTATAAAAATAATATAAATAATAATAGCAATAATAATAATAATAATAATAGTTTATATGACCCTGCCTCCCTGAGAAAAAATCCTGAAGGCGCCCTTGGTAGAGGCTGTGAATTTTTTTAGAAGCAGTAATTTTTAATTGAGTCAGGTTGGGGCGGGGGACTCTGGACGGGGATAACTGGGGACAGAAGTAAGATTTTGCAATACTGTCATGACCCTGTAGTATGCTTGAGAATATACCACAATTAAGAGTATTTGTTGGAGTGTTCCAGATGTCTGACAGCGTTTGCACCTTTGTCGGTGGTTGATGTGAAAGACACGATGATTTAAAGACAGGGAGGCAATTCGTGCACGCCGAGAAATGAATATTCTATTGTATTACGTACGCAGTAAGTAAGGTATAGCACATAGTGTTTTGGAAGAAAATCCATGACAGTGGGTAGGACGCCTGACACGTGGCCTCGTGGACGAGATCTGCGCGCACGTACAGTTCATTTTGGAACCATATTATTATTAATTATGTTTATTGTGTTCTGATGTAAAGATAGGCGACTGTGACACAAAACGCGGGGTGACTCTGGACACGTACACATAAGGAAAATTACAAAGGATGCTAATGAGACAACGTCCTGAATTAGAGACAGTCTACCTCCTGGATCCAAGATTGATTTCACTGAAAGTGGCTATGTGAACGGAGCTGCGTTTATGAGGCGACTTCAGCACTTTCAGGAACACAGGTCTCCTGGACGTTCTCTGCTGATTCTTGGCGACCATTACATCCAAAGTCTTTATGTCCTACCTTACAGCATGGAACATAGCATTATTCTCGTAAGCCTATCAGCACACATGACTCACAGATTACAACCCCTGGATCGGTGTGTATTAAATCCTTAAAATCAGCATACATTTCTGTCAATGTTTGTGTGAAGGCAAGTGACGGCGATTAGGGCAGGCAGTTGTTCCCCCCCTCCACATTATGCCCCCACACTATGGTCTCTTAAAGTTAAGCTTTGTCTATCAAGGAAAGTATACTTTCCTTGACCGCCTCCCATTTGTTCACCCAATCGTGGCTACTGATGAAGGCTAATGAAGGTAGAACGAACACAGGGAAAGAAGCAATTTCCGTGCGTTTATAATAAGATGCTCGAACAAGGGTATTAGACTATAATAGTACAGTAAAAAATAAACCAAACTTTGGCCACCACGGCGTTGTATCTGCAATGACTGGCCCTCGGCTGCGCAGACGGATCGCTGTTGTGGTATGACGTGTGTAGCAGACAGTTCGTTCGTGCAGCTCTCAAGATAAATACGTTACGGCGAAGGCTATCTGGTGCTGATACCGCAGTTCGTCGGGGTGGAAAGATGACGCTTCAAGAGCAGCGAGTGAACATCAACTTTTGTATTAAACTTGGTAAAACATTTACGGAATCCATTACTCTGCGTACGGGGAGGAAGAAATGTCGCAAACCTAAGTTCACGAGAGACAAAAGCGAATCGCGTGTTCACCAAAGATAATCCACATCCAAGAAGACGAACGGAATCAATTATTACCAGAGTTCACGAAAAGGTCCGTCGAAACCATAGACAGTCGGTAGATGACTTGGCAAACGTGACAGGACTCTTTCATGGATCGGTTCACGCTATCCTCACGAATGAATTGCAGATGCAACGTGTGTGTGAGCACGTTGTTCATAAGCAGTTAACCGATGAAAAACGGGAGGAGCTCGCACTAGTCAGTGGAGAAGTGATTGACAGGGTGGACCAGGATCCAGATCTTTTGAACAGCGTGATATCAGTTGATGAAACATGGCGTTTCCTGTACGATCCACAATCCAAACGGCAGTCGTCAGCATGGAAATCATCCTCCTCACCCCGACAAAAAGATTTCGTTCAGACAGAGCCAAGGGAAGGGTCATGCTGGAAGTTTTCTTTGACATCCAGGGATTGTTGCATTTCGAATTAATTCCTGAAGGTCAAACCGTCACTCGGATACATATGTTACTATTCTTCTTCATCTTCGAGATGCAGTACGTCCGAAAAAATCTAATTGGAGGCAAAGAAAGAACTGGCTCCTCGACCATGACAATGCCCCGCACACCAGTCACTCAAGTTGAACGAATATCTCACAAAGCACAACATTCCTATCATTCCGCAGCCTCCAAATATCCCAGATTTGGCCCCAGCTGATTACTACCTCATTCCGAAGATGAAACAGTTGCTTAAAAGGCGGAGATTCGCTTCAGCTGACGAAATCAAGATGTATGCGACCAGCGTTCTGAAAGAGGTCAACAAAGATGGCCTCCAGTGATGTTTTGACAAGTGGTATGAACGCTGACAAAAGTACGTCACTGTCCAAGGTCATTACTTTGAGGGTGGTCTTCTGTAAAAGCGTGTATTGCATGTGCAATAAATGTTACTGTAAAAGTTTGGTTTATTCTTGACTCTACTGGTATGTTTCAGATGACCAGTGATTTCTGATTTTTATTTTCAACTTGTTGGGCAGAGTAATTAATGCCTTAAGAATATTTGTGTCTCATTCTTGAACCAGATTATTATTTCAGTGGCGTATTTAGAACACTGTCCAGAGTCCACCATCAGTTGTCCAGAGTCACCCCAGTAGGTGGGGGGACTCTGGACGTTTTACAGGTTGCACTTTCTTGGCGCTAATTACTTCTGGTTTTAGAGAGAAAGGTAAAACTGATATCATTCGGTAGTCGGATGATGTGTCTATGCACACGTAGCAGAGACCATGCGAATGAATTAAAACTGAACACGCCAGAGTACGTAATCTATGCCCCTCCATCTGACTCTCTTTTAAAATATGAAAAATGTAGCCCCTAGAAAATAAAATATACCATATTGCCTGAATCTCATCGAAAAAACTCGAGACAGGAATCGAAAAAGAAGGATAGTGTAGCTCTTAAGGGTCTCTCCTTTTAATCAAGGAGTAGAAGGTTCGATTCCCAGTGGACCACCCGATGGTGCAGTGATAGCGTCGTCGCCTTGTAATCAAGGGGCCCTGGGTTCGATTCCCGGTGAAGGCACATAGTGGTTCGGATTAGGGATGGCCAGATCCGGATCCTGAAACAAGAAAAGCTGAAACAAGAAAACACGTAATTCTTCCTTTGGACCCCTCTATACACCTGCCACGTTTCATGGAAATCGGAAGGGAACACAGAGGTCAGATCCCCACTTCAATTTGTCCTCAAATTTTTTGCCTAAACAAAAAAAAACACGTATTTCTTCATTTCGGCCCGTTTATACACACACCTGCCAAGTTTCATGGAAATCGGAGGGGGACACAGGGGTCAGATCCCCACTTCAATTTGTCCTCATCTTGACAATTGAGTTGGTTTCGCTCTGTAAAACCGTTTTTTTTTTTAGCTGAAACAAAAAAAAACACGTAATTCTTCCTTTGGGTCCCACTTAACTGCCAAGTTCCATGGAAATCGGAGGGGGACACTTAAATAACCTCCCATGTTAGTCTTACACTTTGTAATTATTTAACACTGCATATATTATAATATTTTATTTTAATTTGTTAAACTGTAACTGTAGAACAATTGTATTATTTGTGTATAACATTTCTATCTTGTTATATGTGTTATAGATTTCATCCTGGAATGGAATGTCTCACATTTATGTGTGTTTTCATTTCCAATACATTCGAATGAATACATACTCGTTTCAATGGCATTTACAAAATCACCTCTGACATTTGTGCACGAGTGTGTTAGCCGATGCGTAGCAAAGTATTTTAGGAACAACACTTGAAAAAAATTATTGTAGGACTAAGGAAAAATTTCTTTGTAATCGAAGATCATAATACCTTTTAAGGTGTGGTAATATTATAATGGGATTGAGATACGAAACTCTCGGATCGGGATCCGGATTCTGATCCGCAACTTTCAGACCCGGATCCGGATCCAGATCCGGAACTTTCGGATCCGGATTTTTCGAATCCGGATTCGTTTGGCCATCCCTAGTTCGGATCCCACTTTAAACTGTAGGTCCAGTCCCGATTAGCCTTACTGTGTATAAAGTGGACTTAAAACAACAAATCAATCGATCGATTCCCAGTGGAGGCATATTGACAGTAGTTCGGATTCCACTTTGTCTAGTTTCGATTAGCATATCTGATAATAAAGTGGACTTTATGCAAACTTTTTCAACTAAATGGAGACGCTCCGGTCTCCAAATTCATAAAACAGCGGCGATGGGACTCGATGTGCTGACCACGTGCCACCCACTGAAAACAGCGCTCTAGCAGGCCCTTACCTTCGGACACTTTTTTAATATTATTTAAAATTTTAGTTTTAATTAATTGACACTAGCGATTTTCAGTAAAGGGTATCTATGAAATATTGCAAGGCATATTTCTCGATATTTTAGAAATATTATTACTTTTTTGGTTATAGCTTCTTGTAAATATTATTTGTTACTTCAATAACCGTCTCGTAAATGTTTCTCGCATTTATGAAATGTATGTCACATGATTGTCACTTACTCTTTATTTCTTATTAATGTTGACCTCCTCTGTGGATTGGTTAGCACCGCGCGCTACGAGGACAGTGGCCCTGGGTTCTAATCCCCGCCTGGGCATAGGTGTTCTTTTACTGTCAATTCAGCGTATCACTGTTCATCTTCATCTTCGCAATTAGCCAAAAATGGCAGAAAAGCCAAGTAAAATTAAATAAATCTATAAATTAATTATTTATTGTAACTCTTTCATTCCACACGACGTTTTTCTTTAATAATTATAATACGATTTAAAAAATGATGAAATTCTAAATAAGAATACTGGCAACATTCTGTGTAACACAAAAGTCAGAAAATTTCAGATACATGGTATTCTCAATACGTTTGCACGTGTATTTCGCCACCTTTTAAAAGTAACACGTTTTCAGTTACGCTACTAATCATTAAATAAATGCATGAATATCATCACGGTGAATTGCAATAAATATTTTACCCACCTCAAAGTATTAAAATACTTTCCCTTGGTGCAGGGCTAAGACTTCTCGAAAATTGGTTTATCAAAAAACTGAAAGCACCAAACTTAAACCATAAAACCCAATCAAGGGGTTCCGGATTCGATACGCGGTGGAGGCATATAGTGGTTTGCATCCCACTTTAAACTGTAGATTCAGTCACGATTAGCCTATCTGTGCTTCAAGTGGACTTTAAAAAAAAATACAATACTGAATGATCCATGCAAAAGCTGCTTCAACAAGCTCTGTGCTTCCTTGGTGCTTCCACTGTTTCGTCATGCGCTCGTACACGATCGGCACTCTTCGGAAGGCGAGGGCCGGCTTCAATGTGGCCATTACAGTCGAGCGTGCCCCTGAAATTATACTTCCCCTCATAAACAACAAAGGATGTTATGGTATCAACGGAGCCGTTCTGAGAGGGATCTCGCTGATTGGGCAGATTGAGTTAAAGGCAGGGATGGAAATTTGCTGTAATTATCGAAAGACCCAGAATTTCAGTTTTTCGTATTAATCGTCGTTCAATGAAATTATAAGTAATAAAATAATCCGTAATAGAAAAATATATTAGGGTAGACACCGGCCTTCTGGCATCTTATGAGGCTTCGCCACTCTAGAGTCCCAGTTTCAGAACGGATGTTCCTTTACGAATGCTCCTTCATCCATTTCATGTATTCAAAGATCATCTTCATCGTCGCATTTGACTAAAGCATTGCCGTACGGAGTGGGAAAAGGAGGCATCATCCTTCCTTGAAAATGAACATTTGGTTCTGGGGGAAGGAAATCCTTTGATCCTTTCTTCCCTACCTCCCAAGTCGCTTACCTCTTGGAAAGAAATCCAGCTGACGATCATGGCCTAAATAGCTAGTCAGAGAAGCAATGTAAAATAGGAAAAATAACGGCTGGATTCTTTTTTGAGTAATTCATTGGTTACGTAAAATCCTATGTGTTGTTTTCTCTTCTTGTTTCATCCATTTTTATTCATGATTATATCTTCGTCCATTTAAACTTATCACCATTAATCCGCATCGTTGCGATTAGCTGAAAGTAGTCGAAATGCGATGTAAAGTAACCAAATCAATCAATCAAATTTAAAGATCGTTATTATACAGCGGCGGCTGCTGCTTAGTTCGAAAATTTGCGCGACTTATATAGATAATTATTAAACCTTCTTTGTAGAGAAAAATACATAGATATTATAATCAGAAGAGAAATTTCTTCCGTTTCATCTTCTTTTGGGTGCCTAGGCATAGAATGGAAACCTCCGTCTTTCCGCGCGGTGGTGTACTCGGCTTCTGCCACTTCAAGAGAGCATTGGATGCCTCCCTATGCTATTCCATGCGTTTCGCTCTTTACCAGTATATTGTCGGGGTTGGAGGAGGGGGGCTGCAGACCGACTTCAAATACTTCCAGAGTTGCCACCTTCAGAACGTCGAAACGTTTCACGCAAGTGAAACTGACCACATTCTCTCCTTCTGGACCATGCGCTTACACAGAAAAATGTGTTGTTTATCTGTGGTAGGCTTGCATTTAACGATTTATGTAACATAAGACAGCTAAATAACAACAGGCTCCATGGTGTAGTTGTCACCGTTCCGCCAGAGGTCCCAACTTCGAACTCTGCTGAAGGCATCGTGTTTGTCCGATTGATCAAAAGCTATTTCATATTCTTAGATATATTTCTATCACGTTTAAAGCTTTCTTTTAGTTCGTTAAGGAATTTGATTACTGGCACTTTCTAACTTACGGGAATTTCTGATGTTCTTTTACAATACCTAGGTATAAACTATCATACCGCCGTGTTTTACTTTAAATCCCAAGTACCTATTTATTTGAGTCTGCAAATAGAAGGCCGACCTTTAAAAAATCCGACCTTAGTTCACCCACCCTCGGGATCGAACCCGTGTCTCCCGCCTAGCAGTCAGACGCAGCTCCAAGATTAGATAAGTTTCCCGTATATTGCGGACAAACTGGGAAAACAGTAACGACGCTAAAAAGGGACCAAGGTGCGTCAACCCCATATACCAACTGGCCTCCAGTTATCAGAGAAAATCTGATTTTCGGTATAAAGCGTGATCCTCTTAGAGGGATCGCGAAATAAATGGTCACCGTTTAAAAACAGATGAAGATGTTGTTGTGATTTTCATTTTACAAGATACAGATGCAAATACTCTCCGAGTTTATACATCAAAAGTGAATAGACGTGCTTGCACAGGCGCAATCATTACAACGCATTACAAATGCAGCTACGCTATACCCTGTCCCAACTATCTCTGGGGCAGGCGAACGGAAACAAGTCTCTGTGCAAATTGTGACGCGAGACAGCTCCACCAATGAACACACTAGAGGGAACAGTATTGGGTGGAGGCCGGTTGGGGCGGAGGCGAGTGACTGCAGTTAGCTGCCTTCGAACAGCGTGAATGATTGCTTCACTCTGTCCATTCGATTTCCTCCCCTTCTCTGACGCTATGCGCGGCCTTGCTTCAGAGTTAGTTGGAACAGGGAAAAGTCACTCCATAGATGCTACAGAACACTTGGCGGGAGCTTGAACACCATTTATATGTCTGTAGGGCAACTCAAGGAGCACAGATCAAGTTGCATTGACCATTTTCCTAAACTCGGAGAGTTTCTACATCAAGGTATGTCAAAGATGTGTTAATAAATCATTATTTACACTTGAAATTGTCAAATATTTCTCGATCTCTCTAAGCGGAACAAGCTGTATTGGGTTTATGCATATGTTCGTAGAGTTTTTATCACCGGTTTGTGTGCGTACATTATCGTGTTGCAGCAGCACTTGAAGCGGATTTCCTGGCCTACTCGGTGATTTGTGTTGTTCTTTACTTGAAGTGTGCGGTATCCTGAACCATGGGTATGCAAATGTATCACAGCACACTGGTCTTCCTGAAGGTGGAGAATCACTCAAGTCAAAACCATTTTCTTGATCTGCTTTACCCGTTGGCATCGAGCCACCTCCACTGCATTTGCTCGTCTGTTAAACTTAAGACAGAAAAATATGTTCGTTTCATACACTTGACACTTACTGTTCTTTAGCCCACAAGTAACACTCCATTCAAATCTGCAAAATTAAAAAAGTGTTCACAAGCACAACAAAGAGGGATTTGAAGAAGACGTGGAAGAACATATTGGATAAGAATGGCAAATTGTGATGGTGATTTTAATGCACAAGTGGGAAGAAACGGAAATACAGAAATACTTGTAGCAGATGGATCGGGACAGAGGCATGAGGAGGGAAGGAGGGTACTGGACTTTTGTAAGAGTAGAGGACTGTCCTGTTAGTAGGTAATAGCTGGTGTAAGAAGAATTATGACAACCATAAAATCACAAGATACAGTTGGAATAATGAACAAAGGTCTGTAATATACGTGTATATTGATAAACAAGGAAGTAAATAAGAAAATGAACAACATGAAAGTAATACCCAGTGAGAACTTAGACAGTGATCACAGGCTAGTAGTAGGAGATGTGAGGAGATTAAAATCAAGTTTAGAAGGAAGGATTCAAGAGAGAAGGATATGAGTGTGGATATTGAAGGATAAGATGATAAGAGAGAAATATCAAGAATTTTGCAAACAAAAGTACCAAGAGATGATCCCAAAGGAGTAGTAACAGAATGGATAAGATTTAAAACAGAATTAGTAGAGGCAGCCGAAAAGGTGAGTGGAATGACATGCAAAAACAGAAAGAAGAAAGAAACACCATATTGGCCTAAAAGATCTAAAGAGGCAGTGAAAAGTAAAAAAGATGCATTTTGAAAATGGTATAAAGGTAAATCACAAAATGCACGAAAAGAGTAAGTGAAAAGAAGAAAGAGGCAAGAACTGTAGTAAAGGAGGAAAGGAGAAATTGGATGGAAGAATGGGCCAAAGTGCAATATAAAAACGTAGATGGGAACAAGACAGTATTGTATGGATTAGTGAGAGAAAGGAAGATAACATGAGGAGACAGGTGGAAATCTAAGGGATGAAAGGGGAAACATTGCAGTAGAGGATTAAAAAAATAAGAATGAATGTGAAGAAATCATTTCGAGAAATTGCTGAATGTGAAAAAAGGAAAGTAACATGAAGAACCGAAGGAAAAAGAAAACAGGAAGGAAACAAATAATATCACATGGAAAGAAGTGGAGGAAGCACTGAAGAGAGGTAGAGCACCTGGAGTGGATGAAGTGCCAGTGGATATAAAACTAGGAGCTGCAGTGACTATACAGAGTGTCGAAAACAGTGTGGCAAGAGAGAAAAGTACCAAAAGATTGTACAAAGGGACTAATAGTTCCCATACTCAAGAAGGGTGACATAAAGGAATGTAAACAATACAGATTTAAAACACTAATGTGCCACTCAGCAAAGGTGTATGAGAAAATATTAGAAAAAAGAAATTAGAGACAGAGCTAAACATGAGGGAGGAACTGGTGGATTTAGAAGAGGCAGATCAACAGTAGATCTGATATTCACCATAAGGCAAATTCAGGAAATGCACTACGAGCATGGAAATGATTTGATTATGGCATTACTAGATATAGAAAAGGCATACAATAGCATGGACAGAACAAAGATTTGGAAGACTCTTAGAGAGAAAGGGGTCGAGAAAGAGATAGTATGTAGAGTGCAGAGCACATAAGAGACCAACCAGAGCTTTATGAAGACACTCGTAGAAAGAACAGAGTGGTTCAGTATAAGTAATGGACTAGAACAGGGAAGTGCTCTTTCTCCAGAGCTTTTAATAATACAATGATGCATTTAACGAAGAGGTGGGGAAGAAGATAGGAGGGGCAGAGATGAAGGCACCGTTGTTCGCTGATCACTTAGTAATATGGGGAAACAGGAATGAAGAAGTACAGAGACAGCTTGATAGTTGGAATGAGGAAATCCGAAGATCAGGAATGGAACTCAGTACACAAAAGAACGAGGTAATAATAACAACAAGAAACAGAGCCAGAAATGAACAATGAATGAAGATGGACACGAAAGAGTTGAGGGTAGTGCAGAGCTTCAAATATCTAGAACGAATAATTGAGAGAAGTGGATGAATAGATGAGGAGGTAAACAGAAGAGGACAAATGGGTCGAAGACTATATCAAAGCTTTCGAAGATTAATATGAAACAGGGATGTACCTATGAAATGCAAGAAAGTAATATACAACACATACTATGTACCAATAATTGCATACGGAGCAGAGACTTGGACAATGACAGAGAGAGACAACAGAAAGATGCAGGCAGTGGAGATGAAATTTTAAGGAGTATATTGAGGAAGACTTGAAGGGTGTTACGTGCCCAATGGGACCAACCGATGTAAACGGTTTGCAGATATGGAATAGAGATGGCAGCACAAGGTTTGCCAGATTGAAGATTAACAAGAGATACGCGAATGGCAATGTAAATAAGAGCATAGTAATTTGGAAAGATGAACAACAATAGAATTCATTATGAGAGGATGAAGAAAATATATAAAAACAATAAATTAATGTAAATATACTTAATAAATTAAATTGGTGCTGATATGTAAATGCACCGGAAAACTTAAGAAGTGAAAACACTGATACAAATTCGTATCTTTTAACAGATCTCAAATGTGTCAGTTTAATTTACCATCCCTTTGGGGGAAATTTTGATTTATATCAGTGGCAGCGCGTTCCAGTCGGGAGCCACATCATATTTGGTTGCGCGTCCCAGCAGTTGCACTTACTTGGATGCGTGTTTCAGTCGTCTAGCACCAATTATACATTTTGTTGTACTTATTTAGAGTTTGCGCGTTCCAGTAGTTGCCACAAGGGAGGAGAGTAAGATTATGCCCAAAGCAAGAGGGAAAAGAGCTCCTCAATCGTCGAAAAGCAGAAATAGGCGGCGTAGATATCAACCGTCACCATCGAAATCGTAACCCTCTAGGACTTGGTCTGAATGAATAAAAAGTGAGGTGTTACCAGCTTGTGAAATTAGAACTTAGTGAATAGAGGAAACGTAATTATGAAAATAACAGAGGGATTGGAATAAAGGACCCACGTTCCAGGGAATACATAAGACTCCAGAAAGACGTCCAGATCCAGATTCCCACAAAGAAGGAAGTCCAGATCCAGATTCCCACAGAGAAGGAAGTCCAGATCCAGATTCCCACAGAGGAGGAAGTCCAGATCCAGATTCCTACAAAGAAGGAAGATCCAGATTCCCACAAAGAAGGATGTCCAGATCCAGATTCCCACATGGAAGGAAGTCCGGAAGAAAGCATATACGAAAAAAGATTATAAGCAAGAGAAAGAAGAAATAAATTCATGAAGCATACAAATTCAATGTAAATAAGAATCAGAGAAATACGTATCTCATTATGTAAATATATAAATCCATGTATCCTTGTTGAGATAATATAATCGGTTAAATGTCTCCATTGGAAGGCATCCTGTCTCGTTTCGTTTTCAAACAAGAACCCGATCCTGAAGATATATATTAGCCGTGGTTTAATATTAAGATTTATGTACCTTTGCACAAATAGAGATAGGAATGAGGAGATTAGACAGACAGTGGGTGTGGTGAAGCTTTAGAACAGAATAGATCACTCACAGATTAGATTTTCGGACACATGAAGAGGATGGATGCAGAAAGACTACAAGTAAGAGTGTAGAATGCACAAGGGGTGGGAATACGGCCAAGGGGGAGACCAAGATGTCGGGAGAATGAGCAGATAGCGGAGAGTGTTACGAGAAGAGGACAAGATTGGAATA
Source organism: Lepisma saccharinum (assembly GCF_977018435.1). Taxonomy (NCBI): domain Eukaryota; kingdom Metazoa; phylum Arthropoda; class Insecta; order Zygentoma; family Lepismatidae; genus Lepisma; species Lepisma saccharinum. The sequence goes on from NC_139230.1 coordinate 140,916,709, forward strand.
TGGTGGAAAGAGAGGAGTGGTGGAAAACCAGGAAAAAGTGGAGAAGTTTGACTTCCATGCCGACACAGCCAGAGGCAGGAAACGGCAAAGGAAGGATGAGGAAGCACAACAATGACAATCTAATTGATGAACGTTAATCGATAAATAAACTCGCACGGCAGTGTTGACACACCGAACACAAACGCTACGAACTTATGCATCAACCCGAAGCAATGACATAATTATTACCAGAATGGTATTTGGAGGGAGATAAAGGGAAATTCCCTCTTCTTGTTTCTATGTACTGGGAACGGAATTTTGAGATGGGGTGCCGTTTGAAGGGGAGACGTCGTCTTCTAAATTATTTTAAGAATAAATACTTGTAATACAAACACACACAATATATATATAATATATTATAAATGATTTTAAATTTTCACTACAACACCAATGCTCCAAACCACGAGCCGCCACTGTTATTTCGAACCAAAAAATAAGAAATCAGGAAATAATTTTTTTGGCTGGAGACAAAATTCCTTGCAATAATTATAACCCATAAAACAAATAACATGAAAAGAGAAGGGCAAATCAGGCTGAAAATGTAGAGCCTGTGTACTGGATTTCTTCCTTATCTAACAGCAAAACGACCTTGCTTTTTTAAAAAATGTTACTGGTGTGAAGAGGAAGTAGCATCGTGTACCGACACTAGAATACAATATATTATTGAAGTATGACACAAAGAAATTCGCATGAGTTCAATACAACCGAACGTACATCACAGAGGTCGGTGCCGAGATGTTGGAAGCGATAGCTACATTGAGACAGGAGATATGATGTCGAATCTATCCTCTCCATCACACCTTGATTCTTGTTTACAACGACTCTACACTCTGTCTCAGGAGTCTGTGGAGCAAGTTGGCGCAAAGAGGTGGGAGAAAGCGAGTGGGTGGAGCAAAGCAATGCGCCCTGCTTGAAACGGCTGGTAGCTGCAACCAATTTTTTTTCTCTTTGCACAAAGATCCAGTCACAAGTTCGTTGGTCGAGCCCTGCTTACGCAGAGGACTTGTTTTCGTTCGCCTGATCCAGAGATTCCCGGAACAAAGTGTAGTGGCCAAGTAGTCTGCTAGGAGACAACAGCACAGTTGCAATAGTGGACCCAGCGTAGCGATGCAAAAGCGCATTAGTAAACCGAAGTGATGGAGCTCTATCCTCTTGTGCCAAACTCTCATCAATTTCTCGGTGTATCACCAATTTACGCTTCTGTGTTCCTGTGCTTCATAAATAAAATAATAATTATTATGCACGTTACAGCGGTTATTATTTGTATCTAATTTCATCAATGTTTTTCTTCGTTGTTTATAGTGGGGACGATTATCATTAACTCACAGTTGCAGGAACGTAATATGGATTGGTGAACATTAAAATAACGTTGCTTTAAAATTTAAATACTTCCCACTTTATATTGTATAGATATATAATTATAATATTTGCAATTGCCTGTGCTGGTCTTCCTTACTTTAATGGAATGTGCTTAGTTATTTATTATATTTTTTCATGTTTCTTTTTCTACTTGCAGATGGAGGCTCAGACGTGCATGGGCTCGAATGGCCAGTGATTGTTGCGCTTATTATCATTATTTTGTTCATCATCATGGCCTTACTTCTTTGTGCATGTGCTTCCGGGCGTTGTATTGGCAGAAGGACGTGGGAGAAAATTATGCAATTGATAAATGTAAGTTTTACTTTCATTTCACTTGTCTAATGTTCTATTACTGCTAAGTAATGAAACATTGGTATAATGGGGAATAAAATATAAATTTTCAAAAAACAACTCGATATTTATTTATTATCATTACCATCAGCTGCATCCATTGTACAGATATTAAACTAATAATATATTTGTGCCTTCCATAGATTATATTAATATTTCGCATTCATATTATCGATAACAATGTAAGTAATAAAATAATTCTTGAAGCTTTTCTGGCGGCGAATATTGAAGAGGTTCTCTCGGGCAATCAGCCAGGCGATTTCCGGAAATCACCTGGTTAATTGCTCGAGAAAACCTCTTCAACAATGTAAGTATTTTAATCTTGCCTTACGTGCTATATACATGATGTGAAATCAGTCCACATTTATTGGAAATTATTTGCCCTGATCTGTTTATAAATGCTGTAAATACTTCTTAAAACATCGCAAGTACCATTATTCTCTTGTATTTTGCTCAGGTAAGGCTCTAAAGTTGTTGCTTTCAAGTCGTTTTTCTTAATGAGGAACGCTAGTGGCAACCCTACCGCGTGTTCCTGGAAGTTATGTCAGAGTGAGGATAGAGTTTAAGCGCTTGTAGAGCAGAAACTAAGCGCTTGTAGAGCAGAAACTAAGCGCTTCCGAGGTAAAGTTTATGAGGAAAAGTTACTTGATTTTACCAGTACCTAAGTGTTGTTGAAGTTGTTTTGCGACACCCTGTGTATGCACCACACACACGTTTTTATGTCTGTATTTGTGTGTATATATGTGTGTATGTGTGTCTTTCGAATTGACTTCCTTAATTTTTTTTAACATTTATTTGCTACTTTTCTGATTTTCAGCCCTGTACTGAGGATGCTGGATTCATTACTGTTGTTGTCTAAGAAGAGGAGTCAATTACTTGAAGGAAGACGGATTGAGATGAAAGATAAATAGTATGAGATGATATTTTATACATGTAAGACTGCAGTGAATACCTATAACAAACTTGCCTGTTAATGGTATTGTTGAATTAGTTGTGGTTTTGGAGAAGATGAAATCTACGAAGGATAATTTACACATGAATCAACATTTTATATTTCAAATTTGTACCAACTGCTATGCCATTTTGGATGTTTGTTAATCTTCATGTATGTAAGTGAATAAATACCAACATTTTCACTTTATGGTTTAGTCCTTTATGGTTTTAACATGCATGTTATTTCAAGAATGTCCTTCAAGTTTCAACATAAAATAATGAAGGGAATTATTGACTGGTATAATCATAGAGTGCTATTTTAGTGTAAAAAGAATCTAGTACTGAACCAATTTATTCAGACATTATGTATTTATACAATATATCTGTAATTACTGTGTCAGACATTATGCAAATGAGAGAATAAATAACAACATATCCAATTTAAAATCATATCTTATAGGATGCCTTGTGTGTATAGAATACCTCTATCGTACTAATAAAATGTCTCCCTTATCTAAATTCTGTCTTCTTATTAGTATAAAAGCTTGAAATTTTCATGTTTACTTCTGTGACTTGCAGTTCATAGGCTTTTATATTGCTAGTTTTTGTTCATTGTTCTAGTTGTATCGGGACATTTTGTGGCTTTCAGTTTTTCTTAAAACTGTTATAGCCAAGTAATAGTTAACTTCTTTTACACACGCCCATTAACAAATAACTATTAGTGAAAATTAACGTGAACACTTTAATTGGCTTGTCATTTTCATGCCAAATTTTCTTAAAAACTAACTTTTATTTTACAATGACTCTTTTCCTTACAATAGGTTTGGTGAATGAAATATATTTTTACATGTTTCCTACTATGAATATGAATATTCCTCTTAACTCTTGACACAAGAAAAACTGGAATATAATGACAGATAGAAGATCAATATACATAGATATTAAAGAAATTAAAATATTTCAGTACACTGAGTTATCTTATGTTTTATAAGAGGCATGTAATGCAATCTTTAAGTGTTAACATTTTCATAGTTAAAATATTTTGCCCACATAACACCTATGCTTTTATGGAAAACATTTTGTTTTAAAATTGCCAGACAATCACCGCTCTGTTTCAATTAATTTTTGGTTGTATTTACTAGCTCTCTCCGTAACAAATAGTACGGATTTTGTATTTAAGTTTATCATTAAAGAACTGTATTGCAAGAGAAGTGCAAACAGCTATTACAATTCTTGCATAGTTTTTAAAACAAATGTATACTATTTAACTCATGTCTAATTTATATAGGGGAGAGTTGCCGAAATTAGACCAGTTGGTACTATTTTGCTTCTGCATCAAAACCAAGACACAGAAAAAGAACGAAATTGTAGGTATGAGAAGCACAATCTATTAGCTTTCACTTCATATATGTATTTCAACAAAAAATGCAGGAACTGATATAATAGGGTACATAAACGAAAGTAGTGACATCGGTCCATTATAGGCAACTGGTTTCCTAACTTGGACCACAGGTTGCTTAGGTTGGACCGTTCACAAAAGACATGTACGTATGCATGTCTACGGTATCTAGACACCTGCAGAACTCACTGCACACACCATTGTGGTATTTACTCCACGTTCGCCTCTTGTAACCACACCTACCTGTGATTTTCCTTTCTTGCTACAATTTTTTGTGGACGTTTCTGGACTGTGGTGAAACCTGACTAATCAACGTTGAATTTTCGGTCAGCTCTAAAACCAAACAAACCATCCCTTCTACTACACTCGTTCAAGCCATAGTCCCCATTATTGTATGCTGCTATAGCTATTTGCAATTCCATCTCTGTCCATAGCCCATACTTTCGCCGGTCCAATTTGGGCAACACGTGGTGGTCCAACTTAGGCAATTATACCCCGTTAATAAAAATATGAGGCTACACGAACATGCGCAACTAAATCATAGTTTTACTACATTTAGTTAGTGGTTATTGAATGGCACTTTTATAATATGCTACTACAGGTTGTACTTGATTACTTACCCCTAGTCTACACAAGAGCTTAAGATCCGAAGCACAATAATTGCAACACAAACAATGGAAACACAATTACAGCACTCCTACTTCGTCGAACGTCTCTAGTTGACTGATCATTCAGTCATTTGTACATGGCACTGACGTAAACCAGTAGTGCCAACCCACCTGTTTCAAATACTCGTCTATAGGCAAAAACAAAGGCGGTACAACTAAGGCAAAAGTCCAATTTCGGCAACACTCCCCTAATAAAAACAAACATAAATGGACTTGAACAACTTTAGGTTTTCCTCGTTTGAAAAGTCAGTCACTTCAGTCAATAGAATTTTGAGGTGAAGAAAGAAAGGAGAAAGAGAGTGAGATAAAGAGTCCAACCACTTTCCAGATGAAAGGAAAGGTTTAGTTAAATCCCCTGTCAGGTGAAAGTACAGTTGATAAGGTAAGGCTACCTGCTGGAATGTTCCAGAAACAACTTTCTAATAATCTTGTGTCTGAAGGGGAGTGATTTTTGTGTATATATATCTTCCTGTTTTGTACCTTGTTTCATTTGTAATTGGTAGAGAGTCTGATGAAGACCTTGCTAGAAGGTTGAAACGTTACGTTTAGTTTATGTTTAAAAATAAAATAAATTTCTGCCTTGGTCTGCATATTGAGTTTTTCATATCATGGAAACAAGGCTTAATGGTGTTACCATGTATAACAGACACCTGATCTTGGAGACACTGGAAACTTGATTAAGACATCGGTAAAATTTGACGAATTAATATTTCCTCATAGGTCTAGATTCGTGTTTTTAGTGAGCAAAGTCGGAACGAGAACAAGCATTGTAATTTCTGACGATATATAGAAACTTGAGACAGCTGGCCTTTGACAGTCTATTTAGGAAACAGCAACTTTCCACATAGGCATGGTGTACCATACGTAACATACCATAAGGTATGTGGTATCGATTCTGGGTGGTACAGCTCATTCGTCATTCATCCCCAACTAATGGCATACTTGCTGTTTATGGTAAGCTTGATGGTAACGTGCGAGAGGTAACAACTACAGACATAAATGGCAAAACGCAACACTTGAGTTTCATACCCTCAAAAACTGAATCAACAAGGTAATTGGAAATGTGTACTTGACTCTGTTTGGAGATGGAAGTTCCGCCGTGAGCATTTATGACCTTGAATGTATGTACTTAGGGAGTTTGACTTGCAACTCTCGTAGATGCTTCCTTGCTCAATCCTCCTTCTGCTCCTCTCAATGTTCGCTCTGAAACTGATTAATGACATCTCTCCGCCCAGATATTTATTATGATCGATTTTACTAGGCAAATGCAGAGTCCTCTTCCTGTTCCAACACTTTTGGATTCTAAAAATCCCATTAACTTTCAATGTGATCGTTACAACCCATCACGGTACATAGAGAGAGAACCTTCTCTCCACGCCGCAGGAAGTTATTGTTGCAAACTTCATAAATGCAACTGCTTCTGATTCCCAAGACAGGTTTGGTTCTCTCCGAGGCATATTGGTAACGTTGTCGCCTTGTAACGAAGAGGTCTTAGGTTCGATTTCCGTTGGAGGCACATAGTGTTTTGGATCCCATAAACTGTTGGTCAAGTTCCGATTAGTCTATTTGTGTATAAAGTGTGCTCAACAAATTCAACCTCAAAACTCAACCACAGGCATGGTCTCTCCTTGATGAACACCCTCTATACTAGGACACTCGTAGTTTTCGGCGCAAACCCTCCGCTCTTAACTAACTCTTGTTTCAATGGGGGAATAGGCGATATGACTGGTCACTTGCGAAGTTGACTTTTCTACTCGTTACAGCAGACACTTGAAACAGCCAATCAGGCAGAGGTATTCTTGGAAGTTTACCGTACTCTTACACTTTTGGAGGCCGGGAATAATGCTGGTTCTGTTTTAACAACTGAATGATTTTGTAGCTAGGATTCCGTCCCAAAACAGCACGCTTAATGGTTTGGTTTGCAACACATACTGTCCCTTTAATTGCCTGGTAAATACAGCATTTAATAACGGATTCAAGAGTCTCAAAATGGTGGTGGAGATTAAGGGTGGTCCTTAATAAAAGTTATTAGTAGTAGCAGAGGGGGCACGAGTGACCCCCCCAAAATCTAACAATTTCATAGTGAGCTCTCTAAGTGTAATTTAACAAAAAATCGAGGTTTTAGTTGATTTCTAAACTATAAAAAACTCAAAATTAATTTTACGAAAAATTTTAATCTATTTTTATTGTATAAAATTCTATGTTTCAAATAATTTCCCCCTATGACACCATTGACGTGTGGTTAAGTTAGTTTCGGTTAGGTTAGGCAAACATAGTTAAAATTTGGTGTCGTGGTATCAGGAATATATATATTTCCTTGTGAAACAAAAAATTTCGCGAAAATCGACGGTTTCCATTCCGAAAACTAACACTTTATTTTAGCTTATTTTGCAATTTCTAGACGTTTCCGAGAACTTTTAACTTCAGATTCGTGATTAGGAGGCCTCAATTAATGAGTATGCCAAATATGAAGAAAATCGGAGAGGGGTCCGGTCATCTTAAGTCGTTCCCTTGAATAAGTACACAGTGTCCACTAGATAAAACAAAGGCCTCTTCTTATCAGTTGGGTGAATATACTAAAAGTTCTGCCTATGGTCAACATTAAACATTTCCTATTTATCATGTTGTTATCTGAAACAACACATATGATCTTAATTCCTAACTTTTCAAGGCTCAATATAACATTCTTAATTACACAATGCAATGACTGAGCAGTTACACTTTTCACAACTTCCTTGTACTTAGAGAGCACACTGTTAATCATATATACAGGAGCACTTTTTGCAGTTTCACAACTATCATAGGCAGTGCCAACAATTGTACCTCTCTTGTAATCGATGTAGGATTTTACATGGATTTCATCCAATATCAATGAGCAGCACAACTCATGGTATTTAAGGTAAACCACTTTTTCTTGCATGTGCATCAGAAAATTACCTTCACTTTGCTCTGCAATTGGACTTGCACGGATAACTGAACATAATTTCTGCAAACTATTTGGATGGGGTAAATATGAACTTGGAGACATAAAATTCAAAAATGATGAGAAAACAATAATCTCAGAATCATATCTCAGCCGTTTTTTATGTACATTTCACAATCGTGTTTGGGATTTTGTATAATGAAGCACTGAAGCTTTCATACACAGTATATTTTACATTATCCAGAAGGATTTCAATGGTTTCCAAAACATCACTGATATTACATGCTGATTCTACACTGTCGAACATTTCCAGGAAGTGTATTGTATCTTCAATAGCATGTGTATAGTTGATCCTTCCGTGAAAATCTCTTTGCATTCATTTCAATTCCACGATAAAACATTGACAAAGAGAGTGAGTCATTTACAACAACATATTTAACTGCTTGAGGTTTCTCAGAGAGGTTGAGGGATAAGAAAATAATGCAACTTTCCTCTTGCAAAATATCCCACTGAAGAAAGATGGATTTTGTTGATCCGACCCTTCAGTTCACTTAAGATCGAAAATGCGGGAGTTGCGTCATACTCTTTTTTTGGTCCCCATTTTGTCTGCAAGTGCTCTTCTTAAAGCTTCTGCCTCCTTCTTTTCTTTCTTCTTTTCTGGACATTCTCGCGCCTCTTCATTTTGCGTTCCAGAAGACAGGTATGATGGACATACAGAGAAAATAGATGGGATTGCACCTGGACGGATCCGAGCAAGACCATCTTAGAGGCTCAGGCCGCAGCTCTCAGTCCTGACGTCATTATCTGGAGGCGATCATCTTTATGCTCTAAAAGGAAGACAATATTTCATCGTAGAGAATTTAAGTTCGTTTGTTCCTTTTTTTGAATGACTGGAATGAGAGGAAGTCACATTTTATTATTTACCCTCACGTAAATATAGTGAGAAGAGATAGAAGAAAAAATTGAATATTCACACCAATATTCTCGTTCAAGAAGCCACTATGGCCAACATTAAAAAATCCCTATTATAACCCAAATTCATGTTGAAAATCGTTACAAACTTCCTGGTGGAATGTTTTTGAAAAATGCATGTATTTATGAAATATTATCCGTAATATTTTTAATTTTTACATAAAACTCGTTACAGCTTTTGTAAGAAAACTATAAAACAAATAGAATAAGTTAATCACCGCCTGTTACGTTGCCAGGAACTTGGTTAAGTTGCCTAATAAATTAATAAACCTTTAGACACATCGCTAGCACTTTCAATATTATTATCATTTAATTTTCTTTCCGATAGCACTTTGTAGTACCAACACCCAACTTTTTCGACAATTGAATAATGCAAACAGCAAAAAAGTTTAGAATGTTTCTTCTTTTGTGTCGGCCTTGAACAAAGTTATTTACTCTTTTACAATAATTATTTAACAAAGCATTTATTGAGGACCACAAAATTATTCTCAAAACGTTTTCGCATTCGTGTCCATTATTGCAGCTCACCAACCACTTATCTTCATCTTCTTTCAACTTCGCAAGATTCAAATTGGATGTCACTTCCAGTTGGTTTGCTGCTTTCAAGAATCCCACTTCATATTCACGGCTTATCAGTTTTTGACAACAACATAATTGATCAGCACAATATCCACAACCACCTCTGAAGGACACAACAATCCACCTATATCCGAACTTCTTATAAAATCCATTTGGAATATCTTGCATAATCTTGTCCAAAACTAGAATGTTGCTACAGTCATCACACGTCAATATTTTTCTTGTAATGTATGAGCAATAACCTGCTAGGTACATCAAAATAGGAAGATCTCTTTTCGCTTCCACAATATCCGCAGCACGAATTTTTAAACTCTGAAACCTAGCCAAGTCTGTAACTGCCAGGGTAAATTCAGATGTACCATACTCGTCAATTTGGTTTGCAAGATGTCACCAAATCTTGCATCAAGTGTGTCTGATTGAAATTTTCCTGGTAAAATATATAGCATCCCTAACTCTTCTGTACAATATCTGGTTATTTCAATTAGTCCATGTGTTGTTATTTTCAGGGCACTGCAAGTTTCTCTGGTGAGTTTTCCTGACGAGACGTTCAAACTTTCCCACTTTTCCAACAAATCAAAGAATTTATGTAGGTACTGTACAAGAATCTCCCATCCGAGGATTTGTTTGTCAGAGGATACTGTAAAATATTTCTTAACCTCGCACCTTTCCATAGAGACTTGACGTTGACTACTTCCCACCAGTTTAAAACAATGTTAATGAACTCTCCAGTGTCTTCATAGTCCGTCAAATTGGTTTTTGGTCCTTGTTGCTTTAAACTTTCAACGACAATATGGTTGAAAACTTGAGAAACTAGTTGCGTATTTTGTCTTTCTAGGGAAGTTGGCCACAAAGATTTTAATGATAATTTATAAGCATATTTTAGGATGATATCACTTTTCATACTAAAGACTGTTCTTAAAGTTACAAATGATGCAACATGAATATCACACAGGTTTTCAAAATCTGGGTAAACATCGCTAACATTTTCATTTTTTCTAATTGAGGCAGTTGTTTCTTATAATCTTAAATAAGTGCACAGTGTCCACAAGATAAAACAAAGGCCTCTTCTTATCAGTTGGGTGAATATACTCAAAGTTCTGCCTATGGTCAACATTAAACATTTCCTATTTATCATATTGTTATCTGAAACAACATATATAATCTTAATTCCTAACTTTTCAAGACCCAATATGACATTCTTAATTACACAATGCAATGACTGAGCAGTTACACTTTTCACAACTTCCTTGTACTTAGAGAGCACACTGTTAATCATATATACATGAGCACTTTTTGCAGTTTCACAACTATCAAAGGCAGTGCCAACAATTGTACCTCCCTTGTAATCGATGTAGGATTTTATATGAATTTCACACAATATCAATGAGCAGTAGAACTCATGGTATTTAAGGTAAACCACTTTTTCTTGCATGTGCATCAGAAAATTGCCTTCACTTTGCTCTGAAATTGGACTTTCACGGATATCTGAACATATTTTTTTTTCAAACTATTTCGATGGGGTAAAATAAAATATCCTGAATCACGGATGAACCTATATGCACTTGGAGACATAAAATTTAAAAAAATGATGAGAAAACAATAATCTCAGCCGTTCTTTACGTATTTACATTTCACAATCGTACACACAATTGGGATTTTATAAAATGAAGCACTAACACTGTGCTTTCATGCACAGTATATTTTATATTATCCAGAAGGATTTCAATGGTTTCCAAAACATCACTGATATTACATGCTGATTCTACACTGTCAAACATTTCCAGGGAGTCTATTGTATCTTCAATAGCATGTATATAGTTGAAACCTTCCGTGAAAATCTCTTTGCATTCATTTCAACTCCACGATAAAACATTCACAAAGAGAGTGAGTAATTTACAACATATTTAACTGCATGAGGTTTTTCAGATAGGTTGAGGGATAAGAAAATAATGCAACTTTCCTCTTGCAAAATATCCCTCTGTGAAGAAAGATGGATTTTGTTGATCCGACCCTTCAGTTTACTTAAGATAGTAAATGTGGAACTTGCTTCATACTATTTTCTTGTCCCTATTCTCTCTGCAATTGCTCTTATTAAAGCTTCTGCTTCCCTCTTTTCTGGACATTCTCGCGCCTCTTCATTTTGCGTTCCAGAAGAGAGGTAAGATGGACATTCAGAGAAAATAGATGGGATTGCACCTGGACGGATCCGAGGTCTTGCCAAAGCAACTCTGAAGAGTTTTCCTGTACGGTCATCCAAGTGCACAGTCTCCCATTCAATGTTCCCAGTATTGAAATGTGCTTGGCACACCTGGAAATGACATAAGGAATAATATCATTATAACTGGGAACATAAAGGTAAAGTGGGGTCCTAAAAATGAAGTGGACTATTAGGTGCTTGCTTTATACAAGCAGAACTTAAGTTATAAGATAATTGAAATCTTGCAGAAATTGTGACCGTCTTTGAAATATAGAAATACAAATGTGTGGTTACCATGAACATTTTCAGCAAAATAATGACGTGCGGTTTACAATGCCAGGAATTGGCAGTAAAAAGATCACAGGCGGGTATGACATTCACTTTCACCAGCATAGAATGGACAAACTAGGAATGCTCATCCAATTTATTAACAATGGACATCTACTGTATTTAGTTACTTAACCTGCCCTCAAGTATACATGTAATACTTTTGTTGAAAATATTCTCTCGTGTAGGTCACCTGATATCTGAGCCGACCTCCGTGGCTGAGAGGTTAGCACTGAACGCCAGGGGATCCGTGTTCGAATTCTGGCCGGTGATATTTGTGAGTGCTCCTTCATCATTTCGTCATTCGTACTCATCGTCGCGATTAGCCAAAATTAGTAGAAAAGCAACGCTAAATAACAAAAATCAAACATGACATCAGCAAGTCTCAAAACTAGTAGCTATACTTTATTTTTTAAAAAATGAACCAATACTTTTTACAAAACGGTTTAAGATTTTAGGCTACAATTGGTACGCCGAAAAAATATTTGCTTAGACTAAATAAAAAGGTTAGGTAGACAGTTTAGCGTTGAGCAGTTTGGGGATTTGTTTGTTTCCAATAACCAAACATCAGTGAAAATTTCTCAACCATTTTGTTTAGTAATACCAAAAAAAAGAAATGTCACATGAAAGTTTGTAGAGCCAAAATAATTTATACACATGCAAGTACAGAATTTTATTAAATACACTCAAGAAAACCCAAGTTAAAGAAAATGACTATGTTTGCTTTTTCACATAACTCGGTTAAAAACTATGCTTTTTGTGTGAAAACTTTTATTTCAAACATAAACAATATATTATTGTATAATTATACAAGGAAATATTCCATCACAGTGCTTGTTCTTACACAGTGTACTTTGTATTTCAATGTATAACATAAATATCAACTTGTCTTCCATTATCTCCGATTAACCTAAAGAGGCAGAAAAGCGAGCTAAAAACAAGAATATAAATGTTCATATTTCTCAATCTTGCTCAGTTCTATAGTTTTCTTTCCTTAAGAATACTATGAAACTGAATATTTGTATAAATTATATGGAAGTCTCGATAACGAATATGTTATCGAAGCACTAGTCTGCTTTGGTAGATGTGACAATATTTTATAACGTTGTACAATTCATTTTGCAAACATAAACAACTATGTAACGTTAACCAAATTTGGTAATTCAAGTTAAATTATTTGGCATTTCTAAATAATTTAGCTTGGTTAGATTTAGAAATTCGATACTGGTGATCAAAAATGATTTGCAAGAAACAAGTAAAACTTGAGTAAATCTAAAAGTTTTGTAAGATGCCTATTTCGTGCACATTAAATCTTTGCATTGTGAGCTAAGCTATTTCTCAAGTTTAGTGCTAAGTATAAAATCTATGTTACTTACCCTGGAGTTGATCGTAGGAACAAAATTACGTGCAATTGCCTTAATCCATTTCTCTTTTCTAGTAACATCTTGAGGAAATATAAATACATTAGTTTTACTGTTCTCATTATAATTTCCTCTACACTGGGGTACTCAACACTTATAGACCATATTTCTAGTACCTTCACACTTCACTTAAACTTCGTTGCAGTTCTTAAAATTGCATTGCAATTCCACATTCACTAAATAGGTCCAACATTACTTCCACCAAATAAATCAAACATGGCGGCTGTCTCGCCTACAGATGATGACGTCGCTCACGTGACCAAAAGAAGCCATTCGGCTTTCTCCAGTTTGAGAACGTGATGATTGAGTGGGGCCCACCCAATGATATATATTGATGCACTCACTGGATCTTGCAGTGAATTCAGTAGGACCCAGATGATAAAGAAAGAGAGTTCAGGTTTAAGGTCCCCCTACAATCTCCCTTATCAACCCCTTGCCAGGGGCGTGGAATGACACAAGGGATGTTGAGTGCTGCCCAACTCACCTGTCGGTCAGTCAGTCCGGTGTTGACGTCCTTGTTCGGCGTCGTGCTGTGATGCCCACAATCTTCCGATTTTGTGGCGTCCGGGATAAGACGTAAGCCCAACAGTTCTTCCGTATACTGTGGCGTTGCAGGTTGACTGGGCGCTGGCGTATGTGACTCCTCGCGGCGTATTGACCTTTCGCTTCGCGCCCGAAACAACGGCACGTCAGGAAACTTGGCGACAGAGACTGGGTAGCGATGAAAGATGATCGTGCGGACTTAGGCTGTCCGGGTGCTGCGATGGGGTTCCCTACGGAAATCGCGGCGTCGAAGATGACGAGCGCCAACCTCGCGGTGCGAAATCAGGCGTCTAACCGCGTCAGCCCAAAGAACAAGGCTGGCTGCCTTGTGGTGTAAGGCGGAGTGGCGGTTGCCTTAGGGTCTTCGTCAACGCTCATTGCAGCGTTCTCAAACGGCGGACCTCTTCAGTAACTTCTATTCTCGGTCCTCGCTTCTGTGTTCAACTGATCCCTTCTCCAAATTTGCTGGCCTATTTAGCGCTGCTGCGTTTCTGCTGATCAATCGTTCCGACTCGGCGACTGTTTACTTGTTTATTTCAGCCGTCTTACCCGGCAGTGGATTAGGAATACTGTACGTTTCCTATGTCACTGCTGATCTTGCAATGGAATGTTATTTGTTACGACTGACCGAGTTCTGATGGATGCTTGGAAATTATGAGTTTTATGATGGCTCCCTTCTTTCATTCCACAATATATAGCTAGATAGCTGACTCGCCGAGGACAGCTGAAGCCACACAGGAGGTCCCCGTGTACGGCAAGAACCCGTTGGCTGTATGCGTGGTAGCCGTAACTATGGTTATTTCTTGCAGTGCATATAACTACATAACTCTGGAATGGCCAGGGTCGGATGTTTCCTACATTTCTTCTGTGAAATACGTAACTATTTTATGTATATGTTATTAGAAATATGAGAATGCGTGAAAGAAAGCCAATTCGTGTTTATATTTATATTTTTATACTTATATATTATTTATGGGACAAGCATAGGCGCTCACTAAGGAGGGTGAGGCATTTTCTGCCCCCCTCAATCAAGAAGTATACCAATTATGTGTAAAAAAATATTGTCAATCTTGCCACCCCGCCACCTCCAAATATTTAAATGAAGTTGCAGCTTCTGGGGACAAGCCACGTATATGTTATGGAGGTATTAATATTTCCCAATACGCTACACTTGAGATCGAGGTTGTTGTGTATGTAGCCTTAGCACAGTTTGAAAACTTCATATTAAAAAAGGCAAGAAAGACAAGTATTTTTTAATTCATGACATGGTATTTTTTTCGTGGTTACATATTTCTTTTATAACTGCTACGCAGTTTGATTGCCCCTGGAATAGTCGGTTAACTTGTCAAACAAAATGCACTTAGCTAATTATTTCTTTTTTAAGAGGAATAAATGTGGCAACATTTTTCATTTCTGCCCAGTTTTGAAAAACCCCTGAAATTGTCTGTTAAAACTTCTTTATAAAGGCAAGGGAGGTTATTTTCTTTCGAAAATATCCAATTAACAAGATTTTTATCCAATTTCAAAGAATTTTAGACGTACAAAATCGAAATTCTTACAAAAATCTAAAATATCGTTAATGCTATATCCGAAGGTTTTTATAGGTTCCCATGAAAATATTTCCTAGTTAGCGGGGCAAGAGCCCCTTGCCCTATCTTGTGCATGAGTGGAGTAGCCACTAACATTCTAAATGCAATGGATAGTACATGCGATACGTGTTACTGTAATTAAACGTAGTTTTCAAAACTTCCTCGGTTTACAATAACTTCTTCTTACACCTACCCCCCAAAAACCCACGAGTCGCCACTGCCTCCCCCCCCCCCCCCCAGTTTTGGCACGTAATCTCCGCTGCTGAATTCCAATGTATGGGCAATTTATTCTTCAAACATATAAACATGACGCAACTAAGGAATAAAGTGTTTGTAGTAACCAGAAATCTGGTAGAGAACGACGTTGGATAGTTCAATTACTTAGGAAATAATGTATCCCTTCCCCCATCTGTAGCTGCTTTGAACTTAAAAATTCGAGAAAATACTTATTTTCTCTTTAAGAGCATAATATTGTTTAATAACAGTGATAACATTCCCCTACACTAAACTTGAGAGTATTAGGGGGAATTGACCCCTCCCCCTGTGCGCACGCATTTGCCTGCTCCTTAATACGTATGTTAGAATAGATCAGAATATGTAATATGTTAGAATAGTCACGACGCAGCAGCACAACGCGTGATGTAGTTTTCTTTATTGCCACCAGATGGCAGAGCCAATGAAGTATACTTTTGCTGCAATATTCGGGCAGATTCCAAAATATGTTAGCTATTCAATAGGGTTTGCAATAGACTTAATTGACAAGAATAATATTCCTCTTACATGTGAATCTATGTTTATTTTTAGGAAGAAAATTCCAAAATAAAGATTCATTAGTTGAAATTCCCACGGGCGTTTAAAAATATTTTTTTTGGTCAGGGTGTGGAATTTTGGTCGGCTTGACACGTAATGTACTACTCCAATTTTCTTTCTCTTTTTGGAAGAAGTTCTCGCCCGGGTCAGGTTGTACTTGATTCCTGACAACTTCTACGACGAAAATGTATATTGTAAAACTCGGTTACCGAGACGATTTATACATAAAATTTTTCATTTCAGTTTCCTAGCTCGTCGACACCCATACGCTGTGATGTAGGAGAGAGCTTCCTTGATTTAGACATTACAATTAGAGTAGGCTGACCCAATTTTCTGAAACGAAAAGCAGGAGATCCATGGATGCGTACGAAAGGGATTGTAGCTATAACTAAAAGAGCACAGGGCAAAGTGTACCTCTCCCCTCTATGGCAAAGGAAATGTCAAGCTGCTTACGTGTCTCCTGAAATAGTACACGATTCTCTTTAATCTGTTTTCTTCTTGATTTGAATTTACTTTTGTTTTTTAACGTCGCCTTCTTGTCACTTTTCGCTAATTGCAACAATGAATATAAGTGATGATATGATTAAATTCATGAATGGACACTCACAAATAGGGCTACCAGTTGATAAACTTTTACGAAGAGGACATTTTTACTTTTTGGTGAGCTTGTAGACAGTAGCGTGCCCAGGGGTTTCAAAAGAGAAGGGTAACAATACTCTCTCTTGGTAGTCAGCCCTCATTTTGTCATATTTTCCTACCTTTGACGTTCTTTTGTTTAGGAATACTGGTACAAAGGGATGTGTTAAAATCCCCACCAACCCTTCCCCCTTGGGCACGCCACTGGGTCACGCACCTCATTAAAATAATTTTACACCGTTTCAGTAAACTAATAATAGGCCTCATTACAGGCAAATGTCTGAATATTCTAATAGTTATTTACTATGCCGGTATTATAATACAGTTGTGAAAATTAGTCCCCAACTTTAAAAGAAGAACATAAATTGAGGGTTCTTGAAAATAAAGTACTTAGGACAATGTTTGGACCAAAAAGAGATGAAGAAAGGGGAATGGAGAATATTACATAATAATGAACTACATGAACTATATTCATTCTTTGTTGGATGAAAATTTTCTTGTCTTTGCGCTTGCAACTGAGAGTGTTGTATTTTCTTACTTTGTAATTGAACACGGAAATAATATTAACAATTATTTACAAATATAAAAATTTGTTACGAATCTTGGCTATACCCCCAAAAAGATGACATTTTCCCATTTTCCTAAAATCCTGCTCTGACCATTTTTAGGACCCGAAAAAGAGGACATGTCCGGGTAATAGAGGACGTCTGATAACCCTACTCACAAAGAACATTCATGGCCAAGCCGGTATTCCACGCTAGGAGCCGTGGCGTTCTAGCGTTGAACCACTCCCCACCCAGAGGTCTTCTCTTCTTGTATATTTCCCTTTTTATTTCTCTCTTCTTCGATCCTCCATTTGCATATCTTCTTAATGTTACAGATTAACCTTCCTATCTCCTAACCTTCATACTGCTTTTTGTGTTTCCTTACTTTCTTACCATACATTGTGAAAAAATATTAAAATATTAGTCAATACTGAGAAAGTATTACAATTCGTCTGGATGTTTTGCAGGACGCTGTTGAAAAATAGGACATATTTGTTTTTTGGCATGTCATCGCAGACCGCAGAAGGATTGTCCTGCGAAAATCAGGACGTCTGTCCACCCTAAATTAGGGATATATGGTACATACTTCTTTGTCGGTTATTTTCGTCTTAAATCCCGATGCTCGGAAAAAGAAGAAAATTGCAATGAAACTTCTGCTCTTCATTTTCCACTTAACTGATTGATCTTGTATTTCTGGAATAAAACTATACACTTCCGAGAACTTCCAGACATTTGCAATGCCGACAACATTGAGAATGAACCACTTTTAGAAATTTTAGAAAAAAATAGAAATCTTTAGTAATTTCTCGACTATGGGGATTACTAGAAGTTGGGAAATCAATATCCAAATTAGGCTAATGTTTTTCCCGATCTTGGAACTGACTTTTCATAATCCCGCACATCCGTAGTTACAACTAGAACTGGGACCAGTTAGTTTGAATTCCTTTGGACAGGGAAATAATGCAGACAGAACTATTTCGTATGCATAGGAGTACGCTCGAGAGGCAGTTGTTCCCTTCTAATACTCTCACTTAAAATTTTAGTGTAGAAATCTTATTACCGTTAATTAAACAATATTATAATCTTTAAAAAATAAAGTATTTTCAAGCTGACGAATGTTCGAAGCAACTACGGCGGGTTTATTTCCTATGTAATTGGACTATCTTGCTTGGTTCTCCATCAAATTACTTGTTATTAAGACTCACGCATTTTATTCGTTAGCCTATTGTGTTACAGCTATGTGATCGCAGAATAAATGGGTCAAACATCGGAAATGAACTACAATTAAGAGGGAGGGGGTGGGGGTAACAGTGGCTAGAAAAAAAGAAAATTATGAAATGTTAATCGCAACCAATCTCTCCTGGAAATTTTGTGACGCTTGGTTTAGGTTTATTATTGAACCCACCGACGAATTATACTGGAAGACGCGCTGTCGGGGCATAATAAGTCAATAATATTAAGAAACGCAACCAAACGTACAAATCACGTGTATTACTCAAGTGTCTGGCAGAGTCGCGAGACAAGCGAGTAAGCGAGGACGCCGTAATCCCTTTACTTGAATAGGGACCTAATGGATTACGCAAATAGCATCCATTGAAAAGTTAAGGTTGACGAAAGTTCACCATATGTTTCCCCTTTTTAACTACTGTTAATCATGTACGACTAATTAAGTTTTAGTATCCCACAAACATGTCCAAAAATTACCATTGGATTGCATAAAGAAACAATCAAAAGTCAGCAATGTCTATACTACAAAATTATAAACTAAGTCAGTAAATAGCATGCGTTTTCCTATATTTAGCAAGTCTATAAGTTACTGATTAGTTTCGTTTATCGCTGTTATCAAGCAAGAAAGGTTTTACTATTACTACTTTCAGTTACAAGAAGGAGTTTGTATTGATATCAAATGCATAAGTTCAACAAACAACATGATTTTATTATTCATTTTTCCATTGCGAACACAACATTAGGTCATTGAAACATTGCACAAATCTTTACATGCCGCGGTGGCTCAGTCGACAGTCTCGCGCCTAGCGCGGAACAGGTAGGTCGTGCTGTACGAGCTCTGCGCTTTGAGGAAAAGTGAAAGTTCAGCGCGATATCGGTACGTACGTGTGGGAGAGGGTGTGCTGTTGAACTGTGCTAGTGAAGAATTGGACAAAAGTAAAATATAGAATGGTTCGCGAAAATACGATACAAATCAGTTTTGAAACGGGAACTTTGAAACCTAGTCCTTTGGAAGTACATGAATTTATTCATGATAAATTCAAACTGAGTGTGGATGAAATTGCAGCCATACAAATTCCCACGACGATTAAATGTGTATTTTTGAAATTAGTGCGTCCGGGAAAAATGAGAAAAATATTAGAAGAAAATATTGGTGAAGTGAATTTTTATTATAGTAGTGGAGCTGTGACACAAGTGAAACTGAGTGATGCGAATCGAATTGTGAAGCCGGTTCAAGTGTTTAATCTTCCTTTGGAAGTGCCAGAACGACAAATTCGTGAAAAACTGAGTGAATATGGGACAATCCATGAATTGAAAGCAGAAACTTGGAGTGACAAATTTAGGTACAAAGTGTATAATGGGGTGCGTCAGGTTTTGATGGCAATTAAGAAGCCAATTCCCTCCTTTGTGAAAATAGGCCAATATACGGCACATGTAGTATATAATGGTCAAATCCCGACTTGTGAATGGTGTGGTAGTAGTGATCACATGCGGTTTAATTGTACCTTACGGAAACCAACAGTGTTCAAAGTCATGGGTCGTGCAGTTCGGTCCTATAGCGAAGCAATTGCACCGTCTACATCTACACACGAAGATATAAATGTGAGTCAAGAATCAGCACAACTGACGGTGATAGAAGTGCTTCAACAGGGAAAACATATACAGGAAGAGAAAAATATTCACAAGAATGATCAACAAACTTTGACCAGGGAAGGAACTAAAGAAAATATACAAGAGCAACCAAAAGAACCTGTGTTAAATGTTCAACTTACGCAACAAAGTGAAGAAATATCCCTGGATACTATGGAGCAGAAGAAGGGTGGACCACTAACACGACAAGAAGACATAACTAAAGTGCAAGAGGAATCGAGTGATGAAGTGATACAGAGCAAGAAGGAGAGGAAGCAGAATCAGACCAAGCAAAAGGACTTACGACAAGAAGCTGAACAGGAAAAAGATTCGGAAACTGATAGTGAAAGTGGAAGTGTCCAAAGTAGTACGGGTCGTTCGGTTTCCGGCTCACAAAAACGACCAAAGAGTATAAGGAAAGCGTCAGGCAGCAATCGGACGAAAAGACGATCATTGCGACATGTAAAAACAAATGTCCAAGACATGGTTATTGATCCAAGTCCGATAGGCCATGAAAGTTTGTGAATACTGGATACAGGTAATCACTTTAAGATTAGAAAATAGTATTATTTGGAATGAATGTGGCATGTCATCCTAATAATAGAATCATATCAGCAAAAGTTGCAAATGTATGGATATATAACATATATGCTCCATCCGGGTCACAGTGTAGAAAACAAAGGGATGAGTTTTTTGCGCAGGAAGTTGCGGTTGAAATGCGGGGTAGGAGAGAACACATAATATGTGGGGGAGATTTCAATTGTGTATTGTATCCGCAGGATCAAAGACCTGGATTTAACACGTCGAATTCATTGCAAAAATTAGTAACTGGCTTTAACTTCACAGATGTCTGGAGTGACAAATGTTTTGGGCAGAGGGGTTTCACGTATATACGTGACAATTGTGCATCCCGATTGGATAGATTTTATGTCACACCCACATTACGTCAGAACGTAAAGTCCATCAGTATAACACCTACATGTTTTTCAGATCACAGTGCTGTCATTATGATGATAAATGTGGACATTCCAATAGTCCCGAGAGGGTACGGTTGTTGGAAATTAAATGCTTCAATTCTTAATGAGAAAAATTCCAACAAGCATTTAATGACCAATGGTCGAGATGGATAACACACCGTCTGAGGAGGATAGATATAATCCGCTGGTGGGAGGAGATTCTCAAACCGGGTATAAAAAGATGTTGTATCAGTTACTGTAAGGAACGGTCGAGAGAGTGGACAAATAAATATAATTTTTACTACAGTGTGTTGCGTGAACAAATTCAGCAAGCAACAGACGGGAAAAAAGTGCAAACCGAAGTCAAACGTATACAAGCTGTATTGTTAAAAATGACTGCAGAAAGGCGTCAAGGGGTCAAAATTCGTAGTAGACTTCCTCATTTTGACAACGATGAGGTCGCCTCTATCAGCCATGTAATTCATGAAAGAAAAAATGCTAAAAGACAATGTATTAGTGAAATATTTGATAATGGGGGAACAAAGATCAATTCAGCCCCTGAAATAGGTAATTGCATTTATAATTATTTTGAGCAACAATATTCCCAACTAGAGTCACATAATGGAGCTTTAATGGATGCATTGGCATCCGAATCAGAGGTTTTTACAGATGAAGAAAGTGAAAACTTAAACAAAGAATATACAAGTGAGGAAGTGTTTCGAGCGGTTAAGGTAGGCAATCATTTTCAGCTCCTGGTTGGGATGGGATACCCAATAAGTTTTATCAAACCTTTTGGAAATTGATGGGTCAAACAATAACGGATTGGATAAATGCAGTGTTTAGCAAGTATCAAATGGGTAAATCTTCCAATACGGGTATTATAATTCTAATCCCAAAATGTGTAAAACCAAGCGAAGCTGGTCATTATAGACCCATCACCCTCCTTTGTACGGATTACAAAATATTGGCGCGATGTATGCTTGGCAGACTTATGCCTTATGTCGACAAATTAGTAGGAGAGGATCAATATGTTTTTGGTTTAAATAAGAAAATCACAAATGTTTTACAAACGATGCGTGAAATAATTACATGTTATAGACTACAGAACAAAAACTCTGAAAATGCTATATTAGCATTAGACTTTGAACGTGCTTTTGACTCGATAAATCATGAATATCTATTTAACGTTTTGCAGGGCTACGGTATACGTGGACATTTTCTTTCAGTATTTAAAAGTCTTTATAGTCATGCAACAGCAAAAATTCAAATAAATGGTTTTCTGACAAAAGAACTCTATATTTATAAAGGTGTAAGACAAGGAGATCCTTTGTCGATGTTAGCGTTTTGTATTGCACTGAGACCCATTCTTTCTGAAATAGGCCGAAAAGTTCAAGGAATTAACTTACACTCTACTACCATTAAGGTGTTAGCGTATGCTGACGATGTTACTGTATTAATAAATGAACAGTCTGATATTGATGAAACGTGTCAAGTATTACAGAAATTTGGAAAATGGTCGGGATTAAAAATAAACCAAGAAAAATCGTCAATTTTGAATTTAAATTTGGTTCATTCTCACTCGCAGCGAGGTAATTTTAAGGTTGTACAAATGATACGTATACTAGGTATAATATATACGCACTCTATTCAAAGTATGATCCAATTAAATTATGATAGAGTATTAACTGGGGTTAAAGCGATATTACAAACAAATAAATTTCGCAGCCTTAGTTTACAGTCAAGGGTGACCTTTGTACAGGTCTATGCACTGTCAAAGGTATGGTACATGGCAAAAATCCTCCCACTACGGAAGTTAGATATAAATAAACTTAAGAGTGCAGTAAATTGGTTTATTTGGAATGGTCAGATATTGAGGGTGAAACATGTATTACTTTGTTTGTCTTTTGCCGAGGGAGGAATGAATCTTGTGAACATAGAACTCAAATGCCAGGCCTTACGTATTCAAGCTGACACGCAGACATTGATTCAGCATCCACTCAGCCTCACGAGTAAAGTTTTGAGAAGCGCTTTGGACTATATTTCACTAGAGGCTCCTATTGATATTACTAGACTGGTAGACACTTTATGGTATTTTAAGTCAACAATAGTGGATATTAGTTATGCCCTATTACAATCTCCGATATTAACAATACCAGTGACATCGGAAATATATCGCAGACTATGTAAATTAGAACAACCAACATGTAAAATTATTGAGCAAAATCCCAGAATGAAGTGGAGAGAAATATGGAATAATATTCAGGCTCACCATCTTTCATCACGAATCCGATCAGCTTGGTATATAATTGTCCACCAAAAATTAATCACTGGAGAGAGACTCTATGATCTTAAATTAATAAATACGCCAATGTGTGCCAAATGTAATGTATCTGATAGTTTAGTCCATAGACTGAGTGAATGCCAAATAATAGAAACATCATGGCTTTATGTAAGGAAACTTGTGAGTACTATTTGTAGAACATCAGTGTATAACATCTCTGTGGATATTCTTTTATATCCAGCTTTTGAATATTACCCAAAAACTAAACGTAAAAGTGTACAATGGCTCTTAGGACACTATGCCTATTTCCTATCGACATATCGGCAATCAGATTTTAATGTACAATTTGTAAATTACCTCCATCAAGAATACCACAGGATACCTGACTGTAAAAGAAATAGATTGTATGCTAATTTTCTTACTGTAATGTTTACTTGCCCAATGAGTTGAAATGTAAATTGCAAATGTAATGTAATAAATTGCAAAATGTAATTTTAAAAAAAAAGTCGGTAACGCGTCTGACTACCATGCTAAAGGTCCCGGGTTCGATCCCCGGCAGGTTCAAATCCGGGCACTTTTCTAACGATGGAAGCGGCCCCGGCGCTCACCCAGCGTCGAATAACATGGGTACCTGGGGAAACCTGGGGGGTAAAGGCGGTCAGGGGCGTGGTGCTGATCACATCACCCCCACTCACGACCGGATCAAGAAAGTGTGGGGCGTTACCCCCACATCCCCTATACGCCTTCATGGCGTGGTGCTAAGCACAGGGGAACATTTTACTTTTTTTTTTTACATGCATTAACCTAGCCGATTAATACGTCTCATTCAACATTCATCTTCATTCTTAAACCCTAACAAGGCACAGTGCTCAAGGCCAATTATCAAAATTCACAAAAACAACAATTAACTCACCCAGCGAGAATAAATAAATACGTACTGAGATTTGTACTTTAATTTTATAATTTATATTTCACGCACGTAAGTGCCACCTAACATGACTAGATTGAGGTTTACAATCGAATACCTGATTCTACGATAAAAGTGTGTAGTTTAATTATCTTTGATATATATATATATATATATATGTATATATATGTATATCTGTGCGTGTGTGTGAAGGTAGGTAGAGGGGGATTTTGGTAATATTTTGCGGGGGAGGCAAGATTTTCAGATCCGGCACTGCACGTGCCGTAATGGTATCTTGATGCTGGACTATCATGGTGATACGGCGGTGCAAAAATAAGGCTTGCGCTTGTCGGTCGATATTAAGCAGCTTTAGTCCTCCAAGGCGAGTTGGTAACCAACGTGTGTTATGAGCTACATGAACAGGTGACCGTGCCAGAGAAAGCGTGCAATCATTCTACGGATTCTCGCAGACGTTCGGGTAGGCATAGTTTCCAGAGCGCATAACTGTTGACATATTTGATTCTAGCCCTTAGTGACAGTTGGTGTAGTCGGTTCATGTTTAATACCGCTGTATTTTAGGCACTATGTCTTGAAATGTGCGGTTGGAAGTCTCAACCAGGGTTCTCGACAAGTGGGTCCCGAGTACTTTCAATATGTTCCTCACGGTCATTGGGACAGATTCTGTTCAATCCCATGTCATTGTATTTTTGATGTTTTCAGGTTGAGACACAAGCCTGTGTTAATTCGTAATTGTTCCAAGATTTCCATTAGGTTAACATAATCCTGGTCATCACGCTTAATTTCATTTGATGTTTTCAAGTCCACTTTGTGCACAGAAAGGCTAATCGGTACTGGACATACAGTTTAATGTGGGATAAAGAACACTATGTGCCTCCACCGGGTATCGAACACGAGACCACTTAATTAGAAGGCAACTACGCCTCCACTTTTTTTATTTACAATATAACTATTACATACTACTACTTTTTAACAAGGTTTAAACATACTTCATTTGTAGTTACATTCACCAATATTACATTATTGTTGAGTCATACAGTGCGTGTTGAATATAGTTTGCATATAACCTTTTTTTTTACTAGGTAAAATTTTCCCATATTCACTTCGGTAATAGTCCCTCATATTGTTTCCTGTTTGTCCATTGAAAAAAATATACGTATATCATGTACGTACCTATAATCCACTGTATCGATCGATGCTTTGTAGCAGGGAAAAAATTAAATTCCGGAAAAATTATTAATTTCCTAGTAATACACTGAACTGATGATCGACTTATATGTGCTTTTTGGAGTACCGGCCAGTCTTGTTTTGCCTTTCCACAGTGCGTCATCCTGTGTGCTATTGTATCTTCTAATAAACACTGCTCACAATTAGGGTCTGAACTAAACCCCAACCGATGTCGTTTTGCTTTATTATCAATTAGTTCGTGAACAACTTGGTACCATTGACTCCATTGTCTATAGGATAAATGTTTTGCCGAAATATTGGTAAAAATTCTTTTCCAATTATATTGATGGTGTTTCGTCACTATGTGCGGCGTATCCATATTTTGAGTAAGGTATTGATTATACAAATCTTTCACTGTTAGTTGATTATAGCCTATTTTCTTTATAAGTCCATATAAATATTCCATTATAGCTTCTTGATATACTTTTTGGGAATTGGGAATTTTGATCTCATTCACTGGTGCTTCTAATGGAATATCTCTTATATATGCATACCCTGGATGTCCTCGACATTTTCTTTAGATTGAATCATTGAAAAATACCGTTGATTAAACAAAGCTTTTGTTTTTTTTTACCAACATCTACCAAACGCATTCCTCCTCGCTGTTTTTCTGAGCTAAGTGTCTGCTGATTCACTCGAAAAACTTTTCCTGCCCAAAGGAACCGGTTTAAACTTTTCTTTATTCGTGTTAAGTTACGATTATCACATGGCCAAATTTGGGCTCCATACCACAGTTTTGATAAGATATATACATTTGCTATTTTGACTCGCGTACATAAAGTGAAGGGTCGTTGTATAAATTTGTTTATGGTATAATTAATATTCTGATATATATTATCATAACTAAGTTTTATGCTTTTTGTATTGTCATTTGTAAAAAACACTCCTAGGATTCTAACTTGATCCACTTTTTTAAACGTCACGTCAGGTAGCTGTTCATGTTGTTTTCCTAATGTTAAGTAACACGTTTTAGTCATATTCACTAAGGCACCAGATTCTATTTCATATTTACGTATATATTCCATTAAGTTCTTAATCGCTGCCTGATTTTGGCATATGACTGTGACATCGTCGACATAAGCTCCAATCGTAAATTCCGTTCCTGTATTGTTATCATTTACGGTCGTGTGACAGTGTTGAAGGAAAGGTGCCAAGGCCATTACAAAAAGGAGTAAGCTTAATGGGCTTCCTTGCGGAAGTCCTCTGTTGACTATGCATTTATTAGTTAAGAACCCATTGATTTTTGCCTTTAAGCTTATATTTGTCACTAATGTTTTAATATTTTCGTACATTTGTCCATGAATACCCATCTTATGTATTGTTTTTAACAAAAAACTATGTCCCACTCTATCAAATGCCTGTGAATAATCAATCGCTACGAGGTATTTATTTGGTTGGGAGTCTTGAGATTTTATTATTTCATCTCGTAATAGTGTCAATAAATGGTATATATTTTTTTTCTCCAACTACTCCATATTGATATGGTGTAGCCAGTTTTGTCAAAATCAACTTTAATCGATTTGCTACACATCTAGTCAATATTTTATAGTCTGTGTTAAATAATGTTATTGGTCTGTAATCTTTCATCTCCTTGGGTTGATTATTTTTTGGTATTAAAATTATTATTCCCGTTGTCTCATAATTTACTAAATTATTTTTGTTTAATACTGTATTAACCCATTTTGTTAAAGTAGTTCCCATTGTTGGCCATAAAACTTTATATGCATTAGTTGCTATTCCATCTTCCCCAGGTGCTGTTCCCCGTACTCCCTGTACTATTGCTTTATACACTTCTTCATTTGTGTATGGTTGGTTAAATCCAACCATTTCTTCTGATTGGAGGATTGGTATGTATTTGTCTGAATATTGACTAGCCTTCTCATTATTTTGATATGCATTTGAATATTTATTTTCCAAATATTTATACACTATTTGTTGTATTTTATTCCACTCATTATGGCCTACTCCATGATTATCCTGCAGTTCTGTTATCAGACTCTGTTTTTGTCGCTGATATATATTTGTTACGTTAAATAAATTTATTTCTTCTTCAATATCTATTTTGGGGAGCGCACTGTGTATACGTATTCCTTCTACTTTTGTTGCCTGTAGGCGCAGTAGTTGTGCTTTTACTTTTTTAATTTTCGTTTGCGTGTCACTGTCGTTTTTCTTTTTCATATATAGGTCATGTAATACTGCATAATGGAAATTAAATTTATTATACCAGTCGTGTTGTTTTTCCCAGGAGTATTGTTTACAATATCTTTGGAAATTTGGTTTAAAAATTTCTGTCCACCATCTATTAATATTTTGTTCATATAATGATCTCTTAGTCCATTTTTCCCACTGTTTTGCAAAGCCAAATCTAAAATCTTCTTCAATTAAATGTTATGTATTCATTTTCCAAGTTCCCCTCCCTATTCTAGTTAACCTTACCGGTGATTTCATTGTTGTAATTACAGCATGGTGATCACTAAAAACCACCGGTTCCATATGAACAGAGGAAATATTTGATTTTAGTTCACTTGAAACATATCCCCTATCTATTCTCGAGGCACTAGTTGCAGTAACGTATGTGTATCCGTGTCCATTGCCTCTTTTTTCTTGCCACACATCCTATAACTGCAAATTGTGCACCAATTTTTGCAAAGCATTTGAAAAATTATAACCCCGTGTTTGGTCCCCATTACATAATACGCAATTAAAATTCCCTGCTAAATACATTGAACCTGCACTACCTGCTATGTATTGTGGTACTGTATATGTATAAAACATACTTCTTTCGTTCCGGTATCTTGATCCCGACGGGGCATAAACGTTAATTAATGTCAAGGTACCCGATTTCCCCATGATTAATCTTCCACTGGATTATTTTTGTACTTGAATAAATGATAGTCCTTTACGAACTAAAATTGCAGTTCCTGTACCACTTGAATTATAATTATTATATTCTATGTAATTTTGATTACATTCTAGAGAATTTCGGCCTACTTCTTGCAACATCGCAACATCTATACTTTTCTGATGCAAGAAAATACGTAGTGATTTTAACTTTGTTTCATTTTGTATATTATTAATATTTATATTTGCAACTCGTATTACTGATATTTCCATATTTCTATATAATACTATTAATAGTATTAAAATAATTCACACTTTTGTATAATACATATTTTCCATATAGAAAAAATACTCTAAATACTATTTTCTTGAGCTGCCTTTTCGTTTTCTTTACTTCTATTACCATTCCCCATCTTCACTACTGGAGAATTTAATCCAATAACTGGAGCACTATTTGAAAAGTTATTTTTTAATCGTCTGGTAGAACGCCGTTTTACTATAGAATTTTTTGTTTTTGTTTTTCGTTTAAGCTTAGTTTCACTTACCTTCATTTGATTACTATTCTCACTCCCACAAGTGGAAATGCCTTCTTCTGATTCTTGTTTGTCACTCAGTGATTTAGTGGCGGATGCAGTTTCCTCTGGTGATATGAAAGTGAGGGGGAGGGATGTGTCCATAAATTCTTTCTTTTTCCTCTCACTCTTCAATAATTTGCTTGATTCTTTTTCTTCCTTCGAGTGTTTTTATCTTGAGGTTCTGTCGTTTTTTATTTGCTCCCACCTCTGGTGTGCTTCCTATTTGTTTGTCCATCTCATTATTACTGGTTGGCTTCATTTGTGAGGTAACCTCATTTTTCTGCTGATGTGATGCACTTGGTGATCCCTCTGAGCTTACTATGTCGGTCTCATTGGGCGAAGCTGCCTTACAGTAGGTTCCCTTGACTTTCGGTGGGACCCGTAGGGTAGTCATATGCCGCTGGTTACAACTGTATCTTAAATGTCCATCTGAACCACAGAACTCACACGTTGGAGTTTGTCCCGTATATAACACGTGGGCCTTATATTTGCCAATAGTTACAAATGATGGTATTGGCTTCTTTAATGACATTTTTACCGTACGTACACCACTGGGCACAGGGTAACGAAACTTTTCACTCCAAATTTCTTCTGTCACTTCATCCACTGTTCCATATTCACTGCACTTGTCTTAATTCAACTTCCATAGGTAAATTAAATACACGCACGTATTTCACCATTCGACTTGCGTCGCTAATTTTTACTTTCACTACATTCCCATTATCATACTTAAATTCTAGTTCGCCTGGGTACTGTTCTAGCAATTTTAACATACAGCGTGTCCACAAAAACACTCCTCGATTTTATTTGGTTATAAAATGAAACCTTTGAGGAATATTGTGTTCATTTTTGGGTAAACGTGTTAAAGCTCATAAAGTTTCATGTGATTGAATTTCATTACAGACACTCAATGTGTGCCCCACCTGTCACACGGCAAACATCTAGGCGATAATCGAGCTCATTCCAGAGTGGAAAGCATATCGGGCGTGATTGTGTTTACAGCTTCTGTGATTCTGTCCTGCAGAATTTCAATGGATGCAGGTAGGGGAGGTACGAACACTATGTCTTTGATATACCCCCACAAGAAAAAAACACTAAGGTCCGGTGACCTAGGAGGCCAGGGAAGAAACACCTGATCATGGCGTCCAGCACGACCTATCCATCTGTTAGGCAGGACCTCATTGAGAAAATTACGGACGTTACGATGCCAGTGCGGTGGTGCCCCATCTTGTTCGAAAAGGTAGTCACCTACCTCAGTAAGTTGAGGCATCAACCAGTTTTGTAACACATCCAAGTAACTGTCGCCGGACACAGTTTCGCCTTCAAAGAAAAAAGGACCATAAACTCTCTGTTCAGATATGGCACAAAACACATTACACTTAGGAGAATCACGTTGTATCTCCAGCGTGGCGTGGGGATTCTCCAATCCCCATATCCGCACATTGTGTCTGTTTACCTTACCATGCAGGTGGAAGGTTGCTTCATCACTGAAAATGATCTTCAAAAGAAGATTGTCATCATTTTCCATTAACTGCTGAAGATCCGAACAGAACTGCTGTCGCTTTGGACGGTCTTCAGGTTTTAACTTCTTCACCAGTTGCAGTTTATATGGCTGAAAGTGCAAGCATTTTCGTAACACCTTGCTAATCGTACTTTTTGGGATTTGTAGTTCAATACTCGCTCTGCGCACTGACTTTTTGGGGCTCCGAACAAAGGTTTCCCTCACACTCTCAACAACTTGCTGTGGGACTGTCGGTCGGCCAGAGTGCCCTTTACGCTTGTCACAGATGCACCCTTCTTCGACGAAATCCTTGTACCACTTCAAAATGGACTTGTTCGAAGGTGGTTCCACACCAAATTTACGCCTGAACGAACGTTGAACAGACACGACACTCTTTGTTGTGTGTAATTCTAACACACACCAACTTCGTTGCTGTTTTGAAAGCGCCATCTTGAATTTACTGCCCTCTAGCGGAAAAATGGGTGAATTTCACAACCTGTAGGGAATAAACAAAAATATTTTGAGTTACTACACCTTCTGACACCATACTTACAAACATATTGCAAAAAGTTTTCATTTTATAACCAAATAAAATCGAGGAGTGTTTTTCTGGACACGTTGTATTACGTTATCTCACTAATTTCAAATAAACACCCCGCGCAGTTGTCGGTATTTGTATTGCCAAAATTTCATCAATACTAAGTTTAAACTGACTGTAAATGAACTCATGCATGTCCATTGCACTAGGTTTCCTGCTCCATATGCGAAATTTATCAAAATGGTATTTTCACGTTCCATTGCTATCCTTTTTGTTCTTATTAACTATTGTCAAATACTATTACCTATCAGAGCCCTATTTTCCACTTGGCCCAACACTCGCACTCGGTTATACGCGTCACGCGTTATCTAAGCCCGCACGACTGCTTAGCTTCTACCTGCCTCTTCCGTGGCCAAGCACGGACTGAGACTAAACCATCAGGGAGGACCTGGCGTATGCAAAAGCTTGGTAGGTCATGCCGTATACTTGTATTCCTCGTAGTCGTTGATTTATTTGATGTAGGAAGGGACTAAGAGCTGTACAGAGAGCGAGGAGTGAAAGGAGCAACTTTCCCTAACAGAGCGTTGCAGAATAAATGTACCCGGGCCTGAGTATATAGGCTCGTTATGGCGTCTACGAAGGATTCTCTGCACCCAACTTGATATAAATGCCGAAATAGATAATGATGGCATGTATACTGTGCATTTCGCCACACAACACTAATACTGCATCATACACTAATGGAAAATAAACCTTCACTATATTACGGTAACCACACTTTCGCGAACTGACAAACATGGATTTTTATTTCAACAACCATTTGGCCTCTCCGATGGCGTAGTGGTAACGTCGCTGCCATGTAATCAAGGGGTCCCGTGTTCGATACCCGGTGGAGGCACATAGCACAGTGGTGCAGATCCTACTTTAAACTGTAGGTCGACTCCAGGTTTGCCTTTCTGTGCATAAAGTGGACATAAAACAACAATTCATTCATTAAACCCAAATATTCGTCCATTTCACTTTCAATTATTGACATTCAAAATATTTACATTAGTTTCTTCGAGGAACAATTGTTTAAATTATGGCACTGTTACGTGACCTCTGAAAATATGGTTATGTTGATGTAAGAAGTTATTCAAAAGCTAGAAACACTTTCCTTCTACAATCTTTCATGGAATAAGAAAGTGAAAGGACTTGACATGTTGTCTTATTTTGCTATTATCACAATATTAAGGACCTTTAATTGTCGCTGGTATTAGTCACGTCTGCCCCTTCAGCGTCTCTTTTTTTTTTTAGACTACCTGGACTTGAGGTACCTAGACTATAGCCTAAGTAGATGGTATCCCAGCCAAGGACAATTAGTGCACGGGTGTTAATTAATTTGCATATAATTAAGAACTAATTTGCATAATATGAATAAATTTGCATATCATTAGAATACTTTACATTTATGTATTTGCATGTTTATAACTTTTTATGAATATATAATTATTTATTTTATGAAAAATATGTATATAAAAGGTAATTAGAGGTACTAAACGCTATGCATATGTTTTTAAATTCATTACTGCAAAGTATGTAATGTATGAAACTATAATAATTAATGTTTATAGTATTGAAAATAAGTTTTTATGGTTTATGAACCGCTATGAACGGTGGTAATGGCTGTAGGTACAGGTCCAATTACGAAAGAAGACGGTCCCGGTGCTCGAACCCGCGATATGTAATATTATTAATTAGTACTATGTAATAATGTATGTTATTATGTTATAAAAGACGGTGGTCTCAGACGCTAGACAGAATACTGTCTCAGAATCTGAACTCCGCGCAGGTAGAGGAGAAAGGAATTTGGGGGAAGAGCGGTCAAGGTCAAATGACGTAAGAACGTCAGAACAAAGGAAGAAGCTGATTCACCAATCAGAGAACGCGGCGGTAGATTTTCAGAACAGGTTTTTTCAAGGTTAACCAGTACGCAAGAACAGGGGAAAGCTATGCAATACTGTAGGGCAGGAGAGGTATTCAACCAGACAACAAAGGATGTCTGAGAATGCGCAGCAAGGGTCAAATCTCTGAAGCTATGCGGTTTCCCCCGCCAATTAATATTCCGCTCAGGTTTGCCTCCAAGGCACAGGACGCTTTAGCGCAGGTTTTTTTTATCTGTACTATGAAGAAGGGGGAGCTATTAGGGACGGGGCCTACAGTTTTCACCATTTGCTTTTATCACGGGGTAACGAACCTTGGACCCTTTGATTATTGATTTAGGTAGTAAATGTATGTTACTGTGTGCTATTTAACTTAATTTTGAGTTTATTTTTTACCAAACTTTGACTTTATGTCAAACATTTTCACAGCTTATCCTTATTTTTACCAAAATAACACTATTTGTACTATTCAAGCAACATTTTTTATTAAATTTTGCACTCACAAAAATACATTTTTTCAAATTTAACTTATTATTTTACAACTTTAAGTTAATTTTTACCAAAATAACACTATTTGTACTATTCAAGCAACATTTTTTATTAAATTTTGCACTCACAAAAAGACATTTTTTCAAATTTAACTTATTATTTTACAACTTTAAGTTAATTTTTTACCAAAATAACACTATTTGTACTATTCAAGCAACATTTTTTATTAAATTTTGCACTCACAAAAAACATTTTTTCAATTTTTAACTTATTATTTTACAATTTTATGTTAATTTTTTACCAAAATAACACTATTTGTACTATTCAGGCAACATTTTTATTAAATTTTGGACTCGCAAAGACATTTTTTCAACTTTTAACTTATTATTTTACAACTTTAAGTTAATTTTTTACCAAAATAACACTATTTGTACTATTCAAGCAACATTTTTTATTAAATTTTGCACTCACAAAAAACATTTTTTCAATTTTTAACTTATTATTTTACAATTTTATGTTAATTTTTTACCAAAATAACACTATTTGTACTATTCAGGCAACATTTTTATTAAATTTTGGACTCGCAAAGATATTTTTTCAACTTTTAACTTATTATTTTACAACTTTAAGTTAATTTTTTACCAAAATAACACTATTTGTACTATTCAAGCAACATTTTTTATTAAATTTTGCACTCACAAAAAACATTTTTTCAATTTTTAACTTATTATTTTACAATTTTATGTTAATTTTTTTACCAAAATAACACTATTTGTACTATTCAGGCAACATTTTTTATTAAATTTTGGACTCACAAAGACATTTTTTACAACTTTTTAACTTATTATTTACAATTTTGTACCTATTTTTAACCTAAATAACACTATTTATACTATTAAGGAAAGACTTTTAGTTATATTTTCGACACACAAAGTGTGTGTTCTCAACTTCTATCTGTTTATTTCACTAGTTTAGGCTGCTTATTATTATTCAAATAACACAATTCAATCTGTTCAGGAAAGAATTTTAGTTACATTTTCGACACACTAAGTGTGTGTTCTCAACTTCTATCTGTTTATTAGGCTTATTATTACTCAAATAACATTATTTATACTATTCAGGCATAATTTTTTTATTAAATTTTGGACTCAGAAAGATATTTTTACAACTTTTTAACTTATTATTTTACAAGTTTATACCTATTTTTAACCTAAATAACACTATTTACACTATTCAGGAAAGACTTTTAGTTACATTTTCGGCACACAAAGTGTGTGTTCTCAACTTTTATTTGTTTATTTTACAAGTTTAGCCTAATATTTTCTCAAATGACACTATTTATATTATTCAGGCACCATTTTTATTACATTTTGGACTCTCAAAGACACACACACACAGAGCGAGAGAGAGAGAGAGAGAGAGAGAGAGAGAGAGAGAGATTTTTTCCAAGTTTACAGGATTATTCTCTAGTTTACTCAAATAACACAATTTAGATGTGTTTTGAATTATATTTTGGATGCAAAAGTATGATCTAAAGATCTAAGAAAAAAAAGCAAACAACCTAAGTGAAATTCAAGCAGCAAGAGGAATACACAGAAACCAACATGGCATCCAGAAAGAGAAATCAGTAGTCACACCCATAGCACAGTTTAAAAAACTACATAGCCGAAACCTTAGAGAAACATAAAACTGCAAACACAATATATGTAGATTCTTCCAAGGCATAGGATAGAGTAAAAACATGGCTTGCTTATGGACAAACTCAACAACATAGGAATAAAATAGACAAGCAATCCTTTTTTCAGTAGAAAATTCCAATTACTCAAGTAAGCTACATCATACGTAGTACATAAGAAGAGCAAATTAACATCATCAGCAGTAAACCATCGTGCAACTTCTACCTGCTGAAACAACTAAGTGAGTATAATTTATCAGAAAAATGCCTACATTTCAGCCTAATTTACCTCTACATTAATAATACTACCAGAATACTAAGGCTTCAAAAGTGAACACTAAGAATAATGTTCAGACTAAAGTATAGGGCATCTTGCAAAGGATTATTACTCCCTACATCTACAAGTCAACAACAATTATTCTAAATACTACAAACTTGGACAAAATATAGTCAAATACACAACACAAGAAGGAAAATAATTACAAGTAAAACAGCAGACACTCAATATCTCAAAACAATCATGTAAAAATATTCTACAACAAAGTGCCTCATAACATAAAACTGCTAAGTCCCCACAACATATACAAATACAATCAATAAAAACTACTTGAAATGTGAAAACTGACTACAGTCTCACAGACTTGATGTAAAATAACAGCAAAACTTAGAAGCATGCACAGTCAATAGTGCTCAATTTGCATACAGTTCACATGCAAACTCTCATGAAAAGGTTCAAAACAGTCTCCCAGCTCAGTTCTCATCTATACTTGGACAACAAAATCCTGCAACAAATTCTCAGAAATCCTACCTTTCCTACCCTTGCTTAAATAGCTAAAGTGCAATCTTCATACTAAAATATTGAAAAAAGGCATATCTATTTACATAAAAGTGTGTACACATGTGTTTGTCTGCGTGTACTCTTAGATAAATTGATAAAAAAGCAATATAGTTATAAATCAAAGACTATACCTAATAATATTAATTTCAAAATAAGCTGATAGAAAAAAATATAATAACTACAGTATAAGCTTTTAATTTTTGTTAATTACAAAAATAAAAGTTAAATACAGTAAATAAACTTGGTCCCTTACATTGAAAAAGGAACATAAATTGAGAGTATTTGAAAATAAAATCCTTAGGAAAATATTTGGGCCTTAAACAGATGAGGAGGCAGATGCGTGGAGAAGATTACATAATTTAGAAGTACATAATTTGTATTCATGTCCAGATATTATTAGAATAATTAAATCAAAAAGACTTAGGTGTGTAGATCATGTGGTACAAATGGGAAAGGAAAAAAATATACAGGATTCTTGTTGGGAAACCTGATGGTAAAAGACCAATAGAAAGACCAAAACAAAGATGGAGGGATAATGTAGAGCTGGACCTAAAGGAAATTGGTAGGGAAGGAAAGGAGTATATAGATCTTGCTTAGGACCGGAACAGATGAGAGGCATGTGTTGCTGCACCCATGAACCTTCGGGTTTAAGAAGGCTAGAGAGTTAGTTAGTTATACATTAAATAAGCATAATATTTGAATTGTAAGTAGTGAATATAACAAATGTACAATGCATTGTGCGAAAACTATGTCAACTTTCCATTATACCCAGAAAATTAAACCAGTTTGCCTTAGAAATACATTTTAAGAATAGCACAAAATAGCATGCATAATAGAAAATTAAGAAAACTTTCTGATGCATAAAAGTACTGACTAGTGCTGAATGAATCAATTACTGTAAAATATTATTCTCTGATTCAAGTGATTTAACTGTAAACATTATCTTTTGTGTGTAAAATATAATTGTTAGTTGCACTGATAAGTACAAATATTAACTTTATACGCCTTCAAACACTCTAAATAACATAACTTTGATATATAAATTAGTAACAATTTGTTAAAAATTAAGTTAAACCGTAGTATTGTTTTCTTAAATAAATATAAAGTAGTAAAAATACTAAACAAATAATTCCTTCTTTTACTATTTAAAGGATGTCAAACAGTGTAAACCAGTTGTTAGTGGCTAAATAACATAAAATTTGAAGGCAGTAACAATATTTTTTTAAAATACTGTTTTTTTACCTAACTTTGTGAATTAAATACTAGTACATTTTGTCAAATTATAAATAAAATATACCTATTTCTTTGGTATTAGTACTAAAATGAAGAAAATGTTACTAAAACTTGGCTAGTACAGTAAATCTGAGAGTTTTAGCTTTATTTGTCCGTAACTGGAAATAATTGTAACTTGTTAATCTCGCCAAACACAATCTTTACCTCAATTTTGGTAGCTAGCTGAACTTTAGCTTTTCGAATTACATATAGTGAAGGCCTCTATAGTGGAAAAATACACCCAGTCTGTAAAAATTTGGAAATGTTGTCTCCTTCTCTGTCGAACCAGACCAAGAGTGTTCTCAGGTGTTTCAATATATTTCTTAACATAACTAACTTTTTAAAAATGCAGGTAGCTTAGTTTGTATAGCGCTAGGCTTTTAACCTATCTGTCCAGGGTTCAAGTCCCTGTCAGGGTTGTTACATGTCATCGGATCTTGTGCAGACTTCAAATTTCATAAGTTATAAGCAATCTAAGTTAATTTTGGGAGTGGGCCAAATTGGTTCCTCATATAAAAAGCAATGACCAAATTGGTCGTAGCGCCTATGACCCTACTTGGGTTCATCCTCCAAAACATCTGCTTCGAGTCTCCGATGCCATGGTGGAGCCCGTTCAGGTTCTACCGCCCACAAGTGCGTTCCTTCGCCAATCCAGCGAAGGTGAGAATAATAGAGCGCAACCCTCTATATATACATTCAGCTCACTGTTGGTCACCCCTTGATCTAGTTATTTTCATGCAATCACCTACATTTAGTGAATTTTGCCGTCTTTCTGTTTGATCTGTTAAATAAGCCAGTCAATAAAAATATACTTACATAGAAAAATCCTGATATAGTTGGATTCTCAAAAATATGTACAATCAGTGTTCTTGATACATTTAGCACCTGAGATAGTATAAATCAAAATCTAGTTAGTGTTGGCATGTGTGCTTCTGGTTCATGTAGTTACTTGAAAAAGCAAATATTGGTTGTGTAAAAAATAGCCTCCTTGTGAAACAATGAAAAATTAACATTATATCCTCATAGCATTAGTTGCAACTGCTTCTTGCAGATTAACAAAGCTCTGGCGTGTGGTCCTACGTCACCTATAATCCTTTGTAAGGTTCGTGTTGTCCTATAAATTGTCGATATACATACTAAGTCCCTAGTTACAGCCTAAGCTTTAAGTTTCAATCTGAGGATTTCAGTGTTCAGATAGTGATTGTAGCCTCGTATAATAAACCAAATAGAAATAACCCAAGTGTTGATGCACCCAAAGAAGCCAGAAATACTTCAAAAATACCTTGAAAAAGGCTATAAAGCTAAATAATTCTTCTAGAATAGTAAAAAAGTTTGGAAAGTGGACCTAGGCCCCTAAGCCATCTGTTAACTTCGTCTTGTAATTATATTGTTAAATTGTTATATGTAAGGGGAAAAAACAATATTAGTAAGCGTCCAAATATGGACCCTCGGTAAAGGGGTTTCAGACCTCATAGACACATCATAATTTTCGTTACACTAAAAAATTGCCCTCGTATAAAAGCAAATAGTTGAAATGTTAAACATTTCGTGTACTTTATCCAGTAAGCCTTAGCTAGAAATACAATAAATGCGTTACAGACATAAAAATTAAGCAAGCTTTGATATTCTAGTGGCACATAATAAGTATAAAATATCCTTTAAAATACTCTGACAAATAGTTGTGGGTTGTCTGAGATCAAAATTTTCAAGTCCTCTCTCCTGCATAAATAGGCTCTAGAATTCACTAAGCCTCAAAATAATATTGGGTACATAAAATAAAAAGCAGATGGAGAGTGGTGCTGATCGCATCATCTCCAAAATAGCAAAAACAAAAGTATATAGAGCTCTATCTGGTATATTTAGAAAACTTTTACCTAGTATAGCAGTAACAAAATACTCAGCAAACTCTAAAATAAACAAACTTTCCTACGTGGCAGGCGTAACCTGCC
The DNA here is from genome assembly GCF_977018435.1 of Lepisma saccharinum. Lineage (NCBI taxonomy): Eukaryota > Metazoa > Arthropoda > Insecta > Zygentoma > Lepismatidae > Lepisma > Lepisma saccharinum. Next base: position 140,955,845 of record NC_139230.1, read on the forward strand.
CTAAATAAATACATATAGAAATACAGAACCAAAAATAGCATAGTGGAAATCAGTAAACCCTAATAATAATAATAATAATAATATATTCTGTGGCTTACATTTTAGCTAAAAGTACTTTTTTTAGTGTTTTTGAAAAAAATTAAATAAATACTAAACTCTAAGTTAAAAATTTGTAAATGTATATATGATACAAAACAAAATAAATAAAAATTAATACATACCCTGCAAAAAATCAATAAAAAAGTTGAAAACCTCTCTTTGTGCATCCAAAATATAATAACAAATCCTTACTGACTGGATTAAATTGTGTTATTTGAGTAATAATAAGCCTAAACTTGTAAAATAAAAGGGTAGAACTTGTCAAAACATACTTTTGCATCCAAAATATAATTCAAAACACATCTAAATTGTGTTATTTGAGTAAACTAGAGAATAATCCTGTAAACTTGGAAAACATCTCTCTCTCTCTCTCTCTCTCTCTCTCTCTCTCTCTCTCTCTCTCTCGCTCTGTGTGTGTGTGTCTTTGAGAGTCCAAAATGTAATAAAAATGGTGCCTGAATAATATAAATAGTGTCATTTGAGAAAATATTAGGCTAAACTTGTAAAATAAACAAATAAAAGTTGAGAACACACACTTTGTGTGCCGAAAATGTAACTAAAAGTCTTTCCTGAATAGTGTAAATAGTGTTATTTAGGTTAAAAATAGGTATAAACTTGTAAAATAATAAGTTAAAAAGTTGTAAAAATATCTTTCTGAGTCCAAAATTTAATAAAAAAATTATGCCTGAATAGTATAAATAATGTTATTTGAGTAATAATAAGCCTAATAAACAGATAGAAGTTGAGAACACACACTTAGTGTGTCGAAAATGTAACTAAAATTCTTTCCTGAACAGATTGAATTGTGTTATTTGAATAATAATAAGCAGCCTAAACTAGTGAAATAAACAGATAGAAGTTGAGAACACACACTTTGTGTGTCGAAAATATAACTAAAAGTCTTTCCTTAATAGTATAAATAGTGTTATTTAGGTTAAAAATAGGTACAAAATTGTAAATAATAAGTTAAAAAGTTGTAAAAAATGTCTTTGTGAGTCCAAAATTTAATAAAAAATGTTGCCTGAATAGTACAAATAGTGTTATTTTGGTAAAAAAATTAACATAAAATTGTAAAATAATAAGTTAAAAATTGAAAAAATGTTTTTTGTGAGTGCAAAATTTAATAAAAAATGTTGCTTGAATAGTACAAATAGTGTTATTTTGGTAAAAAATTAACTTAAAGTTGTAAAATAATAAGTTAAAAGTTGAAAAAATGTCTTTGCGAGTCCAAAATTTAATAAAAATGTTGCCTGAATAGTACAAATAGTGTTATTTTGGTAAAAAATTAACATAAAATTGTAAAATAATAAGTTAAAAATTGAAAAAATGTTTTTTGTGAGTGCAAAATTTAATAAAAAATGTTGCTTGAATAGTACAAATAGTGTTATTTTGATAAAAAATTAACTTAAAGTTGTAAAATAATAAGTTAAAAGTTGAAAAAATGTCTTTGCGAGTCCAAAATTTAATAAAAATGTTGCCTGAATAGTACAAATAGTGTTATTTTGGTAAAAAATTAACATAAAATTGTAAAATAATAAGTTAAAAATTGAAAAAATGTTTTTTGTGAGTGCAAAATTTAATAAAAAATGTTGCTTGAATAGTACAAATAGTGTTATTTTGGTAAAAAATTAACTTAAAGTTGTAAAATAATAAGTTAAATTTGAAAAAATGTCTTTTTGTGAGTGCAAAATTTAATAAAAAATGTTGCTTGAATAGTACAAATAGTGTTATTTTGGTAAAAATTAACTTAAAGTTGTAAAATAATAAGTTAAATTTGAAAAAATGTATTTTTGTGAGTGCAAAATTTAATAAAAAATGTTGCTTGAATAGTACAAATAGTGTTATTTTGGTAAAAATAAGGATAAGCTGTGAAAATGTTTGACATAAAGTCAAAGTTTGGTAAAAAATAAACTCAAAATTAAGTTAAATAGCACACAGTAACATACATTTACTACCTAAATCAATAATCAAAGGGTCCTAGGTTCGTTACCCCGTGATAAAAGCAAATGGTGAAAACTGTAGGCCCCGTCCCTAATAGCTCTCCCTTCTTCATAGTACAGATAAAAAAAACCTGCGCTAAAGCGTCCTGTGCCTTGGAGGCAAACCTGAGCGGAATATTAATTGGCGGGGGAAACCGCATAGCTTCAGAGATTTGACCCTTGCTGCGCATTCTCAGACATCCTTTGTTGTCTGGTTGAATACCTCCCCTGCCCTACAGTATTGCATAGCTTTCCCCTGTTCTTGCGTACTGGTTAACCTTGAAAAAACCTGTTCTGAAAATCTACCGCCGCGTTCTCTGATTGGTGAATCAGCTTCTTCCTTTGTTCTGACGTTCTTACGTCATTTGACCTTGACCGCTCTTCCCCCAAATTCCTTTCTCCTCTACCTGCGCGGAGTTCAGATTCTGAGACAGTATTCTGTCTAGCGTCTGAGACCACCGTCTTTTATAACATAATAACATACATTATTACATAGTACTAATTAATAATATTACATATCGCGGGTTCGAGCACCGGGACCGTCTTCTTTCGTAATTGAACCTGTACCTACAGCCATTACCACCGTTCATAGCGGTTCATAAACCATAAAAACTTATTTTCAATACTATAAACATTAATTATTATAGTTTCATACATTACATACTTTGCAGTAATGAATATAAAAACATATGCATAGCGTTTAGTACCTCTAATTACCTTTTATATACATATTTTTCATAAAATAAATAATTATATATTCATAAAAAGTTATAAACATGCAAATACATAAATGTAAAGTATTCTAATGATATGCAAATTTATTCATATTATGCAAATTAGTTCTTAATTATATGCAAATTAATTAACACCCGTGCACTAATTGTCCTTGGCTGGGATACCATCTACTAGCCTAGAATGGCCTAGTGACCAATTCCCCCTGGAAACGAGACCGTAACGAGCAATATATTTCCAAGAGAGGTTGTTCATAATGATGATGTCTTGGATCTGTTTTTCACGGTGTAGTATGGCTACACCCTGTATGAGTGAAATATAAAAGCTTCCACGTCTTTCATCTAATATGAAAAACAGAATTGATTACATGTTACTAATACTTTGCCATCTTTGACAGTCTTGTTCCTGTGATATTATTATGTACGATTACAATTAAACTATAGGGGAATATCAAAGTTATTTTTTTTTATTTCTTGCAAGAAATACAACACATTGGTAGTATCAATAATATTGGATTATAAAATTAGCATACATGAATAAAATAGTGGATCAGCGAATGATCGATATACAAACGAACCTACGTTTCTGGAAAGTGCAGGAAGTACGTAGGAACTTGTAGCTCCTCCTCTGGTTCAGGATCACAGAGAGCAATCGTCTGATTTTTGCAGCAAAGTCGGTGTTTTTTGACCTGCTAAGGTATTGCCAACCCAATCTACAATATTTGTTAAACAGCATGCTCTGCAAAACTAATAACACGTACATTATCATTACTTTATCAGATCGTTCAAAAGTTATTAAAACTTTCTTGCATATAATAAAGAATTTACAAATATACCTAGCAGGCACGTATCTAGAAATAGTGCATTTTTTCATTTGAACTGCAAAAAGACACGAGAAAGTTCGAATTTTCCAAAATTTGAATTATCAATAACATGTATAAGATTATTTCAAGGGGAATAAACATCTGTTCGAATTAGCGAATAGTTCGAATTATCAAAGTTCGAATTAAAAAGTGTACGGAAGGGGCCTCAGAAATAATAAAAAAATATAAATGTTTAAATTAAAATAATGATATCATAATTTAAATTAAATTTTAAAATAATATTAATTAATTAAAATACGTATCTCAATTAACTTTTTCCTAAAACGAAAAATGCAATAAAAGTATTTAAAACCTTCTAGTGTAACATTGATATTATTAACTTATCCACACATTACTAATATTCCCCTACAATCGCCAGATTTTTCATGGAAGGCACCTAGAATTTTTCAAAGGCTTAATTTGAAGAATTTCTCCTTTAAATTTGTATTTTAACTCCCCTTAATATATACAAACCTTGACAACCCCTGGTTACTCTCATCATTGGATGGGTTGTTATAGCTAGTGCTTCTTCCAGTACCGGCAGCTTTTTACATAAGTGAGAATAAAACTAATAATTGTAATTTCGAAATATAAATATGTACGATTCCACGGTCATAAATAGATATGCTTCAGTATTTTCAGTAGCTCTCATCTTTAAATCATCGTTTCGAGTCAGTATATCTACTTATGAAGAATACCGGAATATTTCTTCACATAGGAAAACACTTATTACACCTAACCATAAAAAAAACGTAGTGATTCAGTCAAATTGACTTTCGATCTCTACACCAAAAGACCCAGCTTAGATTTCCGTCCTGGGCAAGTATGTTCATTTGAATGTCCCGTTTTCAATTTCATCAAGTCATCACTCACCCTCGTCGTTGCTATTAGCCAAAAGCGAAAGAAAACCAAGCGGTGACTGGTGGCTCGAATTAGGTGAAGAACTAGTAGAAAAAATAAGGTAATAGAGAAAATTAGATCAATAGATATGCATACTTATTGGAAAATTGGGTTTCTAATAAAACACACATTAATTCTTCACCTAATTAAGAACCATCAGCGACCACTGAGAAAACAGACATATAAGTATAAACAAAAAGACGGCAACATATATACAGTATGAAGTGATCAAATTTTTTGTGTGAATCTTCAAGATAGCCAGATGTGCGACATGGTCTATACCACGATTATGCATGGTAACTGTTTGAAACTTCATATCTCCTCAGTCGAACGTTTGTTTTACACTAACAGAAGAAAATTCGCTTGCTACGCTTGATGTCCCATTGGACTATAGTTACAGAGTTTCTTCAGAAAGTACTAAAGTCGTTAAGTTAACTGAAAAGACTAATTTATCATTCAAACATAAATATTTCTAGCTCATATATAAATTACTTAGCCCTAAGAAAGGGTTAAAATCACTATTTCAATCTTAGAGTAGTTACTTCAAAACCTTCCACTAAAGAATGCTTACCTCCTTCAAAACATACTCTAGTGCAATTACTAAGTGGACTTAAAACAACATATCAAAACAAAAAAGCAGCATTCATGTCTCTGACAATGTACACCATACAGAGGGAACATTAAGCGAGGCTGGCACTTCCTATCGTGTAATATAAATATTGCCAAAAAAATGTCGTCTACTTGCCAGAAAGGTTTAGTACTACAGAAATCCGGAGAGAGCAAGAAAGTATTGCAATATCAGTTTCGTCTATGCAAGATCACATACTTTGAAACAATTGTGGGCAAGTGTTCTATACACAACGCTGTATCTATTTCTGAAACTTTAGTGTAGTTACATTTCTAGCTTAGGTTATTAAAAACTTGTTAGGAAGTATGACTACGTAATTCATGTAAACTTCGTGAGATGATGATGGGGTTTTTCTACACCTTTCGCATCTTCCTTTATGTGTTTAGCAGCTGCATGAATAGGGTTAACCCCTATCTTAGCCAAAAATGTTCTCTTCTAATCAGTGCTCAAAGTTAGGGGGGTTGCGTGGGAATGGTATTCCCAAAGCTAGCGAAAGGTTCGCAAATCATCTCCCCAGTTACCTCATTCTATAGAAACATCCTCTCAGCTAACTCCAAGTCTCGGCCAAACACCCCCTCAGCTAAAATTTTTTCATTTCAAGAGCTGGTTCTAATATAATAAACGTCCTCAGATAGTTTACAAGTAGCAAATCCTAAGTCAGATTACCTATCGTGCAGTAAATGCTGGAATACTTTAGGAGGAACCAAGATCTTGGTACAAGCTATAACGGAAACTTTTCTCGGCATTTGATCATCATCATCCTCAATTGTTTTGAAAGAAAGTAACTTTGAGGTTCAACCCTCGAATTTCTCGGATAAAATACGAGGCGTATTTTTAAAGTAAGTACCGTTTTGAAATTCCGCCGCTGCAGCGCTGCGGTCGGTGTCCCGTGCATGCGCACTGTGTACCTACATCTGTTGGCAAGCCACAGACGCCATTGCGGCAACAATCGTTCGTGTATACATTTGCTTTTGCGTATTTAAAATGCCACCGCCGATTGAGAATCCCGCCGACTGTGAAATACGCGCTGTTATTCGTTTTCTTAGTGCTAAAGGCGTGAAAGCAGTTGAAATGCACCGTCAGATTTGTGAAGTGTACGGACAAAACATTATGAGCGATGGAATGGTACGCAAATGGGTAAGAGCTTTCAAAGATGGCCGAAAGAATGTTCATGACGAGGAACGGAGTGGGCGACCCTCAGTGATCACTGTCGATTTGGTGCAGAAAGTCGACGATAAAGTGAAAGAGAACAGACGCTTCACGATTTCTTCGTTATCAGAGGAGTTCCCTGAAGTTTTAAGAAGTGTTATCTACGAAATTGTTACCGAACGCTTAATTAAACTATCGAAGATTGTGCTCACGATGGGTACCAAAAATGTTAACTGAGGCGCACAAAAGCTAATGTTTAGGTAGCGCCTTGACTTTTATTGTCAAGATCTCATCGCATCATTTGGCTGGGAACAATTTGATCATCCTCTATACAGCCCCGATCTAGCGCCCAGTGACTACCACGTGTTTCTGCAACTGAAGAAGCATCTCGGAGGTCAGCGTCACGATGCCGACGATACCCTCAAAACGGCCGTGTTGCAGTGGCTGTCAACTCAGGCGGCAAACTCCTATGACGACGGAATACAAAAGCTTGTTGTTCGATATGATAAGTGTCTTAATATTGGTGGCAATTATGTGGAACAGTAGATAAAAGTGTGGTCTTTTATTTAACAATAAAATTGTTACAAAAAGTTTACTTGTTTTTTGTACATATCAAAACGGTACTTACTTAAAAAATACGCCTCGTATATACCATAGGTTTTACATGCCGATTTTCTTGCTTAACTACTTTCACCATTATTTCTTCTGCAGCTAAGATCTCCCTTAATTTTATTGCGATGATTTTTCCACTCTCCTCTCAATTGAAGTCATACGAAATATCGTATCAATTCCCAGCTCAGGAACCTGAGTACGTGTTTCCCTTGATCTACACATTCTCTTGTATTTCCTTTCTTTGTCACACGAAACACAACTCTTGATGTATACGATGTGTTCATCTGCGAGTGTCCATTCAAGCGTTTCTTGGCATGCCTTGATGAGCAAGTACGACTTTCAAAAAACAAATAGGAGGATGAAGCATCTGCTTCTAGTCTTCTTAAGGACTTGATATTCGTAAAATTGGCTCGACACATGCTATGAAATATTTCAGCCGATAAATCATGCATCTTTGACTGTCTGTTTTTTGGTGAATGCATTTCCCCCACATATAATATAACTTCTCTGGTCAGTCTTCTGTTTTTACAGATTTTTTTATTTCTTGAAAGCAGACATTTCGGCTGTAATGACTAATAACGAATATACACGTATGTTATCATGTTCTTCCTAACACTCCAAAATGTTAATCTCATTTCCACGCACTTCACCTCAGCAACTGCAGTCTTGGAGACCAACGAGACTCTGGCGTCTGAATCTACGGCCAGCACAATCCTTTGTAGAGTCGTTTGTTTTGAGATTTTCTTTGTAAGTACACTTTACGCACAGATATGGAAATCCGGAGTTTAAAGTGGTATCCTAATCACTTTGTGCCTCCACAAGGTATCGAACCCGGGTCCCCTTGATCACAAGGCGACAACGTTACACTAAGCCATCGGAAAGACTACGTTTGTATGGTCTCCTGTGTATTGCTCATAGGAATATACGTATGTGCTGAGTGCTCCAGTACCGCCTCGGTTTCTAGCCTGGGTAAGGAGATTTTAAAGACAAGCATGGTTATTTTTTATACATTGTAAGGGGCTTGGCCTCATATTATATGACAGGTGAAAATAGCCTAAGTGTTGACGAATACAAAATTTTAATTTCAATCAATAAATAACATTCTTTCATGAACATCGGTAAGAATTAAACAAAATTAATTCCTAGTTAATATTACAACAACAAAAACACACTACACAATTCATTTGTTTTATATGAATTGTAAGGTGAAAATCGACAAGTGTAATATGTGAAATTAAAGATAAGCGTTTACGCTACAATGTTTGTTTGGAACATTTTCTTCTCAGATGCCTAGATGATTAATAAATTAATGATAAACATAAGATTAATAGTAAAAAATACGAATTGTGTTTACGAATCCGTGATTAATTACTTACCGGTTGCTCCTATAGAAAAGGTAAAGTTAACATTAAATATAGAACATATATTAAGCTTTCATTTATAACAAGCTCGTTGAGATCGGGTCTTTGGTTTCAGGGATATAGTCATTGTTTCAAATGTCAACATCCGCCATCTTGGATTGACCGCCATTTCTATTAGCTACCACTTTGAGATGGCAATCATGGTTTTTTCACATTCATTCATAACCATGTAACTGTGGTATAAATAAAAATGAGTACCCTAAAATTATACCGAATTCTTGATTTTGGCCACTTGGCCCAACACGAAATTTGTCCTTTAGATAAAGATGTGTGATTCTAATGTATTTGTGCATGACAAAAACGAATCTGCAATTTGTTTCCGTGTATCACGTGTCATTTAGCCAAAAAACACAATTTGAAAGTTACGTAAGGAACGTATGGTACAATAGCGAAAAGCGTGTTTCTACTGTGTTAAATAAAATGAATGCTCGAAATTATACATTGGTATGACAGGATAAGATGTATGCAAGAAGGTTACATGAAATACTGATGGTTCCTCTGTGAGTGGGACATTCGGGGCATAATCATTATGTTCGTAAACACTGGCCTGGCTGCCATACAGGCATCAATAACATGTTACGAGATCCAATTGACAAGCCCCAAAATGTGGGATGAGCCAGCGAGGAAGAAGCTTTATGCGATTAAGCCCAAGATAGGTGCATGGAGTTCCTGCCTTTCTCTAGTCAAGAATAAGATTTTATTCGACAGTGTATTTGACACAGCCGTCTAACCCATGGTCACTCGCTGCAAGGGTTGGACCCTCCATGTGCTGTATTTGTGATGTCGTTTTAAGAATGCTACATATTGTTGTTCAATTGCCGATTTTGCTTTCCTCCGGCAAACTTCTAATCTCGCCAGCTGTTTCTCATCCCTGTTGGGAGATGATGTCTGTGTTTTATCAAGTGATTTTAGCTTTAGCTGGTCTGTGAGGAAGCCTTTAATTAATTCGACTTTTTAATGTCTTGTTTTGGTTTTGTCTACAACCTTGCGCTTTCTGCAACCCTTGTTTTAACATTTTATGTAAGAATCTTAGTTAGATAAGGGGATATTTCCCTGCATGTATTGAAGGATACAAAATGGCCACACGTGCCGACGCAACCAAACATTGTAATACAATCAATCAATCAGAATGTCTTTCTGTCCCATTACACATCAAGCTTGGTTTCATGAAAATCTTCCTCAAAGCAGTAGGCCGAGAAGACAAAGGTCTGGACGATATGGACCGTAGTGCGCGCGGAGCCGTCATTTTGTTTATTTGTGTGCCAGATGGATGGAATCTTCTTAATTTTGCCACCAGAGGGCAATAGCATCGGTTACGCAATGACGTAACAAGGAAACCTTGGTGCGAAGTCGCAGCACTTCAGGCAGCGCATTTTGGATTCTGGCCCAGGTAGAGGAAGTAGTATTTCCTCTAGACAGACACCTTAAGAAGGGGTCCGAGAAACCACGACATGGGAGGAGAAGGATAAGTACTTTTAAGTTTCGAATTGGCACTAACACACCCAAAATATATTTGTTCATCTTTCTCGTCCGTTAAACTACGTGGAGAATTGACTTGACTGTAAAGGAATAGATTTAGTTCATCATTATTAATTATTTATTTAAATTAATATCCATCCAACTGGCACAAGTGATACGACATTGAAATGTTTAGTTCAGCGAGTTTAACACCGACGATCTTTCTTTATGTAGACTAATGGTGCTTGCACATTATGTGAAAAGGAATAAACTCGCATATTTTGGAAAAGGTGTTGTATCTGTACTTTCTATTAACATAGCTGCCCCATAGCAAAATAAGTAGACATATAAGGCGGAAATTTCCACTGCGCGCTTTCTAAAGGTTTGTATGCATTAAACAATCCAGTTTAACGTGCATACAGATGCAGAGCGTGGTTCTCTGTCGAATTGCATGGGGCAGTTAAAACTTCTGTAAAATGGCGCACTACCAGTTAAATCCATTTGTAACTGTAGATGAGACGGGGGTACTAGATACTCCACAAGGAATTCACTTCGCCGGAATGTCTTCAACTCGAAGATCTGCGTTACATAATGAACTAAATCCTTTATCTGCAATGGAGTTCACGTGTGTAAACCGTGGTAACTCGAGTGGGGGAGATTTGATTAACTTTCAACCCATTTCTCGTCAAGAAAATGTCACGTCTGTTGTGAATACAGGGACCATATTCAAGGGACCAGAACTATCTAAAATATCAACTCAGGCAGTATCTAGCTCGATGCATAATCTCTTACAGAAAATTTCTCGCTTGATTAATTGTGATGCTATATCTATTTGGTTTCTTGCTAGAAATTCAGAAAATTCTAGAACTTAAAATTTTCCCTACACACGATGTTCTTGTGTCATTACTAGACAAAGTACACGAACGTTTAGTGCCTAAGTGGTTGCAACATATTCGAGAAGGTGTGCAATGGCAACATTTAGTAACTGATATATTAGACGTTTTTGTGACCTCATTGGGCAGGGACGAGATTATCCAGACATATGTGCTATGCAAGCAGTCGGTGAAGGAATCCCCACTCCAATTTTTCTTAGATAGAAAGCGGTGTGCATTGTTACTACAAGTGAATTGGACAGAATCTCAGTTCATTGCGCTTGTGATTGACAGGCTACTCCCAAATGTATCAGAAAGATTATTGTTTCTAGATATTCCAAAAACTTACGCTCAATTCGAGATAATACTCGAAAAACTACAAAAGCACCTCACGATAAAAAGTGACTTTTACCGAAGTTCACAACAAAAGGAAAAATGCGAAGAAAGGAATGTAACTTATTTTAAGGAAAATATCCCCAAATTCTGTCATAAGTGTGGTAAAAGACATACAGCCTCACAAAAGTGTAATTACGGTTCGCGTAATGCTAACTTGCTACAAAATTTGCGTGTTCAAGAAACACCAGAAAAAAAGTGAAAAAGCCACTGCAGTTTTTGTAGATAGTACATTAAACAAAGTGATAAATGTTAAAGCATGTCTTGATACTGGAAGCACAGAAAACTTAATTAGTAATAAAACATTTAATTTGTTACGTTCAAAGTGTCCAGTTAATGTTCAAGATTGTTATTTAAAAATAACACAAGGAGAACAGAACGTCATCCTTAAAAAGACAGTGCAATTCACTGTACAGCTTAAAACATTGACTTGGCCTATATGGGCATATTTATATGAAAACCTTCCAGTGGACATAGTGCTTGGTGTAAACTTTATGAAAAACAATAAGCTTCTTCTAGACTTTCAACAAAAGTGCGTTACGGTTCCGTACGCGAATGTGAAAATACCGATAAAATGGCATTTGAACAGTTTGTTTACAGACTTTAATTCGTTACAGACAAGTTATCCACAGCAATATTCCATTCAGCAGGAAGTCCCGTATACTACGCCTCCAAGGTCAACTCCATCGGGGCAACGATACGGAACAGGTGGTGGAAGAAGAAGAAGACAGCCAAACATGCACCGGGCAAACTTTCGCTTTCATCGAGCTACAACACCTGGGCAGACAAATTTCAACTTCGAGACTGAGTCAGGAGTACGATGTGACGTAGGCAGCACCAAACTCCAAACAAATCAGGATGAGGACTACTGGAAAGAACAACTTGGAATATATCCTGGAGATTCCAATTGTGAAATGGAAGAAGGAAGACCGTAGCCATAAAGCCTTACTCCAAAATCGACAGACATGGAAAAGTCGACACCTACCATCTATTATACCATCTGTCTGCGATCAACAATAAGGGCTGGCAAGAAACGATTTACACTTCCAATGTTATCCTTCCATTATTAAGTTTTCATTTGTGTTTGTATATTTTTTTTGTTTGAGGGTCTCGCCCGCACTGAGTCCATGTTTTTCTGATTTCACATGGGAGGAGGGGGAAGTGTATGGACCGTAGTGCGCGCGGAGCCGTCATTTTGTTTATTTGTGTGCCAGATGGATGGAATCTTCTTAATTTTGCCACCAGAGGGCAATAGCATCGGTTACGCAATGACGTAACAAGGAAACCTTGGTGCGAAGTCGCAGCCCTTCAGGCAGCGCATTTTGGATTCTGGCCCAGGGAGAGGAAGTAGTCTTTCTTCTAGGCAGACACCTTAAGAAGGGGTCCGAGAAACCACGACATGGGAGGAGAAGGATAAGTACTTTTAAGTTTCGAATTGGCACTAACACACCCAAAATATATTTGTTCATCTTTCTCGTCCGTTAAACTACGTGGAGAATTGACTTGACTGTAAAGGAATAGATTTAGTTCATCATTATTAATTATTTATTTAAATTAATATCCATCCAACTGGCACAAGTGATACGACATGAAAATGTTTAGTTCAGCGAGTTTAACACCGACGATCTTTCTTTATGTAGACTAATGGTGCTTGCACATTATGTGAAAAGGAATAAACTCGCATATTTTGGAAAAGGTGTTGTATCTGTACTTTATATTAACATATCTGCCCCATAGCAAAATAAGTAGACCTATAAGGCGGAAATTTCCACTGCGCGCTTTCTAAAGGTTTGTATGCATTAAACAATCCAGTTTAACGTGCATAACGAAATTCAAAGGTTATGGAAGGTCTGTTTATTAACACACAAATTAGAATCGTTCTTCATGATGGTGCGTTTGATTCTACACTTTCTGACCCAGCAAAGCGGCATGGCACTAATTCAAGTTGGTGTGCTCTAATTTCCTGGATAATTTGAAAGCACAAAATTATGAAGCCATTGTTCGTGACATGGTGACATGGTGAACTGATTTCATGTCATGGGGTGCCACATGTTACTCAAATTACACTTTCTGGACTCGCGTGTGTCCTTTTCCCGCAAAACCTGGGAGGAGTCAGTGATAACATGGGAAAAGGTTCCACCAGGACATTGCTGTGTTTGAAAAGCGCCTCAGAAGACGCTGGAACGGCAGTATGCTTGCTTACTATTGTTGGTCTATCATCAGGGAGACCCCTAGAGATATGTACAAGCGTAAATGTTCCACAACGTCATGTTCTTAGGCATTGTTACTGTGTTTTCTTACTGTACAGTGTATTGTAATATGCCTTTCACACATACTTGTAGCAATGAATAAGGTGGCTGTCCAATGAAAATGATGCGTGATAGAAGCATACGGTTTTCACACTTGAATTCTGTATGCTTTGTTAAGTCCAAATCACATGATTTCATCTAAAGGACAGAAAATGTCTTCAAAATTGATGTGCAGTGTTATCGAAGTGAAGCATCGAGGTTAAGAATACAATTTATTTCAATTCTGTGGTGAAGATGAAGTCGCTCGAAGTGTAAATATGTGGTTGTGATTTGCTTTGAATGATTGATTAGGTTTATTTTACTTTACTTTTTTGTCACTTTTGGCTAATCGCGAACATGAGGATTAGTGATGATATGATGAAATTGATGAAGGGATCTTAAAAAGAACATCCATGCCCAGACCAGAGGTGGTCATTTTCGTTCAACCTCCCTCACCCTCACCCTCACGGCTCGGCTTCGCCCTCACCCTCACACGCCCTCACCCTCACGATTTGCCTATCGCCCTCACCCTCACACGCCCTCACCCTCACGGCTCGGCTTCGCCCTCACCCTCACACGCCCTCACCCTCACGACTCACCAGTCGCCCTCACCCTCACGGCTCGGCTTCGCCCTCACCCTCACGGCTCGGCTTCGCCCTCACCCTCACACGCCCTCACCCTCACGATTTGCCTTTCGCTCTCACCCTCACAGGCCCTCACCCTCACGACTCACCAGTCGCCCTCACCCTCACACGCCCTTACCCTCACAGCTCGGCTTCGCCCTCACCCTCACACGCTCTCACCCTCACGATTTGCCTTTCGCCCTCATCCTCACACGCCCTCACCCTCACGACTCGCCTTTCGCCCTCACCCTCACACGCCCTCACCCTCACGACTTGCCTCTCGTCCTCACCCTCACACGCCCTCATCCTCACGATTTGCCTTTCGCCCTCGCCCTCACACGCCCTCACCCTCACAACTCTCCTTTCGCCCTCACCCTCACACGCCCTCACCCTCACGGATCGATCTCGCCCTCACCCTCACACACCCTCACCCTCACAAGTCTTCGGAGGGTGAGGGTGAGGTCTGCCCTCATGAGGGTTGCCCTCCGTAGAGAGTTACCAATGTTTGAAGAAATGACTGGTTCCTTTACCACGTGCATTTCATACATTGAAATGACACGAAATTGTTAACTCATTCATGTGAAGAAAGTTAATAATAATGATAATAATAATAAATTTTCTTTATTAAGCAATAAGGTTTAACAATGAGTATCATTTTGGACTAAGATTATTTGAGTTATATATTGCATAATTAATTTACATCAAGTATAATTATTATTTTTAATATATTTATTATTTTAACTATACGCTGTCACAAAAATCGTGTCATATACAGTATTGTGGGTGGGCCACTGACAGTAGCGTTCACTTTATAAACACCTTATCAATGGAAGATGCAACTGCTCCGTCTTTATTTCTTGTTGTTTATCACACTATAACAATGATAATATACAAGCATCTGAGTTGTATCAATTCATTCTCTGCCCAGAGATGTTGGACTCGATCTCACAACGTCACAATTACCGGAATTCCATAGATGAGAAAGACTTGCCCCGCAGGCGTTCAAAGCCCCTACCCCCACCCTCTTGTCTGCAAGGACAGTTTGGATTTGGAAAACTACATTCCATTCACTGATCTTCTTGGAAACCGTGATGGAAATCTGCACCGCGAACAGGAGTATTTAGAGTAGCTTGAAGTCAGCTTGGAAATGGAAATATGTTCACTAAATAGAAGGTAGAAGCTTTAAAAGGGGGAAATATATTGACGAGGCATAAATTGCGTGGTTATGAAGACAGAACAATCAAAGTACAATAGTACTGTGCTACAATTTTGAATATGTCAGTCAATTTCAAAAATTATTTTTCATTGATTCGTGAATCGCTGATTGTATCGTGTCGTGGTTAAATAAACTTTCCTTTGTCAAACAGACTAGTGCCCACGCTGTCGTTTTGACAGTGGCGCAACTACAGGGGAGCAGGGAGGCATTGCCCCCCAAACCTTCGACGGAAGTCAATTCTAAGGGGGCAAACGTTGACGGCCCAGGGCATTTCCAGGGGGCACATAGGAGCAATTGCCCCCCCCCCCATTGATTTCAAATATTGTGCAAATAAAAATACATTTCGTAAAATTTTCTTGCACGATTCGCTCGCACTGTCTGGTTTTCTCAATCTCGTCAAGTTCAGAGCCGTAGTTAGGGGGCGGCGGGAGTCGGCCATGGACGCTGAGCGATCTAAATTTTTAAAAAAAAACTATAAAAGAGAGAATGCCATTGCGCCCCGTGAAATTATTTGCGTCATATTAAATCAATATTCTTTTCAGTTTGGAAAAATTGGATCTAAAAATTTTCATATACGCTTTTCTCGCAATACAATTGTTTTCTGTAATGTAATATATTTAGGCAATATACATCTGTTGTACATATATGTATTGAATAAATTTTGAATTTGTACACAATTTAGTGGCAGCATGTTGCATATGTATTTTCTTATTTTATGTCGCTCCATGTTGCATATGTGTTCAACATATGATGTACATGAAAGTTATACATGTCATGTGTACGAAAAGAATTATAATCAGAATGCATTTATCGTGCATTTTCTGCCATTCAAAAATACAGTTTGTGTGATTGTTTTCCATTATTAGCTAATGTGAAATTGAACGTGTTGAAAAGATATTTCAAATAGTTTGACCAAGCAAATACTTTAGCACCGACTTCTACCACCTTTTTGCGTAATTTAAGAGGATGATAACGTTTTAGATGCTGCTGCTACTACTACTACTACTACTACTACTAATAATAATAATAATAATAATAATAATAATAATAATAATGTCATTTTTTACTACTACTACAACTATTGGTACTTTTACCCTGGTACTTGCCCCCCCACCGACAAAATTCGTTGTTGCACCTCTGCGTTTTGGAATCCAAGGATTCCACTTTTAGTTAGTGGACAATTTAGTACTTCTCCCATTGTAATTGTAGGTGCAGTAGATATTAGCTTATTTGAGCATAAAGTTTACGTCTAACAAACTACATCCCTTGATAACGAATATAAAATATTACTACCTTGTTGATGGGCAATGTACATTGCTTCTTTTTCTTCTTATTTTGAACCGCCCCCTGATGCGGAGTGGTTAGCACATCGCGTTACGACGCAAGGGGTCCCGGGTTCGACTGTCGGCTTGTGCATGGATGTTTGTGAGTCACCATTCATTAATTTCATCATATCATCTCATCACGCATCCCATCTTCACAATTAGCCAAAATTGGCACAAAAGCGGAGTACAATAAAGCAAATCAATCAATCAATCAATTCGTATTTTGGTTTCTTCACGTTCCAATTATACTTCTCTAGAATAGCAACGATAAAGATACATGAATAAGGAATAGGCGAGGGAACACAAAGAAAAACCCATATCTGGGCACATGAAACTTTTCATTTCATTTTCTCTCCCCAAAAAACTATTTCACTTCATTTTTTTTTCGGAAGAAATCCGTCATAATACACGGTCAGTGTTTCGATTAATAAATAATCACATGATAATCACATGCGTTTAACAGAGTGGGTTATAGCAAAGATACTACGAATATCATATGCTACTGCTGCCTACACCCCATGTAATTCGTCTCGATTTTAAGAGAACACAACGTTGCAATTACCAAACATTTAGTTTAGTTTATTTTCCGTCAAGAAAATTTGTTGATTGAACCTCTACCAGGTAAATGGAAATCTGATCGTAATGATATGAATGCTGTTCTTTTAACGAATGTGGTTACAGTAACGTCATTGTCAATAGGGGAAACAGTCGAGTACTCGCTTGCTCCTACCTGTTTGCATATGAGGCATCGATACTGAATGGGAATTATTAAATTATTTCTTTCCCATTCTCAATTCCTTTGCCTCTGTCTACATATCTATACATAATGTGAACACTGAGAAATATTTGACGGCATATATTTCACAAGACCTGGGTAATATGAGGGGATAGCAACAACAACTAAATTAAAAAAGAGGAACATAGATAAGAAGAGGAATAAAAAGGACTGATGTGGGGTGAGAAGGCAATATGTTAAGAGAAACAAGTATGTTGTAAAAGAATGCATGCAAATACACACACACACACACACACACACACACACACACACACACACATATATATATATATATATATATATATATATATATATAAGAAATGTAACTGATACTATAATTGAGGAAATATTTAATTAATTAATTGTCAAGTGCCAAAAAAACAATAGGAAAGTTAAAGAAATATACGATTGGCATGCAGACACTGCGCTGTTTTGTTTCACAATGTCGAAAACATTGGCAGACTACTTTTAGAGTTCTATCTTTATTCATCACATCAATCAACAACTTCTAATATTTTTTTACGCTTGCCAGATCTTATCCACGACATCTGACAAAAACCGAATTTTTCGTACCCTTGGTTTGCGACATAGTGGATACATATATTCTTTAAAACTAAACTTGGTACTGTAAGACACACCAGGATCCGTTATTTTTTATCCTCTTGTTACTTTGCTTTCCTCCCGTTTGACAGTGAAAGTTTTTATGTTTTATGTATGCGTCAGATATTTGGCCTCGAAACCACTGGAATATTGCTAAGTTCTCATTTTTATTTAAAACCCAATCGATTTATGATAAAATTACATTACTTGATTATTAAGGGATAAATGTTGAGAAATATGCATGTGTGAAGACAATACAATAAAATTGGTAGTTATCATTCCATGGACATAATTGAAGGGAAATTGGAAAGATCAAACTCCAATTTTCAGTTTTTAAACCGAGCCCGGAAAACAGTACATATTAATGTGTACGTGTATAATGTCTAACAATGAGGGTGCAAATTGAAAAGCACTAAAAGCCCTCAAATAGGCAGACAAATGGGCACAAAAGTAAATAAAAAATAAGCACTTCAAAAAACACCCTAAAATCAAAAGACAGATTAATATTTATTTCCCACATGGGAAAAATATGTAATTTTATGTAATGGCCTTGTTTAAAACTATCAGCTGGTTACGTGATTTTCGGCTACTCCGAAAACGTATCCAGGACAGGGTTTGTTTTTCTAATTATCACTTTTAAAAAAAGAGGATGAGCAGTGCTCGAAGTGAGGGGGCATGGTTTCCCTGAGTTGGAAACATTTTCACAGATCATCCCACCCGCTGCCACACTGTCATCATGTCACCACGTTAAAGTTAAACTAGGTCGGTATTGCTGCTACAACCGTTTTTCATCTTCTTCTTCTAAGAGAACTACTCCGCGGCGGAGTAGTTAGCACTGCGCGCTACGATGGCACAGGTCTCGGGTTGGAATCCTGGCCTGGATAGGTGTTCTTTGTGAGTGTCCCTTCTTCAGTTTTAAAGTATCATCACTAGGGTGCGGATTTTTGCTTATTTGCCTTCTTTATTCCTTTGCAGAAAAACATAGGCTTTAATGTTTAAAGTTCGTTTCATGGTGTTTATAGTCCGAAAACGCATTTAGTGCGTATAAATGCCTATTTTGAGGGTTAGTGTCTATTTTGCTTAATCGTGCCTAAACATGCCTATTCTGCCTTTTTTGATAACTTCAGCTTGTTTTATGCGTCTTTGGCTTTCCCTACATTGAAGAAGGTTAGCCATTGGTTACATTGAACTAACTGAAACATGGTATTCGCCAAATTTGAACCCACTACTTCTTTTTTTCCACCTGAAATTCTCTAGTGTCAACCAGTACTCATCTTCTTTGTTGAGCGTGTGATAGGAGATAGGCAGTTACGTGTGGAGATATCGTGTTCATATGTTTAAAAATGCCAAAGCACAAGGCAGCCAGAAGTGTATTAATCAAAAATGGATTGATGCAGAAGGTTGTTTTACGGTTGAAAACTTGATTTTTGTTATTTAGCGCCGCTTTTCTCCACGTTTGGCTAATCGCATCGATGAGGATGAGTGATATGATGAAACTGATGAAGAGACACTCAGAAGCAGTGGCGTGCACAAGGGGGGCTTGATGGGGGTTATAACCCCCTTTCGCAAAGTATTCCTAAAAAAAAAAGAACGTCAAAGGTAGGAAAATATGACAAAATGAGGGCTGACTACCAAGAAAAAATATACATAACCTCTCCCTTTCGAAAATCCTGGGCACGACACTGCTCACAAGGAACACCCATGCACAGGCCGGGATTCCAACCCGGGACCCCTGAGTTGTAGCCTTGTTGTACTAACAACTCCGCCACGGAGGTCGTCCCCACACGGAAAAGTAATTTTCTGTCAAGCTTGTATGAAGCAGACATCTTTAACTGTTAAATTACTTCCAAATAAACAATTTCTTTCACATGGGAAATATCACATGTACCTAGGTACTACATATGTATAGTTTTATGTATTGCACTTGTTCAAAACTCTGAGCTGCTCACGTATAAATTCCCACTCCTCAGAAAAGATTTTTCTACCTCTCGCGTTGTTTGGGAACAAGGATAAATGGTGAACAATGCACACTGTGACGAGCCTTCAGCTTACATTACCTCAGTTCTAAATGTAACAATACTATGTTATGTGACAAACTTCGTTTAGTGGCTTTGTGTTGAATATGGAGAATTACACTAATAGCGTGTCTTGGCGCTAGTTGCGAGGATGCCATCCGCTCGCATGCCGACTCACTTCGAGCACTGACACTAAGTCAAACGATATTATTTATTCTAAAATGTTATGCGCATACACAGATGAACAGCTCATCTACTCGTGCAAAAAGTGCAAGAAAAATACATTCAAATAAATAAATTAACCAGGTTGTGTTATCCTAGCTTCCATGCAAATGATCATTTCATTCAAACTATTGTCAATTCTTTGTGAAATATATGTGCGCAATTAGTACAGTGGGTAACAGAAATTCATTTCTCCGGAGAAATTTTAATCGGAACATCCTTTAAAATATTTTTTGTTAAAATGGTGCAAATCCTTTTTTTCATCACTTCAGAACAATTATTCACGTAACAATCGTTAGCTCAAGTTATTTCTGCGAGAATTACTTTAACTGACGATTCTCTGAAATTTGTGAATTGTTAGCACACTTTTATATGTAAACTGGAATGCTAATACAGTATGCATGTGCATTGGAAGTAAAAAATGCCTATTTTAATGTATTTTTATTTTAGTTGCCTATTTTAGAGTCCTTTTAAGTGCCTATTTGCATCATTTTGGTGCCTATTGCCTGCCTATTTCAGAGGTTTTTAGTGGCTATAAATCCGTACCCTAATCATCACACATCCTCATCTTCGAGACCATCCAAGAAAATTTAAGTAAAATAAACAAAATCAATCAATGGAAATTCGTACATTAGGCTAAAACTTAATGAAGAAGTTTTCAGGTTTAGTTCTGCTCCGTCCAGTGTGTCCGATATTGAGCTACATGTGCAAGTTATACTTCTTGTAAATATATCTGCAAAAATATACCATTATATTAAATTTTAATTTCAAACTGTGAAATGCGAGAAATTTCTCAATTTTCTAGTAAAATCATAATAATTGTATTTGCCACTTTTATTCTCACCATTTTTATCGTTGCCATTTTATCCGCTTGCCATTTTCAATTTGCCACTTTTTCCGTTGCCACTATTACCTTTGCCATTTTTACGTAAATTCCACCAGTTTCATGCCCAATTGTTTCCAAGTTATGAAAAAAAAATTGCACCCTTAAAATAAATTGTGGATGTTCCCAATAAAATGTATCTGAAGAAATGAACTTGGGTTACTCATTGCGCTGATTGCGCACATTACACCAATACGTGAGCTGTTAATTTGTATGGCATTACATTTTAGAATAAATAGCATCGTTGACTTATGCAACACAAAGGCACTACACTAAGTTTTTCACATAACTTAGCATTGTTTCATTCAAAACTGAGGCAATGTAAGAGGGTTCATCTCGGTGTGCATTGTTCACCATTTATTCTTGTTTCCTAATAACACGATAGGTAGAAAAACATTTTCAGAGGAGCCTAAAATCACGTACAGAGAACCTGAGTTTTGAACAAGGATATTTTGTAAAACTATATAGGTATGTGTATGTGGGATAGAATATTTATTTGTATAGTAATTTAACACAAGCTTGACAGAAAATTACTTTTCTGTCAGTGGGGCCGATATCCGTGGGGAAGTGGATAGCACAGCAGGGGTTCCAGGTTCGAATCCTGACTGGGCATGGATGTTCTTTGCGAGTGTTCCTTCATAAATGTCATCATGTCTTCCCTCATCCGAATCCTCGCGATTAGCCAAAAGTGGAAGAAAAGCGATGCTGAATAACAAAAATCAAATTTTCCGTCGGTGGTTAAACAAACTTTTGCAGAAATCCATTTTTAAATCAATACACATCTGGCAGTCTTGTGCTTTTGGCATTTTCAAAAATATGAACATGATATCTCCACAGATAACTGTCTACTTCCTTTCACACACACACACAACAAAGCAAATGGGTACGGATTGACTGCTACAAGATTTCAGGTGGAAAAAAGAAAGGGTAGTTAGGCGGTAGGTGTCGTTATGTCCACGGTGATGACTGATGAGTCACCAACAGGTTGTCCAGTTTGCTTACCCCGATTGAGGCTTTGTCAGTTCAACGTCAACGAAGGCTTCCATTCAACATAGGGAAAGCCAAAGGCGCATAACAAAGCTGAAATAAGCAAAAATTGCAGAATAGGCATTTTAGGCTTGATTAAGCAAAATAGGCACTCACCTAATAGGCATTTATAGGCAATATAAAAATGCGTTTTTGGACTAGAAACTCCATGAAACGAAATAAAAATATTAAAGCCTATGTTTTACTACGAAAGAATGAAAAAGGCAAATACGTAAAAAATCCGCAAGCTATTGATATGTAAACATCTAAGTTCCTCTGCACAAATATGTTGAACTTGATCTCACTGGTGTCCGGTAAAAATGGCAAAGGAAAAAATGGCAACGGAAAAAATGGCCAAGTAAAAATGGCAAACGGAAAAAATGGCAAAGGGAAAAAATGGCAAAAGGAAAAAATGGCAACGGAAAAAATGGCAAACGGAAAAAATGGCAAAAGTGAGAATGGCGAAAGTAAAAATGCCGACAAGAAGAAACAAAAAGCAAATTATAAATAATTGATATAATTAATTCACATGTAAATTGTAAAGAGTATTCATCAGGTTCTTAAGAATGCAATACCTGATACGTGTGAAATTAATTTATGATAATTTATACACTATATTACCGAATAAGGTTACCAGTCCTAATAAAATGTTCGTGGTACAGTTCGAAATCAATCTTACATGATTGCATGAACGTAACAAAGTATCAGAATACGACTACTACAGACTTATTCTTCTTCCTTTTTAGAATGCGAACGACTGCATGTACCCACAAAGGCAAAAGTCATAGGCACGTATTCTAAAACGTTCACTTGATTTACAGCAACAATTCTTATTTATTGTACATATCCAGTGGTTGCGTTTGGGTTACAAAACTAGGGAAATATAAATAATTGTTATAAGCAAATCATATGTAATTCGGAAGGAAGAAAAACATTGATGCAGTATGTAACAAAGATAGTATATATTCACCATAGGTTTCGTCACTTTACAATTATTTAACTAACAATATGTATCACCATTGATTTCGTCATGTTACATGCATTGCAACTTTAGGTTATGTGAAACTCCTCGTAAGAAATCCTCCAATGTTCTTTTGTTAGCACTGTAATCAATGCACAAATTTCGCAGTCTGTGTTGCATGTCGGTATATATTCTCCTGGTTTTCTTCTTTGTTCCACACTGTAGGATGCTTGTAGCCCACCAAATGCGAAAACTTATTGTTCCATCCCTCGCAGATGTTATTTGTACGAGGGTTGTTTGTTAGCGTTGCCTCGTGAGTGTTCCAAGTATGAGGAGGGAAGCGTGGTGGGACGCTTCTGAACCTCAACGAGTTGTCAACATGTGTTCCAACTCTTCTGAAACTTCCCGATACATAAGTCGCGTCAAAGTAGTCTACCAGTTCTTCGGCCTCAGAAGGAGCAATTTCTTTAAGGTACTTCAAGCCGGAGATCACATCTGGACATGGCAAAAAAGCCAGAGAATCAATTTGACAACAAAATAAAGAAAACTGCTCCTTCTCTTTATACATGGTCGAGAGCCCAAGTTCTTGTATTTTTCGCCAAATACTCTGTCGCAAATGAAAGAAACACCCATTTATGGCAACACTATGTCCAAACTTGTTGTGTAAACTCTTGACTAACTTCTGAAAATACCTATTTATGTTGACCTGACTACATTAAAATGGAATGAATGTTTACCTCAAATAGCTCCTCGTAAGTTGCCTGTTTTATTTTGCAGTAGTGCGTAGACAACAGAAACAGAACTCTCTCCCAATGGAACAGTGTTAAGACATAAAAATTATATTATATTTAATTACAAATGATGCAACGCTAGACATAATTTCTAAATTTTCACATAAAATCAGAATATATTGCATTTCCCATTTCTATTCTTGCCATTTCTACCGTTACCATTTTTTCCATTGCCATTTTTTCCTTTTGCCATTTTTTCCCTTTGCCATTTTTTCCGTTTGCCATTTTCACTTTGCCATTTTTTCCTTTGCCATTTTTACCTAAATTCGATCTCACTACGTGACAATTACTAGAATTCCATGGAAAAGGAAGACTTGCCCCGCAGGTGTTCAAAACCCCTACCTCCACCCCATCCTTTGTTGTAAGAGGGACAGATTCGATTTGAAGAAAGACATTCATTCTTGGAAACCATGATGGTAATCTCACAGAAGGAACAGGAACATTTACTATAGCTTGGTGAATGAAGAGTTTTGAAGACAGAGTGGACATGGAAATATAATGTACTGGGTGGAAGTTTTTGAAAAGAGAAAATGAATGAGACAGAACAACAATCAAAGTACAAGTACAATAGTACTGTGTTATAATTTTAAATATGTCAGTCAATTTCTACAATTATTTTCCATGGTTAATTGTATCGTGGGGTTCCCTATGGTTAACTCCCATATAATGTAGTGCCCACGCTTTCGCTTTGAAATCCAAGGATCTCGGGAATCCACTACTAGCAGACACACAATTTGCTTACCCCACTGGCGTACGCGGAGGAGGGGGAATGGGAATAAGGGGCTACAACCCCTCCCCGAAATTTCTTGACAATAAGAAAATCTAAAGAAGTTGGGAAAACTTCCCTTTAAATTACCCTCCAGCAACCATTTTTTTCTTTGAGTTACTTCTGAAACGAAAGTTTAAAATAATTATTGGAGCTCCTATGTCATGAAAAAGGAAATACAACAGCGAGGCAATGGCGGCGATTAGAGGGCGAGGGGGCAATTGCAACCCAAATTTTCTTGATATCAAACCAGAATTGCCAATAATGTTATTAATATCTTGATTACTATTTGTATTTTAATTTAAATAAATAGTGCGCTTTCATGTGCTAACGAATGCCTAAAAGATAGTAC
This sequence comes from Lepisma saccharinum, assembly GCF_977018435.1. NCBI lineage: Eukaryota > Metazoa > Arthropoda > Insecta > Zygentoma > Lepismatidae > Lepisma > Lepisma saccharinum. The sequence continues at coordinate 140,980,793 of NC_139230.1, forward strand.
AATTTTGTTGCTGAAAAATATTTTTTTGATTTGTGGCGATTTTATCATATCAAGCCAGAATCGCCACAATAAACTCATTAATATCTTGATTAATATTTGTGTGCTTATAAAAATACATAGTGTGCATTCATGTGCTAACTATGTGCAAACATTTGAGATATAATTTCATAATTTATTAATATGTGGCGATTTCCACTTGACATACTTTTTTCCACCGCCTCACCACTCACCATCACCAGTTCCAGGTAGAAACGAAACGGCCTTGTCATTGTGAAGGACTTTTAATTCAATGGAAGCGTCACACTGTAAATTGTTCGCATGAACCATTCATAATGCGCAGCTCTTCTTAAAATCGTGTGCAATGGCATGCGAACTTCTCTCCCTAGACATTTCTTTGATCTCGATGCGTTACCGATGCGCTAAACAAATTTTAATACATTTTTCTAACACCTCGAAAAGGAGCAAATTGGTACAAGAATTCAGTCATAACCTTTTACTGGTTAAAGATACGTCGAAAAAACCTTCACCATTGCATTTCTCGTGAAATTCTAGCCTGATTTGATATATCATATCACCCCCTTCCCATTTAAAATTCTGAAGTTGAATTCAAGATGGCTGACATCAAGATGGCCGTCGACCACACGGGTGGCGTCAATGTGGTTCCTTCTTGGCCTGATAACGATTGGTCATCACCATTTCCATGTTGCGCGCTGCAGTGGCCTTGTACCGGGGGTGTTAAGTGACTTTTTGAGCCACCCTGTACAATTAAATTCAACACATTTTTGTACTTAATACATCATTTGTATTTATTCTTTTACAAACAAAATACAGTTCCACCAGAAGGGAATTTTGCAGCACATTTTACTTGCCCTATTTGAGAAATGTTACACCTTTATGCCCATTCGGTTAACCTGCTCATTGTCTCTCCTACTAAATAATATAATTCTAATAATTTGGATAATGGCCTCTCTTGGCTCACCAGAACATGTGCACTTAGAAGATCAAAATCAAATCTTTCTTATTCTATAATTTGATGCACATACACAGATAAACAGGTCATATAATCGTACAAAAATAAAATAATGCAAATGCTTTCAATTAATCAGGTTATGTTATCTTAGCTTTCATGCAAATGAGAATATGATTAAAATTATAATCCATTGTCAATGAAACATTTGTGCGCAATTAGCGCAATAGGTAACACTAGTTCATTTCTTCCCAGAAATGTTAATTGGAACACCATTTAAAATATTTTTTTTTGGTTAAAAGGATGCAAATTGCTTTTCATCCCTTTTTGTGCGTACAATTGAACACAAAATTGCATGTAGTCCAGTTTCGCCTAATCCCCGTTGCCTAACTGCTTTTCGGCACAGTACGCGTATAATGTGATTTATGAAATTTAACGGTCTCTCCACAGGTCGAAATGCCTGTTTTTTCCTGCTGCATTTATTGAAAAAAATTGTCTTAATATATGTACATTTAGAAACTTTTTCGTTTTACCTACTTTATACCCTACTGCCTATATCTTTACTTTTTACGCCTGTTTTTTTTAATTTTCAATGACATTTTTAGAATGTGTTTTTAAAAAATTGTACATAACTTAGTTTTCTTTCAAAAACATTATTTATTAGCACATTACGATGTTGCCAGTTGCCAGAAACAATTACAAAGCTGGGAAAAAGAGGTGAAACTCTTATCCATTAAAGTCTTGGAGGAATCGGTGCAGCTACTAATTGAAGTGTCAGGAGAAAAAGTTAGCTGTTGCAGAAAAGTGCAAAGGTGTAATGAGTAAAAATGTAGAACTGGAAAACTTGAAAACGATTTGTGATATTCTTAAACGAGAAAAAACATTTTATTCACGATATGAATCCAGTTCTTACAATAGCCTATTTCATGGGTGGTCAAATGAGATCATTCTCGTTATGAAAATAATTCTTTCTGACAGACGGCTATCAATGAATGTTCAAGAAAGCAAAAAACATAAAAATACTAGTGGTTGTGTGTAATCAAGGCAACAAATGAAAGTAAATATGTTGTTTACTAGTTGATTTTAAAATGAAATTATAGAGATAAATTATTTGGAACTTTCCCACTTTATTTTTGTTTATTGTGCCTATTTTTTAATTTGGTGCCTATTTTCCACATTATAAATGCCTTTTTGTCTGCCTATTCTAACCAAAATAAATGCCCGAACTCCGGTGCAAGTTATGAAAATCATTCTTAGTTATCCTTGATATCACTAGGGAACGGAACTTTATGTGCTAAAAAACTCAGAAATATTTATTTTCTTATGTGTCATAAATGTTAAAAATATGTGATAAAACAAGAAAATATGTGACAAAAATAAAAGCCATTTGGTAACAAAAACAAGATATTACATACATTTTAGACACCTGAATTCAGTTTCTAAATGCTTACCTCTTAGTGAGCTATTTTTTGGAAGAGTTGAGTGGATCATCATAGTTTTTTTTTTTTTTACAAATTCTCCATTATAAATCTGTGACAATTATCTCTAAAAAGCATCTTATCTCGTGAGAAAGATCGCTCCACGTCGCAAGAAACAATTCTTGCATATTTGAAGTACGAAATGTCACTAACGCTGAAGTTTTCCAAAACTTCCTCTTCCTCTACTTCACCTCCTTCCAAAACACGTGCAATTTTGCACAAAGTTTAAAAACCTTGGTTTTTCCCAAAAATTTATGTACATTTAGACATTAGCACTTGTGCGTTAGATCCTGTGGGGGTAATATTTTCCTCCAATAGGATCGTATTCGTAGGCGAGGCGCCAGAAGTCTGCCAGCGAGCGTGTTCAAAGACAAAACAAACCTAATACTCTCGATATGAAAGAGGTATGGAGAATAAACATTTTTCCTTCGAGGATTCGAGGTAGCTGAAGTCAATGAGCGATTTTATGTATTTAAAATGAAAATTCGCAACATATGTATTTACATACGGAAAACTGGAAAATATGTGTTTTTATGTAAAATAAAATTTGCTGTGTTGACATATAAGGCTATGATCAGAATTTTTTGCAAAAACGAGGAAAAACATTTATTTACACACACCCTCACCCTCACAAGTCTTCGGAGGGTGAAGGTGAGGGTGAGGTCTGCCCTCATGAGGGTCGCCCTCCGGAGAGTGACCACCTCTGGCCCAGACCAATATTCGAACCCAGGACCCCTGCCTTCGTAGTGCGCTGTGCTAACCACTCCGTCACAAAGGTCGGCTGGTTGTGACTTTCGGGAAAGGATAGAAGGAGCGGTGGAGCATTCTTGTCTGCAATTATTTAATCGCAATCTTACAAACACGAATATAGCAGTGAGTGATGTAATAATAATTTATATTCAACAAACAACCACAAAGTATACTATTGATTGTTTATCTTCAATGGTAGTTTAGATAAACAAAATGAAAACAAATTTGAAATGATACTGTATGAAATTGTTTTATATTATTATGATCACGAAGTAACCCTTGTGTCTCGGATTACATTTATACTACAGAGAAAATACATCACACTAATTCTTGAAGCTTTCCTGGCTGCGAATGATGAAGAGGTTTCCTCGGGATATCCACCAGGTGATTTCCGGATAGGCTTCCAAGTTTTCGAGAGCTAACTAACATCACTCTCATATTCACGGATAGAAGTGCAGAGACGTGCAGAGACGTGCAGAGGTGTACGCTTCTCTGCACTTCAGTCCTTGAAAATGAGAGTGATGTTAGTTCTCGAAAGCTTGGAAGCCTATCCGGAAATCACCTGTTTCATATCCCGAGAGCCGGACCCTGTGGCTGACTGGTTAGTACATCGCGCTGCGACGCCAAGGGTCCCGGGCGCGAATCCCGCTCGGGCATGGTTGTTTGTGAATGTCCATTCATCAATTTCATCACTCATCCCCATCTTCACAAATTACCCAAGAGGCACAAAACGCGAAGTAAAATAAATCAAATCAAAATCAAAATATCTCGAGAAAACCTCTTCATATTTCACAATTGTTTCGAGGCTGTGACATACATCGTCCCTTGGAAAGATTTTTTTTAAATTTCTAATCTATTTATTTCCTTCTCTTTCTGCGCACACTGCCACCTTTCTGTAAAATGTGAAATTGTTGATTTTGTCTGTTTTCTATGATCATGTACAGTGTCTCTCAAAAGTTTTAGGACAACGACATTTTAAACTAGGCAACCCAATTTACACAAGGCGTTGTCTTATTGAATAAGTATTGGGATAATAATACGTGTATCCGCTCCTTTTTAACAATGTAAGCTCGAAGACAATCTGTATTCCATTTGTTTATATTGGCAAATTGGTCAAACGGAGTTTATTATAAGGAACTATTTTGTAGATGATCATGTAACCGTTATAAAATTACAAATAAAGTATATTCACAAGCTTAGATATACTAACAACGAAGAAATAAATTCAGAGTTAAATTTCAAATGCATGTGTATAGAGTAATTCTAGAAGTACAGAGCTATATCAGAGTATTGAACTTCTTTTTGCAGGATAACGTTTACAATATTCACGCGACAGAATAATTAAGAACTGTTGCTCCAAGCGAAACAAAGGGCGTAGTGTATTGGTTAGAGTTCTTGAAAGCATTGATTACGGTCCCAGATTCGATCCTCCATACTAGGTGTTCTTTTTTTTTAATTCTCCTTTTATAATAAACAAGAGCATGGTAACAGTATTTGTAATAGCAGTGTATAGTGGCTACATTGTTCTGCATATGGAATTTATGAAAAAATTAACAAATAAATGTATTGACACACATTGAAAGGGATATTTTCATGTATAAGATCGTGAATTAAGATACTCTAACGATAATTGTGTACTGCTTCAAAGACATTGACAAATATTAATGAAATAACTATTTATATTTGTGGCAATTCAGGACATCCTAATTTTACCCCTTTTCCCAATCGAGTTCAATGCCAAGATACCTCCGCAAATATCGAATGAAAAGTTTTCATCATGTGCAATTCTCCATTAAATGTTTTCGCCGAGTCGTACTACCTTCGTTTTCTTTGGTACAAACAAGTATTCTTTGCACATTATATGTAGGAGGAGATTTGCATCTACATTTCACATTGGTCAGCTCCTTCTACTTACTTTAAGGAGCGAAAGCTTGTAGGGTAGTGTTTACTGTTCAGGACTGTCAATCTGATGGTCGTAGGTTCAAACTCTTCTGGTGGCAGAATATTTTCGTAAGTTTTAGACCTATCCCATTGTGTTCATTGTCCACGCCGTGTGAAACGGAATGATTCACTTTGGAATTAACAATGGGGGGAGGGGAAATATTAAAGTACAAAATCTCCATTTCAACGAACCGAGAAGTGGACAAAAATTGGATAATTCTTATAAATATTCAAATTACGTTCATGTTTTTAGTGGTATAATCGCAGGTAAAATCAAAGATCTTACATGGAAGATTTTACCTTGCTCTGAACTAAGCCAAAAGGCATTTCGAACCGATCTAATACATTCTCCAATACATTTCAAAATGTTATTGAATGTTTCATGGCGATAATTTGACCAATGCATCAATTCTTGACGCTGATACGATATTTTCTGCAACTACCTCTTCTCTTCAGTCCCTTCTGTTCTTCTCTTCTCCTTCTCCTTCTTCTCTCCCCTCCTTCTGCTCTGCTTTTATCTCGTATTGCCTTCCCTACTTTTCTCGCATCTTATCTACATCCCACTCATCTCCACTCCTCGTATCTCCTCTCCTGTCTTACATTTCCGACTCCACTGCACTCTTCTCCTATTCTTTTCGTTCATCTCTTTTTCTCTCCTTTACTTTACTCTCCACTCCCCTCTTCTCGTCTCCTCTTCTCTCTACTTTGCTCCATTTTCCTCATCTCTCCTAGAATCTTTTTCCATTCTCTTCACTACATCTCCTCTCCTCCTTTATCCTCTCTTTCTTCTCTCCTCTACTTTTCCTCTTCTCCTTTCGCTTTCTCTTTCTTCTCTCCTTTGTCACCTTTCGTTTTCTCTCACCTCTTTTCCTTTCTGTAGACTCATCAGCGATGAAATACTAGAAAACCTTTTTTTTTTCTTTCAGAAAGAATTTTGTCACTTGCGATATAATAGTAATATTTTTAATAATTTTTTACAATATTACTTGTTTTTATTCCTTTCGCGTATTTTATAAATATCTATTGTGCATGTGGCAACCCTGAAATTGAGCCTAACTCTACACGCAACCCACCAACGCCTTGTGTAAATTGGGTTGCCTAGTTTAAAATGTCGTTGTCCTAAAACTTTTGAGAGACACTGTACAAATTCAGATCTTTCGAGATTTCCAATACGAACAATGTTCAACGGTTCTCAAAATGTCGATATTGTTGGATCATGAATGCTCGGTTTCAATTACAATTGAATCGTGTAAGGACGGCTTTGGAGAGATCGAAAATGAGTCAGATAAACAACTTACTTCCTGATGTACTTCGACTCGGTGGCCTGGCTTGCAACCAGGCAAATGAGGATGAGCGCCATGAGATTTCCTGCAAGAAAAAACAGAAATAAATTAGAATATATTTTTTTACAAAATCAAGGTTACATGCAACGCTGTTTACCGTAACATGATATGTGGAACATTTACTAGGTGAGTTTGTGTTTTAAGTCCACTTTATGCACAGAAAGTCTAATCGGAACTGAACCTACGATTTCAAGTGGGATCCGAACCACTATGTGCCTCCACCGGGTATCGAATCCGGGACCCCTTGTTTACAAGGCGACGACGCTACCACTGCGAAATCGGGGAGGCTCAGCAACAATTGAATCGTGTATGGACAGATTTAGACTAGACGCCATGTAGTTGTAGGAGTTTCAAGTAAATCAAAGAAGTAAGCGAATACAGGGTGTTTCCGGGCTGATGATACAAACTTTCAGGGATGTTGGAGAAGGGCACATGTATTAATTTGAGATAAGGAACCCTGGTCCAGAAACGACTTAGTCGAAAGTTATAAGCGAAAATCAGTGTATGAAGATGAAATACTTTTATTACCTGCACGAGTTCCACAAGCTGATACATTCACATCAGTTGTTCAAAGTGGCGTCCCCCAGCTTCGCTGCAGGCATGACATCGTCGCACAAAGTTCTGGCGAGACACCTGTCGAAACTAGGGATGGGCAAACGGATCCGGATCCGATAGTTCTGGATCCGAGAGTTTCGTATCTCAATCCCATTACAATATTACCACACCTTAAAAGGTATTATGATCTTCGATTACAAAGAAATTTTTCACTTGTTAGTCCTACAAGAATTTTTTTCAAGTGTTGTAACTAAAATACTTTGCTACGCATCGGCTAACCCACACGTGCACAAAAATAATCTTACTTGTTTAACATAAAATGTCAGAGGTGATTTTGTAAATGCCATTGAAACGAATATGTATTCATTCGAATGTATGGAAATTGAAACACACATAAATGTGAGACATTCCATTCCAGGATGAAACCTTTAGCACATATAACAAGATAGAAATGTTATACAAAAATTATACAATTTTTCTACAGTTACAGTTTTACAAATTAAAATAAAACATTATAATATATGCAGTGTTATATAATTACAAAGTGTAAGACTAACAAGGGAGGTTAGAGGTTTTCTAAGTGTCCTCCTACGATTTCCATGAAACTTGGCAGGTGTATAGTGGGGCCCAATGGAAGAAATACGTATTTTTTTGTTTCAGCTAAAAACCTGTTTTAGGGGGCAAAACCTCCTTAAATGTAAAGATGAGGACAAATTGAAGTGAGGATCTGACCCTTGTGTCCCACTCCGATTTCCATGATACTTGGCAGGTGTGTGTATAAACGGACCCAAAGGAAGAAATACGTGTTTTTTGTTTCAGCTTAAAAACTGTTTTAGGGGGCAAAACCCACTCAAATGTTAAGATGAGGACAAATTGAAGTGAGGATCTGACCCTTGTGTCCCACTCTGATTTCCATGATACTTGGCAGGTGTGTGTATAAACGGACCCAAAGGAAGAAATACGTGTTTTTTGTTTCAGCTTAAAAACTGTTTTAGGGGGCAAAACCCACTCAAATGTTAAGATGAGGACAAATTGAAGTGAGGATCTGACCCTTGTGTCCCACTCTGATTTCCATGATACTTGGCAGGTGTGTGTATAAACGGACCCAAAGGAAGAAATACGTGTTTTTTGTTTCGGCTAAAAAACTGTTTTAGGGGGCAACCCCCCCCCTCAAAAGTCAAAATGAGGACAAATTTAAGTAGGCATTTGACCTCCGTGTCCCCCTCCGATTTCCATGAAACTTGGCAGGTGTATAGTGGGGCCCAATGGCAGAAATACGTGTTTTTTTGTTTCAGCTTAAAAACTGTTTTAGGGGGCAAAACCCACTCAAATGTTAAGATGAGGACAAATTGAAGTGAGGATCTGACCCTTGTGTCCCACTCTGATTTCCATGATACTTGGCAGGTGTGTGTATAAACGGACCCAAAGGAAGAAATACGTGTTTTTTGTTTCGGCTAAGAAACTGTTTTCGGGGGCAACCCCCCCCCCCCAAAATGTCAAGATGAGGACAAATTTAAGTGGGCATTTGACCCCTGCGTCCCCCTCCAATTTCCATGAAACTTGGGAGATGTATAGAGGGGCCCAAAGGAAGAAATACGTGTTTTTTTTGTTTCGGCTAAAAATCTGTTCTAGGGGGCAACCTCCCCTCAAATGTCAAGATGAGAACAAATTGAAGTGGTGATCTGACCCCTGTGTCCCCCTCCGATTTCCATGAAACTTGGCAGGTGTATAGAGACGCCCTATGTCCCTTGTTTCTTCCTATGCCATATTTGCGTAGTTTGGGGGTCAGGTCCCCACTTCAATTTCTCCTCATCTTTACATTTGAGGGGGGGGGGTTGCCCCCTAAAACAGTTTTTTAGCTGAAACACAAAAACACATATTTCTTCCTTCGGGCCCCTCTATACACCTGCTAAGTTTCATGGAAATCGGAGGGGTAGACTTAGACCTCCCTTGTATGTGTATTAATTAATTACAAATCGTGCACGCGCGCACACATACTATATATATGTGTGTATGTATGTATATTATATATATATATGTGTGTGTGTGTGTGTGTATGTATGTATGTATGTATGTATATTAGCAGGTAACAATATGTTATAAACACATTCTTACTTTCCAAAGAAGCGCATGTGGGATGGCAAAACGGATCCGGATCCGGATCCGAAAATTCCGGATCCGGATCCAAAAGTACCGGATCCGGATCCGAAAGTTCTGGATCCGAAAGTTCTGGATCCGGATCCGGATCTGAAAATTCCGGATCCGCGGATCCGGATCTGGCCATCCCTAGTCGAGACTGGAGAGGATCTCCTGGCAAGAATTCTCGCTGCCTGTGACATACCGTGCGTCCATTTCTATCTGCAGCCGAGAGATCGGGAGAAGCGTGGCGGGCGGCACTGACGGAGATGCCGACATTTGCGGCCTGAAATGCCCGCTTATTTTTATGGACATATGCAGACATTTATATAAATATTGCAAAACGAGCACTAACCTGTGTTATATGAGTATGGTTTGAATATTAGTAGCTTAGTGACTGTATGTGCCGATGATTTTGACACGCCCACCTCTTGTGAAACACGGCGTAGAGGTTTGTTTGGAGAACGTTCTAACGCTGCACCAATATCACCGAGTTTTGCTTCGGTTAGAATCCGTCGTATTTGCTTAGGTGTTTTAAAATTTAACGATACAGTTTCTCGTAATTTAAGGACAAGATGTAATTTAAGGACGTACGTGTCATACATAAAAAATCTTTGTTCTAACGTGAATCTTGCGGCTGGCATTCCAATCGTCTCACTGACACGTCACACATACACACTACAATAACACAAACAAGTAACTGCAAGTAACCAAGAATAACACTCTTGCGCACAGTACGAAATTAACACGCTCTTGGTTTACATTGCTCGCCAGTATATTTACAACTCTGTCTTCATGTAGTCGCGAAGGAACAAAAAACTCGAGCTCGGATATTTCGGATTGCAAGGAAGCTCACGAAAACCATTCACTTTTATCGGTTACGTCTGCAGTGTAATCCTGATACAGTGTTGCACATTCGAAACCTCCAAACGATTCCCATGGCCACAAAACTCTTTCAAGGATATAAACTTAAACAGGACGTTACTGGTCAAAACTATGATTAAAATGCTTTATTATCTGTGGCTCTTAACATCGTTTCTATAGCGTATTTATTTGTGTATATAAGAGCAGAACTTGGATGAATTACAGAAGAACTTTTGCGTGTTATAACACAGGTTAGTGATCGTTTTGCAATATTTATATAAATGTCTGCATATGTCTATAAAAATAAGCGGGCATTACAGGCCGCAAATGTCGGCATCTCCGTCAGCGCCGCCCGCCACGCTTCTCCCGATCTCTCGGCTGCAGATCGAAATGGACGCACGGTAGTTCGAACGACCCCGGGGTTGTGCCAACGGGTACGCCAGAACTTCTTGCACGATGTCATGCCTGCAGCAAAGCTGGCGGACGCCACTTTGAACAACTGTTGTGAATGTAGCAGCTTGTGGAACTCGTGCAGGTAATAAAAGTATTACATCTTCATACACTGATTTTCGCTTATAACTTTCGACTAAGACGTTTCCGGACCAGGGTTTCTTATCTCAAATTGATTCATATGCCCTTCTCCATCATTCCTGAAAGTTTGTTTCATCAGCTCGGAAACACCCTGTATAGGAATCTTGACAGTTTCAACTGGTAGTTCCAATATCAATTGACAACATGCATTCTATATGCCGGCACACCCTTCACCTGCAAATGTTCAAAGAGACCAAGAAATAGAAAAATCATGCTTACGTGTCATTATTGTGGAACCAGTATGCAGCACCTTCGGCACAACTTGGGCTCGATATCAGGGGGTGCTCGTTCGGCGGCGCAGATCGTATGCGCAGTTGTCCGTGGATGCATCGTCGAAACGCTCGGCATGGAAAAGGCTGGTTCCTTATGCAAATATTAAGATATTTGACAACGAATATCTTCTAAAATATAGTAGCAGGGGAAAAGTTACAACTTTTACTGTTAAGATTCATCCTTTCTCATCAATTTATCACAAAGTTGATTCAAATGTGTAAACTGGTTTTCAAGAAATCGTGTTACGAAGGAACCCCTATTTTGTTCTCTCCAGGCTTCCAATGTAAGGGAGTTTTAACTTAAGCGCGTTGGATTTCTTTTTGCTCTATGTTTTGAAATAAGATTATTTTGTTCTCGTCAACTGAAATCATGCCTAAATGCTATGGAAAACTGTGAAAACTATTATCAGAAAACTAACGGAAGAAATCTAAAATATCACAGCTTGATTGCCCATTTTTGTGGAAAAGGCATTGTGCGAGATCTAAAAGCAGAACTTTTAATATTGTATGTAAATGTGAGGGTGTAATAAACGTGACTGCTTCCCAGGCACGTATCCAAGGGGGGCTTAGGGGGCTCGAACCCCCCGAAAGTTTTCGGTTTACACTAGATAAAATGAGATTTTTTGTTCCTTGTGGTGTCAAATAAAATAATGTGACGTTAAGTTAAGGAGAGAAATAATTATCGAGGAAAGACGGAGAATATTCTATAACCCTGTTATTGGTAACAGCTCGTATCCAAGGTGGGAATCAGGGGGCTCAAGCCCCCCTTCAGAAAATTTTCAGTTTACGCTAGATAAAATTAGGTTTTTGGCTTCTTGAATAATATGGTGATAATTTAAGGAGAGGAATAATTATCGCGACAAGACGGAGAATGTTCTATAACCCTATTATTGTTAATGGCACGTATCCAATGTGGGGATCAGGGGTTCGATCCCTCCCGCCCTGTAGGAAATTGTTTTGTTTAGACTAGATAAATTTATGTAGGGTTTTTGGCTTCTTCAATAATGTGATAATAATTTGAGATATATAATTATCGACGCGAGACGGAGAATGTTTTATAAGCCTGTTATTGTTAATAGTGCGTATCCAAGGTGGGCACCAGGTGTCTCGAGCCCCCTCCCCCAGGAATTTTTTCAGTTTACACGAGATAAAATTAGGTTTTTGTCTTCTTCAATAATGTGAAAATAATTTAAGGAGATAAATAATTATCGAGCAAGACGGAGAATGTTCTATAACCCTGTTATTGTTTATAGCGCGTATTCATGGTGGGGATTGTAACTCGTTCCCCACCCCCACCAGGAAATTTTTCCGTTTACACTAGATAAAATTAGGTTTTTGTCTTCTTGAATAATGTGACGATAATTTTAAGAGAGAAATACTTATCAAGGTAAGACGGAGAATGTTCTGTAACCCTGTTGTTGATAATATTGCACGTAATCTTTTCTTACGCTTTCGGTGTTGTCGTAGCGAACTTGAACACTATGTAGAGACTTGTCAGCATTTGGAAGGTGCACAACAAAGGTAGCGCCACACGTAGGGCGATTCGGATTCATTGTAATTTTTTAATTTCTGGAAAGCGCGAGAGGGGACGTTCTTGAAAAAGAAAAGGAGTGTAACTACTGGGAGGATAAAACACATTAGTGGTGTTCAGGCTCGAATGAGAGAGAAATATTCGTGAACTGTCTGCGTCCAGTTCCCAGCACACCGTTTGAATCTCGCGTTGTCGAGTGGATTGTGCATTCCGTGCATGTGTAACACCGTAAACATACTTCTGGTACACAGATGTTTTGATGCCTGATGAGAAGAAATGGACAAACACACATACTGTAATGGTTCCGGCACACAATGTTAATACATGGAAACAGAGGAGTTGAGTGGTAGAAAATGTCCCGATTTCACGTTCTGATTAAAATGACAACCTTAAACAGTGGCGACGATTTAGGAGATAGTTGCTCCCCAATTTTTTGCCTCCACACTATCACAATATGGCCTCTTAATGCTTGTCCCCACCACATTTTGGAACCCAATTGCCACCACTGACCTTAAACATACAATTGTGATACCCCTTTAAAAAATGGTGTTCAGCGACCCCCCCCCCCCCTCCCGAAAGGAATTCGTGGATACGTGCCTGCTGCGTCCCGTAAAATATCACTGCACTCTCCACGTTTCTCTTCTGTCTTTTCTTTGGCGCCGTAAATAGCTTCAACACGTTGTTTTATATATATATATATATATATATATATTTGTCACATATTTGTTTTAATTAGTATTCTCCTCGTTCCGCCACCTGAACGCAGCATCTAGGGCTCAAATGGCTGTGCAGTTACACCGGAAGAAGGCTCGGAAATGGCAGGCTTCAGAAGTTAACTCATCCAAATTAAATGAAACAGGTATGTGCTCTCTCTAAATTTAAATCATAGTTCACAAATAATTTGATTAAAGGTTTTAAAAGTATCTATTTTATTTAATAGCGGTGCATTCTTCTCCAGCATAGCTATAGGCAGTGACCACACTACAAGGGGGGGGGGGCAGGAACGCCCCCCTATTCTCGTTCGACAATTTCTCTCTCTCTCTCTTATCTGCCCCCAGTAAAATGACAAAAATAAATAAATGAATGAATGCTCTTTTAGCCAAAATATGCATTTTTGTGTCGTATGTAACGGAATAATATACATGATTGCGCCGGGAAAATATGATTTACCCCTACATCTTTACTATTGCGCCGTCACTAGCTACAACATATTTTGATTTCTATTGTTCCCACATATTTATTTTAATTTTAGTATTATGAATCATATTCCACTGTGTTACCTCACGTAGCCACCCCCCTCACACACACACGTACGATTTTAGTTGTAAGTTGTAGACTAAGCTTGTCAAATGTCCACTTATATCTTTGTATTCTTGAGCCATTTTAAAAAAAACATTTCGCCCCTTCTTCTGGACTATTTCATAGCAATGTTTTCCACTGGAAGCCTCTTTGAAGATCGAGATCCGGGGCTATAGCCTTCAAAAGCCACCGCCCCCTCCAAATACTCTCTTGGCGTCATGAAAGAAAAATATATATATGTATTTCTACGAAATATTAATTTGACTTGGCAGTTTCTTTTTTCGAACAGAAATAAGTTTTAAATGTTAATAGCTTATAAATTCACACTAGCAATTTTCAGTAAAGGTTTTTCGTAACCCTAAAAGTACATTTAGAGACTGCAAGGTCAACTCTCGATATTTCAGATATATTAATAATTTTCATCACAACGTCTTGTAATAATTATTTGTTACATCAATAACCTCCTCGCAAATGTTTCTGGCATATAAAAACATAGATGCCATTTTCTGTTTATTTCCTTGTAGTGCTGACCTCCGTGGCGAAGTGGTTAGCACAACGCTTTACGATGGCAAGGGCTCCCAGTTTCGAATCTCCGCCTGGGCATGGGTCTACTTTCCTTTCTTCAATTTCATCATATCATCACGCATCCTCATCTTTGCGATTGGCCATATGTGATAGATAAGCGAAGTAAAATAAACTAAGTCTATTAATCAATTATTTTTTAAACTCTTTAATTCTTCTTTAGCATGTCGCGTTTTTGTTAAAATTATATTACGATTTGTAAAATGACGAGATTCTAAAGGAGAACACGCAACTTTCGTTGTACCGCATCGGTCAGAAAGTTTCAGGAATATGGATTTTCCAAATACATTTTTTCACATGTACTTTGCCCCCTTTTAAAAGTAGTGCGTTTTCAATTATGTTACTAATCATTAAAAGGATGCCTCAATACCATCTTGGAGGATGACAATTATTATTTTCCTCCTCCTAAGGGGGAAAATAATAATTTTCGCCCTCTGAATCTCCCATATAAATGCTAGGGGCCGTGTGCTTCAGCCGAGCTCACTGCTTCTCCGGTGACGCCACGCGTTCGTGCAAGATCGGCAATCTTCGGATGGCTTTACCTAATCTCTATGTACCTTGCTCGATATGACTTCAGAATAAAAGGTATCATAGTTATATACTCTCCTGACACGTATGGTCAAAGGAATTTCAAGAGCTGCGCATAATATTTCCAGGAATAAGTCAATACGTTACAGCAGAACGACAATAACATGAAATGGAATTCTGAGAGGCATTGTTCTTTTGTTCTATGCATTACAATAGTAGTGTTCGGGGAAATATTGTACTGTTAAGTATAAGGAAAACAATGTCAAGTAGAGGAAGTAAATAACATACAAAGCAAAATACGTAGACGCAGAAAACGCACCTATAGGTTATTTTTAAAATTCATTTTGCAAATATCGTTCTTCATGTACCAATTACAATTGGAATGTATTTTTATTACCTAAAACTGCACTTACTGTGGTTCATGGCTAGAGAACAGATCCTTTTCTTGAATAAAAATATTGCTTTTGTGAATATTCAAATGTTCATAACATATATATCAGTTTCAATAGGATTGGATATTGATGGTGGTATCTCGAACTGCACATAAATGATTGTTCGAGTTTCTCTCTCTCTCTCTCATTTACGTCCATTTTCTATCTGTTGGGTTAATCGCTACGATGATGAGCTGATGAAAATGATTATGTTAAAGAGCCCATGACATAACCAGGATTTTGACTTCGGATCATTGGTAGCCGACCTCCGTGGCAGAATGGTTAGGAAGCAGGGTGCGAAATCTCTGTAGATTGGTGGGGGGAAGGAGCAGACACACACTCTCCATGTATGTACATAAATACATACAGAATATCATTAAATATGTGTCAATTATTAAATAATCAAATTATATTACAAAATATACAATATATTATATCGAATGTGCATTCAAAAATCGATTGCAAATTGAAAATTTTAATATGCTACTAATTTTATAACATTGATTCGCGTTACTTAGGGAGGAGGGGAAAATAAGATACATTAACAAGATAATAGTTTCGTATATAAAATTCAAATTTAAATGATATTACATGTTTTATTAATTTTATGAATATATTTATGTACTTTGTGGTAGGTGCCGAAAGGCGATGAGAAATCGAGAAGAAATAACAAGTCAGACTAATTTCTGTGCACTGGGGATTGCTGGGATCAGTGTCCTTAGAGTTGAGGCTCTTTGTTGCGCGTTCATTGTTTATGTTTTCGATATTATTCTAGTAAAGTATATTCCGCTCCAAAACTAATTATTTATGTTTGTTGTTAGAACATAAACTCTGCCCCCCGGAAAAGATTGTTGAGGGGGTTTCAGACAAGATCGTTGGTGAGGGAATTCTCCACTGTCCCCCCTGGATTTCATACTCTGTTAGCAAGTAAAATAAACCAAATCAATCAATTGGATCACTGCTTTCACCGCCACGGAGGTTGGCTCACATATTTGAAGCAGGTGTTCATTTTGAGTCAACCTCTCCTCACACTCACCCTCCGACATCGCAGTCGCCCTTGCCCTCCACTGCCTTCACCCTCCGACAACGCAACCACAAGTCTTCTTGAGGGTGAGGTCTGCTCTAACGACGGTCGCCCTTCGGAAGGTGAACACCTCTGTTGAAGCACTGGCGCAAATTTGAGCTTGCAATACATATAATTGCCTGCATAACATATACGTATCTCTGCCGTGCGATGCGCGACACAACTCAAAAAGCAGCGTTGCTAATGGATCAGATAGAAAAATCGCTGCAGTGCGCCAATGCACATCTGTTACGTATAACAAGAAAATTAGAGAATTCAGCTGTATCTAACGTTGAGTTTTAAACGTCATGCATTATATAGTGGAACCACGAGCAAAACAACCTGCGCAGACCCGCGACTCGTGTGCACCGTTCCCCACGAGTAGGGGAGGGAGAGAGTGGACCATGCTTCCTTATTGCCCGGGGGGAGGGAAGAAGGGAAAGCTGCGCGGGGACTTTTCGTCTCTTACTTGAGAGATTTCAAACAAAATAAACAATTTCCATTGCATTAATGCACTGTTGGCGTCCTATCTGTTCACTCCAAATAAACCCGTCTACACTGGTACGGAACTGCAACGACAGATAATACACGACCGACACTACCTCTGCTTTGAGAACTAATAACATGTTAAACGTTTTAAACGGGCGACAATTGGACCAGAACACTCCCCCTCAAGCAGTATTATTGCCTCTCTGTGAACTGCGACTGTCGGTTGCCTTTGTTGTACATGTACAAACGATGCCGGCTTCCACAACAATAACAAGTACATATATTGCCACTAGACGATAAGCTGCGCGGATTTTTCTTTTGATAATAACTTGTCACTCATGAAAGCATGGCAATTTTAACATAGAAAACAATATGTATCGCATTAAGCAGCAAAAAAAAAAAAAAAAATGACAGCCTCCTCTATGCAATTCCTACAAGAACACGTGCCGGAGCCAAGAGTTGAAATGCTCATGGAGCCACATATTTTTTTATTTTGAACAATTCCAAATTATGCAATATGAACAGGAACTCCAATCGCAGCCGCTGCTCTATTGCCAAGATTCTTTATTGGGATGCTAACACCTTGACTTACTTCCTTCATCATGAACTCGTGCACGTTGCTTAGAATCTCCCAAGCTTGGCTATGCAAGGTTTTTGATTTCAACTTTGACTGTACTGGAGGCATTATGGAATTTAACGTTCATTAACAAACACACACTTTCACATACACACACGCAATGCACGCACAAAACGTGCAACTCTATATTATTTCATATTCGTTTTCAAAGTAAGTACATAGTTTATGGTACAGCTATCCAGAAGACTATGGTAAATTGTACCGATACTACATTCGGATACTTTGTTAAAATGCCATGTTAAGCAGTGGCATGACCAGGAAGTCCAATATGGCGATCGCGGTGAGTTGACAATAGGAAGGAATGGGCTTGTTGACAATACTGTAGGCCTATTGAGAAAATTGTTCTTCAATTAATTGATTCATCAAAAATATATTATCATATAGACACATTGTTTGTAATAATATATATTAGATTACGATTATAGGACAGTATATTGCATTTGTATTTGTGATATAACAATAAGAATACACACTGGGTAAAAAATTCAGTAAACACTTTTGTAAACTTTTTTTTTAAAGTTTGGAACATTTATGTCTCATGTTATAGGAATACTGTTCATTTGAAAATATTTTTGTAATCCGTAATTTTTAAGGCAGTATATTGTTTGAAATGAAATATTCCAAACCATGTATGAGGTAGAATTACACATATTTTCAACTGATACCGTACATATAGTCAACTCACCCCATATACGGGGTGAATTGACAATGCTGACATGCTTCGCAAAAACAAGCAATAACTTTACAAGTTTGAGCATCATGGTGTAAAAATTCACAGAGGTCAAGGAAACTACAGGTATTTCTTGAATCATTTCATCAATAGTAGATAGTAATTTTTAAGAGCTGCAAATATTTAAACATAAAAACATGCTCAACTCACCACGGTCTCCCCTCCAGTTTGATTGATTGATTGATTTTGTGTTTTAAGTCCACTTTGTGCAGAGTAAGGCTAATATGGACTAGACGTACAGTTTAAAGTGGGATCCGAACCACTATGTGCATCCACCGGGTATCGAACTCGAAACCGCCTACTGTTTGGAGTTCGAAAAAATTACCTAACCAAGCATGTGAGCTTAGCATGGAGATTGCACTTTCCTTGACATCCGACTGTAAGTATTGCAGACTAGTGGGAATTAATGTATAAGTAGATCGAAAGCTTATTAGAATGCATTTAGATATATTATTTTAATGCTAATACTAGAACCAAACCTTGCCTGCCTAACTACAAAGGCACTAGATACTTTGTGAACAACACACTCAACTTCTTAGTTGTGAGTTGGTTCTAGAGATGACATATTCACAGTAACCTGCAATGTTGCCAACTCTTTACTAGTGGGAATGAAATAGACTATGTCAACTTGCCTCTATGGGCAACTCCCCCCGGTCTCCCCTATTACATTAAGAAAAGTTCAAATTTCGTGTGACAATGATTGCCCAAATTCTACGATAATTAGTCTACCTGTTTGGAGAATATGAATAAAATCATAAAACAATCTGAACTGTTACCGCCAGTAAGGTTAAAATGCAGAAGACATCCATGTGTTTTCACTCTCTTGCGGCGTGATTCATTATAATTAAGCAACATGAAACAGAATATTTTTCATTTCGAGTATTCTTCTGAGTAAAATACACTGAATCACTAGGTAGGCTATGTAATTCATGAATAATTCGGAAAAGAATGAGTTTGTAACCACACTTAAGAAATTCAAGTACCATACGAATTTCTAAAATGATGTGTCAAACTAGTTATTAATTATGTTATTCTCACAAACATGTTTCATAGCCATATTTATCCAGAAACAAGCTACTATACACAGTGTTGTATACAATAGCCAGTAACTGCGCAGAGGCATGTTCTGTTTCAAATGTGGCATCCCCGGTGGTGCAGTGGTATCTTCGTCGCCTTGTAATCAAGGTGTCCCGGGTTCGATACCTGGTGAAGGCAACATAGTGGTTCGGATCCCACTATAAACTGTAGGTCAACTTTTTCTGTACACAAAGTGGACTTAGATCAACAATTCAATCAATCAATCAATCAAAATTGTTTCAAATGTGATAAGCAGTATACTATAGTAAAATGTAAATTCAAGGCAATATACAAGATGAAGAAACAATGCAAAAATGTCAAAGCTAGTTATTTGTACATGTAAATACAAGACTATATATATCTCATTGTAGTCCTGAAGGTGTCCCGACATGTAAATGACCCACGAAATGCCTTTGGAATTTATTTGTGTGCAGTGTACGAGTGTAAAAATCCACGTAAATTCTACACAATCAATTTGGGCTTTTGATTGATTTTGTTCCTAAGTTGTCTTGCATGGCAAGGGGGCTATTTTTTTATTTTAGTGGAGAGAGTACTTTTTATATCACAGGAATTAGTTTGTATAATTAAATTCAGAGTGCACGGTAGAACATTACAGCATTTAACACAAAAAAAATTAATAATTTCATGTTTATAATCGTTTAGATAGTTTTCACTGTGAAAATTCATTTTTTATACATTTAAAGTTACCCAAGTGAGAATTCATCATGCATATTTTTCTACAATAAATAATTTTATCTTTGTTATGAACTTTATGTGACACTGTTGAAGCTTTTCCTAATGAGACCTTGATATCATGAAGTAGGAATGGATCGAATGTTGATCAACTTCTTTTACCTCTTGTTTTACATGTTTTTTTGATTGGTTATTATTATTAATTTATTTGTTTTCGCTTTTTTTAAAGGGATGTTCCATGTTGTGGAGTTTCGCAGTGGTTGTCGTGGTGGTTTGGGGCTGATGAGAGAAGAATGGCTTGCTACAAGAAAAAAAGGAATATTTTGGACTCCTTATAAGTTACCTTAAAGTCAATAGATGCCTATTGAATAAGGAAAACAGTAGCCCAAATGAACAGTGGCAACTTTGCCTAGTTAAGAAAAAAAGTTTCAGTGCAGGTTAATATTATTTAAAATACTACTGTTATTTGTGTTAGTGGCCATTTACATTTTTAATATTTCTGGAATTGAAAGAACTAGTTTCATGCAATTTTAGAAAGGTGGGTCTGGTAATGACAGAGGACATAATAATATGATCTGTTTTATGATTATGACATTCTAGAATGTCAAATACATGAGCTGGTGTGCATGCATAGAAGTTATATATGATAATCACCATATCTGCCAGTGACAATCTGTGGAACTTTTGAAAACTTTCATAAGTTTTTCTATGACATCATAAAATTAAAATTTCCATGCTGCAATTATCATCTAAGGAATGTGACTGCTAGGTCTTTCAACTAGACAAATATATTGCTATTACATTCAGTATTTTTAAATTCATTTAATTTAGTAAATGTGAACTTCTTGACTATATAGTATGCTAATGACAATTTACCACTTGCCTTATAATCCTGAGTTAACTCATGCAGGCACTAGATAAACATTTTATATTATCCCAAAAATACTCGGGCTAGACTACTTTTTCTCATTTCATTCTTTTTATTCCGCACAAATTTGGGAAGGTCTTTGCAGAAAGTAATGTAAATATCCACTTCCATAATCCTACAAGACAAAGGGCAAAGTGTATTATAGTGAGAAATGACAAAGACAAGAATCACAAATCACTTTACTATTGCCCAGGTTGAAATGCTCTTTATGTGTATCTCCACGCTTCAATATTTATCACACTATGCCTAACTTTTAATATCCTTTGAATCATAATTACAACTTGTAACATTTAAAAAAACATATGAACAATATTTAAAGGCAATAATGTGTTTTTGTTCATTAATATGCTAAAAATGTACGTTCTTCATTAGCCCTTGTATACTTGGAATAATATAATTTATTCATTATTTCAGTGCAAGCATACTATTTTTAATTGAGAGAATGTTTTTTCTAACTTTCAATTGATATATGCAACATTTACAGCCACTATGTTATGTATCTTTATAAAAATATGTTTACTTCCATTATGTTCATTTAAAAATGAACATTTTCATAGCATGTGTATAGCGCAAGTTAATTTTGATAATAAAACATTTATATATATATATATATATATATATATATATATATATACATGCATCTTTTAAACTAATATATCAGGTAAAATATGTATTCTTAATGATGGGCGTACATTATAGTACAAAGAAACAGGCTAAAAAACTTGAAAATTTGGAACAAAATTTTGGAATTTAATTTTTAAAGCAAGAGGTTAATAAGAGAAAACGTCAGTGTTATAGATCATAATTACTAGACTGCAACAAAAATTCTCAAAATAGTAACATTTATACTTTACTAGAAGGATCGTGAAAGTGGAGACTTATTTCCATAAAATTTATAAAATCAAGAATTGAGTTTGTGAAGTTATTTTCACCTGCCATTATGTTTTTGTCAATGTTTATATATTTCATAAAATGAATCATCTCTTAGGTGACATTTTGATGGCAAGAGAGAAACTTAAGCAAGCTGAAAGTGAATCAGAATTATTGTCCTTGACAGAAAAGGGAGACCTTAAAAATAGGAAAAGGAAAAGAAACAAATTATTGTATAGCAGCTAAAGTAGTGATGAAGATGAGGCAAATTATCAGTCCCGAAATGTTACAAAAAAGAGTATTCCATCTGAAAGACAACTGGTATTGCCCTTACCACCAGATATTTCAAGCGCACATGAGTAGATGTGATTCCCGCCAACGTCAGTCGCTATTTAATATTCACAATTTATTTGCACGTATTTAGAATTTATTTACACGTATTTCGAACGCATTCGCATGTATTTAGAATTTATTTGCGTATTATTAGAATACTTTACATTTATGTATTTGCATGTTTATAACTTTTATGAATATATAATTATTTATTTTATGAAAAATATGTATATAGAAGGTAATTAGAGGTACTAAATGTTATGCATATGATTTTATATTCATTACTGCAAAGTATGTAATGTATAAATCGATAATATTAATGTTTATAATATTGAAAATAAGTTTTTATGGTTTATGAAACGCTATGAAGGGTGTTAATGGTACGAAAGAAGACGGTCCCGGTACTCGAACCGGGATGTAACGATATATAACGATAATAAATGGTTAGGCCTATAGTGTATACTACGTATGTAATAATGCATGTTATTATGGTATGAAAGACGATGGTACGACACGCTAGACAGGAGACGGTGAACTCCGCGCTGAGGGTAGACGAGAAAGGTATTTGGGGGATCCGCCATCTAGGTCAAATGACGTCAGTACGACAGAACAAAGAAAGAACCCGATTGACCAATCAGAACCGGTTTTCCCAAGGTTAATCAGAACGCAAGAACAGGGGAAAGGTATGCAACGCTGTAGGGCAGGGGAGGGATTGAACCAGACAACAAAGGATGTCTGGGAATGCGCATAAAGGGTCAAATTTTATGAAACTGTGCGTCGCTTGCATGCTAGAACATGTTTCTGTCAAAGTAGGCCAAGGTTTTCTAGAACACTAGAACAAATTATGATGGGAAGGAGTTCAAGGTAAACTAGAACGCAAGAACAGGAGAAAAGTATGCTACACTGTAACAGAGGACAAGGGCGGAATTGAACCAGACAACAAATGATGTCAGGGACTGCGCGATTTAGGTCAAATCTCTGAAGCTATGCTTCGCTTTCCAGAACCGGTTTCCGCCGCCAATTAATATTCCGCTCAGGTTTTCCTCTATGGCACAGGACGCTTTAGCACGGGTTTTAGGGTAGAACGCTTGCAAGTTAGAACAGGTTTCTGTCAAAGTAGCCCAAGGTTACCGAGAACACAAGAAAAAAGGATTTTGGGATACCCAATAAGATTGGAGCGAGAATTTTACCCTGAACAAGGAGAACGAAGCGTAAGGGTTTTATATCTGTACTAGAAAGAAGTGAAATCTATCAGGGACTGGACCTACAGTTTTCACTATTTGCTTTTATAACGGGGTATCGAACCTAGGACCATTTGATTATTGATTTACGTAGTAAATTTATGTTACTGTGTGCTATTTAACATAATATTGAGTTTATTTTTTTACATATTGAGTTACATTTTCGACACACAGAGTGTGTGTTCTCAACTTTTATCTGTTTATTTCACAAATGTATACCTATTTTTACCAAACTAACACTATTTATACTATTCAGGAAAGACTTTTAGTTATATTTTCGACACACAAAGTGTGTGTTCTCAACTTTTATTTGTTTATTTCACAAGTTTAGCCTAATATTTACTCAAATAACACGATTTAAACGTGTTTTTTATTATATTTTGGACACACACGCACACACACACCCCCACACACCCACACACACACTCACATAGTGGTTCGGATCCCACTTTAAACTGTAGGTCCAGTCCCGATTAGCCTTACTGTGCATAAAGTGGACTTAAAACAACAACAACAGACTCACATATATATGTGTATATATATGATATAATTCAGCAAACACAGAGCCACCATAACGAATGAAATGTGCGGCGTTCCTTTTCCTCCAAACAAAACTCTTTAGCAGCAAGAGTCTGATGAAGTATTTAGTACTTATAACTTCTCTCTCTGGTAATTACGATGCATTACAGAAAATAAAAAAATTGCTAGAGAAGGGAGCAAGAAATTTATTTGATCCAAATTTTTGCGAACTGAACACAATTTTGATTTAATATGGCACAACAATCTACACGGGGTGCAATGGCATTCTCTTTTACAATTTTTTTCATTTAGATCTTTCGGCGCGCAGGGCCGACTCCCGCCGCCACCTAGGTCCAGGGGTAAATGTAATCATAATAACCACGCCTTAGAGACCTCTATGTATTAATCCTTGTATTACACTTTTTTTATTCTTTATTTGTTTTGTTGCTTATTAAATCATAAAATCCAACAGTTTGTTTTATCTGTATTCCCTATGATTACAAGTATCAAATGAGTCCACTGTGACTGTCATTAAGGTAATATATTAAATGCCTTATTTTTAAGACTTAGCAGTATGTATGTCAGAAGGTAGTACCTAGGAATGAGACAATCCTACCATCATAATTGTGAAGAGTTTCTCTTGCGAGATCGCAATTACGAATATCTGAATATTACGCAATACAAAACACACTCTGCCCCAGCTTCTGATAGCTGGTATGCTCCGCGTCCTTTATTTGTTTATGACCGAATAAGAAACAAGAAGTCACCGATAAAGGGCATTGTTGCGCTCGCTCAGTTGATTCCTCGTTCGAGAGAAAGTGAAACCACTGACCGGCCGACGCTTATACGCGCAACACACACTAGTCAGTGCTTCCTGCGCCTGAGTTCGTCAAGGGGGGAATGTTGGGCACGCATACAAATAGAACTTGAATTCTGCGTTGTGCAATATATTGTATAGGGACGTTATTTGTGGCGAGATACAGCCGGTTGAGAACTTTATACAAAGCTACGAGAATGGAATGATGTCTTAGTTATTCGTCGATAGAGGCATTTTTGGAACGTTCGACTTTTTGCATTAATTAGACTGTTTGCAAGGGAGTGGCAGTCGAAAGGTGAATCGCAAAGATTTGTTCCTCGTCTCTGGAGTGTCGTTAAAATGAACACTTCCCGATACAGGTTCCAGTTTCTCCGTGCGATAGAGTAGCATTTGGTGCTACTCAACGCGGACGCAGTTTTAGTATGCTAGCGAAGCGAATCTACGAGTCAACATTTGTAACCAATTGGGAAGAGGTTACCAGCCACGCATCAGTACGGAAGAGTTCGTCGAGTCAAGAATGTGTCAATTTGGAAGAGGTCATGAAGCTACATACTGACGAGGAGAGGACCAATGCATTCCGAGAAGAAGTTCTGGTTTGTGTGCCGTTTGGATGACTAGAGTGCGCGTCAAATCTCCTGCATATGGCCTTGAACTGCTGAACAGCATCAGCGAATCACAGACGTGCGGCGTTGCCTAGTTCAGAACCTGTTTCACCTCGCTACTAAATCGTGTACCTGGCGCTCGGATATAAATATATTATTTCAAGTGTCAGTAGTTCAACAGATGGAAAGATAATGAATTTGCGAGTATGTACGAAAAACAAGCGTGATTGTAGCTTATACCGTTCCCTCTGTAGAAGCAATGTCATTATAAACGTATTTGCATTGTATCGTTTTTGTTCTCCCTTCGTTCCTGTTGCATTCCGAAACTTTCCGATTAGCGAAGGGAACAGGGCAGGTTCGTTCCCAGTGATGGTAATTGACGAAGAGGATACCGTCACTGTTCGTTTTTCCCACGTTTTTAGTGTGTGTGTGTGTGTGTGTGTGTGTGTGTGTGTGTGTGTGTGTGTGTGTGTGTGTGTGTGTGTGTGTGTGTGTGTGTGTGTGTGTGTGTGTGTGTGTGTGTGTGTGTGTGTGTGTGTGTGTGTGTGTGTGTGTGTGTGTGTGTGTGTGTGTGTGTGTGTGCAGCATGTCGTTGAGTAAACCAAGTGGTAGTGATAGCGAGAGAAGAGAGAACAATACAGTGTTGTACGAAGCCAGGCACGACGGGTGATTTTTCAGGTGTACAATTTTTTTAAAAAAAAAATGTTCGAGTGAAGAAGAGAGCAGTAAAATTGACTTTAAGAAGTGCCAGGCTCTAACAGCTCAAGCGTGTGGTGTGAAT
This sequence comes from Lepisma saccharinum, assembly GCF_977018435.1. Lineage (NCBI taxonomy): Eukaryota > Metazoa > Arthropoda > Insecta > Zygentoma > Lepismatidae > Lepisma > Lepisma saccharinum. The sequence continues at coordinate 141,006,841 of NC_139230.1, forward strand.
CAAGCTACCGTTTCTCGGATATGTTCGGGGGCAAAACAATGTGGATCGGGGCCTGCTCCAATGTTTCAATCACCTAGAAAGCACATTAACGTACCGAAAAGAACGACAAACTTAGATGACTTTGAAAAATACGTAGTTCGTAGAACCGTCTTTGAAATTTACGATTGTGGCGAATTTTCTACTGCCAAAAGGATAACGTACTCTTTACGGGACAAAATATCTTACAAAGGATGTACAACTTCCACCTTGAGAATATTGAAACAATTATGCAGTCCCTCTGGCATAATCAGGTATGTTCTTTTCTTCCATTAAGTTTATTATATGTTATATTATCTAATGTTCCGTGCTCTCCGTGACAAGGTGTTTCGCTCAACCACGCTGTCTCTTTTCCGTGTGAGATTTCGACATGGCACCGCTGCAGTGCGCTGCTATTGGCTATCGCCATATGCAGGAGATTTGACGCGCACTATAGATGTCACCTGTTCGTGAGTCGGAAGTTCTGCCGCAGTTTCGTCCACCATCCCCTATTGACTCTTTGAGATGTCGTCGTAACGAGATAGTGTACTCACAACAGAGAAATTGAGGTATGTAGTGAGAAATCAGTGCATTATTGTGATTTGCGCGTCAGAAGGGATTTTGTTAATGAATTTAAACACTGTTTTTGAATCAGAAAAGAACCTGGGGGGGGGGTTACCCCCATCGCAATCTTTGACATTCCTTGCGTTTGAGTGAAAACGAAACAGAACTGGATTAGTAACCAATAGTTTAAAAATAACGTCGGTTCCAAGTTTCGTCATTTTAGGGCAATCGCGACTAGATAACTTAAAAATAAAGGAAACCGGGTCAAGTTGACGTTTAAGAGGGACGATTCAGAGCATCAAGTAAATGTATATATTATGCTGGTTACATTTCTAGTAAGTTGTAAAACAGAAAAGGGCGTACGTTCTTAAATTTACCCCCACGTAATATTCCTGGTGTCAATGTATTAGTTGAAGGCGGGATTGGTTGTAGATAATGAGAATTAAAAGAAGCTGAAGTTGCATGTAAATCTTACGGTCGCGTTGACCGTTAGTTAAAAGTTGTTGTTAGTTTTGCACTGAAGAATTATGTTGACGCCGGACGTCAAACAATGTATTTACTATTGTAATTAATTAATTCAAAATTGTTGTACATGTGTTTGGATCGGGAGCCAAAATTCGTTGATAGGTTCGCCGAAATAAATGAACAATAAACTGTTAAAACATTGTACTTCCTTGACTACTTTAGATTATATCGATGTCAGGCGTAATTTCCGATTATATTGGGTAGTTGCTTAGGTATGAAGAATGATTTGAGTACACATGCCTTTTTGACGTGGTCTGTAATTGACGGGTGACGGAATATTTACGATAACATTGTTAAAAGAGGGATTTAAGAATAATGCGATCGTGTACACGATGGAATAACTAGGATCTCTATAAGAGACTGGAATTAAATGAACCTGGTTTCAAATAGCTTCAAACCTTGAATAACTTTTGTAAACTGGGTGGTTGGGTTTTGCTGGAAAGATCGATACTACGTCCTCTGGGTCACCTTCCTATTGATGATAGTTTACGTATGTTTTTTTATTATCGCTTCGCTTTTACAATGGCTATGTCAAGTTCTAGGTAATACTTTGAGTGACTCTGTTATCATATATGTATATGATTTGTGTATACGTAGTGAAAGTTTTGACAAACATTTGCCAGATCTGAGAGAAGTATTTGAAAAATTTAGGCAGGCTGGTATGACCATAAAGTTTAAGAAGACATTTTTCTACAAAGAAAAACTATTGTGTTTAGGACACATGATAGATAAAGATGGTGTCAGTATAAACCCTGATAAAGTTAAGGCAATAGGTGAGTTACAGTCTCCTAAATATGTTAAATGTCTTCAAAAAATTCTTGGATGTTTTACTTGGTTAAGGAAGTTTTTCCAAATTTTTCGAATTTATGTACACCCCTGTACGAGTTACTGAAAAAAGTAAAAAATGGCAATGGGGAGACAAAGAACAAACTACTTTCGATTTGTTAAAAGAAGCAATTGTACAGGATGTCAAATTTATCATCCAGACTTCGAAAACAGATTTTACATTTAAACTGATTCATCTTCTGTTGGTCTTGGTGTTTACTTATACCAAATTATTAATGCTAAAAAACATAAATGAGTAGAACTCTTAACGAGTATGAGTCACGCTATACAATAAGTGAACTAGAATGCCTTAGAATTATTTTTTGTATTGATAAATGCAAGGAATATCTCCTTGGTAACACATTTACTATTGTATGTGATCATCGTTGCCTAATCTGGCTTCGACATGCAAGAAATTTTTCAGATCAAAGTACTCAATATTTGCATGTAAATGTAGTAGATTTATTAAAGAATGATGCTATTAATATACCAAAAGAAGTAGTTATGGATGAACAAAAGAAACGTTTGATTTTTAATTCAATCATTGATTATTTATCTGGAGACATAATTATAGTTACTTTAGAGCCTAGACCATGAAACTGGAAAAGGTATTTTAAGTTACAAGATGGAATTTTGTTGTATCGTGATTTTCATTTCATTATTAATTATTAGTTGTGTATGCCTATCTCTAGTTCCAACACTTTTAAGTTCATATCATGACAACATGGGACATTTTGGAACAGACAAAATGCTAAGAAGAATGAATAAAATAATTTATTGGTCTACAATGGGAAAAGATGTGCAGAAATATGTTAAGAATTGTGAGATATGTCAAAGAACCAAAGCTGATAGACATCCATCTAAAAATTTATTTTCATTTCATGATTCTTCTAATGGTGTTATTTTATTTCTTGATGTACAAGGGCGACTTGTCAAATGCAAGTGTGGCAAGTAATATTTGTTAACAATTCAAGATTTAAAAATAAGGTATCCTTTTGTTTATCCTATTCGTAATTGTAATGCAGATAGTATTTTAAGATGTTTGAAAGACGGATAATACATTAGACATATGGGCATACCAGATGGTATTGTTTCTGATAATGCTACAACATTCCATTCAAAGAAATATGTGGATACGCTAAGTTTTCTAGGTGTTATGGTAATGAATACTCCAAACTGACATGCAAGTACTCACATGCATAATTGAATAGAATGATGCGTATGTGTTGTTCAAACAGTCAAGAAGACTGGCCAAAATATATAGATATTAATGTTCATTTAATCAACCATAGTACCCATTCCAATTTAGGATACGCATCAGTAGAATTAATGTTCAATCGTAAGTTAGATGCCAGTGTAGTAAATTATTTTAATATTCCCCAAACGAAAGAAAAGAATTGGGATGAAAAATTATTTTCAGCCAATATACAGGATATAAATAAGAGAAAGATGAGAACCTTGAGACATAATATAGCACAACAGAACATAGATGAGATAAAAATTCATGATTTGGTATATCTCAAAACACATTATCTCAGTAGTCTTTTTGACAAGAGATTTATAATATATTGTAATGTATATAAAGGTTCCTATTATGTTTTTAAGGAAACAGGAAAGCTGCATTTAGTTAAATTGATTTAAGTAATGGAAAAATAAAAGAAAACGATCATGTAGAAACTTTTAAAAAAGCATTGTACTGTTGAAAAAATGAAATTTTATTTGGATGAATTTATGAACAAATATCCTGAAGTGTGGAACCGGATAGATCTTTTTTTTAAATATTTAATTTGAACTTTAGACTAAATTTGTTGTATTTTCTTGTATATTTTGTGTATTGTAAATATTTATTTTACTATGTCAAAAATTATTCTCTCTAGGGAGGGGGAGCTATGACCATGTTAAGATAAGGTAAAAAAGGTACATGAAAAATCCGTCATTGTGCCACTGCCAAGTGGCAACAACTGACCGGCGAGGTCAAGTGATTCACGTCAGACACTTGCTGTACAGACTGTGAGCGGTGCACGACGATTGGTATGCAATCTGCGTTTCGGAGTGGACTGACTGGTGGTAAAGTCGTAGTGTTCGTGTACTATGTTTTCTTTTTACTTTTGTGAAATAAATCTGTTTTTCAACATATGGGCTTTCTGTGCAGTGTGCTGAAACCACGAATAAAAAGAATCAATCCCTTTATTAAAACGAATCGTATGCAGAAAATCAAGTGTTAAATTTAGATAATAAACGTCCGCCCTGCATAATGAAGGACAAACATAAATCACCATCTATGAATAATATAATAGTGTTTTCAGGCCTTTAATGGGTCCCGGGTTCGATACCCGGTGGAGGCACATAGTGGTTCGGATCCCACTTTAAACTGTAGGTCCTGTCCCGATTAGCCTTACTGTGCATAAAGTGGACTTAAAACAGCAACTCAATCAATCAATCAATCAGGCCTTTAATGTTACTGCCATCGGGATGAAACTTTATGACGTTCCTTGTGGTATTTCGGTGAGGTCGGCGATGTTAGCGACGACTTCTATGAGCAGTCGATTCGACAATTTGTCTCGAGTTGCTTCTCAACTGTCACCCTAGATGGCAGAATAGACGATCGTTATCCATTTTTCTTATGGGGAGCTGAAATTTACCTACAATATGGCGACGTCTACCAACAGCTGATTCTAGTAGTGCGATAACGAATTCCTGTAAGTTTATTTATTTTAGAGTAAGAATAATAATTGTCATTTAAAATTTAAAAGTAACACCTTTTCATTAATTATCCGTGAATTTGTGAGCTTCGGTGTAATACAAAACTCAATAAAACGTTAGTGCAAAATATCTTTGTGTTCATCGATTTAAGAATTTGTGAGCCTAGTTCATTGGAAATGTTGGTAACATTATGTCGAACTTGTAACTACTAATATTCCTTTATTTGGCACGAGAAAAGTTGATTCTCTTTTGTGCGTTCGTATTTATGTTAAATGTTGTCGAAAAGTATATAATTCGAAGTGTAAAGGCCACGTATTTACTTTCTGGCCACAGTCCAGGATAACCATTTACTTCTTCAACGGTATATTATGTTCCAGTTTAAAAGTATTATGTGCACGATAAAAAACTTAGCGTGCAATAAATATAATGTCCATCAACGAAATTTTCGACTTCGTTCTATTTTTATCGACTAATTTCACAAATATATTTTGGATAATTTTATACCGTTGCACTCAGTGTGAACAATGAATGTTATGCACATAACATCCATTGATTCATCATTACTTGTCGCCGGAGTGCTAGTTTGCTGAAGTTGTTCTCTGAAACTAGATTATCGTATGAAACGAATGTTGGATATTCTCCAGAGTGCTTCGTTCAAATCTCCCTAATTTCAATTAATTACTGTGAACGAAGTACGATGAATTGTGAAATAACTGTAAGAACAAATGAAAGGCCAGATCTTCAAGTTTTGTTTTTATGACTTGAAGTTGTCTGTTTGTTCACAAAGCAGCGCCACGGTCACATAAATAAAAATGGCGACTGTTCAACAACACGCGCAAGAGTGGTGTGGTATGCTGAGACAAAAGCTGTGATTGGAACGCAATGGAATATCAGACGAGTGCTAAATCAATTAGGCTGTGGTTTAGTAAGTTTCTAACAACCGGCAGTGTCCTAAAACAATCTGGTGGAGCTCGCCAGCGTGTGGAAGAAATTCGAGCAGGGTTAAAGAGAAGCCCGAGAAAATCCATCTGTCAGGCTATGACAGAGTTATAAGTATTTCATGATTTTCTTAACACGATTTTTTTTTTACAAATTTCAAATATTTCGGAAATTATCCAGCCAATCACGAGAAGAGCGATGTTATTGTGCAGTATGTAATTCAGCATTCAATAACTTGACAAAATCACTCAAAACATAGAAATACCGATCTACAATATCAATACTATTGTTAATTTGCAATATATTTCGTAAAATCTTTCTCCCCGTCTCTGCTGATAATAACGAACAAGGAGAATAATAAATAACATTGGCGTACACCAAGGAAGCAGATCCAACTACCACATGGAAGAAATCAGTTGTCATCTATCTAGCTGTTGTTTATTTCTAATGGCAGACTGATCAAACCAAGCAAATCAAGCGAAATCGAGAGAATATCAAATGTTAAAGCAAATGACAGTACTCACTAAGTTCACATTGCCCTGCTTCGTAATCGTACTTCAGAATTTTTCTTCCCTTCCGCCGTATCCATATATTACTTCAGTTGCTACAGGATTTGTAGTTAACTTCCCTCCAAAAATTCAATAACGTTATGTCTGCTTTTGCTACGTACAGTTTCCCTATTCACCATAAAATCAAACACTTTGTACTGAAACAGGAACGACCTTTTGACAGCGTTAAATAATTTTGTAATGCAGTAACAGCCACACAATGCAAAACAGCTGACTATTTGATGCACGCTCCCTCCCCATGGGCTGATATTTCGGCTACTGCGCCACAGAGGCCGTTTTGTTTTACCAAGATGCACGAAGCAAAGTCATCCTTAAAACAGCAGTTTTTGTTTCAGTTGCCCTCCCCCTTACTCCTTTTCTTCTCCTGTTATGCTCGGGACAATATACTAACGAAATTTCCTGCGTCATACGATCTCCAATGGAATGGGTTTGCAACACTACATTTCCTCGCACACAGATCGCTGCGTTCACAGCCTTCCTAAATGATGCAACCTCCCCTCATACGGCGCTCAAGTCAAAACATCCAATCAGCGTCCTCTACGCGACTGCTGCAACAGCGTCATAGTGAGCAAAACTACCATTGTGTTCCAGCCTCGATCGTCGCCTGGTCTACGCGGGTTGATATCACGGATCGCAGACTTGGTGGAGCGGCGTGGGAACACTTGATATTTCGAAGGAGATAGAGTTCAATAAATAAGTATAATAATAATGATTTGCATTACAGATTTATATGGGTGTGCACGTGCGAATGTGCAAATAGACAGAAGCTACCTCTTCTCCAGGTAGCTCATGTTAAAAATTGGTACCAGTTTGAAGAAGCCATTTCACACATAATGTCATGTCTATAATTTCCTGATGGCAATTTTTATCAGGAAACGAATTCAGAAAAATCGAGAAACGCTGAAAGGGAAAAATGATGAACATTTCTGTAGGTGTTTTGTCATAATTTGTAAATTGTGTGTAAATTCCGTGCTTTGAACAAGAAATCGTTTAGTTACGAAGTTTTTTTTTGTTTGTTTAAAGTAGGAACAGGAGAGCAAAAAGGAGTCATTTGAACCAGACCCCTGTTGCCAAGAAACTTCAGCTTCTTGCCAAGAACTGTAGGAAAAGAGAGGAAAGGGATATTATACGTATAAAATATAAAGTATGTATAAAATTAAAACAATGAAATACCTTACAATTGCATCCTAACGAACTTCAAACTATGAAAAACATATGTTTGCACGTCATTTTCGAAATATGAACCTGATTTTTTTTCTGTAGACTATTATAAAGTGGAGATATGGGACGATACGATCCCTCAGCAAGAAAACTTTATCTAAGCCGCCTCCTTACCTCCAATTTTTCAATGGACATAATTAGTAATTAGGGTACGGAAGTTAATGAAAAACCAACTTTTTTTCTGACCCTTAAAAACAATGCTAATCCTGATATCATGTTAGTTTAACTTGAGTTAGAGCCTTGAAACACTTTCTATTTTACATTTTTTTTTTTTGCATATTTCGGCCTTTTTTGGCTTATAGTTTATTTGTCAGTATTTTTAACAGTTTTGTTGCATTTTTCTTTATTCTTGAGGTTTATTTTTCTCCTCCCCTGTTGTTTCGTGCATTTTAAATGCATTTACTAATAAAATTTACATATTTAAATTTATTGACATGGTCCTTTTAGCAAATTCACCATGAATAGAAAATACGGTCAATGGAAAAGCACAATATTATTCTTATCTGAAATGTTTCGCAATGGATTTAAATACTTTGTGTGAAGACTAGTTTGAGGTTCTTTATGCGATTTACGTACAGCATTTCCGGATACTGAAACATGCGATGTAAAGTCTGATGTGGGTAGTTTCACACGTTGAATAATGGATAATATTTGTGGTTGTATCATTTGAAATTCCGACGTATATTTTAGGTCCATAGCGAAGAGCACAAGCAAAGAACATAGTATTTGTGTGATGGTATGTGTGTGCGTGTTGCTGTTGTTGTTGTTGTTTTAAGTCTACTTTATGCAAAGATAGGGTAAACGGGACTGGACGTACAGTTTAAACAGGAATCCGAACCCCTGTGAAAAGTTTAAAAAATTATTTGAGACGAAATTCCAATCTTACAAACATTTTGCGCAGCCTCATGTAAGTAATATTCTTAGAAAATTATTTTGCATACGGAACTCTTACTCATAACATGTTATTAGATAGCATTTATATAAGAAATGTGATAATACTTTACTAATTCACAGTAAGTTTCAAATGTTGAATAATATTTTTATCTGTATCGCATTTTTTTCTTCTTGGATAATTTGAAAAATAAAGTTAGATCATGCAGAACGGTAGAGATTGCATTTTACTTTCAACAATATTGTATTTAAGTACTTTTTAATGTTACATAAAATTTGAAATGTTCTTGGAGGGCAAGGTAACATTTTACATGGAATAAGAAAGAACGATTCAGTCAGAAAACTATATACTATCTTTTACAGTTCGTTGTGTTAAATATTGTAAATGAAGAATTTCGTTAAGCACTGATGTGCTGTTGCTTTATAGAATAAATTTACGGTTGCAAACTTGTAACAACTAAAATAAATTATGAAAATATATAATCCTTGTACATGAAATTGTTTATCTGTAAATTTATAACTATTTTGAAGGCAAAATATAGTTATTTCCTTGTTTCTTCAATTTTACTTTCAAATGAGAAAACTGATAACATTTCATAGGAACATAATTTAGAACAAAGTATATTTGTATGTATGTACGAGTGTGTTTTGTATTTTTGTTATATATCGTCGCTTTTCTACCACCTAGAGCTAATCATATCGATTAAGATGAGTGATAATATCTATGTCCAGGCCTGGTCTCAAACACGGGAACCTCGGTAACGAGTTCCGAAAGTAAACCACTTAACTCGTTCGGTTTCGAGCTTGCTGACTGTGTGTGTACGTGTATCTACATACAAATATACTCAAACTGTTTTTTCTTTCTTGGTGATCGGAAGCGTACGCTGTGCTATTTTACTAAGCGAGAAATTGATGTACATTGTCATCGCCATCATGTAACTAGTTACAACGAACTGCTACATTCCGTTTAACATATTATGTTTTGGAAATTTGTATACTCATTGTTTACTGTCATTCTGTGAGACAGGGTGAATCCTGTTTATATGAAAAAGTACCAGGGTGACACTGGCAAAACTACAACATTGGGCAAGGTTGTATGATTTTACAGGTATAGTTTTGCACGTTTGGTTCAGTTTTGCAATGGGACAGAAAACAATACTTTTTTCATGTTCTGTTAAGCCCGTATATTGAAAGGAGTTTTACTTTCGGCTGTACTGTTATAAAATCAGAATGGTTACAACAGTGATGAATGAACCACCACTGATGATCAACAGGTAATAATTTCATTGAATACTCCAAGGAAAGGTAAGGTTTATTTTGTCAAGAATGCTGTGAATATGAGATATCATAGGCCCTATGTACTTTTCATCTGCGACCCTAATAACCTGTTACTTCATCATATTCGTTTCCATACACCACCTCATTATTTCGCAACCACTTTTCAAAATTTTTTGTTTGTTTTATGCACGCAAACATGTGTGTATATGCATTGCTAATACCCATACCTCCTGATCATGTAGGATAAATGCACTAAATTTTTAGATAATGTTTTAATGAATTAATATTTTAAAGTAGCAAGTCATTTAGGGTCGCAGTATGGCCTAACCACCATTCGGGATCTTGCTCATTGCAAGTAACAATTTTGTGTGGTGAGGTAAGTGCAATATGCCTTCGTTGTTAAGTTTATTTCTCCTAGCATAAATATGAAAAACTAAATATGCTGACCAAGGCAGTAATTTATTTTATTAAAAACATAAACTAAACGTAACGTTTCAACCTTCTAGCAAGGTCTTGTTCAGACTCTGTATCAAGTACAAAAGTAACAAGATACAAGAACAGGGCATTATATATACACAAACATTAATCCCTCCAGACTATTTAGAAAGTTGTTTGGAACTTTCTAGCAGGTGACTTTCACTTGCCAACTGCACTTTCACCTAAAAGGCTAAACACAATTACTTCCATATAAAATGTGGTTGGACTTTTTATCTCACGCTCTTTTTCCTTCATTTTCCTTCCTTCTCCTCTCCTCTTTCTCTCTTGTCCTTTCCACTCTTTCTAACACCTTCTTCCATTCTTTGTTTAACTTCAGTTCCCCATTCCAGTTCATTGTGTCTTCTTCACCTTTCTTCTCTATTTCCTTGGCTTCCTTCCATTTTCTCACTAGCATTCTCTTCTCCCTTCCTATCTGCTTAGCCTCATCCCACTCTATGTCATGTCCTGTTTCTCTCGTGTGTTTAAATATTGCATTTCTCTCTCCCTTAACTCATTTTGGAGGTGATGTGATGAACACCACACTCCGGCCGCCTTTGCTCACCAGGGTTGCCTCCAGGTACACATTGATTTGAGGTTGGGTGAGCAGTTTTATGCTGGGACAAGGCCGGAATAATTCCTACCTTAAAACACCCTCCCCGGGAATTGAACCTGAGCCTGCCGTGTGACAGTCAGACGCCCTACCAACTACACCACAAGTAAAAAAAAAATGCTCGTGTATATTATAGAGCTTTAATTAGTTGCAGAGGATACGTACGCCTAACAAGACATTTGATATTTCCTTATGATTCAATCATGATCTGTATATTTTTGTTGGTCTACCTACAAAAACACTCGAAAGTTTCAACTCTTTTTTCTCAATCTACAGATTTCGATGTCCAATGATGACTTACAGTTATTTCAACTGTGTAAACAACAAATAACAGAGACATTTAGCCCCGAAATGTGACCACGACACATCAAATTATCCGTATCCCGGGCCTTTTTTACAATTTTTTAAAGCAATATTAATTAAGTCCGGTTTCTCCTCTGTAGTTTCTTTTAATAATTTCATCTCGGACACTCGGGTTATCAGCCCTAGTTCCAAAGCCTTGTGGGAGGGGCTGCCTCCCTTATAGCCCTCGGCCTGCTAGATTTTCTTTTAGGGTTTCTTCCCTTAGCCTTTGAGGTTTCTCCCTCTCACTGCAAGGCAGCAGTTTGATGAGATATGGAAAAGAGGCACATATGGCTTTCATAGATCTAGAGAAAGCCTTCGACAACATTCCGAGGGATGAAATATGGAAAATACTAAAACAAAGAAATGTTAGCAATCAATTAATTACAGCAACGCAGAGTCTGTATAAGAAATGTAGAAACTATGTCCGCACCTGCAATGCAGAGTCTCAAGAGTTTGAGACTAGAGAAGGACTTAAACAAGGATGTATCCTTAGCCCACTCCTCTTTATTACCTTAATGGATGATGTTATTAAATCATGCAATGGGAAGGTACAGAAATTCAAGCTGGGGTATAGGTTTTTTAAAACCAATATATATATAAACCATTGTGCCTTCGCCGATGACATACTAATATTGGGAGATTCCGAAAGAAATTTACAAAAGAACGTGAGAATTTGGGAAAAAGAGTTAAAAAAGCGGGGCATGAAGATAAATGATAAAAAGACTCAGACCATGATGATGGCACGACAGCCAAATATACATCAGATTGCTTTGAATAATGGAACGACATTAGAACAGACTACAGATTTTAAATACCTCGGGGTTATAGTACAACAAGATGGCAGAATAGATGGTGAAATTATAGCTCGATCCCAAGCCTCAGGGAGACTCTTTAATGCGCTAAAGAGAAATTTCCTAAATAACCCATTAGTGACCAAAACTACGAAAATCCTTGTGTATAAAGTGACATATTTAATTACATTACTTTATGGTAGTGAAACCTGGACATTGACAAATAAACATAGGAGTAAAATATAGGCTTCAGAAATGAGATTTCTCCGTAAAATAGAAGGGAAAACAAGAAGAGACAAAATTAGGAATCAGACCATTAGAGCTATCCTGGGCGTATCACCAGTGCTTGAGAGAATCGAACAGAACCAGTTACGATGGTTTGGGCACATACAAAGAATGGAAGACTCCAGAATAGCTAAACAAGCTTTGAATGCTAAGATGCAAGGAGCAAGACCACGCGGGCAACCCAGAAGAACATGGGAAGAAGATGTGAAGGTAGCTGTAGAGGCTAGAGGAGGAGAGTGGAGGAGAGCAAAGGAGCTGGCCCGAGACAGAATCCGATGGAAGACCCTCTGGGAAACCTCAACACCGCAAGGTAGAAGAGGATCGACTAAGTAAGTAAGTATTAATTAAGATCACACAAAAACACGCGGGAAATCCAAGAATAACCATGAACTAACGTTCCTAACCTAACAGGAACGGGCAATCACCACTTCCACAACTTGTTTTGAAGCAAATTTCATTACATACGCACGAGAAAAATACGTACAAATTTAAGATATATCATAAAATTACAATGTTCATCAACTGTGGCGGAGCAGCATATCGCGATGCTCTGGGCGAGATTAGACCTGTCCTTTACATTTTTTATCTCAATGTGAATCGATGCAAAATCTTCAGTGATACGTCAGCAATTTATCATATTTAAATAATCATAATAAATTATAGACGGAAATTATATTTAATAATTTCACTCACTCTAAAAGTGTCTTTCCTTGTTTTCCGGGAACTGGAACTTCGTCAAACGTGCTTCGTGGCAGTTGGAGGTGTTTTATTGTTAACGTATTAAAATTGGGAGTGCAAGGACAAGAGAAAGATGAAAATACAAGGCAGAATGTTTATTATTCAAGAAAAAATTAAATGGAGAAAATTGTCGAAGCAAGTTATCGTGAATCTTTGCGTAAATGTTTCACATGAGATTGCGTGCTGCCCAAAGTATCATTGGTGCGTCCCTATCCCCACATCCCCAAAAATGTGCCTTCAACGCACGGTGTTATATTCTCCTCTTCTCCTGCCGGACCCTTTGGCCGAATGGTTGTCGACCCCCGTGGCGGAGTGGTTAGCACATCGCGTTCCGACGCCAAGGGTCCCGGGTTTGAATCCCGCTCGGGCTTGGTTGTTTGTGAATGTCCATTCATAAATTTCATCATTTCATCACTCATCCCCATCTTCGAAAATTATCCAAGAGGAACAAAACACGAAATAAGATAAACTAAATCAATCCATCAATCACCTCTTCTCCGGACATACACGTGTATTAAAATTATAGATTAATTTGAAATGTATGTTAATTGATTGATTGATTTTAAGTTGTAAGTCCACTTTATGTACAGGAAGGCTAATCGGGACTGGACATACAGCTTAAAGTGGGATCCGAACCACTATGTGCCACCACCGGGTAGAAATGTATGTTGATTGATTGATTGATTGATTGATTGAGTTGGTGTTTAAAGTCAACTTTATGCACAGTAAGGCTAATCGGGACTGAACCTACAGTTTAAAGTGGGATCCGAACCACTATGTGCCTCCACCGGGTATCGAACCCGGGACCGAATGTATGTTAATGTTCTGACAATTTACATAATGTATGATGTGAAGATCTTCGGTCTAATCACATATAATTGTATTCAATGAACTATGAATGTTCTAGAGAAACATACCACGCTAGACTTGTTGTATTTTATTTTATATTTTCTGTCTATTTTGGCTACTATGACAAAAAGGATGCGTGACTGTATGAGAAAATTGATGAATGGACACTCTCAACGAAAACCCATACTGGGATTTGAACATGGACCCTTTATCTTTGTAGCGTGCTGTGCAATCCACTAAACCATCTCACAGTAAAATGTATTTATATTTAACTATATGGTATATCCCATTAATGCATGGTGTCCGATTAATCGGACACTGACATATTTGCATTTCCTGTAACACTTTTTACTTTAATTGGTTATATTTATCACATCTAGTTCCTTGGTACCTCTGTGATGCATATGTCACCCCACGGGTTTGGCAACATTGTAAATTTCCCGCCAAATTGTAAGGGAGTGAAACATGGAGAGTGAGCTGTACTACGTTTCTGCATAACGGGAAAGCTAATTTCAATTCTTATGCAGTAGTTGACATTTATTCGAGATGTGTTTTGACAAATATGCGTAAGAAACATTAGTAAATAAACATGTAACACTAATTTGTGCATTAGTTTTATCCCTGAGCTGCTATTGCGAGAGAAACTATAGTGTCCGATATATCGGACTCTGTGCTCATTGAGCACTTTATGCAGATTTTCCATTTCCTGTACAATTTTCGATACCTTTGATGTTTAGATATTGTCAATGTATATATATATATGTGTATGTGTGTATGTGTGTGTGTGAGTGTGTGTCTGTGCATTATTGTGTGCATTAGTGTGTGTATGTGTGCGTATTTATGTGTGTGTGTGTGTGCATTATTGTGTGTATGTATGTATATATGCATGTATGTGTGCGTGTTTATGCATTAGTTTGTGAATGTGTGCGTGTTTGTGCATTAATGTGTGTGTTTGTGCTTTAGTGTGTGTGTGATCAAATTTTGACTACTTTGGAGAATGAAGATATGGAGGAGGAGGAGCAACAACTCATTTATGTTACACCACCAGTGGATGGCAAGCATACAGAAGAATACAGTGATAAATCTGATGATGAGCATGCGGCCAATCTAAACAATTTTTGGCGAAATACGCTAATGAGTGTTTGTGAGGTGCAAACTAAGATACGAAGTTGTGTTGATTGTGAAGGTTCATCCAGTACATCTACCACTACACATAACACTGGTGTTAAAAAAAAAAGTCTTCAGACAAAATGACCCTTGTGGAAGAAAAGTCTACCTTCATTCTAATTACAAACTGAGTGCTGCCCTATTGAACCATCTAAAGAAGCACGAAACTGTGAATCACCATTAGACTTTTATAATTTATTTTTTGATGAGGACATGCTAAATCTTATAACAAATCAATCCAAATTGTATGCTTCGATAAAAACTATTGACCTTGATTTGACGAAAGAAGAACTTCTTGTTGTTCTTAGTGGTCTCTTGTTGTCAGGTTATGCAAAATATTCAAACAGACGTATGTTTTGGTCAACAGAAAAATATACTCCTTCGATACTTTCTGAAAGCATTCCTTGTGGTCGGTTTGAGACTATTCTGCATAATATTTTCATTTGAATGAGAATTCACAAATAGATGAGTCCGATCGTCTGTACAAGATACGGCCATATTTTGAGAAACTTTCCTCATCTTTCGAACAGCATCGGGGTGTGGACGAAATACTTTCCATCGACGAGAGTATGATTCCTTACTACGGGAGGCACTACACAAAACTAGTTCATTAGAGGGCAAAAAGCTCTAGCAGTGGTTACATGATAGATTTCCAGTTGTACACTGATACAATCTGATATCGGACCACTGTGTTCTGTACTGTAATAATAATAATTTTGTGTATATTTGTTGATTTCTATTGCAAATGTTTCCTTTTGTATTGTTTCTTCGAAATATGTGTATGTATTTATGCAAACATACACATGCCCAGTGGCGACGATTAGGGGGGAGTTGCCCCCCTCATTTTTCGTCACTTTTGCACCTGCACTTTGATAAACCTAATCTGCAAAGGGAAATATACTGTCTTTGCCCCCCTACATTTGGCACCTTGTCCCCCCTCCCCACGGTTTTGGAACCCAATATCCGCCACTGCATATGACTGATCTTAAGTGTTTTATTTTCTTTTGGTTACATATTTTCCACAGCAATACTTTTTCCTTGGGAGAGCTATTTATAGACAAAACATGAAAGTGATCATTGTGCACAGTGTCCGATTTTTTGGACACACGGAAGTGATCGTAGTGCATAGTGTCCGATTTATCGGACGCACTGTATCTCTTACATACAGTGTAAAAATAAAAATGTATCATATATTGTGTCTTATTTGAATTGTACTGATACCAAAACCATGAAAAAAAATTTATGAAAGGGGTTTGTAAACTTTATGCATTAATGGGACATATTAGTAAGTTACTAAAGTAAAAAGATAATTAACAACGAGTTACGAGCTTATGATAATTATAACAATCTAATCTAATTGATTCAGGTAATAAAGGAATTAGCTGAAACATAGGTTTTGCGAAAGGAACGTGTCGTGGACTTTATTAAACCAAGAAGAAACTTTTATTACATTGATTACACTCATTACACATCAATACAAGAATAATGTGCTAAATTACATTCATGAACTTGAATTGTTTGTAATACAAAAGTAAAAGTAATTTTGTCAAAGTTCTAAACACAACTTCAAGAGAACAATAAATTAAATTAATTTTTGAGACAAAGTAATGAACAAAATCCGAGTGTATAAATCGAAAACTTACATTTGAAAATTACAAAATTTACGCTTTTTGGAACGATGAATTTTTTTTCTACATTGTAGAAAGAAATGGAAAGAATCACATTGAGGTGACATGTTGCTACGCGCGTTCATGAAGAAAGTAGCTGCTGGTACTTTGTTTGTTGACGTACATTAGAGAACCAAGCCCTAAAAATAATTAACATTTACAATAAAAATACAAGATATAAATCCTTTTGCAATCAAATATTCTTCTTGATTATTTTGAGATCAATATATATTTGTACAATAAATCCAAGTACACATTCACAGATTTATAATACAAACAGTCTTACATAACGAAGTAGATTTTGCGTGAGATTGTACAATAAATTCTACCCGAATGTACAAGAGTATTGCCTTTCAAATGCTCCATTTGTAAAAATTTCCACTTCCCTGAGTTGATATTTAGAGGTCCGTGAATGACTTTATTAAACAAAAATTGAATTTACTGAAAACTAGTCACATAAAAGTCATGCATTTTCTTCCATGTTTGTCCTGCTTCCCCCTTTTCATCAGTAATTTACAAATTTAAAACCCCGACTATCCTTAACACATTTACAGAGTATGTCCTCTTACTTCGACAACTAGCCTTTCGCTGACTCTGGTGTTCGCTTCTCCAAGCAGTTGGCTGAAATATTATAAACATAAATAAGCACATAATTGTAATAAACATGTGAGCAGCACAAAATAAGCAGAGTAATAAGCACAATGCAAAACAATACACTTTTACTATAGCTACGAGAGAAGACAAACCTGCAAGAATACCTGAGCGAATGACGACGTCAGATGTTCGACCTATCCACCCCTTCCACCCTAGGAAACAAGGGGAAGTCGATAAATAAACGCTCATCTAGACAAAAAAATTGCAGCTTCTACGATATCTTGCACTTGGTAGGTGGCTGCCTCAACAGAAAATATTCTCATCCTCACTCACCATATTTCCCCTCCTTTCTCCCTGGCCCCATCACTCGCCTTACTACACGGAATCAAGAAATGGAAGTAGAGAAGAATGTAGGAAGAAATACATGAAATGTAAAACACCACACCACTTTGCATCACTAACTCTCTAGCCTTCATAAACCTTGGCTGCAGAAACCCAGGCCATCCATCTGTTCCTATCCTGGCCAATATCAATACAATCTTTTCCATCCATACTTATTTCTTTCAGGTCCATCTTATACTAGAAGACAAAAAGTTTATGAATGGAAAAGTAACACCCATTTCCTTAATTAAGTCTGCTTTTTATTTCTTCTTTAATATCACTTCTATTTGTTAGTATTACCCCTAAGTACTTGAATTTGCAGACTGATTAAAACGACATGTTATCAACAATTAGATTTTCATTATTACCTGACGCTTGGTTATGGCCTGTAAGCATATACATAACTGTGACATTGTACAGACTGATTAAAACAATGTATTTTTTTGTACTGTTGCTGTGTAGTTTTAACGCCGGGGAATTCAATGTTGTTTCACTTTACGACTCTCTGGTATATCTTTCAAGGAAAAGTGTAAATAAACTGTATACAAAAAATACATAACTGTGATACGTCATTGAGCGTACCCTATAGGTCGTAGGTGCATGCTGGGTACTTGGAGCGTGAAGTGTTTCTGTGGTTTGAGAATAGGTCGCCTGTTAGAAACCACTAGACTTCGAAAGGACAGTCAATTCGGGTTATGTAAAGTGTGGATCTACGTAGGACCACACAACACTGTGTATCCATGCCAAAGAAAATTACCATCACGTATTTTATTTCAGTTTACAGTATGGATGGAATTCATAGAAATAGGTTGGTAATATTACACTAGCAAAAATCAGGAGATGAACTTACTCTTAACTGTGAGAAGGAAAATAGATTTATGTCAATTTTTGAATGATAAACGTTTCTGTGCCGCTCAAGATACAACTTATTAACATCATCAACTGCAAGAAAATATAATCAATTTCCCTGTAATTGCTGTTTTACAGTGGAGAAATCTTAATGAATTTGCTATTTTTTTCTTCAATGAATTAAATTATTATTTACTTTAAAGTACTATTAATATCTTCATTGCATAGGAATAATAATTGTCACCAACATTTTAGAAATTAGAAACACAAAAATCTTGTTTATAAATGTAAATCGTTAACCAATATATCCAACTTTAACATTTATCATTTTTCGTTACCCCAGGAATATATTCACGGGAGCTAGACGTAACACTAGTTATTGTTATTATTAATTATAGGCATTTTAGTACATTCATCTGAAGGATATTTAAACTAGATCATTGAAATGGTGTCTCTATGTCACCTCGTCGAATGTAGACAAATGCACCAGTTCAAGCAATAAACATAAATTCTAGGTGTAAGAGGGATAGTTTTAATGGAGAGTAAATAGTTGCAGTTTATGGTAGTAGAAATATCAGGTAAAATATGGGAAGGTGTCAGAGCTATGTGACAGTCAGATTTACCGTCATTATTATTATTATTATTCATGTCCATAGTTGTAAAAAAATGTGTTGAATCAAAGGTTGAGTGTTTTAATTTGTAAGAATATATATGTGATTTGCCAAGCCGACGGGAGGAAGAAGACGTTCGCGTGTTTTAAGGGTGAGCACCTGAAAGGTCACGTTATGCGTCTAAACCTTAGGAAATTCGACCGTAATGACAAACATTTAAATATCTCGGTTTCCAGCGGTCAGATTCATGTGAAACTTTTACCAGCGCAGCAGCATGTGTGCAAGGACGGATGTTTGGAGTTTCGTCGCGATCAAGCAACAATTACGGACGCCAGATCAAATTGGTTGTAATTGATCAGTTTGTGGGCACCGATTGCAATTGAGCTATGGGCGACAGCGAGGCGGAAGCTTAATCCGCAGAAACCAAACTTCGAGTACGGCCCGTCCAAGTTGGAAGACAATAGAGCGAAGTGGAATGACCTCTCCGGAAGCGTCCCTTCAACGAGCGCCTAGCGTCATTTTTCAAAATCCAAATAAAACGAAGGACATGGTTTTTCGACACACAGTCTTACCGTGATCCTTGTAGCGAGAGCACCTCCGTGCTACCACTCCGTATACAGTTTTGCCGCGATTCTTATAGCGAGAGCACCTTCGTGCTACCTCTCCGCATACAGTGGACTTTGTTGTGTTTTGCGAACACCAGTGTGTGATAGGCAGTAAGTCTACACGAGTGGGCTTACTTCAACCGCTGGGGGAAGTTGAAGCGAGATTGTGTTTCCGTGATAATCAGACGCCGTTTATAGTTTTCGTGAAACGAGGAACATCGAAAACTATGGCGGGCTAGAGGAAGAAGAGAGATGAGGGCGTTACCCTCGATTCGCCCGATGTCTTAAGAAACGACGAGCCATGCCTACAACATGCCAAGAAACGACGAGCTACGCCGATGATGCCTACCAGCCGCCACAAAGAGAGAGAGATGTTGAACGCCGCCATGTTGACGCCCCGACGACGCCCTGTTGACGCCCCGACGACGCCTACCAGCCGCCACAGAGAGAGAGATGTTGAACGCCGCCCTGTCGACGCACCGACGCGCCGACGACGCCTACCAGCCCACGGAGATGTTCACCGATCCCGAGAGGAAGAGAAGCCGAGGAACCAGACGTATGAACGCTCTTCGCATCTTCATCGTCGCGTCAAGGAAACCTTTCGTGTGAATACTATGTGTTTCAATCGCCCTTAAAGACTCCAGGATGCACCTCGGAAGCTGAGAGATGGTAATGTATTCATCTGTGTGAATGTCAGCACGGGACGGCCCGATCGATTTAGAGAAGGCCCTTGCAATTCGTCAACATTTTTGAAAACGCCCACTCAACTCGAACTTCATACCAAACTCCCGTCGCGCTTGTCATTTGTAATTTATTCGTCTCAGGTCAATTTTTCTTATTCCTTGTGATATTTTTTAATGATCTTAAATTCATTGTTGTTTTTGCTCCTTTGTATTTGTTTAAAGTGCGTACTATTAGAGTAAAGCGCCGCCCACTTTATTGTTTAATCTACTTGAGGTTTGTTCATTTTTTATGTGTCAGTGCTGTGTCGCTGCTAGCTACGTCAGGTCGCTTATGTGATTATTTGTTAAAGTATTTGCCTGGTAATATTTCCTCTGGCGGAGGAAAAAAAATTAACGAAAATTTCCGTGTTTCCTTGAGCAAAGATAAGGTGCCTTCTTGTAGCAAGGAAGCACCAACTGCTTCGATGAGTGACCTTCACTGCCAGAGTGACTCACATCATTTCTGTTCTCGTTCCAGTGTATAGTCACGGACACTGTCGGGTTGTAACGTTTCCATTGAAAGTCAATGTATTCATTACAATCCGGCAGTGTCCGTGACTGTACGTATAAAGCAGGTATTTTATTTCGTTCGTTCCAATACACAGTTATATCAAGCTAACATTCTAATATGTTCGTAAAATTTGTATTAAACAAGTTGTATACATTGTGGTCTTCCAGAATGTTGTTGTGTGCTATTTACAAGCGGGATATGGGGGTGTTGTAAACATTTCTGAACCCAAAGATTGTAAAGATTTTACAATCTAGGACATGTCCGGATATAAGAATGATTCCTATAATCTCTTTTTATTTAATTATTTAGCGTCGTTTTTCTTTCACGTTTTGCTAATCTCGACGACAAGGATAAGTGATATGATGAAATTGATGAAGGGTCACTCTCAAAGAACACCCATACGCACGACGTGATTCGAACCCAGGACATCAGACATCGTAGCGCACTGTGCTAACCACTCTATCACGGACGGAATTCTTATAGCCCTAATCTTTTCACAAGCTTTTTTCCTATCTTTAACTACACGCGAACATAAAAAACAAACTAAATGAACAGGTACGAGTTCACACTCTAACCGTAAAAATCATATGAATGTGAAAATTCAAAATAATATTTATTTTTAGGTAGTTGTGATTAATTATTGTATATTAAAAAAAGTTAGTGATAAATTAACGGAAGTAGAGGAACACCTCCAATGAAACACTCATGCCTTATGGATATTTGTATATCTTGCCGATCAAGGTTCCGAGTTCGAGTTCCGACCAAAATGGATTCATTGTGTATGCTCATTCATGTGTTTAATGTAATCATAAATCGTCGTCATGAATAATTTAACTTCAGAGGAAGTAAACTGAGGTAATTACTAATAAGAACAATAATAAAACAAACTTGATCTTAAGCTCTGGCTTTGCACTACATATTCCATCACGGGGACTGGCACTTTATGTAGGTGTAGACACGCCTCGTACAATTTGATGATATCGCGATTACATAATGGATGCGCATCCACTTAACTGGATCCCCAAAAAATCTCATTTTATTACTAAATTCTAAATTAGCATAATATTGAATACTAATTGAATATTCTAACATAATTAGAATTGTTTTAGCGTTTCGTTCAACGTTTTAAGGCGAATCATTTTCGGAGATATAACGTATAGCTCTTGTCGGCTCTGCGACCTGGTTTGAGAAAAGGCGATTTTCTGACGAACAACATTTCACCTGACACGTCACGTGACTTTCCAACATTTCCTGTGTTGTTGGCTATTGTATGAAAGACGAGTTGCTCTTGAGACACAGAATCACCCGATCACCTAAACGTGCAATGTGTGTTGCCTACCCTTCAGGCATTATTTACTGCCATTAAAGTCTTATCGGGAAGAACTTTTTCCACCACATTACAGTGTATATTATAATCCAACATTTTGCTTTCTACGAACATAACCCTTGTCTACTAACTAAAAACAGCTGTTTTCTTCAACCTTGCCACTGGAACGGCCAAGATCTGGAATCGGAACGCGTTACATCAGAAATGGCATGCCAGCAAAGAGTAAAGTCGCACAAAAATGCTTTGCTGATCTAGATGCCACATAGATTAATTTCTGCTAAAAATATTAAATTGGCTACATTAACCTAAATTTCCAACACATTGTGGTAATTTTTGAATTTTTTTAGCAACACTAGCAAGGAAGTACTATTATTGAAAATTTTTAGGGTAATGTGGGCCTTGACTGTTAAAAATTAAGTATTTACATTTCACGTTGTCGGCATAGTACGTAATTATTAATTCATTTCAACAAACAGGGTCCTGCTTAAGGGCCGGGCGATTCTAGCTACTGAACGGGATGCCGCCTTCAGCGGCGCCAAACCGAGGCGTTCCTCATAGAGTAGCGTAGAAACCTTATTTCTGCTTACATAATTGTGGCTATTTGTTTCAAAAAGAGTCGGATTTGTGTAGACAAGAATTAATTGAAGTTACTGCTGGAACATTAGTACATGGTAAAATCATGTAGCAATCTAAGCTAAAAGATTATTGTTATTTTGATATAATTATGTAGGAATTACTAAATAAACCTTACAATGTATGTGTTCTATAACAGTAATACTTTACCCGGCATTGGTAGACTAACGTTGGATGGATTGATTGATTGATTTGGTGTTTTAAGTCCACTTTATGCACAGTAAGGCTAATCGGGACAGGGCCTACAGTTTTTAAAGTGGGATCCGAACTACTATGTGCCTTCACCGATATCATACCCGTGACGGCGCTACCACTGCGCCATCGGGGAGGCGACTAACGTTGGAGAAACGCCGATGGTCGACATATTAGCACGACGCGCACACCTACATTTTTTTTTCAAATTTCGTATATATCTTTGGACCTCAATATAATTTCTTGTTCATTATGTGCATATTTCACATTGTTGTTTCATCACATTCAGTGTGCTCTGGCCCATGAAAATTTCGTTGTTTTGATTATCATCTTCGACGGCTGATACTAAACTGTTGCTGTCACGATCAGTTATGCCAGATTGCTCCTCACCACTATCTTCTGAAAAAAGAATATAGCATTGCTCCTCACGTACACTTTCATCATCTGCATCGTCCATTACCATTGCAATATATGAGTATTTTCCATCATGAAAAGTCACTTAAACACAAAAAGACTAATACAATTCACGAAAATGAAAAATATACAATGTAAATGGATTGAATTCGTATTTTAAGTCCACTTTGTGCACAGTAAAACTAATCGGTACTTGGCCTACAGTTTGAACCACAATGTCCCTCCACCGGATATCAAACCCGGGACCCCTTGATTACAAGGCGAAGACGCTACCACTGCGCCATCGGCGAGGCTCCTAAACAACAAAAAAAATACAGTCCCGAGGTTAGTCGACACTAACTTCTTACAATACGTTGACAGGATAGTAGTATAAAAACACATACAACCAGGACCACTTACAAGTGTACAAATGATGAGCTCATATAATTAAACAGCCCGATTTGCCCACACTTAAAATTATGCCAAGATGCCCTTATTCCCCAATTCTTCAAGTGTGATATGCTCTTAATTCTAAGAATTTTGAATCCTAGTGTACAAATGATGAGCCCCCTCAGATTGATTTGCCTACACTTATAAAAAGGCACTTCTGTGAGATTGTTGTCCATAAATTTGTTAAAAATATGCCCGTCTTGATATTTTTTTTGCCCACACCTAAAACTAAGCCAAGATGCTCATAAGAGCTACCCACACACACACACACACACACACATACACCAACACCCACCCATACACACACACACACACACACACACACCCACACACACACACCCACACACCCATACACACACATATTTACTTCTGGTTTAAGTTCAATTGGATACCAGGTTCAATTTGTTTATCTAATATTAAAACAATGTCATTCTTCTAGAATTGTTCTGTGACTCTCTCATTTCTTACATCATAAAGATAAGATTTTTCCCCTATGAGAATAACACTACATATGGTGTCATCAGGTAATGCCTCATGGAATTCACAGATAATTTTAATATTTGTCCTATCATTAACCACAACTTGTTTTATTTTTGAAGTGTTGATTACAAACATGGGTCTCTGTGCTTTGAATTGATCTGGTGTGTAATACATGTCAGTATTGCCAGTAGTGACCCTTTTGTATGATGAAAATTCCTCATATAATTTGAGGAAATCATCCTTGGAAATGTCTAAATTATAATTTTCTCTAGGGAATACCTCATTTCTGCCATTTTTAAGATATATGTTCCTGATGTTGCAGTTATCAAATCTACTTGAATTTTTTTCCTGTTTATTGTGTCTTCCAGTCTGAAACAGTACCACCACAAAATCCGGCATGTCATATTGTATACTGGAGAATGAATTTGTAGCATCAAACTCATAATAAGTACCAGCGGCAGGCTTCTGTACAAATTGATATGTATAAAATTGTAAGGGAATCTGTGGATTTTTTATTATATCTGCTTTGTATTTAAGAGCATAACTGGCTTCATATTCAACAACTGGGATTCTTAGCTCCATAGTCTGAATAATGCATTTGCCCTCATCAGGTAGGGTATTGGGCAGAGCTTCCCCTGTAGAGTTTAATGTGCTGTACCTCATCAAAGCATTATTATCATTGGCAGCTCTTCTAAATGTGATTCTTAAACCACCCTTCCACATAATATCTTTGTAATCTGAGAAGAATCCTGGCAACAGGCGCATAGGGAACAGCACTGTGTGGCTCTTGGATAATATTTTATCACCAGCCTCAAATCCACCTATTTTGTAGTAAGAAGCCTCGGTTTTGGATAATTTTAGTGTGGCCAAAGCTGTGGAGGTAATGCCGGGATAATCCATTCAGTTTATAACAACACCATGCTTTCTGATCTCAATTTCAGAGAACAGATGCGGCACAAAATTATCTACCAATCTTATGTTTGAATTTGCCGGATAATCTGTTCCATCGAGTTTTACAACATCAAATTTGATGTATAGATCTGCTCTGTGGGGGTGTATAAAGCCATCCCCTACATCAAGATCAACCTCAATTTCTGTGTTGGGTTGATTTAAATTTGCAAATGTCCTCCTGTTGGGGGGGAATGATTGTAGCTCATAACTCTCAATATTTTCCATTTTTTTTGTATGTATTTTTATTTAAATATTAATCTCTATGATTGCAGTTGTTGTGGCTCCAGCAAAATCAACTAATTCTTCTTTTTCATTAGTGACCATCAATTCAATATAATCTATTCTATTATGGCACACAGGAAAATATAATGTTGGGGATGGAGTGTAGATGATTGGCTCCATAAATTCAGAATTAGGTTTAAATGTTGCAATGATGCCAGTTTGTTTGTGAGTGCCTATGCCATTTGATTTGGTGATCATACCCTCGGCCACATTACAGTGAATATTCAGAGTCTCTATGGCTAAGAATTTAGGTATATTAATAGCAGTGTGTTTGATGGTCGCTTCAAGTTTGTGTTGTTCTCAAAGCCTAACAGCTCTCCTATAGTACCCAGATCCACTGTTTCTGTAGCAGATACAATCTCTACTCTGTGAGTGACAGAATTTTGAGTTAATACTATACCTCTGGGTAATTGAGCATTTAGAGTGGACAGATTATATTGCCCTGGAGTGATGACAATTTTTTGATCCCCTACTGCAATTTTGTTGTTGTGGTGTGTAATATTAGGGATTAAGTACATGCCATAAAATGCTCTGAGAGCTATTGTTTTGGGATACACTATGTCATCATGCAATTTGAGTTTCAATATTGAATTTTGGCTGGTGAGATGGAATACCCCCATGATGTTTTAAATACCACAAGGCTTTTTGATAATCTTCAATTGATGGTTTATTTTTTTGAGACATATATCTAAGAACAGATAAAAACAAATGTCCACAATTAACATCTTTGAAATTTTGAACACGGGCATTATTGTAATAAAGATTAGCTGATTTTAGATATTTTATTAAATTTTCAGGTGGAACACCTCCAAATGAATCAAACACAAATGCCTCATCTTTTAAATATTTAAGATAACAGATCCAGTGAGTGCCCTGATTTTGTACTTATCCAAATTAACAATGCCACACTCTTTGTTGAGTGGTTGCTCTGGCAAAGAATCAGACATGTACACACCTCTAAAATGTTTGATGCCCAGTGGCTTGATTAAAGCTTCAATATCTTGGTTTGTAAGCGGCTCTTGTTTTTTTTAAACTTATTCATGGCTCTCTTAACACCTTTGCCTTGTTTCTCCATGGCCAGGTTATGGCGCTTCAATTCATCTAATTCTGCCCTATCTTTCTTGGCATCTATTACTGTTCTTGCTATGGCAGCTGATCCCCCAGCCAAGCTCCCAACAGCCCCGAGTGCTGCTAAGATGGCCGGGATAGTAAATATGAAACCCCCCACATGTGATTTTTTTCTAGATTGTTGTAATTTTTTTAATTGGGGGGTACTAAGCAACAATTTCATACCATGGCCCTTGGCAATACAAGAATTTTTTTCTTGCGCTGCTTTTTGGTTAAAAGACTATCAATAGTTTTAAGAGATTTAAGACTTGCATAAGGTATTTGATACATAACACCCTTGGCCTTCATTCTAGGTTTATTATATACATATTCACAGCCCCCACCCCAGTTTTTGTTTGGTGTTCATAGCTATGGTGGTTCCCAATGCTGCTATTTTTTCACTCAAAGAAGCATCTTTGCTTACAAATCTACCAAATGCAGCCTCTTCTAATTTCTTGTCTGCAACATGTCTCTTGTCAAGTTCAGAATGTGTGTTGTATGCTATGTCATGGTCTCTACAAGCAGCATCTAGGAGATTAACACCAGGATCACCTCTGTTTAATCTATGCTCCAATTTTGTGCCTGGACCACAATACTGATAGCCTGGAATGTGTAGTTCAAATGGCAGCTTGTTTATAATGTCATTAACCAACCCCCGGCCCTCAGAAATATTCCAAAATTTAGGTGGTAGAGTATTAATAATTTTTATAAGATATCCAATCCCCTTAGTATCATTCACTATAAAATTAGACAATTTTGTGCTTATCATGTCCATAATTCCAAACTTTTCATTGTAAAAATTGTGGTTGCCAGCATTTTCCTCCCCAGCTATCACCAATAACCTACCTACAAGTTTCCTGACATCATCAACCCACACAAATTCTTTAGGCAGGGTGTTGTATTGTTTGATTCCACTGCCATTCTTGATCTGTGACCATATGGGCTTGATTAAATTGTTGTATTTTGCTCCACTGCTAGACTTGACTCTTTTTTGTGTGGGATCATTGTTCTGGTATAGAGCATCTGATTTTATTAATATTTCTTTGTAGTGCTCATAATCTTGATCTGTATAGCTGCCAGGCCTTTTCCTAGTCATCAGTTCCCACAACCCAGGTGTGCCGGGATATTTAACAAAACCACCTCTTTGTCCAAGATGAGATTCTGAATATACAATTATATCATCTCCCATAAATGTTACTCTGAAATTGCCAATTCTATGTATGATGCTACCATCACGCTCTGTGTCAGCATATAAGCCGAAGACCTCATCTTTGTTGTCTTTAGGTGTGCTTAAATATTTTTGAGCAAGAAGACCCAATTCAATAGGATCCAGAGTAGCTTAAATTCTTCGAGGAGCAATAGGACTAGGTGTATGAATACTGGAAAGTGGGGTGATTGGATAATCTAATATGTTTCTTGCAGCTACAGGTACAAGCTCTGTGATCAAATTTTGATTTTGCTCTGTAACAGTTTTGATATTTTTACCTAATTCACTAATAGCATCAATAATAGGCTGTTCTGTTTGTTTGTGTTGTTCATAAATTCCCCGGTTCTGTGATTTCCATCCCTTAAATCTTTTTACAAGATAATCTCTTAATTTAAGATCATCAATGATTGGCCTTTTCATGGTTATTTATATATGTTTCAATGTCTAGAAAATTGTTGATTTTATTTCTGTATTTGCCACTATTGGGTTTTCTTGTCATATCAATTGTGACAAACCCATAACTGTCCTGGTTCCAGCACCTACTGCAAAACTTGGAAAAATCATTGTAGCTCAAGTCCCCACCTACATATTCATCATGTATGTGTTTGAGGTTGGTATGATCTTGATGAAACACACATATAAAATTGCTGTTGTCTCGGATCAGCTGCTTGGGTATTTTTGAAAAAGTCTGTACCAGGTAGAAACAATCTATGTTTTTGTGTCGGCCCTGTGTAAAGAAATTTCTAACCTTGTTTTGATTATCCAGTATAATGTCATCAAACACAACAACAGAATTATCGAGACATTCATGAAGTGGCTTAACATCTGGTTCAAAAGTGGCAATATCCAATCCATCATATAGTTTCATCAGCTGCTGATATTCTAATTGTTCCAAGCTCTTAGAGAAGACATACAAGTGCCTGTTTTTCCAGTCTAACCAGTTGGGTGCCAATAAAAAATTATCAATCATTAGTGTAGTTTTACCACAAGCCGATGGCCCAACATTAAGACATCTAATATTTTCAGGCAGCAACTTGCCATTTCTCTTAATCTGTTGTTCAGGTTCTAGCAGCCTCTTTATAACATCCCAGGTGCTCATATTATCACTTTGTCTGCTTCGATCCAGCTGTGTTCTGGAAGTCCTAGCCATTTGACAAATAACTTGTTGCCTTTTCTGCGGATGATTTTTTCTATGAGATATGTGTCAGGCTGTTTAGTTTTGGTGAGTTCTTCTTCATAGAACCTGCCTTTGAGAATTTCTCCTCGGTGGTCTTTTATTTTATATGTGTTAAGGGTCCCAGGTTTAATTTGAACCACTGTAAATAATTCAGTGCTCCAGTTTCTTGTAAAGCCTCTTTTGAATAAGTGCTTATATTTGCTGATTCTTACTTGATCACCCACCTTGTATTTGGCCTTTCTTGTTGTTGGCTGGTATCTAGGATAATAAACAGTCCTGATCAATTTTTGCTCATCAGATGAAGTTACTTCAGAGGGTTTCATGTTGATTGTGGAATGGACCGAGTTGTTATATTTATGTAGAAGTTCTGGAAGAATATTAATCCATTTATAATTACCTTGAAGTGTAAATTGTTTATACATAAGATTTTTTAGGGTTTTGTTGAATCTCTCTACAATTGAGGCTTTGAGATCACTGTAACTCGAATAATGTTTTATTGACTGGCTTTTAATAAATTGTTGGAACACAGAATTATAAAATTCTTTGCCATTATCTGTTTGCAAATAGCGCGGTGATCTTCCACTCTGATTGATGATTGTCCTGATGGCTTCTGTAACACATTTTCCAGTTTTGGATTTGAGTGGCACAGCCCAGGCAAATTTTGAAAATGTGTCTATTACAGTGAGTAGATACTTGTAGCCCTTGTTGATTTTGTCTAAGTTTTTCAGCTGTCCACTTGCCATCTCAATCAAGTCCCCTTGCCATAAATCATCTATGCCTTTTGTGACTACTGGCAGTCTCTTATAATTATGTCTGGCTTGTCTGTGTAATTCATCAACAATAATTTGTCTAGACATAATATGAAAACAAGAATATTGCAACTATGGGGTGTTCAGCAGCTGATACTACAGGATTTTCTAAATATAATTTGTCCCCTATTTGTATTTTAAATTCCAGAGAGCCATCATCTTCAACATAGGCTGTTTCTAATGTATTGGGGTCTGTAAAATCCTCTAACTCTACACTGGTGATTTTTGGTTTGTTGTCAGCATTTGTTATTGATAAGGTGGGGTAGTGGTGTGCCTGTGGTTGATGCCAATATTTGATCTTGATTGGTCTCAGTGTGCCCCCAACAAAAAACTGGTAATAAAATTGTGCAGGGGACAGCATATATATTTTGCCACCTGGTGTAAATGGTGAATCATATTCTTTGTTGGGGATGCTGTACAATTCAAGAATTACTGTATGTTTTGGATTCTCAATTATGCCGGTTATTTCTTTTTCTGCTGTAAGCAATCTACTTGTTACAGATTCAAGGTGATCATTGATGGTCCTAACAACATCATCATGGCCTGGCTTGATTTTTATGTCCACAACAAGTTTCTTGTATTGTTGCACAATTTCTTGTAGCTGGGTGGCAAAAACAGACAGAGCATTTGCTTCATTGGATTCCATGGTCCCTAGCTGTTGCTTGATATTAGCTACAATTTGTTGCAAATTTTCAATAACTGCCAATTTTGAATTTTGAGCAGTAAGATCATGGACCTGTCTTCTGATATCCTCAAACAGGGCATGCAGTTCATTAATATGTTGATTAGTTGGTAGAGTGGCCACTGTTTGAGTGAGTTGTTTGATCTCTGTCTGGATATTCTTGATATCTTCTGATTTCAATATGCGATTCACTGCCCTCTTTATATTTTTAAGTTCCTGTGATGTAGGCAGATTTGACACAGTATTTTGCAAAGATTCAAGTGCCAATTTCACATTGTTTAATTCAAAAGCATCAGCCACATTTTGCATAGCATTTTGGAGCAGGGCTATATCTGCCTGAGTGGGTGTTGATTGTTGTAAAATTTCAAGTTTTGTTTGGATATCATCGATCAAGTGATGAAAATGAGATAGCTCAGATTCAGTGTTGAGGTTTTCAAGCTTTGTGATCTGTTCCTGGACACTGACAAGGGTATCTACAATACCGGGCAGGCGGGATTCTAGAGATTCTTGTACATTTGTCAAATCACTTTGCACTGTTGCTATTGTACCCTCAAGATGGGTTATGGTACTTTGAATTTTTCCAAAATCTTCATATGTTTCAAGTTGCAGCTTGATGTTGGCAACACTCCGAGTTATTGCACTCAAAGCATCAGAAGATGGCAAGTTGTTCATAAAATTTTCAAGTGTCTCAATTTTTTCTTTAACCTCGGCTATGGCATTGTTCAAGGGGTCTAGATTAGGTATTTGGAGTGATTGAATCTGTTCCTTTAGAGTGGAAATCACTAGATCAAAATCTTCTTGTGATTTTATGCTTTTGACAATTGTTTGGAGCTGTGTCTGGACATTATTTATCTGCTCTTCCAATTGCTGTTTCAATTGTTCAGAGTTGGTGGCCTGGGTCTTAAATTTGGCTTGAAGAGCTGCTACAGCCTCTTCTAAACTTTGAATATTATCCAATGTGGCCAAGTCAGTATATTTCTGAAGCAGCAGTTTGAGTTCAGAATCAATTTTAAGAAGAGGGTCCATGCATTGTGATTGTAAATTTGTAATTTCTAATTGAAGACTGGCATTGAGTGTGGTTTGTAAAGCTTGTAAATCACTTCTTAATTTCTTGACTCTGACATCAAGCATCAGAATCTCATCACTGTGATCTTCATGTCTTGTATGGCCAAATATATCATTAGGCATTTTTGTTTTAGTGGTTATTTATTATTGAATATCTGATTCTTAATTCTATAAAAAAGGATATAAGCTTGTCATAGGATCCAGGGACCTCAATATATAAGCAGTCACCAGCAGAAACAGTATATACAGTGCCAGAAATCATGTTTGAGTGCTTAATTCTATAAATATTTCTCCCTACTGAAATCTTGACATCACCCTCAGGGGTTGTAATAAATTGTAATTGCCCACCTACAGGTAATTGGTAATGATTTAAATTATTGTTAAATATGTACAATGTTTTACCTGTTTCATCATCAACATCTGTAAGTATGCTGTTCAGATGAATAATAAACAAAGCACTTAGTTTAGATATTATACAGAAGAGGGTTGTGGTGTTGGCAGCTCCATAATAGCCTGTTTTTTGAACCCAAATAAGTTCATAGGCATGTTTATTTATTTCAAATCATGCTCTGTAATTGGGCATTGATTGCCATTTTTCAAATCACAATGCCCCCATGGTAGAGTATGTATGCCACATGATAAAATGCATCTCTTATCATCATGTGAGTCCAGAGCCACTTTTCTTACAATATTGCTAGTCAATAAGTGATCCACACTCTGAATTCTATTTTCTGATGTTCTGATTGTGCTACATGATTTGAGGCAATTTTTGTAATCTTCAAATTGGAGCTCTTTTTCCACAATCACTCTGCCAATGCCCTTGGCCTTTTTGGCAACAACACCACTACATGTTTCAAAACTGTACATCTTGGCCCTTAACCCAGCAAATGCCACAATAACATCACCAAGTGTCTCATCTTTTAACTCGCCAGGCACTTTTTTGTTGTGGGGTTTAATTTTTGAATGTTCAGTGGTATCAAAATATTTAAACAATTCAGGCTGTGCTATATCTTGATAAACATCTTCTGTTTGAATATCAAGAACAAAACTATCTGTGTCCATCTACATCAATTTTACACAATCACCATAAAAAGGTTTCAACACATCATAATACAATTTTAACATGTGTAATTTGGCCAATTCCAATATCACAGCCCCTACATAAATAGGCTTATCAAATTTAATATTTGTTTTTTTCATGTTGAAGAGTGCCATATTTTCATCATAAATTCTTCTATAATTGAAATTAGGCTTTGCAATCAATTTTTTCCAATTGCATTTTAGTGTTTAAAAACATTGCAGACCATGCTAGGCCCGGAGCACTGTAAAAATACATTGGATCCAGTTTATAATTTTTCATGGAAGATTTTCTGAATACCTGCAGTATATCAACTAAGAGGGTCACATCAAATTTTAAATATGCATTGTGATAATCACCAAATGTCTGGCATTTTAAATTGTTCCACATCAACTGGGCATGGTGATAATCATCATCAGTGATTCCAGATCCTCTGATTTTGCTGTAAAACTCTTGTTGTGGTGGCAAAGAACACTCATCAAATTTAGAAAAATCTGTAACATAATCATATGGATATACACCCTTCCGCCTAATTAATTTCAGGTCCTGATTTGGAAACAAAGCACATGTAATTTTGAATTGATCATCAGATAATTGAGTGGCCAGTGTAGCCAGGCTAGCCGATAAAATTCTGTAGGAATCAAGAAATCTTAAGTAAATAGAAACACCATTAACTTTAATTATTTTGCTAATGGCAATATATTTCTCATCATTTTCAGCTAAAATAATTAAATTCTGCTTGTTAAACCCCTCGTACCTGATCAAATGATGAAAATCATAATTGGATGCACCATGGCAAAATATGGGGACAAATTTTGGTTTCTGGATCTGAATATTGCAGCTATTACACAGGGCCATTAAGAATTTACCATCTGTATGGGAATGGTGATGAACCTTGATATTTGCATCTGAAAATTCAGAATCACATACCGGGCATTTTTCTGTATTGTTGAAATCTTCAATCTGTTTCTCTGTTAAAGGCAACATGGGTTTTGATTTTAATAAAATATTAGATGCTATGTCATGGCACTCATTTTCTATTATTTGTGCAAATTCTTTGATGGCATCTGCTCCCATGTATAAATATTCTTTACTAACCACACCACCCTGTACAACCACATAATAAAAGCTGGAAGGTTCATGTAATTGATATGATGTAATTGAAGATTCCTCAGGGTCTGGGCTACAGAATGCAAGAGGTTTGAGATTTGATTCAAAATCACAGACTATATATGCTGGGTGTTCCAACAAGGCTTCAAACTTTTTGAATTTTGCATTTTCACTTGGCATTGGCATCTCCATATGAACAGGTTTATGGTTGCCACAGTATTTCAGATGCTCAATTAACTTGTTTTTAGCAATTTCTGCATTCCTTTCACGAACCCCATTTATTATTTTTTCACCATCAAATACAGACAAACATCTTCTGCACAACTTGAATATTTTATGAGTTTTGTCTAGTTGTGTTCTGACTAAAGCTTCAAGACTGTGTATCAGAGTGTAATGATATGTGCCATCCCCTTCAATTAAGAGCAGATCAATCGGAATTGCAGATTCATCATCAAGTGTACTGATTCTGAGAGGATCTATCAAGCAATTGTCACGGCCAGTGGAACAAGTAAATACATTAATAGATAATTGTTTGCCATTGATATCCCGGTCCTTTTTTTCAAATTTATCAATATTCTGAACAGACATTGGATATTCTAAACCCTCCATTGCTTCATCAAAATCATTTTCATGCTGTTTATAATAACTTATTCGCTCAGGATGCCTTGAAACTGGATACAAAGCAGCTAAAATACACCACAAAAAGCATTTCTGGTCATTATTTTTTATATTAACCAATCTGTTTTGTTTTTGATATTGGCAGGTAAAGGCACATAAGTGGAACCTTGTAATGGGCTGAATTCAGAAATATTAATATATAACTTGTGTGGAGATCCGCATAGGCTCCATCCAGACTCTTTTGCTGCAAATTCAGAGTGTTTAATATTCAATTGATCTATTAAACTGCTTATTATTTTGTCTGAATTTGCATTTGAATATACCGGTACAGTTTCTGTTATGTGGGCCTGTGTAAATTTTGTGCCATTTGGCTTCTTATATTGTGTAAACAATTTGAGAGACAGCTTATAAGAGCCATTTTCTGCATTTAGAATTGCCTGCACATCTGGATTTATACTCTTCAAAATATTCTTAATGTCACATCTTGGCTCTGATACAAACCGGTGATCCCTTAATTGGCCGTTAAAACTGCTATGGATGG
The DNA here is from genome assembly GCF_977018435.1 of Lepisma saccharinum. Taxonomy (NCBI): domain Eukaryota; kingdom Metazoa; phylum Arthropoda; class Insecta; order Zygentoma; family Lepismatidae; genus Lepisma; species Lepisma saccharinum. Next base: position 141,041,675 of record NC_139230.1, read on the forward strand.
GTTCATATCGTGGCTGCTTTGCCGGTCCAGCATTAACAGGTGTTTAATGCTTTCTTTTCAGACCAGATGTAGATGGTTGTGGGGGAAATGTTGATGACTGTACAGAACAAGAACCCACATGCCTATTGAAATATGCCTTGCTAAATATTTTATTGCATTTAGAACATATTTTAGTGGGAGTTCTTAATTTGCCTGGGTTACAATTCTTTTGGTGTCTGGCCCAATTGGGGCTGGATATATATTCTTTTTACACTGATTGCAATATTTTTGATTTGGCATTTTTGTTGTTGGTTTATTATATAAGATTTCCTGGGGTTCAATTCAAAATTTTGTACTTAATATATATATATATTTTGTTCAGCTGTGTGCTTTGTATATTTCTTGTGTATATTTAATATGTTAATATTGTTAATTTTTATTCTCAGTTTATTATGTAAAATTTTTTTGGGTTTTAAACCAAAACTCTATGCTTATTATGACAGGTTGTAAAGCTAATAGCCCACAAGTGGAAAAAGAGAATAAATATTGATCTACACTGACCTTCCGAAAATGCCTGCACAGACATGCATGTCTAGAAAGGCAATGACCTAGCGCTGAGTGTTATGTATTGATTTTTGTATAACAGGCTGGGACAGATATAAGCCTGACTCTAAATATGAGTGGATTACAACAAACAAGCTGGATGCAACAAATATCAGATTTTTTATACAAAATATAAGCCCTTTTTGTTCAATATACCAGAAATATATTTAATATGAATAATAAGAATTAAACCAAACAGGCCTGTAACTATGAGAAGCACTGTAACAACACATCTGTTCTCCTCAGCCACTCTCACAATACTGGCTGATATGCAATGCAAAATCTCTTTATATACCCTAAGCACGGACCGCATTGAAAAACATCTGAAACAATAAGCCAATCAGAATATAACACATCAACACATTATGTCATAACCAACCAATCAGAAAACAACACATGTCTAATAATTTGTTGCTTAATATTGGGTAATAATTTGTTGCAAAACATGATGCAATATAAATAACCAGAAATAAGCCACAAGTGGACCGGAAGTGGACCGGAAGTGGACCGGAAGTAGGCAAACCGGAAGTGGACCGGAAGTGGACCGGAAGTGAACCGGAAGTAAATATATGTGTGTGTGTGTGTGTGTGTGCGCGTGTGTGTGTGTTAATACGTTTTGGCTTAGTTTTAGGTGTGGGCAAAAAAAATATCAAGAGGGGCATATTTTTAACAAATTTATGGACAACAATCTCACAGAAGTGCCTTTTATAAGTGTAGGCAAATCAATCTGAGGGGGCTCATCATTTGTACACTAGGATTCAAAATTCTTAGAATTAAGAGCATATCACACTTGAAGAATTGGGGAATAAGGGCATCTTGGCATAATTTTAAGTGTGGGCAAATCGGGCTGTTTAATTATATGAGCTCATCATTTGTACACTTGTAAGTGGTCCTGGTTGTATGGGTTTTTATACTACTCAGGATCACGGTACAGCTCGTAATAATGAAAGGGAACGATCCCCATAATTATATTTTTCCACCCGTAAAAATAGAACACCCTTTCGCATTTTACAACAGATGTATCAGCAGAAAAGTTTCAATGCTATCGCAGCTCAAACATGTCGACCAACTCCGGGTTAAGGTACTTTCATAATAGGGCTATTATATTTCGTCTTTAAAATCGTAAAATTGTTACATTGTCATGTTATTATTGGAGAGAGGTTATAAGTAAGGGGACCAAAGGTATAGAAAGTAAGTGGGGGTCAGAGTAGACAGTAGGTGACTACAAAAATCCATCTCGCACTGTGTATTTTTTTTTAATCTTGAACAGCTCCTGCCAAGAAAGCAATTATTAAAATAGGTAGCGTTTCTTTCACAATTCGTTACGTGAAAGTGCAAATGTTAGTAAACCTCTAGAATGAAAATTTATTGTTGCATTAAAATGTTGTGAACCAATACAATTCTCGTCAGCCATTGACTCTTTTTTCTTTTGTATGGGTCTGCTAATACTGGAAAGGATAATTAACACTTCCGTAACATTCTGGTGTTTAAAAAAATTAAAAAAATACAAAATACTGACATTTAATCCATTTAAGGCAAATGTTGGGAAGTAATTCCAATTTCACTGTATATTTCTTCTTCATTCCATGGAGAATATTCGGCATCTCCACGAATTGCAACATAATCGTGTTCCATTTCTTCGTCACCTTCTACATTTGTTGAAGGCAAAGCGATTGGTGAATCTAGTACTTCACTATAAATGCCTTCATCATTCAATGGTGACGTTTCGGAATGTTCAGAATTATCAATGTGTTCATCAACTTCTCCATTGGATGGTGAAAGCAAATATTGCGATGGTTCTCTAATTTCACTGTATATATGTTCTTCATCCAATGCTGAAGGTAAATGATTGCCAGTTTGGGGAAGTTCTTCGTATATGTTTTCAATTGCATTCGGGTATCCAATCCTTGAAATCTGTAAAATACACAAAGATAAATATATATGAAATGTTGCAGTTTTATTTTAAGGTTATTATTATCCAAGCTGACAAAAGTAAAATACTTCTTAGTTGAATAGAATAGAATAGAATTGAATAGATTGCCTTTATTTAAGCGGGCGTGTTTTGACCTTGTGGGCCGTTCTTACAACCAACCCTTGTAAATGACAAAAAAGATGAGTAAAAACAAAGAAAGAAAAAAGAACACATTCATTATGATAATACAATAAATATAATATAAAGATTATACAATAATAAAATGATACATTGAATTGATTAGTATATACTAAAGATAAGTAATAAGTCTCCAGCTGTTCATTGTTTGTGTGCGGGTTTGGGGTGGGGGCGCTGTTAGGTATGCATTGTATGATGTGTAAGTGCAGGTGCAATTGTTAGCATATGAAAGTTAATGTTTTATGAAGGTTTTTCTTAAAACTTTGATGGCATATAATGTTAGTCAATGGTGCAGGCAGTTCCTTCCAATCCCTGATCCCTGTAACAATGAAGGACTTGTTATAGGTAGCGGTTTTATGTTCGGGGATTTTTAGATTGTGTTTCTTGAGAATATTATTTTCGACCGATGTTCTACGAGAAAATATCTTATCGAATAGGTATTTTGGAGGACACTCTTAAGTATTTGTGCATCAAGGTGAGTATTAAGTATTTTCTTCTATTTTTAATGTTTAGCCTAGAAAGCTTCTTTAAATAGGGGAATACATGTTCTTTTCTTTTTAGGTTAAATATGAAACGTATACTACAGTTCTGAATTTTTAGAAATATATAATTTGGGCCCTGGGAGATATTACTGTGCACTGACAGTGGAGTGCAATAGTCTAATGTGGATAGGACGAGTGCTTGCATAAGGCGATCTTTAACATTAGCGTCCAGAGTATCTTTTAAATGGTACAAAGATTTAAGTTTCCCATACAGCTTTTCACAATACATTCTACTTGTGACTTCCAATTTAAGTGTTTATCGAACACAATCCCCACGTTTTTGCTTTTATCCACTTCGCTTAGCGATACACTGCCGAGAGTTGGAGAAGAAAGTGCGTTTTGGTTGGATTTAATTGAAGGGAGTTTCTCCGTGAACAATTTGTTATAGCATCAAGATCGAATTGGAGTTTGGTCATCACATTATCGTATTTTTCTGTATTACACGAATATAGATTTGAGAATCGTCAGCATACTGATGGTAGTGGCAATATTGGACAATACGGTCGAAATAAGCTACGTAAATCATACAAGGGTCGTTCAAGGTTGACCGGGACTTTTATTTCTGCAGAGGAAATAGGTAGCAGAAGAAACACCAAACTATGTCAGTTTTTCAAAGTATTCTCCGTGCGCGCCGAGGCACCTTTGCCATCGTTCTGGCAGCTCCCGAATTCCTTTGGCGTAGAAAGAACTTGGTTGTTGTCGTAGCCACTGGAGGACATCGCTCTGCAGTGCTTCGTCTGTCGTGAATTTCTTCCCTCCCAAATGGTCTTTAAGGGGTGCAAACAAATGATAATCACTGGGGGCTAAATCCGGACTGTAGGGGGGATGGGGCAGAACTTCCCAGCGCATGTCGGCCAGAGTTGTTGTTGTCACATTGGCCGTGTGAGGGCGGGCATTGTCATGGAGAAGAATGACATTTCCAGACATCCCAGGTCTCTTCTTGCGAATAGACTTTCGTACAGCACCACTCAACAATGTGGAGTAATACTGGGCATTAATCGTGCTCCTTTTGTCCAGAAAATCCACATGGATAACGCCCTTCATATCCCAGAAGACACTTGCCATGATCTTTCCAGCGGACGGCTGAGTTTTGCTTTTCTTGGGGGGCGGGGAACATTTATGTCGCCACTCCATGCTGCGTCTTTTGGTCTCTGGGGTTGAATTGTGCAACCATGTTTCCTCACACGTGATGATGGATTGCAACAATTCATCACCTTCTGCTCGAAACCGATTCAGAAGCTGTTCACAGACCGTCCTGCGTGTCCACTTCTGATCGAATGTCATCTGGCGGGAAACCCACCTTGCACAGATTTTCCGGAAGCGTAAGTGGTCGTGAATGATTGTCTCAACACTCCCGACACTGATATTCACCTCGGCAGCAATATCCCGCACTGTTACTCGCCGGTTCTCAAGAATCATTTGCTCAACACGTGCGATATTCACTGGTGTGACTGCAGTCGGGCGAATGTGTCCATGCGCTTCATTTGTCACCAGCTCCCGTCCTTCGCGAAACTGCTCACACCATTCGTACACCCTTGTCCGCGACATCGTTTGTTCACCATACTGTGCTTGCAATCGTCTGAAAATCTCAGCTGGTTTCACTTTCTGCTTCACGAGAAATTTGATTACACACCGCTGTTCCACAGCCACAGACACACTGCTTGCCGCCATGTTCGCTGCAACTGCTGCGCATGCGCGAAATACGTCATGCCGGGCGCTAGTTACTCGCGAAATAATACATTACGTCACCCGCGCGTTTCATCATGGTCCGGCTATTCATCGATTTTTTACGTACGAAAATCCCGGTCAACCTTGACGACCCTTGTATATAGTAGTGGACCACATATACTTCCTTAGGGCACGCCTTGTTGAAAACCCAACCATTTAGAGTATGTAACTTCCGGTTCCAGATATTTCACACGTTTTCTGTTGCCTAGATATGAACAAAACCAATTTAACGCTTTTCCGGTAACGCCATAGTGATACAGTGTGGCAAATAGCAATTCATGATTGATCGAGTCGACCGCTCTTAAATAATCCAACAAGACAAAAAGTTTAACTTTATATTCTTACAAATATTCAGCTAATATCTACAATATGTACTTCAAATCTCAAATATGTAAACATTTTATGCTACCAGTGAAAATAACCATTAATATTTCATACAATCAGGAGATCACATTTCAAATTCTGAAATGAAACACTATTGTCGATTCATTGTCTAGGACTGTTGAGTGATCGTCCCAATATGTCGCCTCAAAATGTTGTGGGTTCGAGCCCTGGTCAGGGAAAGAAACTGTTTAATTTTCTTCTATTTCTTTTCTTGGTATTACTATTTCATCTCACCCTTCTTCAAGTTGCAACTAATCGATCAAGATTATAAGGATAAACTAAGTTTAGATTAAAATCACTATGGGCCACTCATAAGGAAACACCGATGATCAGACAGGTATTCGAAATCAGTCGTGTTAGCAACCCAAAGCACTCTGCCACAGTTGGACAAGCCTGCCTGATTTTCCTTCACGTTCATCAATAGATCATTTTAATATAATGGTCATTGTATTTAATTTTCGTTGCGAACTCACAAATGAGCAGTAATAAGAAACATAGAAAATTCAAATCTGTATAAGAAATTAAAATTAATGAATTGGCTTCATTTGTCTTTACTGTTTGATTTTGATGCATGGTCCTACGTGAAGATACATTTTTGTTGATATCCTCTTAATTAATCTTAACACTTATCCACGTTTTATGATCCCATCTTGAGTAACAGGAGGTTAATATTTGTTACATTCAAAGTATCCTACGATATATATGTATATCTTGCCTAGTTCGAGGTGGGAATTTTTCAGCAACGTCCTTGCAAGGACCCGCAATACTGACGGGAAACCGAATCATGGTGTTGGTAAAAAAAAACATCACCTCCACAAATTAATGAGATTAAAATTGTTTGTGGCCCTACCTCCACGTCTACACTTATCCTTTCAAAGCACATTGAAATGTAGGGGTAACAGATTAACTGTTACATTATATAGATAGATGCATAAATGTACAGACGGAATCAAATGAAATGTACAGTGGTGGAAAAAAGTTCTTCCCCATAAGACTTTAATGGCAGTAAATAATGCCGGAAGGGTAGGCAACACACATTGCACAATTAGGTGATCGGGTGATTCTGTCTGTCTCAAGAGCAACGCGTCTTTCATGCAAAAGCCAACAGGCACAGGAAATGTAGAAAAGTCACGTGACTTGTCAGGTGGAATGTTGTTCGTCAGAAAATCGCCTTTTCTCAACCCAGGTCGCAGAACCGACAAGTGCTACACGTTATATCTCCGAAAATGATTCCCCTAAAAACGTTGAACGAAAGGCTAAAACAATTATTGCCTTAATTACTGTATGTGCCGCAGTAGCACAGTCGTTAGGGCGTTTTATTACCATGCGAGAGATCTGGGTTCGATCCCCATCGGGGGATAATCGGGATTTTGTCCACCTGTTCAAGCTGCTTCGGTGCCAACCCAGCGTCGTATAAAGTGGGTACCTGGAGGAAACTCTGGGGAAGGGGGGGTATGGCGGCCAGGGGCGTGGTGCTGATCACATCATTCCCACCTTCGGCCTGATGAAGAAAGCATGGGGCCCTAACTCCACTAACTCCACACCCCTATACGCCTTCATGGTTTGGTGCAAAGCACAAGGTAGGACTTTGCATTTTAATTTACTATACATCCCAATTTAGTCGTAACAAAACTTCCCAATCTCTACGTGGGCTTTCTTCCAAGTTCCGTAGGGATGTGAATAGGCTCCAATATTTCTTGACACAATTCATACATGTTATATTTCCTTATAAGAACAACAGCCGATATATATTTTGTGTCTTTTTTTGGCGGGGAGGTATAATCCAAACATGTGAGGTGATCCTTTTCCCACTACTCACTCCATTCTCAGAAATAAATCGCAATTCCAAACACTGAAAATGCAGCACTTTCTACATCTTAGCATGCAAATATCTACACAGTAGCAAAGTAATGTGTGGAAAGAGAAAAATTAACGATTTTTAACGACACTCTGGAAATCTTTTAGTTTATTTTTTTTCAATTTGAACTGACATTCATAACATTCATTAACAAATCCAATATTGACAAAAGAATAGCTTAGGCGTTCTGCTACTTTCAATTCTTCATTATCGTAGTCACCGTAACTCTCTCTCTCTCTCTCTCATCCTTCCCGATGGCGCTGTAGTAGAGAAGTCGCCTAGTAATCAAGGAGTACCCTGTTCGATACCCGGTGGAGACACAGTGGGTAGGATCCCACTTTAAACTGTAGATGCAGTCTCGATTAGCCTTTGTGTGCATAAAGTGGACTTAAAATACCAAATGAAAATAAAAATCAATATCGCCGTAACTCTCTACAAAGCCAGAGGATCCATTTTTGAAACCTGTTGAGGCTTAGATGTAGCATTGCATTCGTATCATTACCCATCATCTTCGTCGTCGCGATTATCGCAAGAGGTAAAAATGCGACACAAAATAACCCAAACAGAAGCTTGGAATCAATCTGAATATTGGTTACGTTTGATACGTGGTAGAATTGTTTTAAATATCATTTCCTGTGATGTAATAGGGTTTTTTGATTAGAGGCCATTTGTATAATGCATATCGTTGTTGCGAACAATAAGTAGTTTCACGTTCACCACACTCTACGGTTGTTTAGAAATCGTAAGGATGAAGGATCTATAAATTTCCTCTTTCACATGTCAATGAAACTTTAAAATAAGTTCAGTGTAGGTCACAAAAGAGATTTACATATTGTTATGATATCTTTTAAACACCACGAAATCTAATTCCAATAGAATGCGATACTACTCCTTACGTTCCTGTAAATGTTCACCATTAGTCTGGCGAAAGTACCGTATTCTCGCGTCTATTAGCCGCACGCGTGTATAAGCCGCACACACTTTTTTGGCCTTAGATTTCAGGAAAATAAAATTTCTCGTGTATAAGCCGCACGATTGACTTTTTTCTTCTTTTTTTGCGTAAGTAGCCAATTTCAAGTAAGTATTTTAAAAGTATTTTAACCTTTATTTTAGCGCAATGATCTACATATTAATACCGTATCATTCAGTTTGAGTCCTCAAAGCCCTTATTCACTGTCGTTGCTGCTACTCGTTGAAATATTTTCTGCACAAGAGGTATTGTCATCTTCATCACTAACATCATCATCCCACAACATTTCATCCTGGGTACCATCTAGGGCATTGGATATGCCGCACTTCAGAAAACCCTTCACAATTGTCTCCGACTTTACACTTTCCCATGCCAGAATCCATTCACACACTTGGTTGACAGTCGGACGTTTGAGCTTTCCTGTTGCTGTAAGCTCGTGGTTTCCTGCACTAATCCAGTCATTATACAGACGCCGGAACGCAGCTTTAAACGAGCGAATTACACAAACGTCTAGGGGCTGCAGTACAGACGTTAGACCCCCAGGAATCACAGCTACATCCGTTTTCAACTGTTGCAATTTTGTCTGTATTCTGTCTGTTAGGTGACCACGAAAGCTGTCCCACACCAGCAAACTCCTTTGCTTCAGCAATATGCACCAGACCTTCTATTCCACACTTTGTCTATCCAGTCCAATAGCAGTTCTTCTTCCATCCATCCTTTCTGCTGGGCACGTATGATAATACCCGGCGGAAATGCCTCCTTTGGCACATTCTTACGCTTCAGCACAACATACGGTGGCAGTTTCCTTCCATCCGCGAGAACACCCAACATTAGAGTGCATCGTTGTTTCTCTCCACCCGTGGTCTTGATCGATACGGTGTGCGAGCCTCCCGGTGCAACTGTGCTGGACATAGGCATGTCCCAGTAAATAGGTGTTTCGTCCGCGTTGCCGATCTGAGACAAGCTATAATCATTGGACTTTCGCATTCGAATCACGTATTTGTGAAATTTAACAATTTTCTGATCAAAGTCTGCAGGGAAATGTTGCGCAATTGTTGTCCTACGGCGAAGCGATAAACTTTTCCTACGCATAAAACGTGAACACCATCCCGCACTAGCTCGGAAAGCTTGACGACTGATGTCTAACTTTGAAGCTACTTCACGAGTTTGAAAACGTATCATGTCTACGGTTACAGCATAGCCAGCACTTCTCTCATTTACAAAGGCCAAAACTTCTTCCTCTACCTGTGGAAATTTGGCTCCTTTTCCACGAAATGTCTTTCTCCTGCCACTTGTTGCAGCAAGTTGTTCCTTCTGATTTCTCCATCGACGAATGTTAGACTCGTCCACATCGTAATATTTCGCTGCAGATCTGTTGCCGTTTCCTTCAGCATATCGTATCGCTTGAAGTTTAAAATGAGCATCGTAGCTGATTCTTCTGCCAGACATCCTCCCTTTGATAGTACCAAGCTTGACCTCAGGCCCACAACTTTCTTTAACAACTTCACTTTACTGAATGGTTTCCAGATCAATACTACAGTAAGGATGATTCGTGTTCAAAGATAAGATATTATCATATTGTTGGAAAAAATATTTAAAGATAAGATATCATATTGTTGCAAAGCCTGCTACAGATGCATTGTTGTTGGATTTGCTGTTAATGAATCCGTTATGTGATAAAGATAACAAATCAACGTACGTATTTTAGTATCCTAGCAGTAGCTGCACTTTCTTTCATTCGCGTGTATAAGCCGCACATGCTTTTCTTATCATTCGCGTGTATAAGCCGCACCCCATTTTTTGGTCCACTTTTCGGGGGAAAAAAGTGCGGCTTATAGACGCGAGAATACGGTAACTAAGATTTCCGTGTTTCCTTGAGGAAAGATAAGGCGCCTGCTTGTAGTAAGCAAGCACCAAGTGCTTCGATCAGTGACCTTCACTGCCAGAGTGACTCACAGCAGGCCTGCACCCGTTCCAGTGTGCGTATGAAACAGGTATTTTATTTCGTTCGTTCCAATCCACAGTTATATCAAGCTAACATTCTAATATTTTCGTAAAATATGTAGTAAACAAGTTGTATACATTGTGGTTTTCTAGAGTGTTGTTGCCTGCTATTTACACGCGGGAGATGGGGGTGTTGTAAACATTTCTGAACCCAAAGGTCGAGCACGAAGCAAAAGTTGTGTAAGCATTGGAGGTAAGAACAAGGTAATGGAGGTTGAAGAAAATGCTGGAATAAATTATATCAGAAATTGAGTAAAAACAGTTCTCATCACACATAGGGCTATCAGATCACTCTTCAGCGGAAAGTAGGACAAAATGTCTCAAAATGTTGAACACGATCGTATTTGCAGTAACTATAATAGGTTACTAGGACATCTTAGCATATAACGAGAATATGACACATCTTCAGCTCAAAAATTAATGTTGAAGTGAACGGTTGAGTTCAAAATTCCTCAACTGCTAATTAATAGCACGGCTGTATGTGATTTCATCTTGTGTATGTAAGACAGAACGTTTTTCGTCGATGTGGGGCCAGGAAGAGAAAACAATCCATGAATTCGGGAAGGAAAAAATTCACAATTTCGAAAACAAAGTCTGGAAGTTCTTGTTTATTAATATGTAAAAAAACTACTATACACTGGGAAAAAACAGGATTGTGTGCCTTATTTCTCCAATAAGGAGAAAAATTACTTGTTACTTCGAACAAATTACCGACACTTATATCGATAAAACTTCACAAAGTAAGCATTTTATACATATATCCGGACTTTTTCGGATCCAGAAAATCGTGAAGTAATTTCTGAGCTGGGATTGTAATTGTTTTTCCGAACATCCAGTAGCAACCATGCACACTCTTTGATTTAAGCATACTTCTCCAAGGAACCACGTTATCTTAGGCTTTCCTCAGTTTTTCTGTTTCTCCATCTAATTTGAAGTTACGTGATGCTCAAAATACGTATAAGACATTTGAGATTTCTTTCAAATTCCTTCCGGAAGCCAGACACAACTATAAAATGTAGGACACGTCCGGAAATAAGAATGATTCTTATAAGTCTTTTTATTTTCTTATTTAGCGTCGTTTTTCTTTCACCTCTTGCTAATCGCGACGACGAGGATGAGTGATATGATGAAATTGATGAAGGGGCACTCACAAAGAACACCCATACGCACGACGGGATTCGAACCCAGGACATCAGACATCGTAGCGCACTGTGCTAACCACTCTGTCACGGACGGAATTCTTATAGCTCTAATCGTTCCTCAAGCATATTTCCTATCTTTAACTACACACGAAACATAAAGAACAATCTAAATAAACAGGTGCCAGTTCACAATCTAACCGTAAAAAAACATATGCATGTGAAAATGCAAAATAATATTTATTTTTAGGTAGTTGCGACTTATTATTGTATATTAAAGAAATATATTAGTGATAAAATGACGGAAGTAGAGGAACATCTCCAATGAAACACTCATGCCTTATGGATATTTTTATTTCTTGCCGAACAAGGTTCCGAGTTCGAGTTTTGACCAAAATGGATTCATTGTGTATGTTCATTCATGTCTTTAATGTAATCATAAATCGTCGTCATGAATAATTTAACTTCAGAGGAAGAAATCTGAGGTAATTACTAATAAAAACAATAACAAAACAAATTTGATCTTAAAGCCCTGGCTTTGCGCTACATATTCCATCACGGGGATCATAGGCGTGCGCCCATGGGGCCAGGGGGAGGGCAAATGCACCCCTAATCATGGACGTCTGCAGATTTTTTCCACGAAGAGACAAGCAAGGTATTTTTCCATGGGGCATATTACCCCGATAATAGTGTTTCATTATCGCATTCCTGCATCCTCATTATAATAATTAATGTAAATCATTATGACTGAAATCAAATTATACATGTGAAAACGTACTTTTTGGTTGACATTCGTTTTCTAAGGGGAAGATGTGGCAATCCTTGCCTCCCTTTCAGACATCTATGCCCCTATATTATTATATTTTCACCTAGAAATTTAGGATAGATGAATCCTATCGCCGTTATTAAACTATATTATACTCTTAAAGAAAATTAAGTATTTTCAAGCCGATGAAAGTTCAAGGCAACTACGGGGGAAGGGGGTGCAGTGGCGAAACCACAGCCCCCCACAACCTTGAACGGAAATCAATTTTAGGGGCAAACATGGAAGTAAAGGAAAGCAAGAGTAGCAGAATCTAAGAGTAGCAGGACAAAAGGATACTCAAGATGGATTTTGTTTTCACGTCTTTCTTGCATTATTTCTTCCAGACTGCCAAGAGCACCTGTGGGGGGGGGGGGCAGAGTTGCAATTGCCCCCTTGATTTCAAATTTTATACAAATATAAATACCTTTTGTAAAATGTCAAATATTCTAGTCAAGTTCAGAGCCGTAGCTAGGGGTCGGCGGGAGTTAACCCTGGACGCCAAACGATCTAAATGAAAAAAATTGTAAAAGAGAATAATATGGCGCTCCATGAATTTTTTCCCCCATATTAAATCGACATTGTTTTCATTTTGCAAATATTTGGTTCTGAAAATTTATTGGTCGCTTTGCTCCCAATTTGTTTTCTGTAATGCATTTTATATTACCGAGGAGAGAAGTACTGCTGCTAAAAGGTTTTCTCTTAAGTGCATGAACAATTGTTGGGAGGAAAAGGAACGCGCAGATTTGAGAGACAATTTATATGATTTTTACTGTTGGTATATATGTATATATATATATATATATATATATATATATATATATGTGTGTGTGTGTGTGTGTTGTATACATATATATATGTATGTATGTATTTATATGTGTGTGTGGGGCGGGGGGAGGGGAGTATATATAAACACACCCATCAATGCAATAAAATTTAAACAAGTGAGATGAAATTACGTTTTAATCAAGGCTATCCCCCCTAATCAGAGGGTCTACGCACGCCTATGACGGGGACTGACACTTTACGTATAATTGACACGCTTCGTACAATTTGATGATATCGCGATTACGTAATGGATGTGCAGCCACTTAACTGAAGCCCCCAAAATTCACATTTTATTACTAAATTCTAAATTAGCATAATATCACATTGTTTACCTATTCATAATATGCGCCGCTTTGGTGCACTTTGTGGATTGTGCATTCATCAACATCAGGTTAATCGCGGCAGGCAAAGTGGAGGGAAAATGACAATGAAGCAGAGCGAGGGGGCCCTTGGTTCCCGATTAATGAAACTTTGTCTACATGCAACTGAGTCGCTGCGTGAAATCGCTGAAAATGTAATTTATTAATTCTTAATTTTGCTTATTTTATATTGCTTTTCTAGCACTTGGCGTCAACAAAGGCGATGAGGATGATTAATGAAGTTATGAAATGGATGATAGGACATGATGATCCATGTCTTACACAAAATTCAAATTTGGGACTAATGAATAGCGATTCGTCTTATCATTAGTCAAGTAGTTGTTTTTAACTCCAATCTTTTTCAAGGTCTTCTGGGTTGAAAGCATGTGTGTTGCGCGATGATGATTCGACGAAAACCACCATTTCAGTGAACTTTCTTGACAATGACTCTAATATCAGTAAAGAGAACATTTTCTTACGAATAGCTGTTGTTAAGAAACCAATTCCTGAAAATTTTTCTGGTGGTCTCACGGCACCCAGCTTTTGTTTGTTATGGCTGGGCTTGGGGGTATGACTCACACTGCTGTCAATACTCAATCATTCCCGAGAATCCAGGTCCGCCAGGCAAACCCAAGCGACAATTTTGTTATTTGGGTTGCATAGACAACAGGCTTTAAGATGTTACGATATCGTTGGTCTCGTGGCCCAAGAACTACTTTCCATGACTGTACTTCCCTTTTCCTACGAACTCAGAAGCGAGTTGGAAACTCTTCATTGCTCCTGTATAGATAAGAAAGTGGGGGAGGGCAGTAGCAGACAAGGCCATCACGCAAACTTGTTTCCGCAAAGCTTTCTGTTGGAGTCTTGGCAGTTTGTGGAAGGATTTTGTGTTCCTACTAAACCCCCCTCCCTGCCTGTCTCTGCCTCTCTCTCTCTCTCTCTCTCTCTCTCTCTCTCTCTCTCTCTCTCTCTCTCTCTCTCTCTCCGTGAGGGCCAGGTTCTACCTACAGACTGCCGACCTCACATCCACCTGCCGAGGTGGGAATTATGGGGTGACGTGTGGTCAGCAAGACAAGCCTTCAGTCGTTGTAGGTTTCCGTGACCGAGTCACGCTACTCATTTTTAGCTCCCCAATTTCCTCACGACTGTGGATGGCCATCGGTTCCATACACAGGCCGAAATCTCAGGACCAGGTGTTCCGGGTTCGAATCCCGACATGGGCATGGATGTTTGTGAGTGTCCATTTATCAATTTCATCATATCATCACTCATCCCCATCTTCGCAAATAAGCCAAAAGTAGCACAAAAATAAAAGCAAATTAATCAATGAAGTCTTAGGGCAGAACCATATATCACACAATACAGGTGAAAGTGTTGTTGGTTGACGTGAATTGTTAATATGCCTAAACTCTTAAAATACTCTAAGAGTGCTAAGAATGCACCGTGCTTTGTTCTTGCTGCGGTGTCTCCCCACTGTGTTTGGGGACTCCCCATGCGCTGCACCGCCAGCGCCGCGATTTCTGCCCCGAACCATGTATGCGTCTGTTGCCTGTCGAGTGTCACGGACCACTTTGCTTGCATTCTCGGTGTGTTTCTTCGTCCTACGTCGTCCTCCCGTGTTTGTGCAACCCCACACTACTTTTCTCGACTGCACTGCTTCAGTCATGGTGTTTGTTTCCCTCTGTGCAATTATTACTTCATGCTTCATTGCTTCTTTTGTCCCTACCGTTGTCGATCGCTACCCTATCCCTTCACTTGTGTTGCGGGACACTCCTATTTCCTTTGTGAAACCCCATGCGCATGCGCTGCGCAGCTGCCGCCTGGTGATTTTCGGATGGACGACTTTGGTGTTCCTTTTGACTTCTTTTGTTCCGCCTTTCTATCTTCACTGGTACTGGCTGTACAGCGGTGTGAAGTTCATTTTCACACGTTTTCGGCGTTGTTGTACCTCCTCACGGAGGCATCTCTCGGCAAAGTGGAAGGGGCACTTTCGTCTCTATTTCATGGGAGGTATCTGTGGTTTTCGTTTGTACCCTACCTTTAGAATCACCCTGTATATATATAGAGTGTGTTTCGTAAGTTCGTTTACAACGCTTGGGAGGTGATTGCACGAGTGAAAATAAGGTGGAAAGTTCATGTAACGAAATTCCGGAAACGGCTTTGTTGCCGAGTTATTGACGTTTGAAAACGTGGGAAAATGATTTTCCGATGTAAATAATGGCAAAACGGGTGGAGAGAAGTCGTCGGTGTTGGGCGGTCCACTAAGAAATTGGGCACGCTCTTGTCAAAAAATCACGCGGCAATGTTGTGCAATGTCGGCGCAAGGGAATCCCCAAAGGACGCGAACGAAGATGTTGACGGGAGTGTGGTGGGTGTGCGTTCTGCGTGAGCTGGTATAGACGAAAATTGGCATGTGTTGAATGGCACCTAAAAAGAAAGAAAATTTTCTGAGCGAAGGGCACCTTGACGTAAAAACGAAAAAAATTAACTGTCACGGGAGGTAATGATTTTGGTAATGAGGTTTTCTATAGTGACGCAGACGGTGACCATAAAGTTAAAGTAGAATGGGTCCCTCAGACACATGGAATCCTAAGAATCTATGTTGTACCAACTGAATTAAGTGAAGAAGTTATAATTATTGATTGATTGATTTGTTTGATTTTACTTCGAGGTTTGTGCCTCTTGGCTAATTTGCGAAGATGGGGATGAGTGATGAAATGATGAAATTGATGAATGGACATTTACAAACAACCATGCCCGAGCGGGATTCGAACCCGAGACCCCTGACGTAGCAGCGCAATGTGCTAACCACTCAGCCACGGGGTCCGGCTGAATAAGATATAAGTCGAGTCATGAGTTCTTATGGTGAAGTGTTGAAACTTGATGACGAAACTTATTCTGCTGACCAAATCTATCCTACACGTACAGGCCGTGTGTTGATCAAAATGATATTACGTAAACCCATACCCTCATACGTAACGCTGAATCGAGACACTTACTGAGTGGGATATCCAGGGCAGGTGCGTACATGTTTAGCTTGTTCGGAAGTGGGGCAGAATGTAGCCCAGTGTCCTAAACGTCGATCCCCTGACAACCACCCCCGCAGGGGGCCAGTCAGGAAGTGGAAGAGATCGAGCGGATAACTCTGACCACATCAGAGGAGGTCAATGCCATACCTCCCCACCCTCCCAGTGTTTTGTTCACGGAGACAAGAGTTTCCAGTAGTTAACTTCCTTCCAAAATCACATTCGAGATCTGTATCAAGGTTACGGTCAGTGGCAGAAGATTCAATGGTGCTACGTAGAAAGAAGAAGAAAAATAATGAATGCGTAAGTTCCAAATAGTTCATAAGGAATTTAGAGTAGAAACTGGTACCTCAAAACAAGATTTTCAAAAGGTTAATTTAACAAGTAATTCAGAAAATGCAACTAAAGAAAAACCTTCAAATAGTAAAAAACTTACCCCAGATTTATTTAGTTGAAAGCATAGTTATTGTATTCTAGGCAGAAATTTGAGATCTGTAATGTTGAACAATTTAAGTAACTTTAGTATTCTGTTGTGGACAGTTATAATCATGCAAACATTAAGCTTGGCATCTATAAATTTGAATCAAATTAAATGTACGACAAAAATAATTGCTCTAAATGACTTTCTAATTAAATCGTCTATTGAAGTAGCCCAATTACAAGAGGTTAATTTGACGATTTTTCTTTACTGTGAATGTTGAAAGTATACAAACATTTGACCCCCTTATCACAAGGGACTGCCACAGCTGTTAGGCGGCCTGTGGAATTAAGTAAGTTAGTGCCCTATCTTGATGGCAGACAAATAAGTGGAAAATTAGGATATGTTCTTCTCTGTAATGTGTATGCTCCGTCAGGAAGCCAAAGCAGACGGGAAGAGATTTTTTTGTCTACAGTTGTAGGGCCAGAGTTAACACCCAACACATTAGTGGGGGACTTTAACTGCGTAATTCGCTCACAAGTTCAAAACCCTGGATACAACTTTTCACGTATGCTATATGAATTAATGCAAGGGCTACAACTGCGTGATGCTTTGATACACACCAACGGTGAAAGTTCAGGTTACACACATATAACATCCAATAGATACGTTTTATGTAACACCAAGATTTCAGGATCATACAATTAATGTTCAAAATTTTCCAGTATGCTTTAGTGATCACAGTGTACCAATTCCCAAAATAAATTTAGATCTCATCACAGCAAGACAACGTAGAGGATACTGGCTTTTAAATATCACATTATTACATAATGGTAGTTATGTCCAGCTAATCAGGGAAACGTGGAACGAACTGAAGGCCTCCCGGCCAGTCCAAAATACCCTAATCGAGTGGTGGGAAACTCGGGTTAAGCTTAAATTTCGTCAGGTCAGTAAATTCTTCAGTGCAGAGGTTATTACAGATCAATGAAACAAATATAATTTTTTGTATGCAGTCTTGAATGATCTCCATCTTTTAGCGCTGCAAGGCAATTTCAATAGTCCTTACGAAAATGAAATAAAAGCACAATTACTTTCTATACATAGGAAACGGAAATCAGCAGGAATAATCAAGAGTAAGATTATCCGTGTAGACCCTGACGAGCAAGCCACACTAAGTCTCCATCTTGAAGAGCATAGACACACCAGGAGTCACGTCATTCATAAATTAATTTTAGATTCCGGAGTTGTAACCAGCTCTCATAGTATACACGACAGATTTTTGCAATACCATGAAGATCTTTTTGATCACGCCTCTGACACAACAGAAAGGCAATGTCATTTATTGAACTCCCTCCCTGCATCACTGAAGGAAAATAAAAAAACTGAGCTCACCCAACCGTTTATTAAAAAGGAGGTTCATAATGCAGTGTTCATAGGTCCGAATATTAAAACTACAACCGAAGATGTATTACAATCAGAATTCTATCAATGTTTCTGGGATTTGTTAGGAGAAGAATTAACGCAATGGGTCAATGAAGTGTTAACAACAAGGACAATAGGGAATACCGGTAGCACGGGAGTTAGTTTTAGTACCAAAAAAGGCAAATCCAAAGTTATTAACAGATTTTAGGCCAATCTCAATATTGAGTAGTGTTATAAAACTTATAAGTAGATGCATAAATCAGCTTTTAAATATACAGTGTGTTTCTAAAGGTCGTTTACAACGCTTGGGAGGTGATTCCTCACACGAAAACAAGCAAAAAGTCTAAGTTCCATTTTTACGACTGAGGCTTCGTTTCCGAGATAGGAGCCTCGCAAAAGGTGACAAAGTGAACGTCACACCTAACTGGGACGAATACTATCACAGATAGAGAGGCGGTTCCAAGGGAATCATAAAGGAATCGTATGTGCTCAGTCCGGAAGTCACTATGAAAAGTTCACTGCACGCATGCGCAATGGAGTCCTCAAAGGAATTGGGGATTTCCAGCAACAACAATGCATGGAAAAGGTATGTAACGCAGCAAGAAGGACCGTGACAATGAGAAATGCGTTCAAGACAACACATCCCGACCTCAAACATCAAAACATGACCACCGAACACAAAATCCGAAAAGTTGAGCACGGTTGCATACCCCAGTTACACGCGAGGAATGAACGAATCATGTCATGTGGCATACGAGAGACAGGAGGAGGGAAAGAAAAACACAATATCAGATGATTGCGACAACGTGTATTTTTACACGCGACAACTACGTAATATCCCCCCCCCCCCCACACACACACAACAAACAACAAATGCTACAATATCTTACGCACAGACAGTCCGTGTCACTGTACACCAACTGAAGATGTCACTTTCACCACACAAAGGGGGTGGGGAGCAATACCAAAAGTGTTCGCACGCGATCATTGTGACGTAAAAGAGACCAGTTTTGGAAGCGCTGCACAGGCAAGTCTGGCTCTCGTAGTCTACGTTTGACCTTCATGACTGCTGTTCCCGCGAGAGGAGCTCGAAGGGTTGGTTCTCTCCGGCAGTCGTCCCAATCGTGTTGCAGGTGCTGGGATATGATCAGCAGTTCGCTCTAGGTTGTCATACGCATTGAAGAGTACTAGTATGTTGCATTGAAAGAAGTTGACGTGGTGGAGTGGGCAAGTCAAGTATCGCAACAATTGGTCTGTGGTGTTCGTACGGTGATACGGCCAATTTGTGCAGTGTGCCAGTGTTAAACAAAAACAATACTTTGCAGTTCCAGCTCCCTATTACACAGATGGCTGCGTATACGACCCAGCAGCTAGCAGACATGCATCTCATGTATGGGGAGGCACGTGGTAATAGCCGTGAGGCAAGGCGTCTTTATGGAGAACGCTTTCCACATAGACGTTTACCGTCTCACACCTTCTTTCAGGTAGTGGACAGTCGACTGCGTGAAACAGGGTCAGTGTTACCACCGCGACAAGAAGTTGGAAGACCCCGAAGTGTACGCACACATCAGTTTGCAGAAGATGTGTTAACAGCGGTCGCAGAACATCCTGGCACCAGTACGCGAGTGCTCGCTCGGGCACGAAACACGTCTCATGTGAATGTTTGGCAAGTGTTGTCAGATGAAGGAATGCACCCTTTTAAACTGCAGAAAGTACAAGAACTGTTACCTCGTGACTTTCGCCCTCGTATGGAGTTTTGCCAATGGTTGTTGCATCAGCTGGACACAAACCCTCACTTCGGGGCAAACGTATTGTGGACAGATGAAGCCATTTTCACCAGGATGGATGTCTTCAATAGTAGAAACAGTCATGTATGGGACTTTGACAACCCACATGCACTTTTTGTGGCCCATCACCAGCACAGGTTTCCAGTGAATGTGTGGTGCGGGATAGTACATGATCATTTAATTGGACCATACATTCTCCCTGTTCGCCTGAATGGTCGCACGTATCATGCATTTCTTAGTGAGGTTCTGCCTGAACTGTTGGAGACCGTACCTTTGGCACTGCGGCAAGAAATGTGGTACCAACACGATGGTGCACCAGCTCATTTCGATCGTAATGTACGACATTTCCTGCATGACGTGTTTCGCAATATGTTCATTGGTAGGGATGAGCCTGTGCCTTGGCCACCGAGGTCGCCAGATCTCAACCCTCTCGATTTTTTCTTCTGGGGAGAAATGAAAACCCTCGTATACGACACACCTGTCACATCAGCTGAGGACCTCGTTGCTCGCATCAACGTCGCCGCCGCGACGGTAGCAGATACACCTGGCTTGTTTGCTCGTACTCGACAATCCTTGATTCGTCGCTGTCATCTCTGCGTAGAAGTAAACGGCAGACATTTTGAAAACCGTCTGTGATTATTGCCCTCGGCAAATACCAGTGAGAACACTTTTGGTATTGCTCCCCACCCCCTTTGTGTGGTGAAAGTGACATCTTCAGTTGGTGTACAGTGACACGGACTGTCTGTGCGTAAGATATTGTAGCATTTGTTGTTTGTTGTGTGTGTGTGGGGGGGGGGATATTACGTAGTTGTCGCGTGTAAAAATACACGTTGTCGCAATCATCTGATATTGTGTTTTTCTTTCCCTCCTCCTGTCTCTCGTATGCCACATGACATGATTCGTTCATTCCTCGCGTGTAACTGGGGTATGCAACCGTGCTCAACTTTTCGGATTTTGTGTTCGGTGGTCATGTTTTGATGTTTGAGGTCGGGATGTGTTGTCTTGAACGCATTTCTCATTGTCACGGTCCTTCTTGCTGCGTTACATACCTTTTCCATGCATTGTTGTTGCTGGAAATCCCCAATTCCTTTGAGGACTCCATTGCGCATGCGTGCAGTGAACTTTTCATAGTGACTTCCGGACTGAGCACATACGATTCCTTTATGATTCCCTTGGAACCGCCTCTCTATCTGTGATAGTATTCGTCCCAGTTAGGTGTGACGTTCACTTTGTCACCTTTTGCGAGGCTCCTATCTCGGAAACGAAGCCTCAGTCGTAAAAATGGAACTTAGACTTTTTGCTTGTTTTCGTGTGAGGAATCACCTCCCAAGCGTTGTAAACGACCTTTAGAAACACCCTGTATATATTGATAAACGTATTGGCAATTTACAGTTCGCTTGTATTACGTCTCAAAATATACATCACTTGTTGCAAACGATGAAGGGCGTAATTATTACCAAACAAAATAAGAAAGCAAAACAGGGAATTCTATCCTTAGATTTTTCCCAAGCATATGACAGAGTGAGCCATGAATATTTGTACAAAGTCTTAGAATCATATGTATTCGGAGACACTTTTATTATTTTGATCAAGACGTTATATAATAACACGCTGCTAAAACTAAAAATAAATGTTTTTTTGACGACTAGTTTTAAAATGCGACGAGGTGTACTACAAGGTAGTCCTTTGAGTAGCACATTGTAAGTCCTCACAATAGCCCCCTTTCTGTTTAGTATCCAGCATCATTTACAGGGCATTTCTATGGCAACCACAACAATACAAGTAGGAAGTTTCATGGATGACGTGACCATTTTCCTCAAGGATGAAATAGATCTGTACAGTGTTTAAAGCCAAATACATACATTTGAGCACACATCAGGAGCAAAACTTAACAGTCGAAAGCCATTCCTGATGCCCCTTGTCAAGGAGAATCCTCTCACAATATACAGGGTGTTCCAGGAGGAAGCTGCAATACTTTGGAGCTTGTAATATGGGTGATTCTAAGCAAAAAGTTCATATGAACATGGGGCCGATATTGAACGATAACGGAAATATGAACAGAAATATAAACGATGTAGGAAAACGTAAACAAAATCAGTAACAAGTAAAGTATGGCAATGTAATGGTAATTGCTTAGGGGGAACGTCTATGAGGCTTCATACATTTGTAAAAATAGATAGAATGAGCTTAACAGAGAAGATGTTAATATAGACGAACTATGGATTGAAATGCTTAAAAAATGGGAGGAACGGGAACACGAGAAAAACGGATTCCAGGTCACCTCTTACGTAATATGCGAAGCCCTAGATACGCGATTTTGATCTTGGAATTATGTACGAGGAGAAGAAATGCAGGGACAAAGTAGGGGAGGGGAGAGTCGACACGCCCGCAACCTCACGCATACGATAAGTAAAGCACAGGCAGTTCGGATGGGAATAGTGTGATAAGATGGCATCTTTTCATTTTTAAGAGTTTTAACTTGGACGGGTTTTTTAGCTGAAGGTTTTATATTGATTATTTTAACAAACCACAGTCAGTATGGATCCTGCAAAAGGTTTAACGTTTTCCTTTACGATTATGTATCAATTCCTTTTCCTGACGAGTGTATGAATTGACGAGGCTATGGCAATTTTGGAATAGCTGATATGTAGGACCTGAAGAAGGGAACAGTGGTTCCCGAAACGTTGTCGGTGTACAAAATAGATACTAATTTTACGTAAGTAATAAATAATTTTGTATTTTTAAAAAAATTTAGAAATACGAAAGAATATATATTATTATTTATTCAAATTGCAAATGTTTTTGAGATTGCTGAATACAAAATTACTTTAATAAATTTGAAGCCATGAAATGAGACATAAATAAAATAAACTCTAAGTGTAGTTTAACATTTACATATAATGTTTTGCATGGAATTGATATCATCAGATTATTTGCTTATATTAGGCTATAGTTATGCTATTGAATCTAGTATCTAAATCTGTACACAGACGCAAACGTTAATGTTGGAATTGTTAGCAACCTCGTAAGAAGCTCTCATTTCATAAAGTGATGTCTCTTGCAGTTTGCCACTTATATTCTTTCCATGAAAATGATAAATGATTTATGTTGTTTTCACCTTAAAGATTGTGTAATTTTAAGCATTGTGTACATGCCTAGTGAGAGCAGAAAATATCGACTTTGCATCACTATATTTATCAGCCCCTAACTACGCACAAACATTCCTTAAAAATCGAAAGAACGTCATCACCCCCAACCCCTACTTAATAATATTTTTTTTCTACAGAAGTCAAAGTGTGCAATAAAATGCTGTGCAAATATGACTTTATAGTCAAGTCGATATGATAAATTGCCAACATGCTAAATGGTCCCTTGTTTGCTTCTCATTAATGACAGATCATTGTGTGCAGTACCAACTAGTGTATGCCTAGAATGGAATTAATTACACATTTAGAAACGCTGCTATTTTAAAAAAGATGTAATGGTTTTTGAGAGTAACTTAACTACTTGATATTAAATCTCTTAGAAAATGTGGAAAGGCATGTGGATGAGCCATAAATACAAGAAAGACGTGGAGAGTAGATACGAGCATATTGTTGTGTATATAATGGATTTCACTATAGTGCTTGTTTTGTGTGGAGACCTAAATGTGAAAATCCTTAACAACTACGTCATTATAATTTTGTTTTAAAATCTGTGGCTATGTATAAGAATAGCGAAAAGAATGTTCTTACAACCACCTTTAGCACATCGTTTTCCGGCCAATCAATATCGTCTTGATTTACATTTGTAGTATGCATACGTTGTGTAAAATTAAAAACGTCTGTTTGTTTCATTCTTATTCTAGGATTCCAGAACAATATCTCTTTAGATAGAGATTAAATTAAACATATTATTAGGTGACAATGCCAACTTGTGTAAACGAACTCAAAATCACATTAACGGGTCAAATTATGGATTGAAAATGCATGCCGATGTCGTATGCACTTCACACATTCCATGTATTCGAGAATAAGCATAGTTTCAAGATTAATGAGAAAGTTACAACGTCAAAATGCGGATTTGAACACACACATGTTGGAGCTTCATTGGTAACTACAAAAAGGTTATTTTTGCCTAACTCGCACACGCATCCTTCAGAACGTGAAGCTCTAACACTGACCACTTCCTTTTTATATATTGTATAAGAAGGAATACCCCTATTCGTTGGTTCCCCCGTCATTTACACATTATCTCAACATTCGTACAAATTAGTTTTTCTCTTTATTCTCTGTTTTCTCATTTTACGGGCAACACAAACATCCAAGTTCTAGCCTGGATTCGAACCCGGGACCCCTGGCTTCGTAGCGCCCTATGCTAACCACTGCGCTACGGAGGCCGATATCACTCACCTACAGCTCCTACTGGTAGCTCCGTGAGTATTTACTTATAATGTAAGTTGATTCGATTGTATCATCAAGGGCGACTTGTATCTCTTCTCATTCATTTTCATTCAGATGTAGTTATTATTTCAGACCGCTATATATAATCTCCTGTCACACATATAAATCTTTCTGCAATACATTAATAGGAAGCAACTTTGAGAAAGAGAATATCTTAATTTTAAAAAAAAAACTGAGGTGGTACTGGTGTGTTCAGTCACACATATGACCTAAAAATATTTAATATTTGAAGTTTTGCTTGCAACGCCACAATCAAACAAGCACACACTTTCTAGACAAATAGTAATATGATGATAATAATAGCTAATGGCGCAACAACACATGAAGGGCCTTGGCTTATCTCCCGACTGCCAGTCGCCGTCCCACAATCCTACCTGCAGGTGTGGAGCTCTTCAACCGGTGGTGGGGTGACGTGTTGTCAGCACGTCGAACCCTCAGCCTTTATAGAACATATCCGCGACCGGGTTACGCTACTCACTCGTAGCTCCTAAATTTCACAGTATACACAGGCCGAGAACCCAAGGACTGAACTCAAGTGGACTCCAACCCATGCCGTCCCGTAGTCGGAGTCCAAAATACAGCACCTTAGACCGCACGGCCACGGAGGAAGACCTAGACAAATAGTAACTACCCTTGATTCATGCGTAGATTTGGCAACATGGCACTACGTTGTTATGACAAACGGTGCTGCCATCTGATATCGAAAAGTTACAACAAAATTGTCTTTAGTTTCCCCTTAATTGCATAGCAAAGCTCATAGCGTTGCTGTAAACAATAATTTGAAGATCTCCTGTTTTGTAAAAGTATTGCACTTGGCACAATAGCGAGAAAGTTGTTTGAAATTTTTGACAACTTTATAAAAAAAAAATGGACTGGAAAAAATAATTGGAATATGCACAGATGGTGCTCGTTACATGTCAGGATGTTAGGGAGGACTACAAATTATTATCTGTAGGAAATTTCTTGGCGCAATATGGACCAGAAGCATTTTTCACGGGGAATCCCTTGCTTCCAAGAATCTCCGAAGTGGAGTGTACGACGTACTGAAAGTAGCAGAAACAGAATAACAAAAATCGGCCCCAAAAAGCCAGATTCTTTCATAAATTTGTGTCGACGTGGGAACTGAAATTACTTCTGTTCTGTTTTATTGCAAATGATGTTGGTTGTCCCTGGGCAATTTTATCTCCTGCGTTCTTCAATTGAGACAGAAACTCCTATCCTACCTTGTAGAGAAAAACCATGTAAATCCTGGAAGCTTCATTGAGAGTGCGTTTGTTTAGAAGTTGGAATACCTTTTCTGATACTTCCACAAACTAAATGTTGATTTCTTTGGCGTATCAGAGTTCGTATTTATTTCCCTTTTGACT
Source organism: Lepisma saccharinum (assembly GCF_977018435.1). Lineage (NCBI taxonomy): Eukaryota > Metazoa > Arthropoda > Insecta > Zygentoma > Lepismatidae > Lepisma > Lepisma saccharinum. The sequence continues at coordinate 141,067,443 of NC_139230.1, forward strand.
AATCGTGAAGATGAGGATGAGTGTTGGTGAAATTGATAAAGGTACACACACAAAGAGCCCAAGGACTGAACAGCCATCCCGTGACAGGATTCGAACCCTGTTCCCCTTGCGTTGCAGCACGGTGTGATAACCAATGCGATAGGTAGGTCGGCAAACTAAATATTTTGAATGTAAAGGAATACCTGTATTCTGCACCAATTACACAAGGTGTCAGTCATCAAATGGAAATTGAAGCTTGGGGAAAGAAAGATCAAATATTAAAAATTAGCAATTGATTTCATACACTGAGAGTGGGCCTCCTCGATGACGTAGTGGTAACGTCGTCGCCTTGTAATCAAGGAGTCAAGTGTTCGATTCCAGATGGTGGCGGATAGTTGTCGGATCCTACTGTAAACTGTAGGCCCAGTCCCGAGGAGCCTTTCTGTGCATAAAGTGGACTAAAACACCAAATCAATCAATCAAGTTATGATTCTCTACTTACATACACCTATGTGGTTTATTTGCTTTGTCTGTTCAAACCATTGAACTATATACAGGGTGTTGCAAAATACCTGTTACAACGCTTGGGAGGTGATTCTACAAGTAAAAACAAGGAAAAAATGTCATGTGAAAAAATGTCGAAATCGGCACCGTTTTCGAGTGACAGGCGTGCGAAAATCGCCTCACACCATGTGTAAAGTACAATAACTCAAGAAGGAAGAAATATATCAATGTCGGAATAAAATAATACAAACAAAATCGTACCTGGTGAATACAATGGTGCATCAATTGAGGCCCAGTGTAAATTGCGCAAGGGGACTCTCAAAGAAAGTGGGGAATCCCCTGATGGAAAATACAAGAAATTTACTACTATCTTCTACATAATGTTGAGATCGGAATGTAGCCAGTAAAAATGGCGACGTATGTCCACATGTCCCACTACTGCTGGGACACCGTCCCACACCCGGGAAATAGGAAAATAACTGCAAATCTCCTGTTGTACACGGTTCACATTGCGGTTCGAAGAAAAGAAACCAATTTGTCGCATGTCTCACTACTGCTGGGACACCATCCCAAATGGAAAAAAATACTGGAAAATCATAAAAAAAAGTTTTCAATCCCTTAATGTTGACACACTACTTTGCAGTACGAAAAACAAAAGTTAAACAATGGCCACATGTCGTTAGGCTGTACATATACTACAAGAGAGCTCCCCAAAGAAAGTGGGTAATCCTCGAAGGAATGAAGACGGAGAATGGCGAGAAAACGCACACAATGGCATGTAACATTTCCAGGCACAGCACATCTGGAAGGGATTCCACTGAGAAGCGCACAACCTCCGCACATGCAGATCGACGGTATGAAGTACAGCGATATCCAGCATCTTCACTCGTACCTTTCACTAAAGGACACTATGTGGTGCTGATAGGGGCTCACACAAACACCGGTATACTCAGAGACGTTGTTGAAAATGTCCGCCATTGACTTCAAGACAAAGATGGCATCGGCGAAGCACTGATTGTCTGGTACGTGCAAATACCTCTGGCATGTCACCAATTGTCCCAGCAGCGGCACTAACACGAGCAACGAGATCCTCAGCACTTTCCACATGGGTTTCATACACGAGCCTTTTCATTTCTCCCCACACAAAGAAATCCAGTGGTGTGAGGTCGGGGGAACGAGGTGGCCACGGTAAAGGTCCACCCCTGCCAATCCAACGATCGCCGAAAATATCGTTGAGTAAGGCTCTGGCTCCCCGGTCGAAATGTGCGGGGACGCCGTCGTGTTGAAACCAGATACGTTGTCTACCTGCCAGTGGCACGTTTTCCAAAAGTTCAGGTAATACGTCATGTAGAAACACCCGATAATTCCCACCACACAAAGTAGATGGCAAAATGTACGGGCCTATCAAGTGGTCACCTACTACGCCACACCACACATTCACTGCGAACCGATGTTGATGATGGCGCACAATGATTGCATGCGGATTGTCCATATCCCAGACGTGGCTGTTGTGGCTATTGAACATGCCGTCCCTGGTGAACATTGCCTCATCGGTCCACAAAACTATTGTTGGGAACTCTGGAATGGAAAGAGTTTGTTGCACGTACCATTGGCAGAAATCCATGCGTAGGGGAAAGTCCGTGGGCAGTATGTGGTGCACCTTATGCAATTTGTATGGGTGCAATCCCTCCTCTCGAAGAACGCGGAACACATTGCTATGGTGGGTTTGTTGAGTACGAGCAATGACACGTGTGCTGGTGTCAGGACGGTCTCGTATCGCGTCCAACACGTCCTCTTCAAATTGCACAGTGCGCACAGTGCGGGGTCTTCCACAATCCCACCTACGGGGTAGTAGAGATCCAGTTTCACGCAGTCGAGCATCAAGTCTTTGAAAGAGTGCATGTGCTGGTAATCGCCTATTGGGAAAACGTTCGTGATACAAACGACGTGCTTCACGGCTGTTTCGGTTTGCCTCTCCATAAACGAGATGCATATCAGCAAGCTCGTGGGTAGAGTACTCCACCATTGTCTTGTTCGAGAACTGCCCAGAAACAGGGGCACTTTCCCTCCGAGTGACGGATCACAACTACCGTGATTAGCACCCACGTAATGTCACACAGGTGTCCACGCAGTTGTTGCAAACCGAGAAAGAACACGGGAATACGTACTCTACGTACAGTATTCCTTAGCGCAATTCAACCATACACACACGCCAGACTAAACTCCACGCTGCGAGACGCAGAACAAGACAGGAAAAACAACGGTCGACTACAGTCTCTACGTAGTATCCACCAACACTAATACGTAACAGGTGACCTACACTCACAGCGCCTCTAGTGGAGCTTTCTGTACCAATTAGCTGAAATCAATCTGAGCGTAATTTGACGGCATAGCGTCATTTTCGAGTGAATTTCCTATTTCCCGAGTGTGGGACGGTGTCCCAGCAGTAGTGGGACATGTGGACATACGTCGTCATTTTTTACTGCCTACATTCCGATCTCAACATTATGTAGAAAATAGTAGTAAATTTCCTATATTTTCCATCGGGATTCCCCACTTTCTTTGAGAGTCACCTTGCGCAATTTACACTGGGCCTCAATTGCTGCACCATTGTATTCGTCAGGCACGATTTTGTTTGTATTCTTTTATTCCGACATTGATATCTTTCTTCCTTCTTGAGTTATTGTACTTTACGCATGGTGTGAGGCGATTTTCGCACGCCTGTCACTCGCAAACGGTGCCGATTTCGACATTTTTTCACATGACATTTTTTCCTCGTTTTTACTTGTCGAACCACCTCCCAAGCGTTGTAACAGGTATTTTGCAACACCCTGTATAACTGGAACGCTCGCTGCAACGCCGATCGGCCGCGAAAACTGGAGCCACTTTTGCGATTAGTTTCTCCAGGGAAGACGGGAAGAAAACGTGGTGATCCCATAAGCTAACATGTATTTACTCGCCTCTTTGCTTTCGTATAGCACCAAAAGAAAAATAATTTAACCATGCTTATGCATTCAGTGCTATAAATGAATGTCTTATTAAGTGTTTCATTGATGTATTAATAGTTGACATGCGTTTTCTTCGAACAATTTATCCAGTCTTAAGTGGGTTGAACATATGGTATGGTCGTGTTCAGCGTTTGAATGTACAAATTGTTTAGACAATTGCCAGGGTGTAAACTTTTATCGGTATCATTCTTAAAATATGTGAATATTACGAATAAATGTATTTCTTAAAAGTTGATGACGGTAATTCAATGTTATACCCAATGCTTTCGAATGAGTTTACACCCACGTGTTTCATAAACTGTCGACTGTTGCAACTCGGAAATCATTAAACCTTGTAATAACCAATTGAAATTTATAAAAAAATATAAATTCATGAAATTAATTGACTCACCGAGAAAAGCTAATCAGATGTAACAAAGCGAATTAAAGTAAGTAATCTCCGGAATGATATTTTGTTGTAAAATATTAGTTATACTCTATGTGATCAAAAGTATCCGGACACACCGCGAAACGTGTGTTTATCGTAGAGGGCGACACAGTACTGCCATCTACCGCGTGGAACACATAGTCAACGAACTCAGTAGTCTGCAGACAGTGTGAGACAGCAGTATGGGATGGTCTGAGGAACTCACAGACTTTCAACGTGGTCAGTTGGTTGGGTGCCACTTGTGTAGGAAATCTGTGTGTGAGATTTCCACCCTCCTAAACATCCCTCTGTCCACTGTTTCCAATGTTATAGTGAAGGGATGTGCACAACCCAAAAGCGTGCAGGCCAACCTCCGATGTTGACCTCCAGAGGTCATCGAGTGTTGAAGAGGGTCGTACAGCATTATCGTCAATCATCCATCGCCACCATCACACAGGAATTCCGAACTGCATCAGGATCTACTCCAAGAAACATTACTGTTTGGCACAAGGTGCGGCAACTTGGTTCCCATGGCCGAGCAGTTGCCCATAAGTCAAACATCACACAGATAAATGCCAAACGCTTCCTCGTGTGGTGCAAGGAGCGTTCGAAACTGGACCATAGAACAGTGGAAAACCGTTGTGTGGAGTGATGAATCACAGTACACAACGTGGCGATCCGATGGTAGGGTGTGGGTGTGGCGAATGCCTGGTGAACGACATCTACCAGCCTGTATAGTGCCGACAGTGAAATTCGGAGGTGGTCGGGTTACAGTGTGGTCATGTTTCTCCTGGAGGGGGCTTGGCCCCCTTGTTGCTTTACATGACAATGTCACTGCACAAGCTTACGTTGACATTTTAACAGCTTTCATACTGCCTACCGTCGAACACTAGTTCGGGGATGACCATTGTGTCGTTAAACACGACCTAGCACGCGTCCATACTGCAGGGTTTGTGGGGGAGTGGTTTGACGACAACAACGTCCCCTTAATGTACTGGCCTTCGCAGAGTCCTAATTTGAATCCCATAGAACATCTCTGGGATGTTTTGGAATGCCGACTTCGTGCTAGACCACACCGATCCACATCAATACCTCTTCTCTTGTTGACGCTCTGCGACGAATGGGCTGCCATTCATCAGGAAACCTTCCAGCACCTGATTGAAACTATGCCTGTGAGAGTGATCGCTGTCATCAAGGCTAAGGGTGGGCGAACACCATATTGACTGCCAGTGTTCCCGATGGAGGGTTGCCCAAACTTGTACTTTATTTTCTGGTTGGTGTTCGGATACTTCTGCTCACATAGAGTATCTACATGCCATGCTTATGAGCAATTTGTGTATATTGTTGTTATGTCATGCAGTAGTTACTAAATTTTAATTGTGCACCCAAAAAAGTGTCTCGACAATATGCCCCAACTTCCACACAATGTATGTTTTTCGCATGACGCACAGGAAGAAAAGAATGTGTGGAATCTTCGAAATGAGTGTTAAATATTGTTTGAGATTTTTTGACCGTGATTCATTTTTTTTTTTTTTTTTTTTGTAATGAAGGTGTTAATCGTCCATTAATTGTGTGCCCAAAAGCATGTTATCAGGGTGTCTACCAGCCTGGAAATCCTAGAAAAATCAAAGAAATTTGCTGTATTTGTGTAAAAATCAACGTTTTCGTAGTAATGCACCAAGAGTAGGTTTTTGAAAAAGGAAAAGGACAAGCAATACATTTAAAATTTGTTGCGGGCAAACTCTAATTCAATCTGACATACTGAGTATAACTGGTAATTATACAGTAGAAATTGTATATTAAATACTTTAGGAGAAGGTAAAGTTTCGAAATTTCCCACTTTCTTTTCCAATTTTTTTGGTTAGATATGAGGAATAAATAATTCAGATACTTGTACTCAATATTACTGTAATCATGCATTATTTATGCTACAATTCTGATAATTTATGTAAAAAGTATTGCGTTAATCACAAGTAAATACATGCCAAGAATTACGTAAAAGCTCACCCCTGATAACCCTTTCCAACAGTCGGTTTGAATTCAATTTCCCTTCTTGTTATCACTTTTACATGTTAAACGTTTTATATCCTTTAAAAGGTATTTTGAACACGTTTTATTCGCAAGTAACAGGAATATGCATAGAAAGTGGTGTCTGAACGCAGGTAATGTACTCAATGCAATGCTTTCTCATAAATTATGGCTTTTATTTCGGAAATAATCTGCCGTAAAAATTCATTTGCCGCCACAGAAAAATTCATCTGCTTCAGCTTTTCTTCCTCCGTTCCCTGGCGTAACTAAGCGAGAGAATGGCTTCACTTTTGCCTCGTAAAGCAGTCCTTCCATGTTATATATAGTTCAATGGTTCAAACCAACTTGCGACACATCATGGAATCTAACGAAAACACACACGCAAAGGTAACATCTTCTCTCTGAAACATGTCTCACATCAATGGCCCCAAGCTCGAGTTCTGGTTTTATTTATTTGTGTGTATTCCAGGAATAGCCCCGGAAAGCACTGCGTAGCAATGTACATAGACAGTAACTGCCGAGGGGAATTTTTTTTTATAGTTACGTAAGACCTTTACATGTACATAACTATTTGCGATTTTTGGAAAGTAACTGTAAATTCCACACGTACACTACTCAACAGATACAAGGCTACGGACGGCTTTGTATACTATGGGAACTACCGTTTTCTGTATATATTTCATGGAGCCTCTGGTAAAATCGTGCGTCAAATTCAAACTTTATTCCCAGTGCCGGCACAAAACGACCATATTATAACAACGTATTTTCTAACTCGTAAATTAAAGTTATAATATTCGGCACGCATACTAGAAATTATTTACACTAAATACTGTTTCGAAATTTCATGTAAGTTACATATTTTAAGCTACTGGTAGTAGTTTAATACATTTTGTTGCGTTACGATTTACAGCAGCTTTCTGATAATTTTTCTCTTGTATTGTGTATTTGGAGAACGATGACGCTATATCCAGAGAGATTGCCCTCTTTCATTAACTGGAAATCAAGGGAATTCCCATTTGTAGAAGCTCTGTCCGAAGCACAATCGTTTTATATTCAAGGAAAGGATAAAACAGTATGCTTCAAATGTGGTGGAGGATTATACCGGTGGAAATACGAAAACAATTCCATATTAGAACATCATCGATATTTTCCACTTTGCCCTTTGTCTGTGAACATAATCTCAGGTCGACAATCCGGTTGATGCTTTAATTTTTTTTTTAAAATAGGAAGACTAATAATTAACCTTTGAATAACAAAGATATATGTGATAGGACACATTTAACAAGTAAGTGTCATGTACGACACCTACCCTATTTCTGGTTCTTAGACCCATAACCACTTCCAGTTATGTAAATAAAGTTAGAATACCTTTGGAAAGAATATTTCATGCCAAAAAGTGTAAAGAAAATACGTCAATGAAATCATCAGGGATGAACATAGGAAATATGTTGTGTTGTTCCCTAAGCTCCCCGGCTCTTCATATCGGCCCAGGCAGGTGGGCCACTGGATTCCTGCTACTGCTTATAATCCTAGATTGTCTGCTACTCAACGGTCTGTCTGCTCAGACAGTTTCCAAATCTCTACCAAAAGTGAACTTTATATCATCTTCAACTCCATGTCGATTCCACAATTGACACCTGAGTCATCAAATGTTGGTACCTCCGCATCACCAGTGAGATCATCTTCGTAGCGTTCATCTCATAACAGACAGTCCGCTATTTCACTACCTGAGCCACCTGAACTACTAACATCACCACGGCTTGCTTCTACGTGCCTTATCAATTCAATTTACATATCTTCCTTGGTAATATATTTCGGAATCATAGTCATGGCTACAGTAACAGTTAGAACACAAACAACAACGCAGTGTCAAAGAAGACACCTATGTGCGCACGCTTTCAAACAATATGAAACAACCAGTAGACCGGTTAGGTGGGGGCAGGGGCACCGACTTGTCAAAATTATTGGGGGGGGGGCTCTGTTCACTGAAATAAATTAATGAATGACTCATTCTCTCCCTCTTTTAAGTTTTGGCCTCAGAGTTCGGAATCTCATAAAAGCCCACGAATTCCTCAAAAATATCAAATTTTTTATTCACAGTTCTAATGCAGAATATTAATTGTCCACGGATGGATATGTCACAAGTTTCGTCAACCATAATAGTAAAATATTCCCGACTTTTAATATCTGCTACCACGCAAAACAGATCTCCCTAATATATCAATGATCTCGTTCTGAATGTCATGTTAGAGCCATTTGTAGCCCAAACGTCCCATCCACTACCATAGTTCATGCACATCGTCTCTTGAAACTCCTCTTAGTAAGAATTTTAACTACTCATAATTACATACTTAGTATATAGTAGTAAGTCATGTGTTTTGCTGTCTCTGGTCATAGCCCCCCAAAAGTTGATGGTTTAGCGGTCTCAGTCCCCCAAAGTTGATGGTCTAGAACGTTTCAAATGTGTTTTTAAAGTTAAGTTCATGTGGCACAATTCAGAGTAAACTTTACAAGAGAAGCAAAATAATACATTAGATCCTCTAAAGCAAAATTTTTTGGGGCCTCTGTCCCCTCATCGTTGACATTGGGGGGGCTCGAGCCCCCCCCCCCCAAGCCCCATGGAGTCGGTGCCTATGGGTGGGGACATAGTGGACTAGCTCCAAGTCTACTTTCACACTGGCTAGGAAGATATACCACATGTGAGAAACCTGTAACCAGTTTTCTCAAGCATGCCTGCAAAACAAGAGCGTAGGTGTTACACATGACACAGCCTTGTTATTCAAAGGTTAAATAAATACATATATGTATATTTGTTATCCAAATTCGTCATCTGATGTAACTTTCCAACATGTATATCCATTATAATTTTCATTTCTAAAAGTATTCTCGTAGATAAAAGATTTCCTCAAGATGAAATTTATGATACTCCTCCTCCACCTCTTTGTCCTGCAAGTATTTACTTTGCTACGTGCGCATCCGTCAGAAAAACACGCCCACGTATTTCTTCAAATCCACATGTGCATGCTGCGACATGTAGCATCTCGCAGTTCTTTGTCATGGGATCCTCTAATTCGAAAAAATCCAGATTTCAGACGTACAATAATTTTAAACAGGTTCTTCAGAAAGAGAGCGATCTGACGAGCAGAATCCAGTAACCACTCATAAACGTCTACTTTTTGAATGCTTCGAAATCAAAGGTTATTTCAATGTGACTGTCCTCTCATTTAGATTTCCAACCTGTGGTCAGGTTACGCAGAAGCGGAGCAGCTGGTGTTGAACTGAACTTGAAGGAAAGGCACGCTCTTCAGGAATCGTTTTTAGTAATCTATGAATACATAGCTATTCCAGATGAGTAGTCTCGTGTTTCCTATTCAGCAAGTAAGCAACATGAATTGATGTTAACCACACTGTTCAACCGCCATCAGATTATAATAAGGGAAAAGGATAGCTTACAGTCCCTGGAGATAGTGTTCATCGCAGAAAGTTCGTGGCGGAACTTTATGAACATGTTCACATGCATCGAGCATGGGGTGGTTATGTGTGAAACTGTGACGCCGTATCTGAAATCATATTTTGGAAAGTATGTGGAAGCTTGCATTCTCGACCTTCGCGAACAATGTTTCGGATGCATGGATATTTCCCTTGTCCTTGCATGTAATAAGGAAAAGTTTGTGCTTTTCCACCTACATGAAGGTACAAAACCTGTGCCTTTGTCTATACAAAACATCAATGGGGGAAAAACTTCGCAAAGACATATTACCCCAGAGCCGAAAAATACGTATGGGTAAATAATCGAATCCATACCAACTTGTGTTATTAGTTATTTTGCAAGCACATTATTGTGGAAAATATAGTAGAACATTTAAATTCCGTGGTTGCAACAGACAGAGGCTATGACGGATACACAATTCCTTATGCGAGTGAGTGAACGAACTTGAAAACATAGAACTTGCTAGAACTGGTGGCAAAAATAAACATATTATGTATTTGTGGTTCTTTTGAATTTAATAAACAGGGGTAATATATAAAGGTTTGCTTCTTCTTTCAGTTATCACCCTTCAAAGAATCCACATGGTTTATGTTTTTTACTGGTCATAATCAGTCTTAATAAGTTTGCAAGCAACTCATTACAACATGAATTATTAACTATATAATGCACAAAAAGGTGTGTATTGCTGACGTGTCGGAGGTAAAGCATTAAGACTTTTCTGCACACCGTTGGACATGCAAAGGCAAGTATCTTTATTTGCATTATATTACAAGTAGCTATTCTCTAATTTTCTTATCACTGAATAAAAAAAACACTCATAGAAATTAATTCCATTTTCTTTTAAGACATCTGTCGCCACCTTGCTTGTTGTCTTTTGTTTAATTTCCATTTATGGAATAAGGCTAATCGAGATATAAATTTATAATTTTATATGGAGTTGGAAATAAAATGTTGCCTCCATTAAGGAATCAAACCTGGGATCCCATCTTGCTTGTTTTCCGTCTCTTTATGCATTAAGGCTAATCTGTACTGGTCTACACAGTAAGACAAGAGAAGCAACTTTATCTTTATTAATTACATGGCCTCCCCGACGTAGTAGTGGCAAAGTCATTGCATTGTGACCAAAGGGGTTTCGGATTCGATACCCCGTGAAGGCATACAGTTGTTCGGATTCCTCTATAATCTGTAGAACCAGTCCGGATTAGCCTATCTGCTAAAGTGGACTTTAAAACAACAACTCCAACTTTATGCATTACGGTAAATCTGGACTGCGTTAAGAACGACAACAATACCCTCGCAAAGCCGTCGTCCTCCTGTTGTCTTCTCAGAAACCAGCCAACTAAATCTCGCCACTTCTGGTGATCGGGCACTTTCAGTTCTTGGGTTAACTGAATCTTATAGGGGGGTAATGGAGATCATGGACAAGAATTCGCCGCAGTGAAGAATATCCTATGCCCAATTGTTGGGAACGGCGATGAACAGATTTCTTTGGACTAACAATCACACTGTCACAAACCAACGCAATGTTATCAACAGACCGGCCGGAACGCGGACGCCCAGATGTTTTCAAGTTGACTGTTGAACCTGTATCATTGAACTTTTTCATAATTCTGCGCACTGTTGATTCATTCGGTGCTTCATCACACCCGAAATTCGCACGAAGTCGTCGGACAGTTGCAGCACAACTTTATCCGTTTTGATAAAACGTTTTCACAATTAGCACACGTTTCTCTGTTGTGAAGCGTCCCATGTTCACACACAGACTGAATACTGATGGTGCACATTTTACAACAATATGGCGAGCGATTCTCAACCAACGGCTTTTTAAATCGGAAGGTTCACAGAATACAACGTACTACACACCATTGTTGCCAACCATGTAACAACAACATTCCGAGCGATTTCAAACCGGCGAGCTTTTTGAATCACCATTTATTAGCCGTTATTTTTTCCACATTGTTCTTTGAATTTCGGTTTCTGTAGAGTTATAATACAAACCGCCATTGAAAGATCATTTTACTGAAGAAGTTGATTATTAGAATGCAAGTTCATGGAAGAAAAATTTAAATAGTTATAACTGAATGGGATGAACGAAAAGTACTCTTCTCAATAAACATATGTAAAGTGGCAATATTTTTCACAATCATAAACTTGAAATGTAACATTAAAAATGGTCTTCGTCATATTTACAATTACTGTGCCCTTGTTAATATATATATAATTCTAAGTACGTACTTTAGATGTAATTAACATTATCAGATAATATGTTGTCTTTTTAAACACTGCAGTGGTAACGTGGAAAAACTCTCGTTATTGATCGCGTGGATAACTATTGTAATCCATGTGATCCATAGAATATTATCATTATTACAAAATTATTTGTCAAATTTCTCTGGTTTTATAGCGAGAATATCCTTATTTAAGTAGTCTGGTTCACTTAACAAGATACCATAAGTTATTTCATTTGACACATTTCATGAGGGAGGAAATTCTAAATCTAGTGCATTGCATTTGGATGTGATGAAACTAAAAAGAAATACATATCTTAGAGTGGTTCGGATACACATTCAACTGTAGGCCCAGTCCTAATTAGCCTTTCTGTGCATAAAATGGACTTATAACAACGAAGAGACAATATAACGCGACTTACCGAATGTGGGGAGTAATGGACCACCTGGTCATTGGTTCTTGATGATCCCCTGCAGAGATTGATTTTCCTCGCAAATGCCGAGAACGTAGCCTGGAAAAAAGGAATGACAAACATAATACACATTTTGCTTTAAATGGGCCCTTGACAGTAAACTACCAAAATTATTAAAGATTCAGAATAAAACATTTTACACGCTCTTGTATTTTTTACATAAATATTACATTTATGAATTACATTTCAACCTGACGGCCATGAAATATATAAATATATAATTGCAGGACTCGTTGTGGTGATTCCTTGTCAAGCCTGTGTAAGATTATGTGGTAAGAGTCACTATTACTTCGGGAACTGATTGACAAAATTTTTGAAATTTTACCTGAGCACTTAGAGAGAATGTTTATTGAGAACAACTTTTTGATATTTTCATTTACTGCATTAACGTTCTCAAAATTAATTACTGTTGAAATATTTTATTTCTACATTTTCCTTGATAGGGCACACTACTGCCAGTCGGCGGGATCATCAAAGGACCTTCCGCTCGCCAATCAACTGGTGAAAAGAGATTTTGAACACAGTGGCTTGTCCGTCGAAACATACAATGCGGTTAGAGGACGAACAGAAATAATTCTGTATTTTGAATATCTAAAGAGGTAGCTTTGCAATAATGAACTGGGAATGAAAACTGGTAAAATTAATATTGGATTCGGCCGTGGTTACGGAAGAATGATTGAATTTACCGTGAGGTGGAAAATATATTTCTAATGCAATGGCCTTCCAGTAGAAGGTCCATTTGAGATGCTTTGGGGGGGGGGGGCGTTAAAATACTCTATTGCAGATTCTCTCATTGTGGGATCTAACTAACCGAGCACGATGATTATATATGACATTGATTGATTCATTTTGTGTTTAAGTCCTCTTTGAGAACTTTAAGGTTAAACGGGCTCCGAACCATTGTGAGCCTCCACTGTTAATCGAGCCCGGAACCCCTTGATTTCAAGTCGACGACGTTACCACACACACATATGCACACACACGTGGTTTTTAATCATATCCACCGATATACAGAACACTGGAGACCTGCGCTTAGAGGGTGAGTGATTTCAGGCAGGATTTTCTAGAAGAATTTCCCTGAAACAGTTCTTGAGTTCAAAATCTGTAATATATGAGTACCTGGAGCAACCCTGGGTGGTAATGCTGGTAATCATATTACCTTTACCAAAAATTGTCAAGGCTGTAAACGTGTAGGAGGGGTTTATTCATGTATGATTGTTGAAGAAATATACGTCTCTGCTTTGCAAGCCTCCAACAAATCAAAAGTAGAGTCGAGAAGACTGCAGTAATTTGATTCCGGATGATAGGCAGTGTTGGTAACTGTAGAACTCGCAGTTCTTGCCCCAATCTGATGTGATACGTAATTATGAAAAACAAAAAAATTCATAAAAAATAAAATATATCTTTGATGTAATTATTTATTTTCTGCATAATTAAAAGTCCCATTTTACGACACACAGACACGCAAAGATACTGTATAATATAACATTTCCAAGGGCCCATGTAAAGTACAACTTTGAACGAATAAACTGCTTACCCTTGAATATTTGAAATAATATAGGTTAAACACAGTTACACGATGTGAAAACTTAGCACGCTAGTGTAGAAAGCATAAGTACGAGACAGTCTTGTTTTAAAATAAAACATACTTTCATGTGTTTACTTATTTTATCTGAATCATTAAAGACATGTAAATATATTAAAGTAGTTTCCTATAAATCCTTAATTCTTCAAAATTGTTGAAATGCAGATAATTTGAGAGATGGGTCTTGCAAAATTTTGTCAAGGAGTTAAACTGGAATCGCATGTAGGCTCCATAAACCCGATAAGAAACCTTTTTGACGTAATAAAACTTACACGATGAATTTTAGCATAATATGAATTTTTGAATCAAGAATATGAACAGCGATATGACTTTTGACTTTTTGTATAATAATTGACTTCCTGTGTCATAAATCGATGAATTGTTGTTCAAAGTTAATGAAAAATTGTTTAATTCTGTTTAACTTTGTAAAAAGGTCACCCGTAACAAGAAATTTCTAAAATCGTATATAAGTAATATATGCATTTTGCAAGTAGTATCACTCTGACTTTCTGGAGCCTTCTAGAACTTTATTGGACCTTCTGGAACTTTATGGAACTTTCTAGAACGTTCTGGATGTTATAGAACTTTGTGGAATCTTTGAGAACTTTATGAAACTTTCTAAAACTTAGTAGAAGTCTGTTGAACTTTCTGCAACAATCATTGTTTTAGAGTATATAAGCTTCCCGATTGAGCAGCGGTAATTATTTTTCTAAAATATCTCTGTTCAGATTAATAATGCCCTCTTGCTGACAGACAAGTCAGAGTCGTCTTAATGTAGTATTGGAAGATGCCGGTAGGCAGTGATGGCGCGTACGCAGGACATCTGAGAATAAAGAAGAGACGAAGCAAGAAGGAAGAAGATAACATAAGGCGACCCAGTAGTGATGCGACAGTGACTTGAAACGGGAGGGAAATAGCACTGTTGTGCAGACTATATTTGGCACACATTGTTCGTGTGCCGCGTTAAGGAACAAAGAAACATAGAAAACTGAAGGTGTGTAGTGTCATTTCGTGACGTCGCAGTGTGGCGTGTTGTTTTTAATTGTGCGCTTAGCCATTATTTTGTTGAAGTACGTACTATTCTGCAATAATTCCAATCGCCAAGTATAACTTGAAATCATAATATCTCATAAGAGAAGTGCTTCTACCACTGAAAAAATAACAAAGAAGATTTGGACGAAGGATCTACTACGATTTCAAGAATCACATAGTTACCCTGTAGAGTAAATTGCCTCCACATGCGATTTTTTAATGTTCTGTTGAATCGTTCCACTATTCTGGCTTTAAGATCACTGTATGTAGAATAATGTTTAATATTATGTTGATTCATTAACTTGGTAAATGTGGAATTGTAAAATTCTTTTCCTCTATATGTTTGCAAATAATTCGGTAGACTACCCTCAGTAAATATCGACTTTAAAGCCTAGGTAACACAAGTACCTGTCTTGGATTTTAAAGGAATAGCCCATGCATATTTACTGAATGTATCAATAACTGTGAGCATGTATTTGTAACCATGATTTATCTTATGTAAATTTTTTATTAAAGTTCCTGTGCTCATTTCTATCAGATCAGCTTGAAACAAATCTACATCTACATCTTTTGTTACCACACTCAATCGTATATAGTTACGACGAGCTGGTCTATGTAATTCATTAACTATCTTGATATCTTGTCTTGACATCGGGTTCTATAAGAAAATATGACATCAAATGGATTAATTTCAGGGTATAATTGTTTCACTTCAAATAATAATTGATCACAAGCTTCCATATAAAAACCAGATAAATGTTCATCCTCATGTATTTTACATTTCTTTGCAGATTCATCCCAATATGCAATAGGTATCTGAAGTGCTCTGCACACCCCATCTTTTCTCTGTATGATGAAATTTTGTACTTCTATATGTTTCCCCTTCTTTACATAGCCAAATTTTCAAAACCTAATATTACCATAAAAAAAAAATTCATGAGAATGAGTGTAGGGACACAATTTGCAAACATTACCTGCATCAACATAAGACCAGTGCCCTCGTACATTTACTACACTCTCAAGTCTAACTATCTCAACAGTGAAAAATTGACGTAATTCTAGATCGTCTAATCTACTTAATACCGATTCTTGATATTCGTTTATGGTGCGTACCACTTCATCGTAGCTGGGTTTGATTTTCACATCGACATTCAATTGATTAAAATGTTCTTTGAGATCATGAAGTTGCGTGGTAAAATTTGATAATGCAGATTTTTGACTTGTTTCGAAGGTACTAATTTGTAGCTTAATATTAGAAATAATCTCTTGTAAACTTTCTACAAGTTTTAATTTGGTACTTTGGCTCGCAAGATTTCTTCAAACAATGCGTGAATTTCGTTGACTTTCTGGTTAGTAGGCAAACTAGTGATGGTGTCTTGAATTACAACAATTTCTGCTTGAATGATCTTGATGTCCTCTGACTTGAGTATTCGATTTACTGCTCTTTTTATAGATCTTAACTCCTGGGAAGTGGGTAAATTAGCTACAGTATTTTGAAGTGTGGTCAAAGCTTGTTTGACAGTATCTAACTCTGTAGCATCTGCAACATTGCTCAAAACATCTTTAGGTTGTTTGTTGTATGTCATCTTGTGTAGGCGTAGATTGTTGTAATATTTGCAATTTGTTCTGTATGTCATCTATGAGATGATGAAAATGGGATAGTTCAGATTCGGTATTAAGATTTTCCAGCTTAGTAATTTGTTCTTGAATTATGTTTAAAGATTCGGTTATGCTTGGCAACTTAAATTCCAGAGTTTCCTGTAAATTTTCAATTTTTTTCTCATGGTTGTCAAAGTGTATTCAATATGAGCTATGGTACCTTGTATCTTCCCGAATTCTTCATAAGTTTCCAACTGTAATTTGATACTGGCAGCACTGCGTGCAATGGCATATAATTCGGAAGATGAAGGTAAATTATTGATAAAATCTTCCAACGTTTGTAGTTTGGCTTGAACTTCTATTATGGCCCTGTGTAACTCTTCTGTTTGCAATTCATTTTTAATATTTTCTAGTGTAGGAATTTCGAAAGATAGAAACTGCTCTCGTAATTTGAGAATACTAGCATTAACCTGTTCGTATTGCTCTTGCGTTTTGATATTTTGAATAATAGAAAGCAGTTCGGTACGAATAGTATTTGCTTGATTGTTTAATTCTTGTTTCATTTGTTCTGAAGTTGTTGTTTGGAGTTGTAGGAATTTATTAAGCTCATTTTTCAACTTGGCTATACTTTCTCTAAGTTTTGAACATTGTCAATTGAGGCTAAGTTGGTATTATTTGGGTGTAGTCATTTCAGTTCGCTATCTACTATTGGGTTAATTAATTCAGATTGGAGATTTATAATATCAGCTTGTATATTTAAATTTAGTGAATTTTGTAAAATTAATAAATCTGATTTGTTTCTTAAGACGCTAGTCTAATCTGGCGATGTCGCTGGGATTATCTGGTATCTCTTCTCACCTCCCATTTCCAAATATATCCATAGTTTTATTTATTTATTTTTATTTTTAATTTGTTTTATTTTTGTTTTGGTATTTTTATATATTCATGAGAGGATAAATTATTCTTATTTCGATGAAGAGAGGAATTAACTTATCATACTCCCCAAAAATTCAGCATACAGGAAATCACCTGTTTCCACATTGTATATTGTGTTAGGATCTATTGCATTGTGTTTAATCCTGTACAAATTTCGACCTATGTGTACAACTACTGCATTGGGTGGAGAGATACTTATTTGAATTTTCCCTGTAACGGGAATTTCATATCATGCTTGGTTATTATTAAATACATGTAATTGTTTACCCGAATCCTCATCCACTTTATACCAGATACTATTAAGATGAATGATAACCAGGCCTCTTATTTTACGATGAAAATCCCTAATGATATCCATGTTTACTGGAGTTCTATCTATTTGCTGAATGTGCTTCTTAAAACCAAACACATTCATGGGCATTATTTCTTGTTTGGTTATTTATTTATCGAGTTGGGTATCAAATTAAAGAGAACGTCAAAACAAAACCAATGTAAGAAACCCTACCTTTCTATGTTACTTGGTTCTCGAGATAAAAGCGTTTTAATAATTTATAAGATCAGAAAGAAGATACGAGAATCCATCGCATAATATTTCGCTTTCATAGCATGCAAAGAGTAGTTTAGTATCAAATTAAAGAGAACATCAAAATAAAACCAATGCAAAAACCCCACCTTTCTACGTTACTTGGTTCTCGAGATAAAAGCATTTTAATAATTTCAAAAATAAAAAAAAAGATAAGATAATCCAAGGCATACTGCTTCTCTTCATAGCATGCAAAGAGAAGATAATAATCTTTCCATGTTTACATATTCCCCATATTCTGAGTTCAACTTGTTTGCATGCGACGCGCTACCAATATTCCGAGTTATCATCGATCTCTTTGTATGTCACACAATATACTGTTTCTTGTGACAACTATTGATTAGAATGCGGTGTTTTCTGCGGGTTATTATCTAGAATTACTGGCGCGCACCACGGAGTTAGTTGACCTTCTCAATAAAAGAGTGTTCACCCCGTTAACTATTAATTTGCACAAATTCTCGCGTCAGAAACTTGCTCAGCATTGTGCAACAAAGACGTATAATGTTTTCTACCTTTCTTCATGATGTCATCACTAACCAATGGCTAAGCTTTTTTAAACGGGGAAAAACCCGTTTTTTTATTGCATCCTGTGGTGAATCGGGACTTGTTTATCCCGTTTCGCCACATTCTTCGGCCCACCCCGTATATGAGGCATTAGACCCGATGCTTAGGATTGTTAGTTCGCTGAGAAATTTCGTTTCTTTCCCAGAAGCTCGCATGGGATCGACGATACTGCCACCTAGCGCGTTTCTCGGGGCAGAGGTTTCCTTGTTAAGCGACTCAGACTTCTCTCCCAGCTGCGACCGCGAAAACATCAACTCCAGCAACGGTGCTCCACGATGTGATAGCCGCCTCACTCAACGTGGGCGTGACTCAGCCTTTATTTTCCCGTACACTTTGGACGTCGACTAGAACGTGGAAGCTTACGTGACATGGAGTTAAGTATTTTACCTAAAGGGTTTAATTTACCGTATTTCTTTGATTGATAAATCTTGAATCTCTCACCTTCCTTTCCCCCTTTTTTTATTTAAAAGTCTAGAAAACATCGCGAGTTAAGTTGCAAATAATTTCCTATCGCCGGGGCTAATTCCTGCAAAATATGAGAGTAGTTAAGAGAAGGAATCAATATGGACATAGTTTTTGTAAGGATAAGTGTTGTAAGAGATAGTGGAACCAAAAAAAATGTAAATAAAAACAATGGTCGACGTTGAACGTCATTGTAAATATTTTTTGAAATCTGTCAAGGAGGGTAATTGTTAACAGATTCTTGTTTGAAGGGACGTATTTATACAGAACACGTTGAACTGCACTTGTCAAAGAAATAAAAAGCATATTGAGAAAATACACCATCTTACTTGTCCAGGCAATGAGGAGGGCGCTGAGCGGCGTTTAGGATAAGTTCACCTTTCCCCGTATAATTTCTTGGGTAACAGGTATTTTTTTTGGAAGGGCCAAAAAAGGCAGTTGTATGTTTTCTGAGTCATATACACGTTAGTTCGTCGGAGTGGGACTTGACGAGCCCGTTACAAAACTCCGGACCAGCTGGCGGTATATGCGAGAAGGAATTGTTGCGACGCACTATTTAACACCTTGAAAAAAAAATACTGGGATTTAGTAGTTTGACCTTTGCCCATTTTGATTTGTCTGATCCTTGGTTTTCTTCCTAACAGGATGCGAACCACCCGTGATAGAACAACTAAAGATATATATATATATATATATATATATATATATATTTGCACATATGTATTTTTGGGGTGTGTGTTATTTTATTTCTAATACAGGGAGATATCCAAGGGAACGCACTTACTTCCAAAATAATAAAAAAAAATGGGTTGTGACGGATTGCCAAGAACGAGAACGAATTGGAACAAGACGTCACAATCCGTAAAGTATAAAGGTGATCACATGTGGCCACTCGGGTTATTTTGTTTAGTGCGCACTAGTGAGCAGATACGGTTGCTATAACTAGGAAATGCATGTTAAAAATATATATGATAGACGACACAGTTAGGGGGCTTTAAGCACTTGCTCCTTCAGGGCAAAGTTCAGTCTCTATAAAGTCTCCTTCAGAGACAAATGAGCTTGCATTAGAGCTTTTGTCAGCATCGCATGAAGCAGAAAGTTAAAGTTTTTTGACTTGTAAAATTTTCTCTTTTTAATACTAGTTTCTGTGTTTGAAAATATTATATTACTAGCTTTAACTTTTATAATTTCAAGATTTTACAACATTTTTCTTAATGTTTCAATGTTTTAAAACCTCTTCAAGGTAGCTTTGATATATTACTCACACTTAAATTTGATATTTTAAAATGAAACATATTTAATGCACTAATACTAATTGCTTTGTAATTTGCTCATTATTCAATACATATATATATTTATAAAAATTAACTTCATCACTACACAATTTTGAATGCTTTACATCCAAGGTACGTACATATATTTTTTATATATAGCTTTTTTCTTTCTACAAATACACACATGTACATTGCAGACGTAAAAATTAATCAGAATACACATATTTGAGAAATAATTATATACACTGCACTGCGGTACGGTGCTAATAACTTAAAATAGAGACATAAAATTAATCAGAATACACACATTTAAGAAATAATTATATACACTGCACTACACAGCACTGCAGTGCTAATAACATAAAGCAGTATCTACACTTCAGAAATTAATCAGAATACACACATTTGAGAAATAATTATATACACTGCACTACACAGCACTGCAATGCTAATAACTTAAAAGAGTATCTACATATCTATTTCTCTTAAAATCTAGATAATTGTAAATATACAGATTTAGGCTCAAAAAGTAAATTTTACCCTATAAAAATGAGTAGTTGAACTTGATAAAAAAGGTAAAGTGCTCCCCTGTGCTTAGCACCACGCCATGAAGGCGTATAGGAGGTGTGGGGGTAACGCCCCACACTTTCTTGATCCGGTCATGAGTGGGGCTGATGCGCCTCCTGACAGCCTTTACCCCCCAGGGTTTCCCCCAGGTACCCATGTTATTCGACGCTGGGTGGGCGCGCCGGGGCCGTTTCCAACGTTAGAAAAGTTCCCGGATTTGAACCGGCCGGGGGTCCAACCCGGGACCTTGAGCATGGTAGTCAGACGCGTTACCGACTGAGCCACCGCGGCCACAATTTGATAAAAGAAAACATAATTATTTTTTATGCTATAAAAATGATAAAATTTGGATCTTTTAATATTTTTCCTCTATAGGTTGAACTTTGATAAAAAAAAACATAATAATTATTTAATGCTATAAAAATTGTAAAATTTAGATTTTTTGATATTTTCCCCTTGGAAAATTAGCTGAAATCGGGGTAAAATAAATAAATACAAAATAAATGTTAATGAACGTACCATTCTCTCTACTCATAATATTATGCGAAACTCTGCCTTTGCACATATTTCCAAGGATGTAGGTTGCAGTTTTCCTTGCAAGTGATGTGAATCTATGCGACACTTAGTCAAAAGACATTTTCATATCTAGGTGAATATGCCTACAAAAGAAATATCGAAACCCTTATCGAGTGGGTGAAAACGCTTCCTTCAATCTTACATTACTTATGATGGATGCTATACCAGAAGAGCAACGTAAGCACGAAAAGCTCCAAATTGCGAACATTGGAAGAAATGCTTTGATGACACAAACTGAATAAGAGTTCGCAATCACAATTATTACACAGGATATTATATTGCCAGGCTTTGCAGTGGATGTAACTTGAACATCAAGAGAACCTGATTATATTCCTTTTTTTCATAATGATTTAGATGCACATTTGTTCATAAAATAACTTGGATACGACGAAGAGAGAATAAACATTATACCGCACACTAAATAAAAATGTGTTTGTGTGGAAAACAATATAAGATTAGATGATGGAAAATTTGTTACTCTCAGCTTACAGTATTCTTACCAGTTTAATCCCGCATACATGTGTACATCAGCTAGTTAATCTTGGCATTCAATGTTGAAATTTACTAAATCTAAACTTTGACTCGTGACTAAAATCGATCAGTTTATGTTCATGTAAAATGGAAAAGCGATGTGGTATTATCCGATGGAGAAGCGAACAATCCTTACGTCCGTAATTACTATCTTAGCAATCCTTGCAAGTACATATTTTATATGGGTAGGAATAATTTATATAGGTACGTCATGATGCAGGCATTCCTTATCGGCAATTACGAACGTATGAGTCGTGAAGAAATTGCAAGTTGTGCATTCTTGAATTGGTCCGATGATCATGAGTGTGGTTGTTTTCTAGAAGTCGACCCGAAGTATCCACCTCTTCTTCACGATAAGCATCTCGGCTTAGACATGACACGGGCTTCGCAATTTGTTCTAGGTACCGAGAAAACTAAATTAATGCTTACTTTCGAAGATAAAAAAAATACGTTGTGCATTATATCCCCAATATTATCTGAAACAACTTTTGAAGCTTACGAAAATATACAAAGAATTGAAATTCAGGCGAATCCTATAACATTATGAAAGAGAGAGAGTGCCGCATACAAGCTATTTCAAACGTAGATATATTGTTTTTATAAATTGTTGAGTAATTCAGGACAGAGCAAAACAATAGAAAATAAGCGAAACATTATAAAATATAAGTTATATAAATATAATATATTATATGAGTAATATAAGTTAGTTTGGTGTCCGATCGGAAAGGACTCCAAGAACTAATTGATGACCCCGCTTGTAAAGGTTTCACACGAATAATTCAAAATGTAGCTCTCATTGAAAGAACAAATACATCTGTAATATGTGATACACCTGTTGCTGTGGTTGTTACCGTACTTGAATTAAGAAGACTTGCAATGTATGAATTTCATCATGATATAATGAAGCCGACATATCAAAAGAATATTCATTGCACATGTGTAAACTGACTCATTTGCCTATGTGATAGAAACAGACGACATGTAAAAAGATCTCGAAAATTATAAAGGAGATTTATAACTTCAACAATTACGCACATTATCGGATACTGATTACAAAATGAAACTGGGTAAGGTGAAGGATGAAATAGAGGTATATGTGATAAAAGAATTTGGTGGACTCAGAGCAAAAAATGTAGTCTATCAAAATGCTTGATGAGGAAGAAATTAAACTAGCAAAATCTTTGAAATGTGCATGTATCGTTAAAGTTACGACATTAAAGGTGCGTCGCCTCCTTGAAAACGAATTTAAAATGACTGAATTTGTTATTACTAGAAAGTTGGATGGTGTTCACACAACAGTTATGAATAAATTGGTACTCAATCGAAGAGACAATAAATTTCGACTAATAGATTGCAATATTCATGCCAAATTACCGCTCTCATCACTGGAGAATTTGCCATAGAAAGAACAACTTATAAATATTTTTAAAATTGTTCCAGGACACGTTCATTTTTCACAGATTTCGCGAATGATTCATCAACGAACGAACTAACATTGTGTATGGTCTTTTCATGTAACACATCATGAAATTCACAGATAATTTTGATATTTTACACATCATTAGCAACAACTTCTTTCCTTTTCGGTGTATTAATAGAATATTGGTCTGAGTAACATGAACTCGCCTGGATTGTAATACATTTTAATGTTTCTTTCTTTCATTCGCTTGAATGCAATGTATGCCTTGTATAATTTTAAATGACCTTGAACGGCTATGTTAAAATTTTATTGCTCGCGTGGAAATAATTCATTTAGTCCATTCCTAAGATAAACTTTATTTGTTTTGCAACTATCAAATTGCTGTTTATAGCAGTACAGGTACGAACTCGGACATATCATATTGTATACTCTGGGATTGCGTTGTCACGTCAAAGTCAAAGCACTTGCCTTCCCTTTGCTTCTCTATGCATTCATAAGTTTAAAACTGACAAGAAATTTGAAGATCATTAATATGTATTTGACAGCATACGAGTATACGTAGTACGCTTCATATTTTACCACAGTCATGCATAATCCCATAGATTTGTTCACACATTTCGCTAGCGCAGTAAAGTAGTATCATCCTTTGTTCCATCTGCACAGATAGTTTTGAATCTCAATAGAACATTGTAAAATATTGTGGGTTCTCTGCGAAACGTAACGTACAAGCCACATGTCTACTTGATTTCCTTGTAAGCTGAGAAGAAGCCAAAGAAAAAGGCATGGGAAACAGAACAGTTTCACTTTTTGTTTTGATTTTTGTCCCAGCTTCGAATCCACCTGCTTGATAATAAGTACTGTCTTCTTTAGATAATTTCAATGTCTCCACTCTGGTCGGAGGCCAGGATAGTCGATGCCATCGAAGACCAGCTTAATGACTTAAACTTGAGACAACAGGATAGATACAAAATTGTCGATGATGATCAATTTTGCATTGGATGCTAGGTTTAATTACTTCGTTTTAAAAAATATATCATTTTTTTAAAAAAATGTTTGCTGTTTGTGGATGAATGAAAACATCTCCCAATATAGACATCAAATTTGATTTTCTTCTTCGATTTATTCATGTTGGCGAAGATGGTCCGATTCGGTTGGAATGTTTGCAACTACTAAGTTTCAACATGTTACGTTGTTATTTTTGTACATTTATTTCTATCACAGGTATGGCAGTTGCAGCAACACAATCAACAACTTCACCTTTCTCATTGTTGATGATTATTTATATAGGGTAGCCCGGGGCTACATCGATCATTTCACATTGAACAGTACATAAAAAATTGAAAAAAACTTTTCCTCCCAAAACTGTTAATTTATTCTGAAACACCATTCTTTTGGCTACAAAAGTGCACAATTTAAAATTATATGTTTATTTTTCTGACAGTTGTAAAAATGGAAAAACTGAAACACTACACATTGCAAGATTTTCCTAAACTACGGGGTAATTCTGACCATTGACTGGGCTATTATGATCACTTGCAAAATCACATGTCTAGATACATTTTCCACAAATGAATTGTATCTTACCAAAGCCCCGTCACATATGTATTCCATGAAACCAAATGTTCCATCGTTGACATCGTATCCACTCACCTTTAACAGCACTTTCGTTGGAGTAGTACAACTGACGGCAAAAACCGCAAGGGATATTGTCTTCATCGTTACCAACATTCTTAATTTGCTGTCGTTTTTTTTTCATTTTCTTCCCTACAGGCGTATGCTCGTCAGATGGCATGCTCCCACTTTTCTTCTACATCGTTTTGTCTTTTCTGGCTGTGTGGTGGGAGATGGGATTATTTCAGAGAATGGTGAAGTGGAAGAGGATCGTAATGATCGTAAAAGTCCCAAAACCCGATATTTCTTTCATTGGTTGGCTACATTGCGCTATACAACTTTGGCGCCACGAACGTCTATGACTAACAACTAATATACCTACCCCATTGTTACATATATAGTTACCCCCTTACTAATAATAATGTGACTGGTACAGCTTACGTTCTGAAGGTTGCCTGTTTAACTATGCGAAAATGCACATTCAGAGTACATACCTTGTTTCCAAAACCAATTTTTTACAGGCACATTAATTTACAAACAGCAGCAGTGTCGTGCCCATCTCAACCGTGTAGGTTCTCCTTCTCCACTGATGCCATGAAGTTTGCAAACCCGAGCATTAACTATGCCCTAGGATCGAATTTTCCTTCGTCGATCGATATAGCCCCGGGCTACCCTACTATTAGATATATCGCGTGTCACAAAAAACTAAACAGGTGGAGCTGGACAATAGATGATCCATTCTATTTATTCCGATTTTTTTTAAATGTGACAATGATGCCAGTTACGTTATGACTGCCAATTATTTTTTTTCCGTTTAGAAATCATGCCTTGCACTTCATTGCAATTAACATTCGAAATTTCAATGTCCAGAAAATTTTCGAATGAATGTGTTATTGTTTATGATGCTCGGATCTGGTTTAGTAAGTTTCGGAAATCCTAAACGTTCGCCTATCGTAGACTGATACACCATTTCGTTTGTCACTCTTTGCCACACCAAATTTTGGGACAGCAACACGCTCCTGGGAAGTTCAACTTACAAAGTGCATAAATGATATTGCGAGGAATGATGGTATTATTGTACGAGGTAACGTTCGGAATGAAGTACATGCTATAAAAAATCTCTCAAAACTATGAATTTCCGAAATATAATATCATCGTGCAGTTGTAATTTCAAGACCTACGATTTACTGGAGAAAGAAAACTCTCATGTTTACGTCCCACATTTTTTAAAATTTTGCCATGTTACAATGTTTATTTCAGACAACAACTAAATCAACAAAATTCAGATGTGACGGCAGATAAGTTGATCGAATATGTAGATTTTCAGCGAAAAATGCAGGCTCGACCAGGACTCGAACCCGGGTCTCTGGCAATCCGTGCCATTGCTCTACCACTGAGCTACCGAGCCGGCCTGGCTTCCCCTGCATTTTCGCTGGCGCTGTTTTACCTGTGTGAAAATCTACATAGTACAACTCCTGTGTGCGCCTAATTTAATAAGTTGATCGAAGTCTTGAATGCGCTCGTCGTTGTATTATATGGAAGAATGGGAAAGATGATTCATTAATTTAAACAATGACCTCCCTCCAAAGCATTGAGAAATAAAGGCAATGTTGATTTGCTTGTAATATCATTTTCAATGTCTTCATTCGTGAGCGGTTCTTCTTTTTCTTCTTTTAACGTTCTCTGGGCTTTGAATTTTATTCCACTACCCTTCCTTTCTCTTCATAGTGAAGTTATGACGTTTGTTTTCTGCCAAATTTGCTTTCTTCTTCGCATCGATTACTGTTTTGGCAATGACCGCGCTATCCACTGTTAAGCTCCCTACAGCCCCCAAAACTGTTTACAGAGCCTGGGTACTAAAGATAAATCTTCCACTGTGTGCCTTTTTTATTTATTTTTTGCATAGATTTTAATTCGTGTGTTCTGAGAAGTAATTTCATTCGATGGCCCTTGAGCAGGCAATTTTGTTTTTTTTCTCACGCTGCATTTCTGGTTAGAATAGAATTCAATTACATTTTTTCAGGGTTTCATAAGGAACTTGATAAAAGATATCCTTCGGCTTCACATATGAATATTTGGGTATTTATTTATAATAATTTTATTTTCGTATTCATTGCAATGATGGTGCCTAGAGCTGCAACAAGTTCACCTAACGATGCATTGATACTGACAAGACGACCAAGTACTGCATTCTATAATATTCTGTCTGCTTCGTTGTCCAGCATCGAGATCCGTGCTCCCATTACAAGCAAAGTCATGCTGCTTGCATGCTGTATCCAGCGGATTCACACCTTGATTCACCCTCTCCAATCATGTCTCGAGTTTAGTGCCAGGACCACAACATTTATCTCCGCGGATATGCGTATCGAATGGCAGTTTATTAATATTATCAGTGACAAGAAATTTACCTTCAGTCAGGTTCCAGAATTTTGTTGACATTGTGTTTGTAATTTTAATCAAATATCCAATGCCTTTTGTATCGTTATCAATGAACTTTGTGAGCCTCGTAGAGATCGTGTCCATTATAGACACTTCTTCATTATATTAATTATTATTTCCTGTATTTTTCTTCTCCATATATCGCTAATAAACCATCGATTAACTTTCTCACATGTCCCACCAAAACATATTGTTCTGATAAAGTTGTGTCTGCTTTTTGCCGCTTTGAGTTTTGATTCATTCTATATTGCCGTTATGAGGTTTCTATATTTCTCACCACTGATGTATTTACTTATATTCTGCGTGGAATCTTGATTTTTACACTAAGCATTAGATGTTTTCAAGATTCCTGTGTATCTTTCATGAACTTCCTCAATGTAACCTTCGGTACGCTTGCGAGTAATAAGTTCCCACAATCCGGTGGTACGTACCAGGGTATTTAACACAGCTATTTTTTCTTCAAAGTAATGTTAATTGAAAACTACAATATTATCACCCACAAAGATAATCTGAACTTAACAATTTTCAAATGATGTTTCTGTCAAATCCTATTCTCCAAAACAAACAAAACACCTCATCTATATCTTCCTCTCTTCTGCTTAAACGTGTAAAGGCCTGAAATATCTTTTGGCGGCTTGTGCATGAATAAATATTGAACAGAAATTTTGCGGTTTAAGTACGCTGTTGTTTAAACACCAAAGTAGTTCGGTATGAAATTCATATTATAAACAGTGTGAAATCTTAAATCTTAAACAGAATTGCTAGAAGCTTGATGTCTTGCTTTGTTCATAGATAGGGTATAGACATCAGAAAATATCACATTGTATTATGCAGAAGTAAAATTAAAAACGTAAATGTGAAAATGGTTGGTGAACTGCCAGTAATGTCGCGTCGGTCACAAACTTTGTGTGGGGTGTTTTTATTGTTCATTGCCAACCATATTGGGGGGGGGGGTGAAAAAGGAAATTTAGCAAATTTTGGATCACGCTAGTAGAATATTTACATTCCAACCGCACTTGAGTTTTAAATTTCGTAATACATCCATAAATTGCAAGCTTGTAGAGTTCTAATTCTACAGCCTCCAAAGCCTCGGGCTTATCCAAATTGAACCACTGTCAGCACAAGTTTAGGTCCGTGCTGCGGAGGACACGCATCACTGTCATCTGAACATGCAAACAGTTGGGAAAACGGGCTTGTAGCTCGTGAATGTTTGGAGATATTCGAAGTCTAGTTCTACAAAGTATGATCATCACCACAATGAGATTGTTTTGAATATCTTTGGTATTTGGATCAACTTATTTCAAATTACAGTATGTTAGGCATTTTGACATGACCTAACCATATAGATCATTTCATTGATTGAGTTGGTGTTTTAAGTCCACTTTATGCACAATAAAGCTAATCGCGACTAGACCTACAGTTTAAAGTGAGATCCGAATCACTG
This sequence comes from Lepisma saccharinum, assembly GCF_977018435.1. NCBI lineage: Eukaryota > Metazoa > Arthropoda > Insecta > Zygentoma > Lepismatidae > Lepisma > Lepisma saccharinum. Next base: position 141,096,182 of record NC_139230.1, read on the forward strand.
TATGCCTCCACCGGGTGCCATATAGATCATGCGTGTCCATATGCGTCATGAATACAATTACCGACAGGCTATAAAGTCTCTTGTTACACACAACATTTGAGGTCTGTTGTACATTAGTTTTAAACACTGAGAGAACGTTTTTTGGTTTTCACTTTTTTTATATACACGGTGTCTGAAAGAGAACTCCGGTGTTTGAATCCAAGTAACTTTATTACAGTCTTAATCATGGAAGTTCAATGTTTCATTACATTTACTGAAATGCAATGTGTGCAGCATTGAACACTCCTTCAAACATCAAGCCGATAGTCCACTTGTATCTTCAACCTGGTATGCATAGGAATTTCATCTTTATCTTTGGCGCAGGTGGTCAAGTGACTGGACATTTTATGCACAATGTATTTTACGTAGCTTCGAAAGAAAATTATCCATGGGTGGCAAATTTGGACTTCGCGAACATTTTTATCTTAAAAGGAATCGACCTTTCCAGACAAGATGATCTCATTCAACTGCAGCAGATAAATGTACTAAACATAAGTTAAATTCTTTATTCACGCTACCCTGCCAGAAACATTGGAAATCGCATTGTCTGGAAATGAGGCACCAATTTTTTTAATCAGTCATCACTACATAAACAGGACCGTCGTTTAGTGTTCTGATTTATGCATCAATAAGGGACAGAAGAATATATTTAGGTAAAAAAACCTCTAATTCTGTGTTTCTTTATTTTATCGAATTACATTGCTAGGATACCGAAATTATACTGTGTATGTTGTCAAACTGTGAAAAGAGTGAATGTCTCCTCTAAGAAGAGTACCTAAAATTGTTCTTCTGTTGCTACCGATGGTCCTAATGTAATGTATGGCAAATGTTCTATAGTTGTAATAAGATCGAAATAAAGATCCAAGTGGAATGTCAACCAGATTTCAGATTTCAGAAGATGTTGATTAACTGATGTTAAAATCAAGTAATCTTCCTACGAACAAAGAAGAGGTACTTCGACTAACAGGGATATCTTTCTCCAAAAGAATATAATTGTTTGTTCTACATGATGTGTACGCAGTGGCCGTAGTGTTTCCAACAGATGAGGCACCCATAACCAAGAAACCAATACACATTGCAGAACTCAACACAGGAAGAGGCAAAATTATGTATACATAAGAGATACAATCAATAATAAAATTCCACAGTTGCCTATCCAAGAAAATACAATAATACATTCAAATAACCCGCAGGCGGGGGTAATAAACCTTCGAGTGGACAAAACAATTACTAAGATAGAGCATTATTGCGATTACCATATAAAATCTATGCAGATATATTCGAAATTCGGTTTCTGGCTATTGGTCAATGGTGTCACGACATCCAACTCTTTATAGATAAGTTAAATATCACATGCGACGTTTTCATAGACCAAGAAATATTATCACTTTAGATGTAAACTCAGCGTCTCCCAGGTGGCACCGCAAGGATACTGACAAGAAATGAGACATAATGGAAGATTTCATATCTGAGCGGAACCTTATTATCGAAAATAACCAACAACCCTCTTACTTACAGAGGTAGAGCAGAGGCGTCTGGTAACATAGATCTCACCCTTACCAACTGCAAAACCTCAGGAGAAATTAAGAACTTGCAAGTACTAGATATGACATTCACAATTGAGCGTAATATCATAAATGACATCGATCCAGATCCACACAACCAAACCCTTAACACAGCGGACAGTATCGAAATCAAATACAATTGGAGGAAAATAAATACCACTGAATTCATATACAAACTCAAAATCCAAAATTATCTTGATAGAGTCAAACCTGTAGACGAACTTGCATTAGAACTTGCAAGAATCCTAGAAACCCCAATCGAGGAAACTGCCCCAATGATTCAAATATAACGTAATAATCTCAAGGCATGGTCCAATAAACTGATCAAATTGAAGGAAAAAGGAAAGTTTACCAATAATCCTCCATCGCTGTCTACAGAGACATACATCTAAATATATACAAAACTGGAAACAGGGAATATGCATCGGAATTTACCAACACTAAAACACACAAGTAACAATGTGAATCCTTGTTCCCGTGTTAATAAAACATTCAAATACGGACCAAGGCAAAATATATTGTAGAAAGAAAATATACACTAAAATCGTAACGTTTCCACGCTCTAACAAGGTCTTCTTCAGACAAGAATTCACAATAAATTCATGTAATGATTAAGATGATGGTTGAATCTTTATATCAATTTATTGTGAATCTTTGTCTGAAGAAGACCCTGTCAAAGGGTGAAAACGTTACGGTTTTAGTGTACATTTTTCCTACAATAAAATTTGCTTTGATCAGCATTTGAATGTTCGAAAGCCCACATGTGGGTCAACTTTGCCCAAAATCGGCTCGAAATAAATAAATTTTGTCTGCCCTATAAAATTGACACAGGAAAAATAAAAAGTACTCAGACTATCACCACTATACTTAAAGATGATCAATCAATGGCTAAGGACTTAAACGAAACTGTACAATATATCTCCTCTAAAAGCTCCTACCGGATGACGATCCCAGCACAGACAACAATAAGAAGAAATTGGAAACGCGACATGAACTTGATATACCAATAAACCATTTCTTCCTTTCAATAAATGCAAATTTAACAAAAATCCAACTGACCCAGACAACATTCCCGCTGAAGTCATTCAAATCACCAATCCAAAATTCTTTACATAATTGACATCCTTCTTCAAGGAATGCCTCGTTAAAAAGAACTTTACCATCATGTTGGAAGTTGCAATTGTAATTATCATTAAAAGAGATCCTAAAACGGCCGACTGCTCAGTCATATAATACAGACCGATCTGTATTTTGAATATCATTGGTAAACTTTCCTAAAAACTGAATTTAAAAGAACTGAAAGAACTTTATTATTAAAAGGCGTTAATGGAAATCAGTACCGATTCACAACCAGAAGATCAACAAACGATGCACTTTGTCTACTAATTGTAGTAGTTAATAACTCAGGAAACAAATACGTCACTGGAATTTAGGTGGATATAATCAACAATCTGTGGTGGCCACAATTTTTCAAAACACAAAATATCTTAGAGTGTCCTGGTGCATCATATAACCTGCTCAGAAAATACTGCACCAACAGGATTGTTACTCGTAAAATCAAATTCCAAAATTCGTAACTTCTAAGCTCGTCACAAAAAAGTTCCCCCAAAGCAGCTCCATCCGCGGACCGCAGCTTTGAAACTTACATTTGGAACAAGCTTTGTCAAAGCTCAAAAATACTCCTTCAATTACGCAGACGATATAGAAATTCTAGTATGGAACAACTCCAGGCGGGAAATTGAGGCAAAATCAACATTGGCAATTAAAACATTAGCTGATTGGTGTAACTCTGCAAAATGAATAATTGCTCCAAATTAAAATATTTACGTAAAAATAAAGTGGACCTTGAAAGAGAATAGAGACCCCACTCTAAAGTTCAAATGGAGTACCCTAAAACGCCTCAGAAAAGCAATGTACCTAGAGAAAGGATTCACTACACTGTGCAAGATACATTTCTAAAATATCCAAAGAAAAAGAGGCTACAATCAACTCACTTGAAACGATAGAATCTTCCAAATTTCAGTTACCAATTCGTCTAATCAAAACTTACATTATTTATATTTATAACTCAATAATTGGACATGGATCTCGAACCTGGGATCACCGTATAAACATAAAACCAAACAAAGAGAAATTGAGACCCTCAAGAAACGATTGAATTTCACCGGTGCATTCTGTACAACGTTCACTATGGCACTATTTGCAATCATGAGCCTGTGACTGATCGATAATATTATCAGTCAAACGTCCTGAAAATATACTTTGAAAAGGGCAAGGACAAATTTAACGAATAACTAGGAGAATATGCTCACACTTTGACACGAATCAACAACATAACTATCCTAGAAGAATGGAAAGAAATATGTTCTAACATTACGCAGGGAAGATGGCTCCTCTCCTTCATTCTGAACATTCTACAACGACTTCAAATGAACCATTTCCTATCGTCAAGAGGCCATAGCCCTAAAGCCAATATTTGAGTCAGTTTAATCAAAGACAGAACGAATTATACGATTCCTATTGTCACGAGCCGGAAATAAAATGCTGTGTAATCAGAAACGCCAACAATCCCCGGGTGACGAGACGTCGCCAAGGGGAGTCCTGATCGAGGGAGCGAAGCGCGAAGTGTGTTGCGAGTGACAGTGTTAAGTCGGTCCATTTGAAAGGTTTGGGCGAACCCATTGAAGACACCTTCGATGGACCGATTCAGCAAAACGTAGCGACTCAGCCGAGGGATCGAAGGAAATCAGGTACAGTGGTGACACTTTGGGTTTTATCATAGTCAGTGTTTAGATATCTTGCTGGCTCGTGCGTGATCTCCCCCCTCCCTCCCTCACTTGTGCGATTCTATTAAATATTGATAAAGAGCAATGAGCATAATTTATTCCATTCTACATACACACATCCTCTTGCAGTCAAGCAATTTATTCCAGTGAACGGCCTAAACGTAACACTATGATAATACCGTGGAGACGCCTTAGCACAAAGTATGCCACTGCCCTCAACAAATCCCAAATTCTTTAACTAAGTAAAAACTTACCAAACTTACGAAACTTTAACACTTGCCATCTCATCCATTCAACACTTTGAAATCCTAAATTCCCCATTGACCTCGTACAGAATCAGGAATACAGTAAATTAAAAACCAGAAACCACCCAGGAAGTACCCAGAAGATAATCATGCAGGATACTCAACCAGCTACATCAACTATCCAAACCATTCTATGAAGACCGATGGCAAGACTAGGAACCATGAAACAACCAATCTTCAAACGACCACACGCTTAGCCGGAAATAGCCAAGAAACTCTCTGGAATGGATTCGACCCACGAATTAACCACTAACCATTATAACTAGTTCCGCTTAAACACGTCATATATTGTAACTCATCTCACTTCATCAATTACTAACCTCACTTCCACTTCTTTAGCTTTTACAGCCCTAACCTTGCATGAGGTTTCCTGGGAACTTAACACTCTCCTGATGTTAACAGGAAAACCATCTCCGTACTGACGTCCTTCCCAGTTGTGGCCAGTTACGCTAATTTGAGGGCTCCCCATGAACTAACTTTCTTTGGATACTTGGGTCTCTGTGTTCACCCGTCCACCACTAACACGGTGTTTGATCTGACGGACTGTGTACCATATCTTCCAAACCGGGATACGAACTCAGTTTCCCCAGTGTAGTTGGGCTCGGACAATAAACACAACCTTCCCCGAAATGTACTTCGAACCCAGGATTTCAGGGTTCACGTGTGCATGGGATGGTTGACGCTTTGGACTGGAATTTTGCACAAAAAGGAACTCTAGTGCTTCAAAATTTTGTACGTATTTTTGTATTCGGAACGTCAATGGCAAGTGAACATGTATTCTTCGTTTCTTTCTATAATATTCGTGTGATTAACCATAGGCATTGGTGAACCTGTGTTGTGTCTTCATTTCATGGAATATTCTCAGCGTCTCTGTCTAATTAAATTACATCTCCTTAATGTTACATCGACGTGCCATTACGAGTGAAGCTTGGTGTTGCCCACATTCGCTTCATTCGTTTGTTGAACAGTCCTGTCCCATCGAGGAGTAGAGTCGTCGAGTGTAATATCCCGAGTGTAATCAAAATCACGGACCAGACCAGCACCATACATGGTGCCTCTATACCTATATGTCAGTGTAAACATGAGCAGAGAAGCCATTGCCAAACAGATCGAGTTAACACTCGAATGTGCCGAACTACCGCTTATTCAGCGGGTGTGGAACAACATCCTCTCTGGAGTGTCAAATAAAGTGTAAGCATTTTGCTCAAAACAAACTCTCCCAGCGTGTGAGTCTAAAGGAACTTCAAACCTAGATGTCAAGTTCTGTAATTTTAATTTGTTTAAACCTTTTAATTTTTTTGGTGTGAAGATTTAACATAATATTTTTTTTCTGTAATCCTTCTGCAACAAACTAGTATTATTTTAATTTTGGGGGGAATGGCAGACACTTAAATTTTCAAGTATGAGATTTTATATATACCATTTCAATTTGGGAAATATTTGTACGCAGGAGATCATAACATTCCCCGCCCAGTGAACGAATAAAGATTTTGTCAGAACTTGTGGGAACTTGCTCGTAGAATATTGTTGAATAAAGAGTTTACAGAGGAAGCAGTGAGGACGCTTACCTTTAGCAAAGTAAGCGAAGGTCAAAGAAATGGAACAAAACCAGGTGAGAGGGGTAGAACGAGGTCTTTCGTTGGTAATTGTCTAGACGAGCAACAGCTGGAGATATAGATTTATTCGTTTACCGAGCAGGGTAAGTTACATCACCATAACCTGCCATTCTCATTGCTCAGTCAGAAGTGTTTAAATCCAAAACATGAGTTTTACATAAATTGCTAAATGCTAAGCTAGGTATTCACACCTGGCCCTTTTAGGGCCGTCTCTACAATCAAGTGCAACAATCGGTGGGGGTGAGCAATAGCCCTTGGTTTGATCCCCGCGTTCTACATACTGGAACGTTACGCTACAAAAAAATATTGTAGTATTTGTAGTATAAAGTACGCATGAGACAAGAAATATGACAGTTGAATATCATTCAGAAAACTGTATTTTGTTTCATATTATTACAACCCTGGGTAACTAGCAAGAAACACACAGATGTTGAAAAAATGAAAAGCAAAATGCTTAAATGATTATTTACTAAAACTAGAATTGCGTAGATAGGAACTCACTGCCGGAGTATAGGCACTCGTTTGCATCTAAAAATTGATGCAAGAAAATTTTGCATAATGATTCAACATTTTGAACTAAAAATAACAACTATAGATATAGCTCAACATTCGAGTATCACACATCATAACAGTTCAGGTAGAATCAAAGAGTTAGTCAGTATTTTAACACTTACATTTAGATTCAACAATCTCAAATTAGAAAACCCTTAAAATGTTTGGCGAAACTAATAACCCAGAAATATAAATACATTCGTGTACATTAATTGATTAAACATTTTATTATTAGAAAATGCCTTGTAGCTTGTAATACTCAGTATCTTGATTTCGCAATTTTACATGAGACTTCGAATGCAAGAGAAGTTAATTTTCACTAATCTCCAAATCAATGCACATCAGATCATATGTTACAAATTTGGCCAAAGAATACAAAAGAAATCGAAGAGGTCTTAATGTTACTTCTGTAATAAATAGTTCACCAGAGAGACAAAAATCAAACAAAATTCTTTGAAATGTCAAATAATGACCAGTTCCCACTCACAAGAAACGGTATTTAATACTTATCCTGTATATTATGCCATTTCACATGTTCGATGGCAATTTAATTTTTCTCCGGTATCTCGACTTATTTCATGCATGATTTATTGCCCAAATACATTGCACTCCTCAATAACACATTTTTTAGTACTTTGCTGCAGGTAATTGTGCTTTAATAAGCATAAATTACCATTTTTGATCTGCGTAAAAAAAATGTCGTTTTGCAACAAGCGTGACCGTCACATAAGCCAAATTTCAGTGTATCCAAATATACTACTTTACCACTATGATCAAAGAATACAAACTTCGGAAAATTTTTCGGATGTGAAATATAATGTTGTACAAATATTTTGCTGGTATTTTTATTGTAAGTTTCGCAAGTACAATAAAATTATATTTTGTTGCAAAACAAATATTTTTCGTTATTTTACACCCTGAAAATGCATTTTACGAGATTTTTAATCACTGTGGAAAGACGTTTTCCCCGTACATTTTAGATTTTATCCAAAATGAAATTTATCTGCAAACAACGATTCTTGATGTGAAGGAAAACATAGATGCACTTTTTAATGAAAATTCTTAAAGTTATCACTTAATAACTTCGATATCTGACAATTTTTAACAAATGTTAGTGCAAATGAGAAAGATCATTGGGTGCGTATGGTGACAAAATTTCGACTTGCTGGTGTTGCCATCTACGGAGATGTGTCCTTAAAATGGCACTTTTTCACTCAACCCATAAAATTGCCAGTCATAAATCCATCAAATGCTGTACATGATCATTATTAGTTGCAAATGAGAGATTGACATGGCATCAGTTATCAGTCGTCTAATTATGACTCTCCAATCATTTCTTAAATATTTTTCTAACTCAAAAGTGCTGTTCTGGAAAAATTTTAACGCTGCCTTCCGCCAGTAATTAATTTATTTACGGAGATGTGTCCTTAAAATGGCACTTTTTCACTCAACCCATAAAATTGCCAGTCATAAATCCATCAAATGCTGTACATGATCATTATTAGTTGCAAATGAGAGATTGACATGGCATCAGTTATCAGTCGTCTAATTATGACTCTCCAATCATTTCTTAAATATTTTTCTAACTCAAAAGTGCTTTTCTGGAAAAATTTTAACGCTGCCTTCCGCCAGTAATTAATTTATTAAATTTTCTGTATGAAATTAATTGATAACGTTAAGCATTGAGATATAATTCAATGGATGGGGCTTTACAATGTAGCAAACATGGTGTAAATATCTCTTACAGTTTTCGTGACATAAATTTTTAACAATTGGGTTGAGCGACTTTTTTCATTCAACAACTCTGTGCAGTTACAAAGTAATTTGAATAGTGAATATCAATTTTATTTCAAATCATTTAGAACAATAGTAGTAGTGTAATCAGGAAGGTTCTAAGCCGTACTTGGTACGAGGCCTATTATTTTTAATAATTTAAGCACAATGGAAAACCTATTTTGACGATGTTTTTGTCGATTTTATACTATTGCAGCTCTGTGATTTTTCATCTCGTATTTCGTACGACTGTCATAATTTCTTTCGAGTTAAACTACGTAACGCCTACACCCACGCACACCTACACCCACCCACGCCCACCCACGCATACCCACCTACACCCACGCACACCCACGCACACCCACACCCACCCACGCACACCTACGCACACCTATTGCAACGTTTACCTCATACATGGTACGAGGCCTATTGTTTTTATTAATTTAACCAGTAGTATAATCATATTCCTTCAAAGTAATACTTGGTACGAGGCCTATTATTTTTATTAATTTAAGCACAATGGTAAACCTATTTTGATGATGTTTTTGTCGATTTTATACTATTGCAAATCTGTGATTTTTCCATCTCGTACTTGGTACGAGTGTCGAGGTCTATTGTTTTTTATTAATTTAACCACAGTGGTAAACGTATTTTGATGATGTTTTTGTTGATTTTATACTATTGCAACTCTGTGATTTTTTCATCTCGTACTTGATACGAGTGTTACAATTTCTTACGAGTTAAATTACGTAACATTACATAATATTGTGATGCCCTCATATTAAGCTTCCTTTTATTGTATTTTTATGAGGGTAAACTATTGCATCATGCTTATGCAACAGGCTATTACATAACATTACGCAACATTACAATGGTACACAAGGTAAATTGTTGCATCATGTTTATGCAAACAGGTTATTACGTAATATTATGATGAGTTGTATCTGACGTGGTGTCTTCTGTTTTTCAACATGGTTTTGTACTTAGGCTATTTAAAGGGTTTTCGCATTACAGATTAGTCAGTATTGTGAGAGTGTTTGAAGAGTACGGAGGTGTTGTTGCAGTGCTCTTTATTTTTAGATGAGAGCTAAGTTTTTAAACTTATTTTACGTCCGTTTAAACGTTTACATAGGAACGATGGAACGTACTGTCATCCTCATCTCCGCGATTAGTCAAACATGTCACAAGATTGTAACTGCTATTAGTAGACGTCCGAGGAAAATAAGTTTTGTAGAAATTCTCTTGTCGATATGAATACCATGTTACTACCCTTGTTTTTTTAAAAAATATGTGAAACCATATTACATTAAATATTAATTAATTTATTAATTCTCTAGCCTTCTTGAACTCAAAAATTCAAAGTTACAATTCAATTAGTTTTTATCCTGAGCAAAATTTTTATATATACTATTCCATCTTTACAAATTTCTTTTAGGTCCATCTCCATCTTCGTTTTTGGTCCTTTACCATCAGGTTTCCCAACAAGATTCCTGTAAAATCTCCTTTATTCCTTTCTCATTCGTGCCCACCTAAGTATTCGTGATTTAATCATCAATCTAATAATACTTGGAAATTAACATAAATTATGTACTTCTAAATTATGTAACCTTCTCCATTCACTTGTTTCTTCATCCCTTTAAGGCTAAAATATTTTCCTAAGGATCTTATTTTCAAATACTCTCAATATCAATAAAAGGGATCAAGTTTTCGCATCCACAGGCAAAATTACTGTTATTGCATATTTTACCTTTTAGTTTCTTAGATATTATACGAGAAGACAGAGAAAAATAACATGCCTTAAGGCTTCTTTTTTCATTTCTTCTTTAATATCATTTTCCTTTGTAAGTTTTACTTAAATTTGGAAACTGGATCAAACAAGTTAGTTTCGGCCTGTACTTTTATCTTTACTAACTTTCTTACTTGCTTTAAAAATATTTTGGCATTATTCTTAATTGTATTTACATCATCTGCATATGCTAACAGTTGAGTCACAGTACTTCGTTAGTTTCATTTACCTTCCTAACAGCATATTCTAAGGCAAAATTAAAAAGCAATAGATATGATGCATCTTTGCTTTATAACCTTTCATGAATTGTACATTTGTCAAACATATTTACAAGATTCTTAGGTATTCCAAATTCGAATAATTTATCTTTTTAGCATCTTTAACTTCAATCAAGTTAGTTTCTGGAACTATAGGTTCTGCTTCATTTATTTCTGATTTTTCTCCTACATGAACATTTAAAAAGTCATTAAAGCAATTCTTCCATCTATTTAAAATAGTCAGCCATTTTTATCAAGTTTATTTTAGGTTGCCACCCCTTTCTAAATTCATTTGCACCTCTGATACTTTTATTTCAATTGCGTTAATTTTACTTTTCAAGTAATCTCTTTTTTTTGTTACTTCTTATCATGCTGTTTTTAACCACCTAAGTCTATTTCTATTAGGTTATGCGAACCATTGCTTACTTTTTTCTTATTTTATACATTATTCAACTATTGATTCTATTCTATTATGTACGTACTCCCAATCCTTATTTAAGTCTGTTTAATTTAAATACTGCAGATTAAAAAAATGTACAATTGTATAGGTTGAGGATCATTATGTGGAAATAAATTTCATTTTTTAAAAGTTCATTCTATGCCAGGGATTGTATTTTTTTTATAGTGGCATGTACTTTCATAACTAACTAACTCTCTAGCCTTCTTAAACCCAAAGGTTCGTAGCTGCAGCAATACAGGCCTTCCATCTGTCCCTATCTTGAGCAAGATCTATATACTCTTTTCCATACCTACCGATTTCCTTTATGTCTATCTCAACGTTGTCCCTCCATCTTCGTCTTGGTCTTCCTACAGGTCTCTTACCATCAGTTCTCCCAACAAGAATCCTGTAAACTCCTCTTTCCTCTCCCATTCGTGCCACATGACCTGTCCACCTAAATCTTCTTGATGTAATTATGTAGTTCTAAATTATATAACCTTCTCCACTCATCTCTTTTAGGTCGAAATATTTTCATAACAATCTTATTTTCAAATACTCTCAATTTATGTTCCTCTTTCAATATAATGGACCAAGAATATCACGCATTCCACGTTTATAAGTAATTACATTTTTAATAGAAACCGTATCTTTTATCAATGTTTCATGAGATTTGGTTGCCTGTAAAAGTTAATCGTTTATCTCCTTGTTCTGTCACGATAAGGAACTCAAAATATAAAATTTTCCTTATGATCTGCTTACACATTTTCTCTTTTCTCACAATCTTTATCTCGATCAATTATATCCCTACCTCTTAGAAACATGTTCCCTACCTTCTTTAAATGTACAACAATCGCAGGAAGGGACATAAAAGCGAAATAAAATAAAGCAATTTAACAATTAAACACTACAAGAATAAATTTACGCTGTGTGTTTGTGCTAAAACTCTAACAACATCCATAAACTCAAGTCACCTTCTTTGGAAAAATGATTGCAATTAAGAAATTATTTGCCCCGTTTAGTTAGCTACACTTTTAGACATATGGTGGAGTGCAGGTGCATCCCAGCGCCAGGCAAGTGCAGTCAAACTATATTCAACCAAATAGACGAATAGCTGTATTCAAGTTCAAAAAATTCAACAATTGCCTCTGCTTTAAACATTCATTTGTTTAGTTAGCTCGCACCATGTAACCATACACCACACACTTCACCGCTCCAGAACGTAGTACCACACATGCAGACACCAAATACACTATTTGACACCAAATCAACAAAATAGACAAGTTAATGTTGCACTGCGTAACCGTTTATCTGTGGTGTAAAAAACTAGACGCACATAAGTAGTAAGAATATATTATATTTATAACCTCAATTTACTAATCGGGAAAATTCCCCTTAGAGAACGAATCAACACAATTCACGTGACAGGAAGAAAGTTTGCACCTCAGTCAATGCGATGATTTGTGTAATGATGCTGTCTGTTTCCGCGTTTGACTCATACCAATCGTACGTATATCGTCTCCTTCCTTCCCTCGCCTCATGAAGCTCTTCCATCCTATCGGCCAACTTTTTGCCTGCAGCCCGAAAAAGAGAATCGGGATTCTGCAAGTTTTCATACCGCTTATTTTGCGAAGACTGTCCATAAAAATCATCTCGCACGGTGGACGAAATTCAAGAGCTATTTGGCTTAACTCAACAAGCCTTGCGACATCCTCACCTCCATGAAATGTGTACGCAAAAATCTTGTGCAGCAGCTCCAGTGGTAAATCGGTTATACGAGTTGTCATTTTTACAAAGTGTTATTTAAATAGAAGTTTCTCGGTATTTATATATAAATTTTCTCGGGAAAAAATACAAAATTCAATACAAATTCAAATTTATGCAAATTCAATCTGTATGAAAAACGAACGACTTGAACCACTTTCAAAATAAAATAATTGTAGCTATTACGATAAAATTTTCAGCTATGTTATTTATACAAAATTTCCGGAGACAACAAGTAATATCCAATCCCATCAAAACTAAATCTGATCAAAATTACTATAAAGAAAACTTGATACACCTTTAAACTTGAAATAATAAATAGTATGTAGTTTTAAAATAAGTTTAAAAACTTAGCTTTTATCTAAAAATAAGGAGCACTGCAACAACACCTCCGTACTCTTCAAATACTCTCACAATACTGACTAATCTGTAATGCGAAAACCTTTTAAATAGCCTAAGTGCAAAACCATGTTGAAAAACAGAAGACACCACGTCAGATACAAGTCATCATAATATTACGTAATAACCTGTTTGCATAAACATGATGCAACAATTTACCTTGTGTACCATTGTAATGTTGCGTAATGTTATGTAATAGCCTGTTGCATAAGCATGATGCAATAGTTTACCCTCATAAAAATACAATAAAAGGAAGCTTAATATGAGGGCATCACAATATTATGTAATGTTACGTAATTTAACTCGTAAGAAATTGTAACACTCGTATCAAGTACGAGATGAAAAATCACAGAGTTGCAATAGTATAAAATCAACAAAAACATCATCAAAATACGTTTACCACTGTGGTTAAATTAATAAAAAACAATAGACCTCGACACTCGTACCAAGTACGAGATGAAAAAATCACAGATTTGCAATAGTATAAAATCGACAAAAACATCATCAAAATAGGTTTACCATTGTGCTTAAATTAATAAAAATAATAGGCCTCGTACCAAGTATTACTTTGAAGGAATATGATTATACTACTGGTTAAATTAATAAAAACAATAGGCCTCGTACCATGTATGAGGTAAACGTTGCAATAGGTGTGCGTAGGTGTGCGTGGGTGGGTGTGGGTGTGCGTGGGTGTGCGTGGGTGTAGGTGGGTATGCGTGGGTGGGCGTGGGTGGGTGTAGGTGTGCGTGGGTGTAGGCGGTACGTACTTTAACTCGAAAGAAATTATGACAGTCGTACGAAATAGGAGATGAAAAATCACAGAGCTACAATAAGGGTCTTTCATTAAGAGTGATACTTTTTAAAATTGTTATTTCCAGTTTATAATATATTGTTTGTGTGTTTCCAGGTGTGATAATATCCAGCACAATTTGCAGTTTCATCATGCAGCGACTCACGGTTCCTGAACGTTTAGAAATCATTAAAAAATTTTACCAAAGTGGCAGCTCAGCTGTGGGTGCTCATCGTTTGTTCACCAGAGAATTGGGTCGCCATCACTGTTTCTCTATTCAGGCTATACGCCGCACTGTTGCAAAGTTTGAGCGGGATTTCACTCTACACGATCAGAAGAATACATCGTAAAGCACGAAGTGAGGACAATATCGCAGCAGTAGCGGCCAGTATTGACGAAGAGGCGAATGTGTCAGTTTCAAGACGATCTCAACGGTTGCGGCTATCTGAGACACCAACTTGGCGAATCTTGAGAAAGGATTTGGGCCTGCATCCATACAAAGTTGTATTGACTCAAGAGTTGAAGTCAAACGATCACAGATTGCGTCGTGAGTTCGCTGATTGGGCCGTACAGCAGTTGGAAGCTGATCCTGATTTCAGTGGAAAAATCATCTCAGACGAGGCGCATTTTTTTCTAAGTGGCTTAGTCAATAAGCAAAATTGTCGTTATTGGAGCGAGAAGAACCCACAAGTGGTCCATGAGGTGCCATTGCATTCAGAAAAACTGACTGTGTGGTGCGGTGTATGGCGTGGCGGCGTCATTGGACCTTATTTCTTTCGAGATGATGAGAGAAGCTCCGTTACCGTCAATGGCGACCGCTACAGATCCATGTTACGCGAATTTCTGTGGCCAGATCTTGAGACCATAGATATTGAAAACATGTGGTTCCAGCAGGATGGCGCTACGTGCCACACAGCTGATGCTACGCTCGATTTGCTGAGGGAGATGTTTGGCGACCGGATCATCTCGAGACGTGGATGTGTGCATTGGCCGCCACGGTCGTGTGATTTAACACCCATGGATTTTTTTCTTTGGGGCTACATCAAAGCCCAGGTCTATGCTGACAAGCCACGAACTTTGGAACATTTGGAGGCGAACATTCGTCAGGCTATCGCAGACATAACGCCACTAATGTTGGACAGAGTGATTAACAATTGGAGCCATCGTGTGCGCCAGTGTGTTCAAAGCCGTGGTGGACATTTCAACGATATTTTGTTCAGAACATAACTGCAATGTCTAAGCTTCAAAGTAAAGCACAATTTACTTTGATACGTTGAGTGTTTTTTTTTCTTTTCAAATTTTAAAAAGTATCACTCTTAATGAAAGACCCTTTAGTATAAAATCGACAAAAACATCGTCAAAATATGTTTTCCATTGTGCTTAAATTAATAGAACCTTCCTGATTACACTACTAATAGTTATTTTAAAAACTCTACTTTGAGACTTTTGGCCTACGTCTATCTTCACCTCTTAATCAATGCGCTTGGCATCCACCTCTAAGCTTAGATATCCAATTCCATTTCCATCAAAAGTGAAAACAATTTTAACACCTAAGATTCATCAAATCTCTCTATATTTGATTTTATGAGTTTCTCTTAACAGGATATTCTATTTATTTCTGGTAATTTATTTATGTATATTGATACTTATTCATTTATTATTCTCCAATGATTTTCCAAAAGAGATTTAATTTATATTGAAATGTGTCTAATTTCCATAAATTTATGTTAGAGTTTAAAACTCTGTAGACAATGTGAAATTGAATTTAAAAGTTATATCAAATTAGTGAAGAGCACATTTAGTTATTAAGCAAGATATGGAGGGAATTTTAAATGTTTTATAAACACTTACCGTTATTGCTGTAGTGGCCCGTTGACAACCATAGAGACAGAGGAATAGGACAAGAATGGCAAGCAAAACAAGTACTAATATACCAACTAAGATGGCAGAGTACAACCCAAGTTTTCTTAAATGACTCAGATTGCTGACTTCGTATGCATCATGGACCGAACCTGAAATACAAAAATGAAGATACAAATATTTATTAGCTACTTGTTGAAAATAATAGAACAGAAATAAACAACAAAAATCAATTTTACAACGAATCGTAAAACAGGAACTTATTATTTTTGTTTGAACAAAAAGAGGAAAATACTAATCCAATATAACTCTCTGATACGTCCTTGGCTTACTATCAGCCACTTCCTGAGCCCCACGATAAATACCACCCTAGAAGCAGTAGCGTCTTCTGCCTATTCGCACATTCGCATGTGCGCACCCAAATAAATGTGCAATGCAATTGTTCCCACGCTCGATCGGTAACCATATCTGCCTCGTTTTACGAGCGCCTGCAGACTGGGGTGCGTTCGCTTCGCACAAGTCGCAGTGTGCTTATTTGCCGATGTTCGCAACACGCAAGGAGAGATAAGAGATTGGCGCCTGTAGCTTGCATAATCATAGGCTTTACGCACACAGCTATAGGTCTTTTCAGTTCTTGCGGCGGGCGCTCTAGAAGCTGGTAAGGGAAGTGGGAAGCGGGAAATTCGCCGCAGACAGACCAGACAACAGCGATGGCGCCGTGGCGGAATTAAGTACTACGTGAACCTCGTTCTACAGGCTGCTGCGTTTCTTATGGCGCTGGTTTGGTCGCTTCCCCGCTCCCCACTTCCCTTGCCAGCTTCTAGAACGCCCGCCGTAAGAACTGAAAAGACCTTTAGTGCTGTCTTCACGATGCAGTGTTGCAATCCAATTTCAATTGAGATCGTTTGTTTGAGTTTGTGTTTTAAGTCCACTTTATGCACAGTAAGGCTGATCTGGACTGGACTTGAAAGTGGATCCGAACCACTTTGTGAATCTACAAGTTATCGAACCCGGGACCTCTTGATTGCAGAGCCATGATGCTACCATTCCGCCATCGGATAGGCTCTATTCGAGATTTTTTGGTTAGGTAGAGGCAGTCCCAGCCCTCACATCATCATAAATCGATGTTTCTTTTTAAAGGGTCATCTCTATTCCGAGCATTGCAGGGGCAAGAAAGATGGGAAGGAGGTAGGAGGGAATCTTATCACCATAAGATACACGACACTTACCACCACTTTTCCCGCGCATGCGCGCCATTTCTGGTTGTACACTCCCCATCTCCTGATTACCCTCCTAGTATTCAACTGGATGTGGTATGGATCGTGTCGCTCTCCGTGCACACTGTTATCAGTAGTGATAAAGTTTCGTGAGTGAGTGTCATATTTGACACTGCCTTGTCGTTTATGTTACAATTGTTGCAGTCTTCCCGAATATGAATTCGCTTAATATAACTGAAGAAGAAATACGTAATGTACTTGTAAGGGGGCCAGAAGAGTGGGAGAAGTTGACGATGGTATAGCTCGACCACAAGGAAAAAAACCTTCCGTCCAAAGCGTTCGCGCAACTTCCCTGCCGTTATCGGTGTTCGGGGCAGTGTTGCCAGGTCAGATTTGAAAAATTCGGGAGATTGTTCCTTGGAAACGAGAAGTTCTGCTACAAAATCCGATGATCTCATAGAAGAGGATAAACGACGTTCTTGGGGGGGAAGGGCGGCATAGTTGTGCGCACTGGGGGGGCAAGGTGGAGTGGCGCGCATTGTTTACGGTGTAAACGTCACAGATATTTTTGTAACAATGGTGCTAAACCCAGCACCCTGTGTTTGGCGAAAATATACCGAAGATCTCCATTTCTGGAGTGGACATGTTTCAAACAAAAGAAAGTAAACCGCCCGAGGAAACCGACCAACATCTTTCATCTCTTCCGCATTTCCCGGTTAGAGGGTGCGTGGAAAATACCCTCAAATTTGCCCTTTGTCAGCATCGACACAAGGGGTTGGGATGCCTCTATTATCGCGAGGAATTTTTATGACAGGAAATGGTAGATAGTTGTGTTCACAGATGAAGCCTTTCGTTGTCAGCGATTTTCCACAATCTTTCAAGTCGAATGCTAACAATAACAAATCAATTTGCCTTCTGATGGTGTTTGTGTCCAGCTATCGATGGGGGTGGGCACGCGTCCTGCACCATAATGAAAAAATGCATTACGTATGTGAAATATATTTGGTGAATTAGACAGCATGTCTTTTTCAATAATTCAAGATAGCAACGCTTATGCTAGGGTGCCACCCATCCTCCCCATATGCTAGAAATACACACACACACACTCACAAACACATACATGTATAACATAATTTGCCCACGCTACGAAGTCAGTGTTTCTACCTCGTAAGGCAAGTACATTTCACTGTGTTTGTGTCACTTCATCCATTTCATCAGTATTTCATTCATCCATATTGTCGTACATACCCGTAGAGGCACAAAAGTGACGTAAAATAACTAAAATAGAAATAGAGTTTAGGGTGGGATAAAATACAGCCATCTAAAAATAGTAATGTAGTAAAAGTAATAAAATAATTTCCTAGCACAATTGAGTAGCGTTTGACATAATTTCACAGTTCAAACAGCACTTTTCACGGCTGAGTGGAGTTCCACTCCACATCTCCCCTCCATGTTCAAGTAAAGATGAGCAGGAAACGTGTTTTTGAGCTGGCCGTCGGAGGTGCCATAGCAATAGTTTATTATGGAATCCTACCGAGAAATCAATAGGTCTGGCAACACTGACGTTGGCGACTCTGAAGGCTCCTTCCTCCTGTCTTTTTCCCCCACCCGCCAGCGCGATGGGGTCTGCGCAGGTTTCTTTCCTTGTGGTTCCACTATATCAGTGACTGAGGCAGTGAAATTGAAGACGGCATCTTACCAGATAATGTGTATGAAGGGGAGGACGCAAGTTTTCCTGAAAATGAAGGCGTTGAAGAAGGTATGGATTTTGACAGTGATGATATAAATTTCATATTAGGTTAAGATCAGGAGACAATTTGGACCGATACTCCGTTGTGTAGTCAATAGTCTAGAACTCCAAGACGGAACCTAGTCACCCATCCTTCTGGGCTAAAAGGGAGAGCAAAAAATATAACACAATTTGATGAAGTTTCGCATTTGTTCTTTTCTAATGACGTATTGTTGTTTACACGAATGAAGAGGTAAATTTACATTGTAAATAAAACGAAAGAGTATTATACATTTTCCATTTATATTTGTTGTTTTGAAGTAAGTACTTGGATTGCAATCTAAAGAAAGAAGATGTTTTGTAGGCACCTACATTTTTTCAGTTTCTTGTTCTGCAATAGGTATTTTATTGCAATAAACTTGGTTTGTTGCAAACATTTTGTGTTTTCTTTGATTTATTGGCATCATATATTCTTCTGAATGTGAATAAACATGAATCTAAAGAATAGGAAAGGGTTATGCATCAAAAAACAAAGAATAGCAGCAGGTGTCATATATGACACAAACTTATCAAATTTGTCCCGCAGAGAAACCTTGCCGTTTAAAGGTTAATATTTTTTTTATTTATTCTCTTGATTTCGCTTGAGTTTGTTGGTTTGCTTAGTCGATCGATAGAAATAAACTACCGCTAGATAGATTACAACTGAATTTCTAAATGCGGTCAATGACCGGCTATCATTGGCGTATATATAGTTCACGTAAGGGGCGGTCAAATTTTGGTATGATTAGGGTTGCTATATCTCATAAGTGAAAATCTAGGACACTGCTAACGGTGGAGCGGGGGGGGGGGGGTGTTGGACTCGAAAAAGGTTGTGTGTATGTAAATATCCATTATATATTCTTTACACTTCTTAAAAAGAAACAGATTTCTACTTCGAAGTATATCATTGACTTTTACCCTTTACACTGCAGATTTGCAGCAAGTTATAAAATTCTTCACTCCACATTTTTACGCAGACGATACCCAGTTATATTTCTCAGATCATTACGCTTCGTTGGAACATAAGCTTCAGTCACTAAATTCTGACTTGAACAGCGTCAGTAACTGGTGTGTATCTAACGGTCTTAAAATAAATCCAGAAAAATCCACTTTCATAATCATTGGTTCTAATTATTCAAGGTCGCTAATTAAAAATATTAAGTTCGAGCTCAAAATAAACAATTTGCCCATTGTCAGGAATAACACTGCTAAAAATCTTGGTCTGATTTTTGACGAAATTTTTGATTGGACAGAACATGTAAAGACGCAATGTAGGAAAGCTTATGGAACACTTAGGAATCTGAATCGTTTCCGTGACTTCCTCCCTGCGGAATGCAAGCTAAGACTCATCCAAGCATTAATCTACCCATTGTTCGACTATTGTGATAATGTTTACGGCCCTCAACTCTCGCAAAAGCTCAGTAAAAAAATGCAAATGGTGCAAAATGCCTGCTTCCGATACATTTTTCAAGCAAAAAGATCCGATCATATTCTTCCATTCTTAAATAATAATCAGGTTCTTACCATGGCAAACAGAAGGAAGTTGCACTATCTCTGTTTTATACGCCGCATACTGACAGAAGGTAAACCGCAGTACCTGTTTGAGAAGATGCATTCCCGTAGGGAAATCCATCAGTATGTTACACGTAAGCGGAACAACTTCGATTTACCCCACCACTCTACCACGGCCTACAAATCCTCTTTCTCCTTTTCGGCTCCCAAAGCATGGAATGCATTGCCTGCAAATATCGCTAGTGTAAAAAACCCATTATATTTTAAAGGTAAAATAAAAGATCTGCTGTTAATGGAACAATGGCAGAGTCGGGGCACATACTGAAGGTATCAAGTCACTCACTATAAGGAATTGTATTATTGTATTATTATTACTATTGTCTTTTTTTATTTCTAGTTACACTTTTTTTTGCAACTAATTCCTATGTATTTTTTTCTTTCTTCATTTTTTATTTTTATTTTTATTATTATTATTATTACTTTACGTTTAGCTTACTGCTCCATAAGTTTATAATCATCTCATATGTATTCTCATATTGACAAGGGTTAGGTGGCAGAGCAGCCCTTGGCTGAACCTCGCCCGCTGAATAAAGAAAATGTATTATTATTATTATTATTATTATAGGCGTACGCAGACAAGGCAAAAATCCATGATGAAAGTTCAGTCTGGAAAGAAGAAACCTCATTTTATCTCACTCTTTTAGTTTTATTGCATTGAGGGTGTGCGCGTATATATATATATATATATATATATATATATATATATATATATATATATATCGATCCGTTCAGTGGTTTCTGTTACTTAAACTACGGGGATCGTTACTGTGAACGCTTTAGGGTTCAGATGGTAGAGCTAGGTTACGTTTATGGTCCCTATACAATCTCGCAGACAGGCTACTGGCAGGGAGTGGAATGATTTCAAGGGATGTAGACGACGTACATCATACCTCTTGGCCAAGCGGTTGAGCGTGGACATCAGGCGACAGAGCACGGAGTCCTGAGTTCGACGGCCCACGGTCTTCTTGCCCGTGACTTATCGACGGAGCACACGCTGGTCTTGAAGAATCGGCCCTAGAAAAGGCGCCGGGAAGATGGTCTGACCGACGGCTACAAGTTGCAGGCCGAGGTATTGAAGATAGTCAACCCGCGAATGTACTGCGGTTGCCTTAGGCGAAAGCTTCGTCTCGGTTTCCCGAGCAGGGCTGAGATCTGAAAGGTGTCGAGGTGTTCGCCTGGTAGCTGGTATTCTTCTGGTGGTCCTTGAATTCTGAGACTTTACTGAGCCTCGAATTCTGGTGCTTAGCTGTTTTAAGCTGCTGCAAATACTTCCTAGCTGCTTGGACAGCACTTCCGCATTTGCCAGTCGATGACAGGCTTGAACCCGGTAGAATCGAAGAATGCCGTGTCTCCTGACGTCATGTGTTTCCGCTATTTGTGGAACGTTACCTTGTGTTTGTAAATTGTTGCTTGACTGAGCACTGATGTCTGGCGAGAGATTTTACCCTTTTTACAGTCTCCCATAAATCGTTCCACAATATATACATTATTTAAAAACATTACATAATCAATTCACATCCCCATAACAAAGCAACAGCAAAAATGATATAAACTGTCTCTGAAATGTGAGCGCACCTTTACCTCGGAACAATTGTTCCTGCATTTAAGATAAAACTGTTTAGCAGCAAGACTCTGAAATTTTTAGTTGTTCTTTATTTTTTCTCTCTCTCTCTCTCTCTCTTTCTCTCTCTCGTAATTTACGATGCAGTACAGAAAAGAATTAAATTGCGAACGTAGAGAGCAAGAAAAATTTCTGATCCGAATTTTTGCAAACCGAAATAAAATACATTGTTTGGCACCGAAGGCCAACTTCCATTAAAATTTTAAATCGATGGTGAAATGACTCCTCTGTGACCCATTGCAAGTGCTCTTGGCCGTCTGGAAGAAATAATGCAAGAACGGCGTAAAAGGTAATACCATCTTGAGTGTCCTTTTCTCCTGCTACTCTTTGATTTTGCTAGTCTTGCTTTTTTTTTACTTAAATGTTTGCCCCCCTTACCCGCCCTAATTGATTTCCGTCCACCGCATCCCCTTTCTCAGTAGTTGCTTTAAACTTTCATCAGCTTGAAAATATTTCATTTTTCCTTGAGAGTATAATATCGTTTAATAACGGCGATAAGATTCCTCTACACTAAATTTCTAGGTGAAAGTGCCCATAATATTGGGGAATTGAAGTAGTATCTTTAGAGAGTTCTGCGCCATCCTTTGTAGGTATCCCCTATTTCTATTTCTCTCAGTTGAATCATATTATGACGATTTTTTTGTGGATTTTATAGCGTTCGACGACGTTCCAGTACAATTTTCACCGCAACTCGGTTTTTCCTACCTCATTCTTTGTACGTATGCTACGATCTTACGTGATATAAATTAACTTATTATTTTTTTACGATCTTTCACGAGTTAGGTAACATACAGGTTACTCTTTCACTCCAGATGTAACCTGTCACGAGGACCTTCTTTTTACGATCTTTTACGGACTAAAGTACGTACGTGGAAAAGTCCGCTTCTCAGTAATCATTTCTAAGAGTAGTGTGTAATGGTATGAGCTGGATACGACCGTTGACCAACTTTTTTGTTCTTACGATCATTTACGGATTAATCTAACCTACATGGGAAACAGCTGACCTATACGTATGCATTATCTTGCTAATTTGCAAAAGCAGATTTTTTTATCAAGTGTATAACCGTTTTCGAGATACACCCACTTCCGGTCGCCATTTTGAATTTCGGAAATCCAATTCCAGTCAGGGAGGACAGAGGACATCGAGACGATGCTAACGCAGAAAACCCCATGTTTCTACGATCATCCCTTCGAAAATTATGAGTGATCGAAACACAATTCGGCAATTGGCCCGTAACCCCTTGACCTCACAGGACCACAAAGTTTTGTACGCGTACTCTATTTTCCAAAAAATCTACAAGGGAGTCAATGGGAAAATTTTCGAGTTATTTTTGCTCTAAGTCTTACTGTTTTTGAGATACATCCACTTCCGGTCGCCATTTTTTATGATTTTTGTATTTTTTTTTCAAAAGATCGAATTTTGATAGGCGACGAGCAAAACGTTAAAAAATTTGCCAACTCTTTTTTTTTCAGCACATCAACATTTGTTTTTTGAAAAATAATTTAGTATTTAGAATTTCTGACAATTTTGTGCTAATTTTTATGATTTTAAAAATGGTGATACTTGTTCTTAATTTTGAAACTTTCTTCTTATTCTTGACGTTAGAACTGTTCCGTGACCCTCTCATTTTTGACATCTTGGACGAATGACTTTTCTGCCACCAGTATTACGCTGTAAACGGTGTCGGCAGGCAGGACGTCGTGAAATTCACACACAATTTTGATGTTGGTGCGATCGTTAACCACAACCTGCTTTGTTTTTGACCTGTTGATTACGAGCATTGGTCTCTGTGCTTTGAATTTGCTGGGTGTGTAGTACATGTCCACGTTACCCGTGGTTACCCTTTTGTACGCGGTGCACGCTTCGTAAAGCTTGAGGTAATCGTTGGCGTTAATATCTAGGTTGTAGTCTTCGTTTCTTCAATTTTGAGATATGCGTTCTCGATTTTGAAGTTGTCTAATTTGCTCAAATCTTTTTGCTGGTTGTTATTGAGTCCGGTCTGAAAAAGCACAACCATAAAATCTGGCATGTCAAACTGTATGTTGTTGAACTGTGTCGTGGCGTAGAATTCGTAATGGTTGCCCGAAGCGGGTTTCTGCACGCACGGGAGCTGTAAAACTGAATGGGTACTTGTGGATTTTTATAAGATTTCCGCTTTGTACTTGAGGGCGCAGTTGGTTTCGTATTCGACCACTGAATTCTCCACTCCATGCTCTGAATGATGCATTTGGCTGCTTCGGGCAGGGAATTGGGGAGTAGCGTGCCGTCGGCGCTCAAGTGTATCGAATTAAAACATTGTTGTCGTTCGAGGTTCTGCGAAATGTGATTCTGAAACATGATCTCCTTGTAGTCTGAGAAAAAACCCGGAAGTAGACGCATGGGAAACAGTACCGTGTGATTTTTCGTCAAGATTTTCGTTCCTGATTCGAATCCTCCTGCTTGGTAGTAAGCGGCATCTGTTTTGGATAGTTTCAACGTCCCCACGGCCGTGGAGGTCATGCCTGGATGATCAACTCGATCGATGCCCATTCTGTGTTTCCTGACTTCAACCTGCTAGAACAGGTGAGGCACGAAGTTGTCTACTTGTTTCAAATTTGCGCTGGTCGGGAATGCGTCTCCGCTTTCCTTTTTCACCACGTCGAATTTAACGTACAGGTCTGACCTGTGAGGATGAACGAATCCGTCTCCAACATCGATGTCCACCTCTATCTCTCGGTTCTGTTAGTTGAGGTTTGTGAACGTGCGACGGTTGGGAGGGAAAGATTGCAATTCGTAACTTTCTACCTGTTCCAGTTTGTTTCGATTGTAGTTATTTATATGTTGATTTCAACGATGGCTCCTGCAAAATCTACAACATCTCCTCTTTCGTTGGTCACCACTAATTCAATCTGGTCGATTCGATTACGGAACACTCAAAAATAGATTGGTGACGAGGGCATGAAGATGATCGGCTCCATGAATTCTGAATTTGGTTTGAAGGTTGCGATGATTTCCGTTTGTTTGTGACTGCCGATTCCGTCTGCTTTGGTGATCATGCCTTCTGCCACGTTGCAGTGCACGTTTAAAGTTCCGATGTTCAGAAATTTGGGAATGTTGGCACCGAAGTATTTGATGCCAGGTTCGAGTTTGGTGTTGTTCTCGTAACACAAAAGCTCTCCCATCTTACCCAGGTCCACGGTTTCTGTTGCGGATACCAACTAAACTCTGTGGGTCACGGAATTTTTAGAGAGAAGTATTCTTTTTTGTAATTCGGCTTGCAAAGTGGACAAATCGTACTCTCCCGGCATGATGCTGATTTTTTCGTTTCCGATCTAGATGGTGTTGTGTTCGGTGACGTTGGGAATTAGGTACATGCTGTAGAATACTCGAAGAGCGATGGATTTAGGATAGACGATATCGTCGTGCAATGTGAGTTTCGAGACCAAAGTTTCGCTTGGGAGATGGAATACTCCCATGATGATGTTTCAGGTGCCACAGTGCTATCTGGAAATCTTGTATTGATGAGTTATGTATTCAAGACAAAAAGGCGAGCAAGGAAACGCAAAGATGACCGCAGTTCACTTCTTCGAAACCTTGGATTCTCTCGTCGTTGTAGTAGAGATTGGAAACTTTGAGATAGTTTACTACTACAACCGATGGTGTAACACCTCCGAAAGAAACGAAAACGAAAGCGGTATTTGCATGATTGAGATAACATATCCAATGTGTGCCTGAATTTTCGTAATTATCCAAGTTGACGACTCCACATTCTTTTTTTCTTATGCGGAGGGTAAAGATCAAGGTAAAACATGAAAACATAAACATGAAAACTCCTCTGAAGTGTTTGATTCCCAACGGTTCGATCAGAGATTCAGTGTCGTTGTTACTGAGTGGTTCATATTTTTTTAAAACATGTTCGAAGGGTCGATTATATTTCTCTTGATGCCTTTGCCTTTTTTCTCCATTTAAAGGTTGTGACGTTTCTGTTCATCCAATTCTGGCTTGTTTCTTCCTCGCGTCGATTACGGTTTTTGCTATGGCGGAGCTACCATCCGCTAAACTTCTCATGGCTCCCAAAGCCGCTACAATTGCTGGAATGCTGAATATGAAACCTCCCGTTTGAGTACTTTTCCTCGAACGCTGCAATCTTTTCAATTTACAAGTGCTGAGCAACAATTTCATCCGTGACCTTTGGACAAGCAAGAACGTTTCTTTTCGTGTTGTTTCTTGGTGAGTAACCCATCTAGGTCACCCATAGTTTTGAGATTTGAGTACGGTACTTGGTACACGACACTCTTGGACTTCATGATGATGCCATGCTATTTATATATATATATATATATATATATATATATATATATATATATATATATATATCTTCTCTTGGAGAAAATAAAACAACTTTTTGTCTCACTCAGCGCGATGATGTGATCGATATTATTAGTATTTGTGTTCGATATGATCTGATATAATTTCTTGTAGGTGCTAAGTCTATGAGTTTTGTGAATAATTCGTGTGATAAGTTTGTTATTATTTTTATTTTTTACAATCGATTATATGTGTTACAATCCCCATACCAATTTTGTTTTGTATTTATGGCATTGGTCGTGTCCAACGCTGCAACCCATTCCCCCAGAGAAGCGTTCCTGCTGATGATTCTCCCGAATGTTGCATCTTCCAATTTTCTATAGCTTCGTGACGTACATCTAGATTTGTTTGATTATTGTAAGCGATGTCGTGATCTTTGCATGCGACGTCCAACGGATTCACGCCCTTGTTTCCTTTTTCCATACGTTGTTCGAGTTTGGTTCCCTGTCCGCAGTACTGGAAACCTGGAATATGCATCTCGAACGGTAATTTGTTTATGATGTCGTTCACGAGACCCTTGCCTTCGGCCACGTTCCACAATTTCGGTGGAAGAGTTTTATAGTTCGAGATAATGTTGAAAAGTTTGGTGCTCATCACGTCCACGATGCCAACCTTCTCGTTGTGGAAGTTACGATTACCTGCATTTTCTTTGCCTGCTATAAGAAGTAACCGATCCACGAGTTTCCTAACATCGTCAACCAAAACAAATTCTTTCGGTAACGTATTGTAGCGTTTGACACCGGTTTCACTTTTTATAACGTTCCAAATAGGTTTGATGAGATTCCTGTATTTTTCTCCAGTGCTAGATTTCACTCGGTTTTGAGTGGCGTCGTTGTTTTGGTACAGGGTATCTGACAGTATTAAATTGTCCGTGTAACTTTGATAATCTTCGTCCGTGTAATCTTTGGCATAGTTTTTGGTGATGAATTCCCACAGTCCCACCGTAGCTGGGTACCTGGCCCAACTATTCTTCTCGCCTGAATAGACTTTTACATCGTCTCCTTCGAATGTGACTTTCGATTTTCCAATTTTGCAAATCATTGCTTCGTTATTTTACATGCTCGGATACAATCCGAACACCTTATCCTTGTCAAATTTCGCGGTGCTCAGGTAATCCCTCAACAATGGGCCCAACTCGATAGTATCCGAAGAAGATGAAGTGCTTCCTATGGCTTGGCGTTTCGGTGGTGGTGGTTGCCTAAGTTCGAGTGGAGTGTGAATGCTAGAAAGAGGCGTGGATGGGAAATTGACGTAGTTGCCAGAGGCAAGAGATATGAGTTCCGTGATGAGATCCTTGTTCTGTTTTATAATATTTTTAATCTCCTTACCAATACCACTGATGACGTCGATGATAGGTTTACCATCGCGCTTGTTCTCTTCGTAAAATCCACGATTCTTGGATTTCGAACCTTTGAAACGTTTTGCAAGGTAATCTCGCAATTTCAAGTTCTCATCGATTTTTCGTTATGTCATTTTTTTATAGAGAGATATTTTAAACGTCGTGTGATGTTGCAACTTTCACAAAGTCGTTGATTTTCTTTCTGTATTTTCCGTCGTTAGGTTTTCCAGTCATATCAATTGTAGCAAATCCGAAATCATCTCTGTTCCAGCAAGAAGAGCAGAATTTCGAAAATTGATTGCAGTTTAAATTTCCTCCTACGTAATCATCATAGACATGCTTGAGGTTGGTGTGATCTTGACGAACAAAACAAATAAAATTATTATTGTCGCGTAGTATCTGCATAGAATTTTGGAAAACGTTTAAGCTAGGTAAAAGCAATCCATTCTCCTGTGACGACCTTGAGTGAAAAAATGCGAATATCATATTTATTATCTAAAATTACATAATCGAACACTACTACAGAATTTTCGTGACAACAGTCCAGTGGTTTTATTTCGGATTCAAAAGTGGCTATTCACAGTCCCTCGTAAAGTTTCTTAAGTTGCTGCTTTTTTGATTCCACCAAACTTTTCAAGAACACGTACAGGTGCATTTTCTTCCAATCTAACCAATTCGGTGCAAGGAGAAAATTGTCCACCAGTAACGTAGTTTTTCCACAATCAGAAGAATCAACAATAAGACACCGAATGTTATCGGGTAGGAACTCGCCGTTCTATTTTCTATTTTGAAATTTGAAATCTGGTAAATTCTTCACCACGTTCCACGTACTCATAGAATCACTTCGTTTGCATTGATCCTTCTCTTCTTCTGAAGCCCCAGCCACTTTACCAACAGTTTGTTATTTTTCTACGCAATACTTTCTCGTAGAGATACGTGTCGGGGTATTTAGTTTTGGAGAGCTCCTTTTCGTAAAACCTTCCTTTCAAAATTGCATCGTGACTAACCTATTATTATGTAATTGTGACGGTTTCCGGGTAGAATTCGAACTACAGTAAAAAGTTCCGTACTCCAATATCTAGTGAAACCCTTTTCGAATTTACGTTTGAAATTGCTTATTCTCACCTTGTCTCCAACGTTATAGTTTGGCTTTTGGCCGTGGGACGGTACTTTGGACAATAAACTGTAGAAATTAAACATCGCTCGTCAGATTTAGTAACGTTGACTGGTTTCATACCAATGTACCAATTTCATCTATGATTGTAATCGTTCACGAGTTCCTGCAGCATGACGACACATACGTAAATATCCTGAAGAGTAAACCTTTTCCACATGCATGCTTTCAAGATTCGATTGAAACGTTCTACTATGCTTGCTTTTATGTGACTAATAATGTTGAATGTAGTGCTTTTTAATAAACTTTTGGAAGACGGAATTCTAGAATTATTTTCCTTTATCTGTTTGAATTAATCTAGATCGTCTTCCACTTTCATCGAAAATTGTCTTGAATGCTTCCAATACACATGTTCCCGTTTTGACCTTGAGGGGTGAAGCCCATGCAAATTTTGAAAATGTATTTATAACGGTGCGGAGGTAACTGTAACTCTTGTTGATTTTATGTAATTTTTTTTCAAATTACCACTGCTCATTTTGCCTAGGTCCGGCTGCCACATATCGTCGATGCCTTTTGTCACCACCACTAAACGTTTGTAGTTGCGTCGCGCAGGTTTGTGCAACTCATTCACTCTAGCCTTCCTAAACATTGATTGAGACATTTCGTTTGAAGAGAATGATTAACGTGATTAGATGTTTTGAAGACGGTACTTCACTGGTATTTTGAATAAAATGTTTATCTCCATCTTCCATTCAGCATCTTGTTTCAAATCTCGATCATGCAACGAGAAGAGCATTTGAACTATAAAGTAAGGATACTGAATTTAGCACATTATATCAGCTCTTTAGTTTTCAAGAGCACAGATGCCAGGCTCTTGAAAAGATTAAGGTAACAAGGTAGCAAGAAAATCATCTACAAATATGCACAAACAGTAGAGTGCTTAATGTCAACAATCTTCGAAGTCATATGTTACAACAGATTCTTCATTGTGCATGTTTTGTAAAGCAAAACAAACATCGCTTATTTTCGTGTGAAGCCTTTAAGAAAGCTTCTATTTCACAGAAGTATAATTTTTTACGTGAGAATCGCGTATGTTTTAACTGTCTTAGCAGCAGCAATCACGTTTTGGCACAGTGTAAATATGGAGTGTGCAAGCGATGTAAACAGAAGCATAGTACTTTACTTCATGTAGATGAAGGTAAATTCAATGTAAACCAGCAGCGTGAAGTGTCATCTGAAGGTCACGAACACCCATCAATGGTCAATAATACAAGCGATTCTTCACAGTATTCAGATTAAGCACCTCAAGTTTCTTATTGTTCAATTAAGCAGAAAAGCGCGTCACAGGTGTTACTTGCTACGGCAATTGTTCAAGTACAAGATATAGCGGTCAATTGAGTCAATTGTCGTGCAAAGAGAACAAAACCAGGACATTTCCCCATTCTTCAAGGTAGAGAGTTTGGATGGATTATTGCAGGGAAGATTCCAGCAACAGTATTACTAGGTCATTTTTAACGAGAAAGGAAGATTCTCTCAACTCGCAACTCCAACAGTTCTGGATCATAGAGGAGATCCACATGAAACTGCAATCACCAGAAAAAAATTGCTTGCCAGCAACATTTTCAGCGAAATCTAACACGAGATGAAAGTCGCCGTTATACGGTCAGGCTGCCATTATGTAAGGCTCGTTCAGTGTTAGGTGACGCCTCGCACTCTGCCATAACTCGATTTCACCAATTAGAAACGAGGTTTCAAAGTCAACCACAATTAAAGGTTCATTATACAGAATTTATGCAAGAATATTACCAGTTGGGACACATGGAACCCATAGGAAATCTAAATGATATACAAACAAATGACAGAATATCATTTTTCATTCCGCATCATTGTGTTTTCAAGGATTCCAGTACAACGAAAATACGTGTTTTTTTTATGGGAGCTCGCCATCAACAAGCGGTGAATCAATAAATAACATACAAGTGGTTGGACCTACCATACAGGAAGATTTCTCTTTTATTGTTCTGAGATTCCGAACTCACAAGGTGGCATTGGTTTCTGATGTAACAAAATGTATAGAATGATACACATACATCCTGATGACAGGCCACTGCAATGCATTCTGTGGAGAAACTCTCCTCAGGAACTCATAACAATATTTCAATTGAATACGGTCTCGTATGGGCTTACATCATGTGCCTTTTTAGCAACCAGATGTCTGAAGCAGTTAGCCGAAGATGAAGCAGTTAACTTCCCACACGCATCTCAAGTGTTGCAGCGTGATTTCTATGTTGATGATTACGTTCGAGGAAGCAGTAGCGTGCAAGGTGCGTTACAACTTTATCAAGATCTATCAGAACTTCTGAAAAGAGGAGAATTCATCTTACGAAAGTGGTGCTCTAACAGCACTGAAGTACTCAATGCTATTCCAGAATCACTGAGAGAAACTCAAGATCTTATTCATTTTCATACCGAGGGTGTTAAATCTCTAGGAGTTTTGTGGAATCCCTCGGCAGACACTTTCATGATTAACATTGGAGCCAAGTCTGTTAACATGATGTCACACAAACCAACCAAACGTCAAGTAGCCAGTGTTATTGCCCAGATATTTGATCCAATTGGACTACTTTCACCAGTAACTGAAATATATAAGTATTTTTTACAACAGTTGTGGCTAAACTTCATAAACTGGGATGATCCACTTCCAGAAAGCCTGCAAGTTGAATGGGTTCATCTTCATTCTCAGCTACCAGTCATCACTGAAATGCAAATACCACGTTTCATCCTAACACCTGGATGTGTCAAGAATATACAAAACAATGGCTTTTCCGATGCACCGGAGAAAAATTATGGCAGTTGCTTGTATGTTCGTTCAGCAAACGAAGAAGGTTACACCGAAGTGCACTTACTGTGCTCAAAATCACGGGTCGCCCCGATCAAGAAAACCACTCTTCCTAGATTGGAACTGTGCTCTTCAGTCTTATTGGCCAAATTACTCAAGAAGACTCTGCCAATTTTGAGACTTAATATTGACAATGTTTATTTGTGGACAGATTCACAAATAGTTCTGGCATGGCTCAGATCACCAGCAAGCAGATGGAAGCCTTTTGCATCCAACAGAGTAGCGCAAATTCAAGAATTTACTCAAACTTATCAATGTAGACATATTTCGTCCAAACATAATCCAGCGGACTTAATCTCCCGTGGAGTTAAACCTCAAAATCTTCATCATCATTCGCTATGGTTTCATGGTCCAGCTTGGTTGCAAGAAAATGAAACGTGCTGGCCATCATCATCATCATCTGACACAAATTGTGACTGACCCAAAGATGTTCATTTATTTCATTTATTATTTATTGTTTAATTTTGTGTTTAACATGCATTATGATATTTTTGTTATCAATTACTATTTTGTTATGTTCCAAAACGTTGTTGAATTAATAAGATGTATAATTAATTATTGATAATGTGAAATTGCTATGTATAAATTTCTATACTTATTTTGAGCATAGCTACGAAAAACAAAAGACAGTAGATTAATAAGTGATAAAATATATAGAAATGTTAAATAATGACGTCCGAGTTTCATTGAAGTTAGCAAAATCCTAATTTCTATTTCGTACATGAATTCTAAGATGCTTCGTTGAAGTTCAAGTAAAAGGTTTGCTTCAATAATTTGGCGCCTACAGCCAGGATTCAAGAAGAAAAGGACAATCTTCTGATGCGTGGTTTGAGGTTCGCGCAATGGTTCTTATAGACTTTTAAAATTTTATTTTGTCTTCGAGTTGCAATTTGTTGAACATGTTGCGAAGGCAAAATTGGCGACCCTAAATATTTTATTTATGTTTATTATTATTCTGTGCAGTCATGGCAGATAAAACTAAAGAAACTAAGTCTAGACATTCACGTAGGCTAAAGTCTAATGTTGCATATGAAGAAACCTACTTAAATAGTAGTAATTCTCACGATGGGGACATTTGTGATGTACAGTCAGGTAAGATTGAAGGAGTGGCGTGTTGTGATAAACTTGATAATGACCTGAGGTATGTGCAATGTTTTGATTGTCATTCGTGGTATCATGTTTCATGTTTGAAGCTTTCCGTCACAAATTGGACAATTTATTCTACCACTAAGGAAAAATATTGTTGTAACAAATGTGATTCCAGTTACGATCCTTACCAATTGCCAGTGTATTTGGAAAGTATAAATCCTAATTTAAATAACATACTAAACAGCATTAGAAGCATACAATTAGCTGTTGTAAGTTCTAATCAAGAACTTAAGACTCAGTTTGAACAGTCTAATCAGGAACTTAAGACTCAGTTTGAACAGTCTAATCAGGAACTTAAGACTCAGTTTGAACAGTCTAATCAGGAATTTAAACAGTGTAATCAGGAACTTAGATCAGAATTTAATCTGTCTAATGAAAATATTCAGGTTAGTTAAACTTGACGTTATATCTTTAAAACAAGCTGAATTATCTAGTGCACATACACAGTTGTCTTCCCAGCTTGATGTCAAATTTGAAGCTGTTAATCATGATATCAGTCATGTTAACAATCGGCTTAATATTTTAATGTCTGAATTTAAGGACAAAATAGATGCGGTTAGTACAGCGTGTTTACAATCAACTACACGTCTTGAATCTGTGTTTGATAATAAATGTCGTAATGTTGATATCAAACTATCTGAATTTGAAAATGTACCAGGATTATTGAAAGAACACGTTGTTGATTGTGACGAACGTCTAAAGGATGTTAATAACAAGTTTAAAGATTATGACCAAAGTTTAGATAATATCAAATCAAATTATAATTCTAACATTGTTGATATTATGTCTAGAGTCACTATTTTAGAAAGTAAAAGCAATGTTAATGATGATGTACATAAGCATATTTCTGATTGTACAGAAAAGTTCCAACAGTTTAATTCCCGAATTGAATGTATGGAACAAAGTAGCAAAAACCTTCAATCTGATGGGAAATATTTATCAGCCGAAGTTAATTCTAATGCTCGTAATTCTGTTATTACATATAGTAAAAGCAGAACAAAATCAATTGTTCTGGATAATACAGAATCTAATACATCTCAGAATGGAAGATCCAAGCGTGATGGACTCAGTAGTTCGTCTAGTGACATATCAGATGATTCTTCTAGGACAGTTTCTGGTAAGAAGAATGTTATAAACACTAGTGCACGTAAACATGTCCGTTGGAAGCACAAGTATAATAAATCTGTAAGATCTAGCTCTGAAGAAACTTCCGTAAAGAAATTTCGATGTGACGATACAAAAGGTTCATTCCAAAAACGAGAGTTAGATGCTGAGAAATATAACTACACTGATGCTTGCTATCAACTGTTTGGTACAAATGCACATCCTACTTCTAGTTCTGTGTTTACATCTAATAATGACAATGTTAGTAATGTACATAATAATCCACATTGTCATCTGGATCAAAGCGTTAATTCTCCTTGTATGTGGTGTGATTTTAACCCACAAATATCAGAACCTAACCCACAAAATGATTGTGTTAGTAATATCTATCGTTATGTAAGTGTACCATGTTCAGTTTCGAACAATCACAATGATCCTCATTCTTCTGTAAATGGTTCGAGATTGCATAACTGTAGTAACACAGGGTTAAACGGAGCAACTCATATTTGCTATAATCGACCGTATCGTTCGAGAGGAAGAAGTGATCATCCTATAACTAGAAATACATGCAATGGAGAAAGAAATGCAAGAAGTGGAAGTTTAAAATTAAGTGAATTATCTCAATTGCCTAAGTTCTCGGGAAAGATAGAGCAACAATCAGCGAGAGAATATATTGAACAGCTGGATAACATATTAAATGTTGTAGGAGTGCCAACAGAAATGAAACTCCAAAGTATTCAACAATGCTTCATTGGAAGAGCTGGTTATTGGTTTCGGACTCATAAATATTATTTTAATTCTTATGATCAGTTTGTACAAGAATTCATTAATCAGTTTGCTTCTTCGGAAGTTATCCAATCACAACTCTCCGTATTGAGGAATCGCAAATACGATCCCAGTGTACATGGCAGTTTAGAGACTTTTGCTTTAAAAACTCACTCCAGTTATTGTAATTTGGTTGAAAATCATCAAGATATAGATGTTGTGCAGTTAATACTTAGCCAATTACCTGGTAATATTGCCAATCACATTACTTGTCACGAAATTCGTTCAGTAGATCAACTGACTAGCATGTTAAGAAGATTAGATGTAATAAAATTTAGTAGAAAGGGGCTTGTTGTTCTTCCTAATGAAGACAACGAACGTGAAAATATTCCAAAGATTTTTAAGAACTCTGAACAAAATAGAGGCAAGTTAAATGTGCGGCAAGTTAATGTTCGACGTTCGAAGACCACTAGTGTTTGTATTCAGACTCCAACTAGTAGTGAGTTAGAAGCCAATGCTGTTATCAATCAAGGTTACGAAAATCGGCAGGGAAACAATCTTCGAGGTCGATATTTCAACAATTTTAGGCGAACCTCTAATAATTATGGACATCATGGAAATTGTACTGCACGAAACAATTATAATGGCTTGAGATCCAGAAACGGAGGACAATTCCGAAATAATTACAGGCAAGATAATTATCGTTCAGCTACAGAACAATTTAATGATGAAAATTTGCTCAATCAATCGCGATTCTATTACAGGAATGAAAATCGCAGTGCTAATAATAATACAATGCCATATCAGAGTTTTCCTGCAAATTCAACTTCATTAAATTCTCAACCTGAAGCAGCAGGTTTGGTATCACAAATTAATTCTGATTCTACAAGAATGGCACGTGAACAAGATACTTCGCGAATAGATCAAGTACAAGGATCGATACAGCAACAAATTCTTAACTCAGCATCTTTAAATTAGTTGCGCAGAAGGAAGTGCCTCAGTCCCTCTGCTGTCCTGTTAAGAGGCAACGTTCAAATGATGATAGTGTTAGTGAAGAAGGTCATAATATTGTTGTAAATAATGCGAGTTCATCTTTCAAAACGTTTGAAATAAACTTTCTGTTAGAATGGTTCGACGATGAATCCGACTGGACTTTTAATGAGGATGGTGTTCCTATTCCTGTAACGGAAGTTCCAATCATGCATGGAATCATTTGTAAATTACCTATTACTTGTATAATAGACTCTGGAAGTCAAGCAAATATTTTAAATTACGAAGTTTGGTGCCAAATAACATCATTAATTGGTAATCTTAGATTAGACAAGGTTGAAGATATTAGATTGTCTGGATTTGTTGGAAGTAAAAGGTGCAATATTGCTGGTTGCAAAACGATAAGCCTTCAAATTGATGATGAATATTTTCCTATGGAATTCTTTATTCTAAAGGAACTTAACGCTGATGTTATTTTGTGAGTTCCATTTTTAAGAAAGTATAAGGCTATAGTAGATCTCAGAACACAGCACATAAGTTTAGTAAGCTCTTCAGGTAAGGAAATTTGTGCGACATTAAACAATGAAGATTCTAATTTGTTACACTCTAAATGTGACGAACAATGTACCTCTATGATTAAAAATGAACCTCAATCCAAAGAAAATAAATTGAAATCTTGTGGATTGTTAAATTATGTGCCTGTATCAGATATCGAATCTAAATACATGCCTTCTAAGAGTGATATTCACAAGAAAGTTTTTGAAATGAATGACATAATTGAAGTTCAAAAACAAGATTTACTTTCACTTTTATGGATGTACCATAACCAATTTTCCGATAGACCAAGACATGCAAATGTAGAGGCATATAAAATACAATTGGATACTGAAATTCCTGTATCTACTGCACCATATCCCATACCGATTGCTAGAAGAAAACCTTTGGAAGAAGAACTCGCCAAATGGGAAAGTTGGGGCATAATTTACCAGGAATCTTCGCCATATTTGAATCCTTTGCACATAGTCCCGAAACAAGGGGGTCTGTGGATGCCAGTTGTGGATTTTAGGAATTTAAATAAGCATGTTATTAGTCCGCAAGTTAGAGTGGAACCAATCAATGAAATGTTGCAACCCTTTTTAGGAGCGCAATATTTTTCTTCCATTGACTTATCTTGTGGATATTTTCAGATCCCGTTAAGTCCGGATTCATATATTTATACTGCTTTCTCATATCGTGGAAGACAGTATCTTTTTCGATATCTTCCTTTTGGTATAAAGTCTGCAGTTTCTGTTTTCCAAGACAGAATGAATAAGATATTCACAAGGGAATTTAATGATTATGTTGTTTGCTACTTGGATGACTTCTTGATCTTCAGTAAAATTTGGCAGGAACATTTACGGCATATAGAAGCTGTTATTCAGAAACTCAAGGAGGCTAATATGTCAATTAAGTTTTCGAAGTGTAAATTTTCATGTAAGGAAATTTCTTTTCTTGGCCATATAGTTTCTGGAAGCCAAATTAAAGTTGATCCAAGCAAGAATTCTGCAAGAATAAATTTTCCGACACCTAATAACAAAAGAGCTCTTCCTAAATTCCTTGGCTTGGTCAACAGGAGACGAAAATTTATAAATAAGTTTGCAGAAACTGCTCAGCCACTTTATGAACTTCTTAAATCTGAAGTTCCTTGGATGTGGAAGGAATTGCATTCACAGGCATTTGAGAAGTTACGTGAGTTAGTTATATCTCCCGAGGGTTTAGCACAACCTGATTTTTCAAAACCTTTCAACATAAATGTAGATGGCTCGAAGAAGGAGATCGGTGCGGTTTTATGGAAAAATGGCGACACTTCAGGAGAGGATCTCAAGATTATACAATATGCAAGCAGAGTTCTTCGCGGTAATGAGGTGACTTACAGTACGCACGAGATCGAATGTTTGGCAATTCTTTTTGCTTTTGAAAAATTTTATATATATATGTTGCTGGGACCAAAGTTCATTTGTATACTGATCACAAATCATTATCATGGCTGGAGTCTGCGAAGTCATTAAATCAGAGACTAAACAGATGGTTCTTAAAACTACAAGGATTTGATTATTCCGTGCATCATATACCTGGAACTTGTAACCAAGCTGCCGATACTCTTAGTAGGTATCCTGATTTATCTACAGGCGTTCCTCTTATCAATGAATTATACATTAATTATTTGAATCTAGATATTGTTGATGAGGACACAGTTGACTTTTGGAAGGAGTGTCAAAGACTGGATCTATGCTGTTCTGAAATTATATGGCATTTAAAGGAAGGCAATACTCCGAAAGGACCCAAAGAGATTTACACATTCCATGACGGTCTGCTATTTCTGAAGCACTTTCCAGACGATAAGTGGAAACTCGTAGTTCCAAGGGAGTTGGTACCTAAAATTCTACATCGGCTTCATGATAAGCAAGCACATTTTGGATATTTTAAGGTTCATAATAAATGCAAAGATTATTTTTATTGGCCAACAATGAAAGATACTATTAAGGAATATCTCAGAAACTGCTTAACATGTGCAAAGACTAAGCAGGCAGTCTTAAAAATTGATAAAGAACTTTTGCATGTACATACTACAACCCCTCACAGTATGCTTTACCTTTACCGAAGTCACAAGGTCACAGCTTTATTTTAACAATTGTGGACGTTATGTCGAAATTTATAATGGCTTACCCTTTGAGAAAAGCTACAACCAAGGAAATTATAAATATGTTCCAACTGCAATATTTTTATCATTATCCACTTTCTAAAGTAATTTTGTCTGACAATGGATCTCTATTTCGATCAGTTGAATGGAAGAGTTTTGAAGAATCGAATGGAATAAAACATGTTACAACATCAGTGTATTCACTTTTCGCCAAACCCAATTGAGCGATACAATAAGGAAGTAATCAGGCTACTAAGACTATACACAAAGGATAATCATCAACAGTGGTTTAAACACTTAACTGTAATCATTGGACTTTTAAACAGTTCGGTATCTGAGGTTACAGGATTTACGCCGAATGAATTGTTTCTTCATGATAATGTCACGAATACAGTATTCATCAAATTAATTGGCCATCTGAACTGGAGAAGGTGACATGGCAGAATAAATGTCTAATGGCAAAAACAAGAATGAAGAAAAGGACTATAACCAAAACGAAGAAAGAGGATGGAAGGAGTATCACAATCGCAGTCAACGATATTGTTCTTGTTAAAAACCACGAGAAGAGCAGATTTCTTAATATGAAAATTCACAAATTTCTGGATTTATGGTTAGGTCCTTACTTAGTTAAAAATGTTAAGAACAATTATGTGGAACTTATGTCTCTAGATGGAAAAAAAATATAAATATGCAAAATTTGTCTAATGTAAAGAAGTTTAATTGTTCAGCCGACAGGAAAACAGAGTTGCTTAAATTTGCCTAAATAATTCTTGAATGTAGTTAGGTTAAGGTAACTACGGACACTTCTACAATGAAAAATGTTGGATATTTGCATATTCAATAATATTGTTTATTCATTTAATGTACTGAATACATGCAACTAAAACAAAATAAAGAATATGTCAGTAAAGTTTGATTCACGGAGATCATAGTGAACTGAATTAATATTGTTTGAAAAAATATAATTTATGTTGTAATTTAAAAATGCAATGTTCACAAGTTTGTAACTAAATGTAAAATTTTCGATATTTACAGAACTTAAATAAGACGAACATTTCCATATGTATTGTTTAATTTTGTGTTTAACATGCATTACGATATTTTTGTTATCAATTACTATTTTGTTATGTAAAGTAAAAGGTAAAAGTAAAGTCAAGTAAAAGGTTTGCTTCAAAGTCTTCACAACAAAGATATTCCTGAACAACGATTTTTTATTTTGATTTTAAAATTGTGGTAGCGTCAGCACTTAGGCTATTTTGCTCCCGTCACATTATACGGGGGCCAGCTCCTTATCATTACAAACAACAACTCTAACGTTGCATAATTAAAAATCTTAAAATTTTCTGACTTCTGTTAAAAGCTGAGGCTGTAAACGGGCACTCAGCACACATAAGGACAACAGGACAATACAAACAAAATTATACTGGCCATGGGGCCAGTCGACAGAGCCTCGTTAGTCTTCAGTCCAGGGTGTACTAACGTGGAAGTGAGGTTGACATTTGGGTGTACTACGTGGAAGGTCACCCCTTACACCCCTCCTAAACACCGAAAACTCCCTGTAACCACACTGGTGTTTCATCTGCAATCAGAGGCAAAAAACAATTTTTTTACATTTTTCAAATTGTTAAGGATTGTAACGCTCTGTAAAAGATCGATTCGCAATTGTAAAAATGCAAGTAACAAACAATGCGATCCACTTACTTCAATTGACATTGAAGATGCCACTCAAACGTGTGTCATTATGACACAAATTTCGTTCTTTCATCAAGAAATATATGATCTCACTGCCAAAGGGAAAGTATTCAACAAAAGTATCCTCAAGGACTTACACCCCTTTCTGGATAATCAGTGAATTCTTCGTGTCGGAGGTAGGCTAGAAAATAGCAACTTGGAATTCAGCAGCAAGCATCAAATCATTTTGCATCCAAAGAGTCAATTCGCCCGTCTACTAATTACATCAGAGCATGAACGATTGATGCACGCAGCACCCCAATTGTTAATCTCATCCATTCGAGAAAGGTACTGGATACCTAGAATACGACAAGTTATTAAGCAAATCATTCATCAGTGTTTAACTTGTTATCGTTTGAAGGCATCCGCAGCACAACAGCTAATGGGACAGCTCCCATCCATCAGACTTACACCTAGCAAGGTATTTAATCATGTGGGCATAGACTATGCCGGACCATACGTCATCACAGTAGGGTCAATCAGAAGTAAAATCACAAGGAAATGCTACATCGCTCTTTTTACGTACCTAGCCACGTGAGCAATACATCTTGAGCTAGTAACAGATCTTACTTCTGACGGTTTCATAGCAGCATTGCGACGCTTTACAGCAAAGCGAGGCAAATGTTCCACCATTATCAACGATAATGCTACAACATTTCAATGAGCAAAGAACGAACTTCAGAAACTTCAATTGCTATTTCAATCGCAAGGATTCAGTGAAGACATTCAAATGTATGCAATGCAGCACAAGAAAACTTTCAGTGGAAAAACTCACCTCCAGGTAGCCCATCATTCGGTGGTGTCTGGGAAAGCGCCATAAATTCTATGAAGTACCATCTTCGTAGAGTCGCCAAGAATGCTGTACTGACATACGAACAGCTCAACTCTTTTGTGCCAAATCGAAGCTTGCTTAAACTCTCGACCTCTTACATTCTTACATGACTCTCATGAAGAATTTAATTACCTCACTAAAGGCCACTTTCTTATTGGTGGTCCACTAACTTCCTTTCCTCAACCAGACTTAACTGATCTCAAAGAAAATAGACTATCCAGGTGGAAACGCGTTCAACAGTTTCAACAAAGGATTTGGAGAAACTGGTCCCGAAATTATCTTCATGGTATGCAACAGCGTCAGAAGTGGACAACCACGCAGCCAAACCTGCAACCAGGACTACTTGTACTTCTGAAAGAAGACAACCTGCCCCCATTATCCTGGAAAATGGGCAATATAGGAGAAGTGTTTCCAGCGAAAGACAATTTAGTTCGTGTAGCCGTGGTTCGCACCAAGGATGGAGTGTACCGAAGGCCTCACAGTAAGATTGTGTCTCTTCCAGATGGGAATATCAATTGAACTTTCATGATTTAGTTTAGATGCTGCGCATTCCAACGGGGGGAGGGGAGAATGTTGAAGATTGTATATAGTATTCCTTCCGCTCGTCATTTGTTTTTATTTTACTCCCGCTGGGAGCTTCTTGCAAGAACGCGGAATTCTGGGAGCGTGATATTCTAACACAGCGGCATGGTGCATGTCGGCTTGCGGCAGCGGGAAGAACATTTTTCTGCTAGACTATCGGATGTGGGCTTTTGTGTATCTTATTCAGTGTGCAAACGTATTTAATTACTATATAATGCCAAGTGAATTAAAGGACTTGTATGATATGCAAATTTGTTGCTGTATCCGTTGATCCAGCCCTGTGGTAAGGTATTCAATGTGGCGTCATCCCCAGAGATGCTAGTTTCTTTCATACTGTTACCTGGAAGGAATCTACAGACATCAACTTCAAAGACGAATGGAGTGTAGCAATCATAGTTTGAATGTGTTATAAACCTTGGTACGCCTCTAACTTAAGCATAACATTCGCTACGCTCTTACCGATAACTTGCAATTCGTCGGAGGAAGGCAAATTTGTAATGGTGTCTTCCAAAATCTGCAATTTACTCTAAATTTCTTTGAGAGTGTTATGAATTTCTTCTCTTTGAAGATTCTATTTGATAGAATCCAACGTAAGTTTCTCACTTTCGATAGTGGAAAATTCCTCACGTAAGTTAGAGATGGCGTTATGTAATGTTCAACGTCAAAATCATTTTTAATGTCCCCTTATCACGTTTTGAAGTTCGGACAATTTTTTTTTTTTCTAGATCAGAAGTTTCAATTTTTCTATATCTTTCGTTTGAAATTACAGCAATTTTTCTATATCTTTCGTTTGAAATTGCAGCAATTTAACTAAGTCGTTCTGAAGCGAACCAACGCTCAACTGTATATCTTTCACGTTGTCAACCGATGGTACGTCAACGTAATTTTTTAAGAAAGATTTCAGTTAACAATCTTTTTTGAGAATGGGGTCCAAGCATTGAGACTGAAGACTTGTTATTTACGATTGTTGACTGGTCTTGAGTGTATTTTGCAAAGCTATCAGATCTATTCGTAACTCTTTAACCCTGACATCCAGTATAAGTATCTCACTAGCATCATCCACGTTCTTCTTTGTCCAAAAATACCGTTAGGCATTTTTATTACTATGGTTATTTATTTATTATCGGATACGCGATTCTCAACTCTATGAAGATAGGAATGAGTTTGTCGTAATCTCACAGAAGCTCTACATACAGGAAATCGTCCGCAGACACGTCATATGTGGTGGCGGAGTCAATCCTATCGTGTTTGATTCTGAAAATGTTACTCCCTGAGGAAATTTTGATATCGCCCGCATTCTCCGGATTCACGGATATCTGAAGTTTCCCGCCGATCGGAATCCTGTAGAAATTGAGATTGTTGTTGAAGATGTAAAAAGTTTTGCCAACTTCGTCATCGTATTTCGTCCAAATGCTGTTCAGGTGAATAAATAACAGACTGTTGAGTTTAGATAATACGGAAAGCAAGAGGTGGAAACATGGAGGTGCGGTTTGAATAGCCACTTCCATGATGGTTTGCTCTCTGAAAACGAACAAGTTCATAGGAATGGTTATTTATTTTTGTATGTGTAATATACTTTTGTCATTTCAAATTTTGGTAAAAATAGAGATTGATGATACGTTTACTTTAGCTTTTTAATGCTTGTTTTGTTTTTGTTTGATTATGGACATTCGATACATTTCATGCCATCTTTCAAACGAAGATGACCCCAAAGCAATGTGTGAATACCGCATGACAGGATGCATCTCTTATCATCACGTGGATCTAGTGCAACTATTCTAACTTTGTTGGTTGTGAGAACGTGATCCGCAATTTGTATTCTCTTGGCTGCCCTCAGTATCGGCGACCAAGAGTTAAGACACTCGACATAGTCTTGGAAAATGAGTTTGTTCGCAACCGTGTTCCTACCAATACCCTTAGCCTTCTTGGTAATGGCCTCCTCTGCTCGAACCGCATACATCTTCGAAAGCAATCCTGAAAACTCAAGAATGATGCGACCATTTTTTGATCTTTTAGATTACGAGGTATTTTTTTTACGGGATGGATTGTCGAACCTGTTTGGCTGAGGATATGCAAATGTATCCAAATAATCAAGCACAGCTGGATTTTTTGTCTTCGTATAGGTCTGGTGTTTGAATGCTGTAAATAAAGCTATCCGTGTCCATGTTAGTGTCCATGTCTTAGATAGGTTTCAAAATAACAAAACAAATAACTAATTTCTTCATGTGGATCAATACCAG
Source organism: Lepisma saccharinum (assembly GCF_977018435.1). NCBI lineage: Eukaryota > Metazoa > Arthropoda > Insecta > Zygentoma > Lepismatidae > Lepisma > Lepisma saccharinum. The sequence goes on from NC_139230.1 coordinate 141,140,061, forward strand.
TTGATCATGATAAATTTCTCGTGATTTGAATGTTGTAGTTGCTATCAACTTCCTGCACCTATTTGCATCGGAATCCAATCTCACGTCCACATGCTTCCTTACATTTTCCATGGTCTTCCCGTATACAACGTTATTCCTTAATTTATAAAAATATTTTTCCAAGTCGGAAATGGCGTTCGTTTTGTGCTCTATATTGGTCACAATGTACAATTTCCACCACTCTGAATGTTTAAACATGAGAACCCTTCGTACACACACTACTCGAACCTCTCTCTCCATCAAGAAACTAAGAATTTTTGTAATAAACGACCTATCTATCTTTTGCTTCCAAAGTCATCAGAAGCTTCGGTTGAATCGATTCAGATGGACATTTAAACTCGGATGTTTGTGGTAAATCCGAAAACATTTCGTGCATGTGGTCGAGGAAATCAACCACATTCCCTATCATCAAAATCAAAAACATTTATCGAAGTAGAATCAATCCATTCAAAACCAACCTAGCGGAGTTTCTGCATCATGGAGTGTCCGTATAAATTGTTAACATCTATGTAGAATATATATTTTGAGATTCGATTTGGATCATTTTGCTCCGCAGTCATATGCACGTTATTGGCTTTGGCATATCTCTGAGTGCATTGAACCATGCCACAATGTACAGCACTTTCGATAAAGAGAAGCATGTCTACATCCGATATCAATTCGAGTTTATTATTATTATTATTTTTTTTGAAGCAACATGGCCGACCATGTCAAACCTGGAAGACTATAGAAGTATGCGGCGTCCAACTTATAAATATGTATGGATACTTTGCGAAATGCTTGAAATACGTCAGTGAGAATAACTAAATTCAATTTTAGGTAAGCGATATGATATTCACCAAGTGTCCTACACCCTAATTTGTTCCACATCAATTGAGCATGTTGGTATTCTTCATCCGTAATATCTGAACATTTGAGTCGACTGTAAAACGATGACTGTGACGGAAGTGATTCATCCTCAAACTTAGAATGGTCGGTCACATACTCGTAGGGACACACTCCCTTTCGCCAAACGAGTTCCACGTTCAAATTAAGAAAACTGGCGATCGTGAATATTAATTGATCATCGGTGAGATTGCTTGCAAGAGCGTCGAGGCTAGCCGAAAGAAATCTACACGAGTCGAGAAAACGTATTTCGATGCTAATTTCGTCCCAGGAATTGACACTTGCTTGCTGAGACTGATATATCGCTCCTCATTTTGGGCCAAGACACCTATAAGTTTTCTATCATAGCCAAGATGCTTAACGAGGTGATGAAAATCATATCCACTACCATTGTGAAAGAATATTGGAACAAATCTTCTTTTGGGTCTTCGAGTTTTGAGATTACAGTTATTATATAATGGACTGATATAGTTTCCGGTGATGGTCATGGTGGAATACATTCCAGTTCTCAACTGTAAAATTTTAATCGCACACTGGACAGACAACGGTTGCATCGTGAATTTGCAATTCGGTAGCAGATAACTGAATCATCGGTTTCGATTTATGCAACATATTACCAATTTTCCAAATCTTCTCGACCATTTTATCCAAACAAACATTCGACAACATCAGGTCCACAATATACATCAGGTGCATTTGTTTAATCAGGTCAATCACGCCACACAACCACATATCCGAAAGAGGATGTTTCGTGTAACTGGTAAAATGTCGTTGAAGAAAGTTCGGGGTTCGGTTCGCAATAGGAGAGTGGTTTGAGGAGAGCCTCAAAATCTGCGATAATAATAACGGGATGCTCTAACATTGCACTGTGCATTTTAAATTCTTCGACCTTATTCGGTTCCGTCAAAATCATACGCACAGGCTTGTCAACACCGCAATAGATTTAATGGTCGGCAAGTTTTTGAGCAGCAATTTGACGTCCAGTGTACGCGTATTTTCGATGGATGAGTTGTTTTTGACCATCGAACACAGTTAAGCACCTTGGACAAACCACGATGTAATCTTTATGCTTGGATGTTTCACCGCTGACCAACCGGGAGAGTGAACGAATCAGGAAATAATGGAACTTGTCCTCGTCAGCGGCTAAAAGCAGGTTGATTTCAGTGGTCTCGTCGTCATTGACATTGCTTATCCTAAGGGGATATGTTCTATGCTTGTCCGATGTATAGGAAAGCACGTTTATGTCTTAGCATTCGCTATATCAGAAATAACAACCGGGTATTTGATACTCGACATTACACTTTCGAGCTCCGTATCATCCTGCTTCTAATGTCCAACCTGATCTGGATGATTTGACGGATGAACCGGGTGCAGAATCGCCAAAACGTACCAGAGAAAGCACTTTGCTTCATTATTTTGGATATTTAGCACGGCGTTCTTATTTTGATAGTCTAGTGGAACGGGAATATAACTAGATGCTGAAAGGTGTTTGAATTGGTTCAATATCACCTGTAATTCGTGAGGATTTCCCGAAAGGGGTGTCAAATTACTTATTTTCACTTCTAAATCATGATGAACACTACACAATGTCCAACCTCAACCATAAGCCTCGAACTCTTCGTGATATTTTAACCATTTCGTCAATTAGACGATCGTATATAACGGTCAGATTACTAATATCGGCCAAGTATAGAGTCTGTGTTTTTGAGCGATTGTGGAATGTGTCTATCACATCATCGGAATTTCAATATTCAGACGATAGAATGACAAAAAATCTAATCGGACTGTTTTCGAGTTCGCTTTTCAGAAGGTTCAATACAGAATATTTAATTTCACTCAAGGCACTACTGATGTTAGAGCATGCCTCTGATCTGAAAATATGGAAGTCTTTGAGTTGTGTAATGAAAGCAGTTCGACGAACTTTGATTTCAATCGGTAACTTACTCTGTTTTGGCTTGGGTGCATCAGTTACAGGATTGTCAGTTTTTCTTTTCAGAGGGGGTTTTGCTATTTGACTAGTCGTTGCTGCTTCGGGAATTGTAGAATTAGATGGTGCTTTGCAAATCTTAATATGCCTTTTTAGGTTGATAATGCTAATATTCTTTGCGCATTGAGGACAGGGCTCAGAAGGTAACAAACGATTTTTTCTTGAACCGGTTTCGCTACACCTTGCCCTATGTACTGTCAAATTGTTTCATGAGATTAGCTTCCCACAAGTAACGCATTTGGTTTATGATTTTATCGAGTGAAACTGGTGGATGCCATTTTCTTTAATACTGTATTTATACGCTTTCTAGGGAATCACACAAATCAAAAAGTAAAAACTCAAGTAAACAATGGTAAGAATTTTCAGGTATGTCATTTATAGAGAATTTCTCCTGGAGCATACATAGGAATCCCACATTCGATCTGATCAAAAGGACTTTAAACTTGAAATATTTGGTCCAATGTAGCTTTAAAACAAGTTAAAAACTATGGTCGCAAGTACAGTTGAATTTTCAAGTATGTTATTTATAGAGAATTTCTGGAGGACAACACGTAACGCCCGATCAAGTCAAAATTCAATCTTATCGAAATCACTATGAAAACTACCTGAAACACCTTCAAAAGATTCTTTAAACTTCAAATAATTGGTCGAATGTAGCTTTCAAACATGTTAAAGGACTATGGTCTCAAGTACAGTTGAATTTTCAGGTATGTTATTTACAGAGAATTTTTGGGGGACGGTGCAAAACACCAGTGGACGCTTATATTTGATCAGGTCAAGGTTACACACTAATTCACTATAAAACATGACTGAAAACAAGTTATTGAACAGCGGTTACAAGGAAGGTGAAATTTGCAGATACGATTTTCTGGTAATGACAACACATCTGAAAAAATACGCCTTTGGAATTTCACCAATCCATTTTGCTGGATTGGACGAGACCCCTTAACCCACGGTATCGTCTACCCTTCTCCTTTTTGCAATTCGCATCATTCCATTGCTTAATCCGAGGATTAGCTTTCTTGAAGACGAATTGTGGATAACATGCGGTTTACGATATCATGACATAAGCTAAGCTCGTGTTGTTAGAAGGCCTTCGTCTTGGCAAGTCACCTAACCCATTACACTAAGAATAGGGGAAAAAAATTGACGTGCTGAAAAAAAGAGTTGGAAAAATTTCCAATATCAGAGTTCCAACGTTTTGCTCATAGATGGCTCTGTCGTCGCCTATCAAAATTCTATCCTTCTGGAAAGAAAATACAAAATCATTAAAAAAATGGTGGCCGGAAGTGGACGTATCTCGAAAACGGTAAAATATAGCGCAAAAATAACTCTAAAAATCCCAACCGTAGACCCCCTGTCGACTTTGGCAACATAGAGTACGCGTACAAAATTTGGTGGTCCTGAGGTTAAGGGGTCAAGGGCCAATTGTGGATTTTTTTTCGGTCATTCATAACTTTCGACGGGATGATCGTAGAAACATGGGGTTTTCTTCGTTAGCATCGCCTCGATGTCCTCTGTCCTCCCTGACTGGAATCGGATTTCCGAAATTCAAAATGGCGACAAGAAGTGGGTGTATCTTGAATACGGTTATACACTTGATCAAAAAATCTGGTTTTTTTTTTCGAATTATCAAGGACATGCTTATTTATAGGTCAGCTGTTTTCCATGTAGGTTAGATTAGTCTGTAAAAGATCGTAAAAACAAAAAAACTTGGTCAAAGGACGTGTCCAGCTCATGCCATTACACACTACTCTTACAAATGATTACTGAGAAGCGGACTTTTCCACGCACGTACTTTAATTCGTAAAAGATCGTTAAAAAATTTATTCGTCACAGGTTACAATTGGAGTGAAGGAGAACGACCTGTATGTTACCTAACTCGTGAAAGATCGTAAAAAAATTAATAGGTTAAGTTGTATCACGTACGATCGTAGCCCACCTACAAAGGATAAGGTAGGAAAAAGAGAATTACGGTGGAAATTGTACTGGAACGTCGTCGAACGCTATAAAATCCACAAAAAAATCGTCATAATATGATACAACTGAGGTTAAATTCATAGAAATAGGGGTTACCTACAAAGGATGGCGCAGAAATCTCTAATATACCCTACTAATGGACATTTGGAAGGGGGACTGGGATGGCACACTTCCTCCTTAGAAAACGAATGTCAATTTAAAATTATTTATTTCTTACGTATAATTTGATTTCAGTTACAGTAATTATTATAATGAAGATACGGGAATGCCATAATTTCAAATTCAAGTGGTGTTTTTTGAGAGAGCAACACTATTATCGGGGTTAATATGCCCCATGGAAAAATAACTTGCTTGTCCCTCGGTGGAAAAAAATTGCAGACGACCATGATTATACGGGAGCCAATTGCCGCCTTCCCGAGCGCACGCCTTTTATCATTCCTTTCGGTGTCAAAACGAACTAAGCTGTTGTCTCACAATGTCGAAATTTAGATCTGCGGACTGAACAGTGCGGTCACTTAAGCTTTGACTGTTTACAGTAAATAGCTTACTATGCAATGGGACAGATTTGCAACTGAAATTCAGTGCTGCAAGCAGACCTTTGCAGCATCTTTCTGTAACTCGATAACGGTTATATAATCAACTGTATCATTGTACAGTTGGATTGTTTAGTAAAATGAGCATTTTTATATTAAGCATTTAAATATAAATAAAGTTCAGGAAAGTACACTTAAACATGTCTTCACCCCCAGCCGATTCCAGGACATACGTGAATTCCGAGGAAATTATTCGGGACATCAGGACAAATGATGTCATTCCGGGACGTATATAAGGCCTAGGTATGATCAAGCTGTCAAAATCCGATCTATCAACCAGGCCAGTAGAATTGGAATGAGTTTAGATCTAACAATACACCATTTTAATTTACATTAATGGCTTTTTTATTCATTATCGAGTGGTGACGCTATTGTTAATTAATCAAGCGCCACGTGTGAGGAGGAGATAAGTCATCGATGACTCATGCCCACGTGTGAGTTTGGAATTAATGGTTTTCCATTAGTGCACAAAATATGCTATTATGTATCCCGTTTTTACCCTAACCTAACCCTATTGTTGTACTTTATATATGCGTTACAGGCGGATATGAGTCATGGATGACTCATACACACGTGTGAGCTTGATGTTAATGGTTTCTCATTAATGTACAGTAGATACTATTATGGAGTCCGTTTTCGGCCTTTTGCGTTTCCCATTTATGCTTTTATTATATGTGTTTCAGCCGGATATGAGTCATGGACGATATATACAGACGTGCAGCTTCGTTTTAAGGGTTTTCCATTAGTGCATAATAGATACTATTACGGTACCCGGTTCCGGCCTATTCTAACCCAAGGAAACCAGTTCTGGCCTATTCTAAGCCAAATGATGGCGTCAGGCGAGGTTTGCAGTCGCCGATGACGTCATGACCGGCCATTTTGACATCGGTGCTGGATCATATTAGGTATAATTAAGGATCTGGATTTATCCGGATTCAAACGGTCCCGAAGGGATTCTGGGGTAGAAGATATTATAACACAATATATGTCGTTAGTATATTTTCGCTTTAAAGTCGAAGAAATTGATCGATGTAGCCTATATGAAAACGAGGTATATGGGCAGAATGCATGTTATTAATAATAATTGCTCTTAAAAAAAAGGGAAGAATACGTTGACCGCAAGTCCCCTCTACAAGGTTGCGCACGACATTCGCACCAGAAAAGAAGAATATTTCTCCCACCGCAAACCCCGAACCGCGAGGTTTCCCCTCAAGCTAAAGTGGGAGAAAGGGTCTCTATTGTCATTTCCCGCGGCCCTCCTACGGGAACTGTATGGGATAATAATTTGTAATGGAAGTCATGTGCCGCGAATTATTTAACATCTTTGTATTGATTTTTTGAGGATCCAAATTTTTGTGGACGTTCTGGCATATTTTAACCCAAGGAACCCAGTTCCGGCCTATTCTAACGCAGTTTATGCGTTTTTTATATGTCTTTCAGCCGGATATGAGTCATGGACGATATATACAGACGTGGAACTTGGTTTTAAAGGGTTTCCATTAGTGCATAATAGATACTATTATGGTACCCGGTTCCGGCCTATTCTAACCCAAGGAAACCAGTTCCGGCCTATTCTAAGCCAATTGATGGCGTCAGGCGAGGTTTGCAGTCAGCGATGACGTCATGACCGGCCATTTTGACATCGGTGCTGGATCATATTAGGTATAATTAAGGATCTGAATTTATCCGGATTCAACCGGCCCCGAAGGGATCTGGGGTAGAAGATATTATAACACAATATATGTCGTTAGTCTATGTTCGCTTTAAAGTCGAAGAAATTGAACGACGTAGCCTATATGAAAACGAAGTATACGGGCTGAATGCATGTTATTAATAATAATTGCTCTTTAAAAAAAGGGAAGAATACGTTGACCGCAAGTCCCCGCTAAAAGGTTGCGCACGAAATTCGCACCAGAAAAGAAGAATATTTCCCCCACCGCCAACCCTGAAACGCGAGGTTTCCCCTCCGGCTGAAAACAGTTCCCGCGGCACCCCTGCATGGGATCATAATTTGTAATGGAAGTCATGTGCCGCCATTTATTTAACATTTTTGCATTGATTTTTTGAGGATCCAATTTTTTTGTGGAAGTAACTTGGGCGGGTTTTCTTCCGCCTTTCGTAACATTGTAAAGACTAATTGACCTAAAGCGTATGGGATTTGTCTGAACTAGGAACACCGCGGGCCAGTATTTGCAGATTGAAGCGGTTTCGAACTACTATTTGCTTTTATTACGGGGTTTCGAATCACACAACCTTTGATAATTGCCTTATAAACAGCAGAACTCAAGTAAAATTGACCAGATTTTTTACTCTTAGGGCCAATATTTCACACTTTTCGCGTATTTTTACTCAGAAAACGCTATTTGAACGATTCAAGCAAGAGTTTATATTGCAATTTAGACACACAACGTGTGTTTCTTCTACTTTAGCTGAAGTTTAGACTTATTTTTACCAAAATAATACTATTTATACTATTCAGGCAACATTTTTTATTAAATTTTGGACTCACAAATACATTTTTCAACTTTTAATTTTTTATTTTGAAAGTTTATTTCCATTTTTTACTCAAATAACACAATTTATGCTATTCAGGCCGGAGTGTTTATTACATTTTGCACTTACAAAGAGACTCTTTCAATTTTTAACTTATTATTTACAAGTTTAGGCTTATCTTTTACTCTAATATCACAATTTCATCTATTCAGGTTACATTTTTATTGCAGTTTAGACTCGCAAATATATTTTTTCAACTTCTTTTATTAATTTTTCTATATATTGCCTTTTGTATCTTATATTTATTAATTTTTAACTTTGAGCTTTGTTTTTTATTTTAAAAAAATCTCTATTCACTAAGGAAGAAGTACTTTTAACTAAAACATTAGCCACAAACTTTATTAATACTATTATTATTGTTGTTGTTGTTTTTGTTGTAGTTGTTGAATGTTGTTGTTCTTGTTAGGGTTTAGTGATTTTCACTAAGCTATTTTTAGTTTGCTTCGTAGGAAAGTTTGTTTATATCAGAGTTTCCTCGGTATTTTTTTACTGTTAAGGTAGGTAAAGTGCTTCTTCTAAATATATGAGTAAGGTTCCATATATTCTTGTTGTTGCATGTTTTACATATGATGTGATCAGCACAACTCTCCAAGTGTCTTTACCTTATGTTTCCATTTATTGAGGCTTAGTGATTCCTAGCGCCAATTTATGCAAGAGAGAAAGCTTGAAAATTTCGATCCCGGATAACTCAAAACCATATGTCAGAGTATTTTCGAGTATAATTTAGCCATCTTATGTGCCACAGGAATATCACTTCTTGCTTAATTTTTAAGTATGTTACGCTCTTATTGTGTTTTTAGCTATTCCTTACTAGATAATATATACGAATTGTTTAATATGTGTACACTTTACACTTATACGAGGCCAAACTTTTACTGTAACTAAAATTATTGTGTGTCTATGAGGACTGAAATCCCTTTACCAAGAGGAGTATAACTGGAAGTTTATTAATATTGTTTATTTTTCCCCTTAAATATAACAATATAATGACAAATCACTGGACAAGACGAATTTCAGACTCGACTATATGAGCCTTAGGTTTAGTTGACAAACTTTTTTTACCATCCTATTTAGCCTTATAGTATTTTATTCAGGGTGATTTTCAAGTATTACTGACTTTTTTGAGTGATAAACTTAATATCAGGGGTTATTTGTATCTGTTATATCATGCGAGTTTTATTTTTACTACAATCAGGACTAAATTCCAAAGACTGAAGCTTAAAGCTTAGGCTCTAAAAGGGACATTTAACACGTATAGTGACAATTCATAGGACAATATGAACCTTACAGAGGCTTGTAGGAGACATAGGAACACTCGCCAGAGCCTTATTAGCGTGCAAGAAGCACTTTCAGGGAATACTATGAGGAAACGAAGTTGATTTTTTGAGTGCTTTACCAGTTACACAGTCAATATTTGCTATTTCAAGTAACTACATGTACCAGAACATCTTACAGCTCAACACTAACCAGACTTCAATTTATACTATATTAGGTGCTAAATGTAGCAAAAACACTGATTGAACATACAACCTTAGTGACAATGAAGTTCGACCAGTCACAAATATAGGTGTGCGTTGTGAAAGAAGGAGGACACATGCATATGCTGAACATATTTTATTCAGCAGGCTACATGGAACAAAGGAAAACATAAATTTCCGCTGCAACGCAGCTATGTATGGTGTCCACACAAAATAAAACATTTTCGTCCATCTACACGTGACATTGAAGTTCGACCACTGTTAGAGGGGATCCTGTTTACCATGGTGTGACGCCGCCCCGTTCGGCGAATAACTGTGGCAATGCGTTGGGGCATGCTGCGGACGAGTCGTTCAAGGTATTCCACATCGATGCGATGCCATTCCTCCTGCAGGCAGGCGATAAGAGCAGCCACTGTCGTGGGTCCCCTCTGTTGCACACGTCGTTTAAGAACACACCACACATTCTCAATGGGCGAGAGGTCGGGACTCGATGGTGGCCATGGCAGAGTTCGCACGTGATGGCGAGTCAACCATTCTCTTGTCAGCCGCGCTGTATGAGGCCTGGCATTGTCGTGTTGAAAGATGAGACGCCGTCTGTGGAACAGGTGCCGTCGCACTGTGGGAAGATGCAGCTTAAGTATGCGTGTATAGGCGTGTGCATTCACAATGCCCTCACAGACGTGTAGTGGGCCAACCCCAGATGCCGTCATGCATCCCCATACCATCACTGACGCAGGTTTCTGTACCCGACGTGCATAACATTTTGCTTCATTCTGTTCCTCCTTCCGACAAATGACTGTTTTCCGTATTTTCCCGTACACAACATTGAAAATGGATTCGTCCTTCCACAAAACCCTGTTCCACTGCCGAAATGTCCATCCCCGGTACATTCGTGCCCACCGTAGTCGATTGCCTTTGTTCAACATGGAAAGGAAGGGTTTACGTTTCGCCTTGTACACTCGGTAACCGCATCCCTGTAGGTAACGGCGAATGGATCTGGTTGACACTTCAATGTGAAAGCGTTCTCGAGTCCACAGTCGTAATTCGGCCACAGAAACATGATGGTTGTTCTGGATATAGCCCCTAAATATCCGTAGGTCACGCACGCTCAGCAGGCGTTTTCGACCAGGCGCCTTACCTGGCTCTGCAGTACCCGTATTTTGGTGGTGTTTGATGATGCAGTGGACGGTTGACTTGGGTAAGTTCAGTTGGCGCCCTATTTCCCGTTCACTGAGTCCATCCCGTTGCAACTCCACCACTCTTCTCCTCACGGTGTTGTCAATAGGTTTGCCCCTGGCCATGGTGATGATGCACTGCGGTTCGTCGGTGCACAGCACGCGCTTATATACGGCGGACTCCCTTATCGTGTCCGTGACGTCATGCTTCCGTCGAATGCGCCACTATCTGGAATTTCCGTATGGGTCTGGTGCCTGGTCGAAGTTCAATGTCACGCGTTTTCGTTCTTTACGTGACCTTGGGTGCAACATGCTGGGATCACATTCTTGCCTGCTCACACGCCTCCTCTTACACACATGCGTCACTTATGCGGGTCACCCATTCCACAGCCTATGCCTCTGTGCATTTAATCACGTATTCCTTTCTGGTCGAACTTCATTGTCACCAAGGTTGTACTTTTGAGAATCCAACTATATCAGGATTTTTTCTATGGAAATATATTTTTATTGTTTACTAAGTTTAACAGACGAATCAGGAAGACGGCAAAATTCACTAAACATAGTACTATAGTGTAGGTGATTACATGAAAAGTAGAAATTATAACAAGCAAAAGATTTCGCTTTTTACTTTTGTGACTAATCGCGACGCTGGGGATGAATGGAAGGACAAAAATTTTAAGGACTGGATATATTTTGCCACTACAGACGCCTAGGTAGATACACTAGAGTACTGTTACCTTTCAAAATTGAGGTTATACTGTACTGTTTTTTTAAATATTTTGTGTTTGGCACGCTTAACAAGTTACATTTATATCCATTTCAGAACAAATATTGCTAAAACTCTCAAATTTACTGTGTACAAGTTGATATTTCTGCTATCAGAGGAATTAACAACCATATTTTACAAACAGAAGGTACTGTTTACACTTTATTTACTTCAATCAGAGACTAATATTTTACAGTCATTGAATCATTCAGTCCTAGTGAATACTTTACTGCATCAGAAAGTTTGTTATCAATCTAATAAGTATGCTAATTTGTGCTATTCTAAGGCAAACTTTGTTTAAATTACTGCTTATAATGCAAAGTTTTGCACAATTTTCGATATATTGACTAACTTCATACCAAACAATTGTACTTATTTAGCACATTTAATTTATATTTCTTGTAATTAACTTATGTTTTTTATAATTAACAAAACTAAACTAAACTATTTTTTCCCATACATGTCCATCGAATTCAAAGCACAGAGACCGATGCTCGTCATCAGCACTTCAAAAAGAAAATTGGTTGTGTTCAACTATCTCACCAACATCAAGATAGTGTGCGAATTTCACAATCCAATACCGGACGACACCGTTTGCAACGTAATCCTGGTGGCAGAGAAGTCGTTCGGCCAAGATGTCAAGAACGAGAGGGTCACGGAACAGTTTTGAACCTTCTTCAACTTGAAAATACAAGTAACAATGTTTTCTTAAAATCATTTCTTGCACCATTCCGAAAAATCGTAAATTTACAGTACATTAAAAAAATTACAAAAATCATAAAATGGCGACCCGATCTCGGAAACGGCGAAAAATACCCCCCGAAGACGTAGGAAAAATTTGGAGGTCCCGAGAGGTCAAGGGTGCCGAAAATTTTCGAAGAGACACGAGGTTTCTTGCGTGTGCATGTCCTCTCCGACTGGAAATTCAAAATGGAGTAGGTCCCTCTCAAAATATTTTCAAAGTCCTGCGTTAAAAGAAATCCTAAAAATCGAGAACGGGATGATTTTGATGATGCAGAATACGTGTACAAAATTTTGGGGACCTAAGTTCAAGGGGGAGGGGAGTTTGTTCCACCAAATAAGTCGTAACTTTCGAAAGGATAATCGCTTTTTTGCGTTAGCATCGTCACTCCCTTCATATTTTCGACCGGATCTCGGACGGTCACACTTTTGGTCGAAATCTGTTTTTTGAATTAGTAAGGACTAGGTCATGCAGGTTAGTTTATCACATAAAAGATCGTAAAAAAAAAAAAAATAGGTCAAAAGACGCGTTAAGAGTAAGACGAAACATTGTGCAAATTTGCAAGAGGTCAAAAAATAGCTTAAAATGTGTTGCCGGATCCTCTACAGTTCATTTTTTTTTCCTTTTAGGTTAGCTTGGCCCGTAAAAGATCGTAAAATCAAAATTAGGTCAAAGTATGCGGCCACCTCCTACCGTTTCACTTACTACAAAAGTAGGTCAAAGGATATGTATGTTTTCTAACTCGTGAAGGATCTGTAAAAGAAAGCGAATAGATTAAGTTATATCACGTAAGATCGTAAATGGTCATAAGAAAAAAACATAGACAAAAAACAACCCTTGTAGGTTAACTTAGCCCATAAAAGGCCGTAAAAACAAAAGTAGCGATGCATTTCGACCAAGAAAATGGAAAACGGCCAAAAGGATTCAAAACGACCAAAAAGATGGCGCAGACCTCTCTAAAATACACTACTAACATCGTCGTTACGATAGCACTAAAGTAAGAATCACGAACCTTCCGACCCTCTGTAAACAACCATCTAACTTCGAGTAACGTATCACTCCGCGCCAGCTGTTCGCGAATGGTGCGGCCATCATATGCTGCTCACTCGCAACCTTTAATTTTACGTAACATGGAAAAACGTATTCTTATTTTAACTTATAATCTACACATTGAAGTATAATACATTTTCTACAAGTGATTAAATGTGTATTCTTGTTCAAGAATGAACATATTTTTCTACGCCAAAAGTCCCATTTATCTGACACTGGGTTAACAGTCTCAGTATGACAGCGCCAAAGTTATACAAGAGAGTTGGAGATTCGTTTCAGTAAATTCAAGCCTTTTGGTTTTATTGCTTCCTCTTCAACCAAATTATTGCCCAACATTGTTGACATGTAGAGCATTGTTTTCTCCTTTGTGCAACAAATATACCGCCAGTTTTAGCAGAAGCTGAACAAAGATAAGCCGGGGAATAAAAAGAGATTGTTTATCTTTCTCTCTGTTTCTCGTGCACTAGAAAACAAGAGGACTATAATAAGTACATTATTTACGCACGTCTCATGCAAGTAATGTATTTTCTTACCTTGATTCAGCGGTTCCTTTTTGAACTTGAGGCATTTTCGGCGCTAGACATCATCCTGTCAGAGTACGGTCTGTCAAATTTGCTTCCCACAAAAATGAACTCAACGTGGCACAAGAGGCGATTTAACGTCGACTACTAAAATTCGAGAGATCGTCATCAATCATCACTATCAACATCTTCCCCACAGTGAACAGGACGGCTCTTTGATTGAAAGAATACGAAAGCACCTCCCGTTGTATTGCGTTTATCTCAAAATCGGTGTACTTGTTTATACGAGCAACAACGTGTTTTTTTCGCGGGACTCACAACTTGACCGGTCGTTTTCCTATCTTCCACCACACCGAAAACACAAAGACGCAGACAAACAATTACACTTCGACACCAACTTCACTGCTTGCTCAGGATAGCACCGACACAACGTCACATAAACGTTAAGAACAATCTGCTTCTTGCCACTGTCTATGCTTGCCACTTTCAAACGGCTGTATTTCCGAAAGATTACTCTGAAAACATGGGAGACCTTCCTGCACGCATGGAAGTTGCCATGTTCGAAATTGGCGCTATTTTCTTGCTGTTCACGTGATCGATTGTAATTTATACAATAATCACGTATTATTATTATTAATAGAAACCTTTAATGAAAATATATTTTAAAATGTATAATCCAATGTAATTTACACGTTTTTCTTCCATTAGCGTACTTTCATAGAACGGACTACATGATGTGGAAGAAATCCGTTATTAGGCTGTTGCCAACCTCAATACTTCTCACTAAGTCAAGTACAGAAACGGAAGTGGTATATCGAATGTCGGAATATGATAGTGTGATTTCACATTGTCAGTGACGATCCTCCGGGGATGGGGGAGGGGTGGGACGCAGGAGTCGATCTATAATCCAGAGGTGTTCACCATCCGGATGGTGACATCCTCACACTCCGGAATACTTTTACGGGTGAAGGAGGGCAGGCCGTAGGGTGAGGGAGGTTCATTTAAAATGAACCTCACAACAAGAGAGAAGAAAAATGTGACAATATTTAAAAATTCACCCCCAAATAAGCATTTTATTTTATATGTAGCGTACAATAAAATGTGACTGCCTCAAAATATTTCTGTATTCTACAGCCTTCTTTCCTCACTTTTATGCTTCTCTAAGTTGCCGTTTTAGTTTTCCTTGGTGTCTTTGCTGCATAATCCAGCATTTTTGAACGGGATGAAAAGAACATACGAGTGTGTTTTTGGATGAAGTAACTTTAGAGATGTTGAAGTACACTCTGGAGGATACTGGAATGTGTGACATTGAGGTGTAGATCAACCACGTTGTGACACGCACATTTGTCATTAGTTACGAGACTATGAGGGATAGGTGATATTTGAATTCCAAATTAGTTAGCCGCTCCCGTGACGGAGTGGTTAGCACATGGCGCTACGACACCAAGGGTCCCGGGTTCGAATCGTGGCCTGGGCATGGATGTTTGTGAATGTCCAGTCTATTCATCGATTTCATCATATCATCATCATTCATCCCCATCTTCGCAAATTAACCATAAGTGGCACAAGAGGGGAAGTAAAATAAAGCAAATCAATCAAACCAAATGAGTTATTTCCATTATTTTTATATAATTAATAATTATTAATTTAGTCAATCAAATCATATAGTAGTTATTCACCCCCGTTGAGGTCGATAAATCAATTGATTGGAAAAGATCGATCAAAGATCAATTGATGACCAAGCAGTGTGGGCAAGCAAGGGTGTTGGTTTTGGGTGATGACGTCATAAATGGGTGGGGTTTATTTTGTTAGGAGGGATTTGATTGGTGTGACGTCATTGAATGGGTTGTGATTAATTTGTGAGGAGTGTTTTGATTGGTTGTTGGGGGGAGGAGGAAAAGTGGGTGGCGGTTGGGGAATTGATAAGATGGTTTCCTGTTGTTAATGATGAGGTGACGGTTTTCTGGGAATGTTGATATGGGTTGGGGTTTCCTGTTGTTAATCAGGAGGTGACTACGGTTAGTTTTCTGGGAATGGTGATATGGGTTTCCGTTTCGGTTGGGGGGCGTAATTGATAAGCGTCGACAGTTGAGAAAGGAAATGTGTTAGGATGTTGAAGCGATATGGAGAGATTGTGGAACACGTGTTGGGACATGTCGGGTGTTTCTTGGAATGGGCGTGTAGAAGTTCGTGGGAACGTTGATAAGGTATGACTGTGTGCAGGATACGTTAGTAGGCGGTGGAATGGAGAGCGGGAGAGATTGTGGAACACGTGTTGTGACATGTCGGGTGTTTCTTGGAATGGGCGTGTAGAAGTTCGTGGGAACGTTGATAAGGTATGACTGTGTGCAGGATACGTTAGTAGGCGGTGGAATGGAGAGCGGGCAAAAAGGAAAAAAAGTTTCCGAGAGGCAGCATGTGAATAGAATAAAAAAAGTTGTGTTCTCGGAGGAGGTGGAGATTCATAGTATACCGGGAAAAGAGGAGGACCGACGAGGCACGTGGGCGTTGGATGCCTTGCGCGAGAGAATGCGCAGAGAATATCAGGGAATTTGAGGAGGGGTAGGTAGGTATATAAGATGTTTTACCGTGTTTCACTTACACAGTTCGGCAGACTGTACGCTATCAGGTAGTAATCATCTGCGATTTTGCTTACTCTTGTTCCTGGACACCCTTGCTGACACTTGTTTCTGGACGAGCTAGGTATAAAATCTGTATTCCAAGGTGAGTACTATGGGTTTCGTATCCTGGATGCTGTCATTTGTCGGTGGGATGATTGGAAAGTCATCCCCACCTGAACTGGTAACTGATGATAGTTTTCTACCTACTTCTCAATGTTCACCAGAGCCGCCGATGCGTTCAGGTGTGAGTACGGAAGAGAATAGGGATGTGCCGAGCTGGATTAGTGAAGAAGAATTTCGTAAATTGGGGGAAGAAAGGAATGCGGCACATCATGCATACGAGAAAGTAAAAAACAGCGTAAACGAAACTGTATCGACGGTGCTGGTGAACCTTTGAGAAAAAGGAAGCAGTTTGTGTTCAAGAATCTAACGTGCAATGTTTTATATGGGTATACGGAACGTCCTCCAGGTGAGACGATGTGTCTGGCATATCCTGTTACGGTTTCTGGTCGAGGAAAAGTGAAGTCTGGTAAACCAGAGAAGGCTGTAAATAACGGTTCAAAATTATTAATTTTCGATGCTCCTGTGAGGTACAGGGAAAGCCTTTTGGTTACTTTTTATATCTGATGAAATTCATCCACTGTTGCTGAAAATA
Organism: Lepisma saccharinum; assembly: GCF_977018435.1. Lineage (NCBI taxonomy): Eukaryota > Metazoa > Arthropoda > Insecta > Zygentoma > Lepismatidae > Lepisma > Lepisma saccharinum. The sequence goes on from NC_139230.1 coordinate 141,157,106, forward strand.
AAGATGTTTTGATGTAAATTGTATAATACTGACGCGTGCATAAAATAACAGTTTTTTTTATTTTCAGATGGCATTGTTACCTTTTGATTTCGACCTTTTGTATGCTGACCTTAAAAACGAGAATCGGAAGGGAGAAAGAAGAAACCTATGGAATAAGAACCAGGCTAAGCAAGCGGAGAACATATTGCGTGTTACGTAGACTTTTGCGAAGAAAACAACTTAGCGGAAGATTTGTTAAAAAATCTGGAAGAAGTGTGCAAAGATATGGAAGTAAGAATCGACAATCTGATAAAAATGTTTTCATGTATAATCAGGAAAAAAGAAAAATCTGCTGTATTCGGGGATTTCGTCGAAAATATAAAACGTGGGCAGTATGTACCTTCCCATCTATCTCTTCGAGTGTGCTTTGAATTGATGGAGTTATTTAAAGGAGTCAGACAGCAGAAAGAAGAGGAGAAAATGGGGGAAGAGGAGAAAGGAATGGAGAAGAGAATGGTGGAGCTTTTGAAAAAGAGAAATTTGAACAGCTAGAACTAACAGTACTAATACACTAACACACTGTTCAATTTTCTGCGGTTGCATTCGAAGAGATAGATGGGAAGTTTATTGATTTGTTGCAATACAATTATTCACCTGTAGAGTTTCAATATGTGTAAGAATTTCTGTGTATATATTTTGTAAACTGATGATCGGCACTATTGATTTGTTGCAACACTGATATTATATAATTACTCACCTGTAGAGTTTCATTATGTGTAAGAATTTCTGTGTATATATTTTGTAAACTGATGATCGACACCAATAAAGGTTGCGATGTATAAATATGAACTTATTATTTGACAAAATGAAATTAAAATAAGGTACTTACATCATCCCCATTCTCCATTCTGATCCTTCGTTAACAATTTCCAAGTGTGAAATGATCGTAGAGAAACATACGCAGCTGCCGTAAACACAGATTCCAGTATCATATCGCCTTTCAAGATAGTAAGTTAATTGCTGAATCTGGCTAATTGGTATATCCGGTAAACTTTGATTACAGTATCATATCAAATTGGTGTCAACACTTGCGAGATGAACTCACTGCTGGCTAATCGGCATATCCGGGAAATTTGGATCGCAGTATCATACCAAGTTTGTGTCAACAGTTGCGAGATATCTAATTGCTGCATGTGGTTGATTGCTTGGCAGACTCTGATAGAAAAATAATAAGGGTCTAATTAAATATACAGCTCTCTGACAGCCCGGTCGAGAAGTGTTGAGATAAACTGTTCTAATATAAAGTTCCTTCTTTCTGTTTCCGAATGTAACAGTATGAACCAGTGTTGTAATATCGGTAGGAAAAGTCTACAAATATGGATGTTATTAGTTGAGGCAGGTGTCTCCCATAATAAAGATGTATTTTATAATATCGGTTATATATGTTTTATAATAGGGTTATTGATTTGGTGTTATAAGTCTACTTTATGCACAGTAAGGCTAATCGGGATCGGACCTACAGTTTGAAAGTGGGACCCGAACTTCTATAAGCTTTCACAGGGAATATATATAAGTATAACATAACCTTCGACCCTGACCTTAACCTTTGACCTTGGCCTTAACCTTTGACCTTGGCCTTAACCTTTGACTTTGACCTTGGGATTGACCTTGATCTTTGACCTGACCTTGACCTTGAAAATTTCAAATTCGAATATCTCAACTTCTAATTGAGGTAGAGGGATAATTCAAACGCTATTACACTCAGAAAAACATGCTCTTTCAGATGAACCAGGTTTCATCCTCCGCCAGTTTTCTATTTTCTTTATTACGGTCGGAGACTTTTGATGTTACAATCAAATGAAAGGTCTTGCCGTGCAGATTCCGAATATGCAATCACTTCCGGTCTAGCTGAATTAGGACCGGCAGGACGACTGTTTAAATTTTATTTCCGGTCGGAGACCTTTGATGTTACATTCAGATGAAAGGGCTTGCCGTGCAGATTCCGAATATGTCATAATTTTCGGTCTAGCTCAATTAGGACCGGCAGGACGACTGTTTAAATTTTTTTGCATTTATATAAGTAGTTATGCACCTCCGTTGAGTCGAGTAGTTATGCACCCACGTTGAGTACGATATTTTTTTATTATTGGACTCGGAGTGAAGTCCTCTTTCCGTTGAACCAGGTTTCATTGTTCTAGGACCAGCGGTTTGCTACTTTCTTTATTTTCAATCGTAGACCCACCTTCCGACGACTCTAATGAAAGGTCTCGACGTGCAGATTACGAATTTGTCATCACTTCCGGTCTAGCTCAATTAGGACCGGCAGGACTATTGTTTAAATTTTTTGCATTTATATAAGTAGTTATGCACCTCCGTTGAGTCGAGTAGTTATGCACCCACGTTGAGTACGATATTTTTTATTCTTTTTCTGAAAATTTCAAATTTGAATATCTCGGCTCCTAATTGAGCTAGGAGGATGATTGATAGCTTGTTGGACTCGGAGTGAAGTCCTCTTTCCGGTGAACCAGGTTTCATTGTTCTAGGACCAGCGGTTTCCAACGTTCTTTATTTTCAAACGTAGACCCCCCTTCCGACGACTCTAATGAAAGGTCTCGACGTGCAGATTACGAATTTATCATCACTTCCGGTCTAGCTCAATTAGAACCCGAGCTATTTCCTTATCTACGTCTTTCTTCCTTTGTCGATAGATAAACATTTCACACGTTCCTTCGTTAAGAATTTATCTACATCCTGATTCCTCTGTTTACAGATAAACAAGAAAACCGTTACATAGTGATATCAACGAGGAAAACATGTGGTGAAGACTGTTAATCATTTCCGGGATAATCACAAAGGGTCAGTAGAACCGTTAGGATCGGAGATAACTGTTGCGTCATGCTTGCGTATATAAAGAACGGCGTTCTCTCCACAAGACAGTCTTCGTGAAATAATTATTGTACGATCATGGACGTACAGTTATCCGCTGACGATCTGTTAGTGCTATATCGTGACGGATATTACACAACATCTGCACAATTACGGGAAGTGTTGGCGATCATTGCGCACAAAATCATCGCGGGAGAAAGTATCTCATTGGTCGAGGAGTATGACCACTTACTACGGACAGTGACAACATCCGCACCCGATATTTCAGGAGGAGGATGGACAGGTATTCCCGAAGAGTCCCCAGGCCCCCCATCGACACCTGATCCTGTATCCCGAGTCACCAAGGAGACGCAGGCATCCGACACAGGAACTTCTACAAACGCTGCATCAAGGTCACACCCAGAGCCTTTGCCAGGACCGTCATGGAGACCGGACCCACCAGGAGAACAGCCATCAAATGGGAAAGGTAAGAAAAGGAAACGTGCTTCAGTGTCTCGTGAACAGATAGGGAATATAACATTACATAACATTCAAGAACGTGAATATCCTAAATTCCGTTCCAAGGGACGACGTGTTGAATTCAGTTTCTCACAGCCACCAGAAAATGTCGATCCTCACACTTGGATTCGCGAAGGTGTTGAAAATCTTCTCATCTACGTTAAAAAAGACACCAAGGATGAAGACAAAATAGGTTTAAATTTGTCTAACATATCTGACCCAACTGTGAAAGATATTTACATCGGGTGGCATAGATGTGATCAGTTGCATAGTGATATGGTGTGGAATATTATAATATACTACAAAGTGCGAAAACCTTCACTGCTACAGATCGTTTAATTTTACGAGCAGACCAAGTCAGTATACCTGTTGGAGGTGGGGGTAATCGAACATATTGTTTACCTAATTACATGTTAAGCACTCAAAAAAGAAGTATCGCCGGTGTGCCAAATAGAAAAAAAACCACTCTGTTTAGCTGAAGCGCTGGTCATAGGGAAAGCCTATGCTGATAACGATCCTTCCTATACTCAATACAGAAGAAACAGAAATCTTCTCAAACCTGTTTTCGAAATTATGCGAAAAGCAGATGTAGATCTGACAGACAATACGTGTACAGGAAGTGGAATTCCGGAACTGAGAAAATTTCAGCAAGTTCTCCCTGAATATAAGATTATTGTATACAACAATCTTCGTGATGTTAAAGATGTTTTGTTTGAAGGACTGATTGAAAACGCTTCCAAATTTATATACCTTCTCTATGATAATACCAGACAGCATTATGATGTAATAGTGAACCGTGTGGGAGCATTTGCGGCAAAACAAGAATGTCGCGGGTGTAACGAACTCATATTTCAAAAAGCTCATAACCATCTGTGTAAACAGTTATGTTCTATGTGCCGTTCAACTCCACAATGTGTGCCTGAACAGGGTGTTCGTAGAATATGTCAAACATGTAACAGAATTTTCAAAAATGAGAACTGCTTCACGAATCATGTTTCAACCCCGCTCCGAAACGGTACTGTCTGCAGCGAAATCCAACAGTGTCCCCGATGTTTCAGAATTATTCTCACGAACAATAGATATGAGAAAGTACATAGATGCAACATGAAATATTGTACGGTATGTAATTGTGTGAAACCTGTAAATCATTTCTGTTACATGTCTATACCGAAACCTAAACAGAACTCAAAATTTCTAATTGTGTTTTACGACTTTGAATGCTACACTGACATTCCTTATTTTGAGAAAGAAAAAACTTTTCTTCACGTTCCGAATCTTATTGTGGTGCAGACGGCCTGTCACGCATGTTACAAAAAAGAGGATTTAACGGTTCCGTGTTCTTTTTTGTGGAACAAGAGAGTTTATATTCTGGGATGACCCTGTAGACACATTTCTGTCCTATCTGGAATTGCAGCATAAGTTTTCCGACATAATCATCTGTGCACATAATGCACGAGGTTACGTTTGTACATTTTTATTACGGAGGATGTTGGAGAGAGAAATGAAACCTCGTGTCATCTTAGATGGTACCAAAATCATCAGCATCACATACAAAAATCTTCATTTTGTAGACAGTCTCAACTACGTTCAGACAAATCTTGCAGGCTTTTCGAAACTTTTCGGTTTGCCTGTTCAGAAAGGATATTATCCGCATTTGTGGAACACCTACAAGAACAGAAATTACATTGGACCGATGCCTCCTCCTTCTGCATACGGTTATGAATACATGAAAACAGTTGAAGATCAACACCGTTTCATGTCTTGGTATGACGTCGAATGCATGCGAAACATACCTTTCAACAACAGAAACGAACTTCTCCAATACTGCATCAAGGATGTTACCCTGTTGAGACAAGGATGTCTGAAGCTGAGACAGAATTTCCTAGACATATGCAAAATAGACATTTTCAAGGATTGCCTCACAATAGCATCTGCCTGTTCACTAATTTACAGACAGAAATTTATGCCTGCTAACACTATAGGAATAATTCCTAAAGGAGGTTACCATCATGCAGATCAGATGTCGAAGTTTGCATTGAAATGGCTAACCTACGTTGAAGAACAGAATGATGTAATACTTCTTCACGGCGGACGTTCTCGTGAAAAATATGTCATAGGAGGACGTTACAGAGTGGACGGTTATCACGAGGAGACGAAAACAGTGTATGAGGCCCTGGGCTGTTACTGGCATGGTTGTCAACGTTGCATATCCGTTAACAGGGATATGTATCCGAAAGATGACGATGAAACCGATCAGGATAGTAACAGTCAGAAACACAGTGACATGTTGAACACTGCAGCCTTCAGATACGAGACAACATGTCGTAAACTTGCGGCTTTACGTTCTGAAGGATACCATGTCGTCACTATGTGGGAATGCGATTTCAACAAAATATTGAAAGCAGATCCTGAACTGAATAGATATCTATCGACACATCCTATTGTCTGCTGCATTCCTTTAAATCCACGAGACGCCTTATATGGAGGAAGAGTTGAAACAGTCAGGACTTATTACAAGATCAAGGAAAACGAGAAATTGCAGTACAATGATTTTACAAGTTTGTACCCTTATGTGAACAAATACTGTGCCTATCCTGTCGGACATCCTACAATATTTCTAGGAAATTCTATTCCTCCGGTAAATGAGGTTTTGAACTTGGAGGGACTCATCAAATGTACTATTCTGCCACCGAAAACCCTTTTACATCCTGTTTTACCTACAAAAATGCACGGAAAACTGATGTTTGTATTGTGCAAGGAATGTGCTTTTAGATTAAAATGTGAAGGTACATGCAGCCATTCCGATGATCAGCGTATACTTTCAGGAACTTGGGTCATAGCCGAGGTGCGTAAAGCTTCGAGTTTAGGCTACAAAGTGCTGTCAGTGTCGGAAGTGTGGAAGTATGAAACATCGATGTACGACCCTGTCACAAAGGCTGGAGGACTTTTTTCTGGTTATGTCAACACCTTCTTGAAAATAAAACAGGAAGCGCGCGGGTGGCCTTCATGGTGTCAGAACGACGAGGATAAGCAGAAATACATACAGGAATATTTCGATTAGGAGGGTATTCTGTTGGAAGAAAACAGTATCGAAGTCAATCCCGGGAAACGTACACTGGCTAAACTCTGCCTCAATTCTTTATAAGGCAAGTTCTGCCAACGGGACAATCTTTCCCAGACAATCATCATCAAGGAATCGAAGGATTTCCTCGATAAAATGACTGACCCAAATATCATAATCGGAGGAGTCGTATTCATCAATCAGGACAGCGTTTTAGTGAACTGGAAATATGTTAAAGAGGCAGTCAGTCAGAACAGGAAAGTAAACGTTCCTATCGCTGCCTTCACAACATGTCATGCTCGTCTGAAACTTTATGAACTTCTAGAAAAATTGGGTGACAGGGTATGTTATTGTGATACAGATTCAGTAATTTACATAGATAGTCCTGAAATGGAATACCATCCCCAGACAGGTGACGCACTAGGAGAACTCACCGATGAATTGGCAGATTTCGGCACCGATGCGGTTTGTGAACAATTTGTTTCAACGGGACCGAAAAGTTACAGCATGAAAATATCAAAACCGTTCTCCGAAGCACAGTAAAGTGAAAGGGATTACATTGAATACCTCCACATCAGAATTGATTAATTTCGATACCATGTGCGACATGATAAACAATGAGAAACCTCAAGTTATGGTCGAAAATATTTTCCGAATCAGAAGAACAAAACAGTTCCAAGTCATCAGTACAAATGAAAAAAAGCTGTTTCAGCCAGTATTGTTGAAACGACAATTCGACCATGAACATTTATCGTTTCCTTTCGGACATTGTGCAGACTAAAATATGTCTGTAACGGTCCAGAGTTCGAACCCTTCGTGGTCTGATATAAAACGTGTTTGCAGACTGCCAGACCTTCATTTTTCTTCAGAATCTGTAAGAAGTTTCTTCAGCATGATTCCTAAACTTTCTCATCCTTTCACCATGATGGTTTGCGGAGCATCAGGAAGTGGAAAAACTACTTTTGTGACAAATATGGTCGATTCCATCGTTCATCTTGTAGAAGGATCCGTCAAGAAAATCATATGGTGTTACGATCAGGAGAACAGTATTCCACAAAGTCTTCGAGATGTGCAATATCATAAAGGTATCATCGATTGGCAGTCGTGGAACGGAAAAACTCCTACACTCATAATCCTGGATGATCTTATGATGGTTGCACAAGGGGAAAAAGTCGCCGACCTTTTCACAAAAGGTAGCCATCACAAAAACATTTCGGTGGTGTTCATAACACAGAATCTTTTTCACCAAGGAAAAAATTGCAGGGACATTTCGTTGAACGTGAAGCACTTTGTTATTTTTAAAAATCCTCGAGATATGAACCAATTCACCGTTTTTGCACGACAACTTCATCCTCACCGCATGAAGGAACTCGAAAAAGTATATATAGATGCTACCACGCAACCTTACAGTTATTTGTATATTGATCTCTCACAGTCAACACCGGATCCTTTACGTTATCAGACAGACGTTTTCAACCAGAATTACTCAACTGTATATCTTCCTCAGGAATGTTTAAAACATCGAGATGAGGAAAACGAGGAAGACACGTACCAACTCACGTTCTAACAGGAATAGACATTCGACTTCTTTCAAGAAACATTCACCTTTCTTGCACGTGTTAAAGAATTCACCGCCCAAAATCCGTAAATCATTATTGAAAAGTGCTCCGAAAAAGACAATACGTTTCATCAGCGAATGCTGCCTGAACGTTTTAAAAGGAAACGTGAAAATTAAACCGTCCGCAAAACGTCGTCTGACACCTTACAAGTCGGTCATACGCAATCTTGTGAAACCGAAAGTGAACATTGAGAAACGCAGAAAGCTTCTTGTTCAAAAAGGAGGCTTGTTATCGGGTCTTCTCGGTACTCTCATTCCTCATTGAGAAATGACATCTTCTTACAAGAAAATGATCGTCCTCTCACCGGAACAGTTAGCACGTATTCGTGGTTCCGAATTGTCTGTAACTCAAAAATTATCCGTTCTAGATAAGAAGATGAACGATATTCTAAAAATCAGACGATCAAAAATGGCGTCTTTACAGAAAGGAACTAGACGAGTATTTATGGCGGAGTCGAAAATCCAAAGAACCATTACAGATTCCTATTGTTCAAGATAACGACGGTTCTTCTACTATTTCACCAGAATCAACGTATTTTCCTCAGAACCTGGCAGAGACATTACCCCGTAATACACGTCATCAGTTACAGAATATCATAGATGAGTACCAATCTACGGCACAACATTTGATAGACGAACGTCAGAAAAAAACACTTCCGGATCCGAAAACGTTGAACTTCTCATCGTCGCCAACGGAAAGCCCTGGACCGTCTCATCGACAGAAGAAGAAGAAAGTGACCGTCCGTGTTTCCAGGAAAACTACACATTTTCTGAGAACACCTGACGCTTACAAACTGGTTCCTCTGAGAAAAAGTCGTAGACAGAGAGATCGGTCATGGGAGTCCCTAAGTTGAAACACAATAAAATTCTCACCAAAATATATTACGATCCCCGACACCATGCTTCATTCTCATCTGTAGATCGTCTGTGGAAAGCGGTACGGGATAAAAATATATCTCGCGATACGGTGAAAAAATGGCTGATGCATCAGGAAACCTACACTCTCCACAAACCTGCAAGAAAAAGGTTTCCTCGAAATCATTACAATGTATGGAACATAGACATGCTTTGGGAAGCTGATCTCAACGACATGGCATCGATTCAAAAACATAACGACGGATACAAATATCTTCTGACAGTGATCGACGTATTTTCAAAATATGCCTTTGCATTACCGCTAAAAAATAAAACAAGCAATTCGGTAACCGAAGCTTTCAAAACTATTTTCGAAGAAAACAGACGGAAACCTGTTACACTACAGACCGACCAAGGAACGGAATTTACAAATTCTACATTCCAGAAATTTTTAAAAAATGAACATGTACAGTTCTCGACAGCAACAAATTATCCTGTGAAAGCGAGTGTAGTGGAACGTTTCAACAGAACATTAAAGGAACGGATGTGGAAATATTTCACCTCAAAACAAACAAGACGTTATGTAGATATTTTACCGCAACTTCTCGAAGGTTACAATACAGCGATCCACAGTTCCATAGGAATGGCCCCTCGAGATGTCAACGAAACAAATGTTTACATTGTGTGGAAAAGACTTAACAAACCTGACAAACATGTTTCCCAACAGTCTTCAGATGTTAATGTTGGTGATATTGTACGAATTTCTGTCGTCAAAGGACATTTTGAGAAAGGATACGAACAATCGTGGTCAGGAGAACTTTTCAAAATCCATTCCCTTGTTCAGCGAACACCCGTACCTGTATACATATTAGACGACTTAAATGAAGAACCTGTAAAAGGTACATTTTACAAACACGAACTGCAGAAAGTTTATTCGGATCCTGAAGAAGAGTATAACATTGATAAGATTTTGAACACCTAGGGAAAAGGTAAAAATTTGGAATACCTAGTTCGCTGGCTCGGATATCCGCCTAGTTTCGATTCATGGATCAAGGCATCTTCCGTAAAACAGTTATAGGGAAAATAATTTCCAAAACATATTTATATCAAAATATGACGTTACTGCGATCCAGTGAGTCCTCTGTGTTCGGCAAGAATGGACGATAATTTCTACGTTTACCTCCTATCATCTGCATCGGAGGATTATTTTCCAGACAACACACTCACCCATTTCACCGTAAAACTTGCTAAACGGATCGATATGTCTCCAGAATTGTGGGAAGTCGGATTGGCAGAACTACATTATTCAACTCTATACGACAATGTTTTGGAAACTGATTCTGGAATGTTAACTCTTCCTGTTCGGACATATGCAAGTGCTGAGGACCTGGTCTCTACCATCACCGAATCTCTCCCCGACGACCTGGAAATAAGGTGATCCGTTCTCTAGAAATTCTGGCATTTTTTGACGGAACCGCAATGGGGAACATTTGGATCTACTGTCTGTGCGGATAACACACTCTATATTAACGAACAACCATTTTATTTTCCTGCAGCAACATATACGATAGAGGAACTGGTTTATTTCCTGAAAACAGACCCTGCTAATGTAGCTGTTCCTACTCATCTCAGGTTTTTCTTCAAACAGGCCGTGTACAAACATCTATCCGTGATAGGGGTTCCGAAGCCTGAACCTGACGATGCTCCAACAAATACCGTTACACCCATAGACGAAACTGATGACTATGCTAAATTTCGATATGACATATTGAAATCTATTTATTCTACGCACGCAATGCCCAATAGCGTTGTGGATAAAAACCCATATATATTCATTTACTCCGATCTGGTGAAACAACAATTGGTCGGGGGAGAAATGGTACGTCTCTTGCGTCTTACACGAAAACAGTGTTCGGACACAAATACGTCTTGCACAGTACCCGTAGCCCATCAAACATTCGACCCGATTCATTACGTTCCTCTGGATAAAGCCTCTTTCGAAACAATAGAAATTGCGTTGTACGATAGAAAAGGAGATTTCTTACCTTTGAGAACTGGGTCCGTACCCACAATCGCTGTTTTACATTTTCATAGAAAAAAGCAAAGTCCTTTTAAAAAACAGTAGACAGCTATTTCTCTCAGTCTTTGTCGAAAAGCGAATGAATCACCATGAATTCGCAGACCGAATATTATAGTAACCAAATCCGTGGAGGAATTGGTCCCATCTACCGTTCAACTAGAAATCAAAAAGGGAGAGGATTGGGGTCACTTTTCGCAGGACTGTTTAGAATGGTGAAACCTCTACTCTGGAGCGGTGCAAAGACGATCGGAAGAGAAGCTTTAAAAACAGGAGCTAACATTATCACCGACATTGCAACAAACCAACAAACTCCGAAAACTATTGTTCGTCAACGGGTACGTGAAGCAGGTCAAAATTTTCAAAGTAAAGCACAACGGAAAATCGACTCACTGGTAGGTTCCGGTATAAGAAGAAAACCTGCAACAAGAATTGCTCAGTTGATGTTAAAACGTTCAGCCACCCGTATTAGAACTTCTACGATCCGTAAAAAACGAGCATCCAAAAAACGAAGGAAAACATCCGCAAAATCTAGGAGAACACGTAAAAGAAAAATCAAACACAAGGTCTCAGGGAAAGATATTTTTGGATAATGATGGAGGATAACATGTGCATGATCTCGCAGTTCGACCTCTTCCGGAAAAAACCTATTCAGCAAAATGTGGAAAAAACGTACACAGCCACCTACAAACCTATCGCTTCCATCGACAATCAGAATATAATTCAGTTTGTCATACCGGGGGCAGGAACTGATTTTCTCGATCTTTCATCTGCCTATCTCCGTCTGCAAACGCAAATGGCTAAACAGGATGGAAGTCCCATGAGTGCTTCCGAAACCGAAAATGCCCTCACAAAAAACTGCGGGGTCGTGAATTATCTTCTCCATTCACTCTTTTCCCAATGTACAGTGACTCTCAACGGCATTGCTGTAACAACCGCCGATAACAATTACGCATATAAAGCGATCTTAGAAGCAGCTATCAATTACGGAAGCGATGCCGCAAACACGCATCTCACGAATGCCCTATGGTATTTGGACACACCTGAACATCAAGATAAAATCACTGCCGACAACACAGGTTTCACCACCAGAAAAAAAAATTTCCAGTATGTTCCGACGACTAGAAATCCTACGGAAGTGACAGCCGTGGTCGACCTTATGGGAAAACTTCACATAGATTTCTTCCACCAGTCTAAATACCTGATCAACGGTGTTGAAGTACGAATCGATCTAGCTAGATCACGTGACGCTTTTTACATCTGGGGAGACCAGACATCACCTACAGTCAGAATAAAAATTTTAAAGGCTGTTCTCGAAATAAATCACATCATTCCTACTCCTACCACCAGTTTGGCCATAGACAGAGCACTCACTTACGCTCCTGCTCATTATCCGTTCACCAGAAGCGTCATCAAAGCTTATTCTTACGTCGCCGGAACGCAGCAGATTTCGATCGATAATGCTTTTCAAGGTCCTTTTCCGAATGTTGTTCTTTTTGCTATGGTATCCACCGCCAGCTTTCTCGGAGACAGTAAGAAAAATCCGTTCGACTTTAGAAGTTTTAACCTATCTTCTTTCAATCTTGTGAAAAATGGAGAACTCGTACCTTCCGAACCTTTACGAATCAGCACAGGAGGAAACAGCGGATTGATAACACGTGCCTATCAAACTCTATTTTCCGGTACAGGCATTCACCACTCAAATTACGGACACCAGATCACACGGAAAATGTTCGAGAACGGATTCTTTTTTCTGATTTACGACATAACGCCAGACTCTTCAGGAAACGACACGCACACCAGTCTCCAGGAACAAGGCATCATCGGAGCCGAGATGCAGTTTTCTCCTCAGCTGTCGGAAAATATAACATGCCTATTGTATGCTGAATTTGAATCTGCAGTAGATATACCTAAAGATAGAAGTGTCATCCTCCATCAGTGAGACCGAATTTTCCATAAATATGTGTGCCTGTGTTTCTGACTCACAGTGTTATCGAAACAGCTCCGATGTAAACATTATACTGCTTGTGATGGAAAAACCCACCAAAGTGATAACCCGTACTATTAAGCATAGTAGTGTTTCTTCGAAAGTGACAACTTCAAAACCTGTGAAGATACAATTGTTTCCCGAACTACTTGACAACAGCCCTGGAAGCATAGAAATGACCAAAGACAGACACATTATTATACATTATTGAAAACATAAGCAGCATGAACACGTCGCAGATCAGACAGATTCTATCTCGAAACTGTTCCACCAGAATCATTTTTTACGGTGTTTACCCGAGAGATCTTTTACCTCGGACGTTTCCTACCCGGCCTTGATCATCGCAAACACTGACAAGTCCGACTCCCGGGGTACACACTGGGTGGCCTTCTATTTCGACAAAAACAATGTGGCCGAGTATTTCGATTCATACGGATTTCATCCTTTCTATCAACAATTTGTAACTTTCCTGAACAGTCATTCCTCACAACATACCCTTACAGGGGATATTGGCCACAACATGCGGTCATTACTGTTGCGTGTATGCTTATTACAAAGCACATCACGTTACAACCAAGGATTTCATCCAGACATTTCCACCAGGTATCAGTAAAGATGGATATATCCTGCACCGTTTTCGTCAGATCTTCAAATGTTTACCACATTCGAAGTGTCCCAGAGGGGAACAAACGTGTTGCTCTATCCACACGATCCGGGCTCGTGTCATGAAGAAATCTATTTAAAATGTGTGCTGCGTATCTTTCTCTCAGAGCCATCGAGACAGTTCTAGTGAACACACCTTGGAACCTCCTGCTGTTTCTATAATGGAGAAACACGACAAACTTGTGACACGCATGACCAATCAGGATGATGTTTCCAAACGTAAACCTCGAAAACGTGTGCAACCCATTAAATTAGAAACCGTTACTATCAAGAACGAAACGGCTGACGAAGGAATGGATGTGACTACGGACTGTGATTTCATAAAGAGACGTAGGGAAATTGGTTTTTCCACAGACAAAATCGAGTGTCCTAAACTACATGACGTAGATGCATGTTTAGATCTCTATCTTGCAAACACATATTTTCTGAACAAGAAAAAAAACAAGTACGTAGCCATAGGATTCGATAAGAAATCCCCTTTCAATTTGGTGTGGGTGTTTTCGCAACAGGGGAGATCACCCGTACGCATCGATTCTAAACAGATTAGAGAACTGTGTGCTTTGAAATCTGACTTACTGAATTACGTCGACACTGGTCGACGATTCAATTATTTGGTTACTGGAAATATCACCGTTAGTGGTGTAAAGTTTTTCGGGAAACGTTGCATCTCGATGTATCAACATCATTCACGGGATGCTTTCATTTTCACAGCCTCTGAACTACATCTATTTATGTGTAATCTTTTCAGACCTCTGCAAAAATTAATGAGCGAACGTTATCATAAATTACAACCCGAAATGGAGGCTTTTGTATATTGCATAAAAAAGAATATGGTTTCAGAAAAAAAAGAAGTACCCGATGTATTGAACTATTTTTATGTACTTTGGTACAACGAACTGATGATTGAAATATATCTTGAGAACAATCTTGGACACACATTGGTATTGTAAATAAAATCTGTTATATATTTGCTGTTGTAAAATATCCATTGTAAATCTATTCCATATTGTATTCCATTGTTATTTTTATGTATTGTAAATCAGTCTTTGTTATTTTATGTATTGTAAATCAGTCTTCGTTATTTTATGTATTGTAATATAACCCTTCAGGTATTGTAAACCTTCTATATCATCAATTGTAAATAAAACATTTGTGTTATTCTATATGCATACTATCAATTATAAATAAAACATTTGTATATTTTGAACATTTCTTTTATTTATTACAATAAAAAGTGTACATTTTCCAGACATTTTCAACTGCACAGGTTTTTTCACCTTTACCATGTTCTTTACATTTTAAACTTTCTGAACTGTTTTTGACACTGCTTAACTTTGGACATTCAAGTTCTTCGATATTGCATACAGTCATCTTACCCTCACCTTTTTTCCCCACTAATGTTTTCACCCATTCCATTTTCTCCGTACCTTTAACATAAACTTGCTGATTCATAAGCACTAAATACAGAAGATCTTCTAATTTCTCGTACGGTAGCCATCCATCATTCCAATCGAGACCATGTTTGTTGGTACGGAGCCAGTAATTCACTCGGCGATACTTTTCACTCAACAAGTGTAAACCATATGGAGGTTTCACTAAACAGTCAAATGCACTGTCGAAAGGAAATTTTAAAATTCCTACTTCTTTACACACAAATTCTCCTTCGACTCCTCGAAAACCTTGAATGTCCAAAAAACAGGCATCCATTTTGTTCAACAGGTGAACACTGTCAATGTATCATCAATACTGCCCCGACATACCGCACACTTGTCCAATTGAGAGGCACAGAGACCACAGGCTACAAAATGTCGACACGGAAGAATGACCACACTGCAAGAGTTTTCAAAACATATTTTACAGAGTAGCACAGAATCCACACTCTTTTTATGGGATGTTTTTTCAGTAGTTTCCACACTGTCGCAATATTTGCAACTTTTCGAATCACTGTGTAACGCTGCAACACTCTGTATGTAACTACAGGCTGGTATTGCCTGGTAATGTTCTAGAATCGGGCAATCTTCGGATGTCTAATCACACGCTCCGTACCCACAATGGAAACATATTACCCTATCACTAAATCCTGAATAATAAAAACCTGCAGTGACTAATTCTTCAGCAGTCTGACGTAATCCTATTGGCCACTTTCTGTAAGTCTTGTATCTTGCATTGACCGACATATAATCAATCGGTGGTAAAAGGACCGCCTGCTATCAGACGAGTATGGTAAGTATACACTCTCATATGTCGAACAAAAAAAACTCGTCTGATACTGTAGGTGACGGGGTCCTTGGTATCGGCGATAAAGGTTCAGCCAGAATATCCTCAGGATCGTCGGGGAACAGCCGTCTGCGAAAATCGAAACCTTCGGGAGGAACCACAGGGAAACAAGGATGACCTTCTAAGTTAACTAACAATGGACGATCACAGCCAGAACACCACACGGAATTTCTGTCTGCCAACAAAGAAAGCCACTCTTTCACTCTCTTCTTCAAAGCTTCGCCCAACTCTTCCTTCCTGCGACGTAGTTCGCAGATACACCCGTGACTCGAAAATCCTGTTCTCTCGTCACCTCTTTTTTTCCTCTCTTCTATCTCCTTCAAAGTCTCGCAGCGACGGTGAATTCTTTTTCCTGATCCGTTGACTACGTGACATCCACACCAGGGAGATTCAAGTATCGCTACATACATAAACGGGAAATAACTCAGCAACCGATCCAGTGCCGTTCGATCGCTGTCCAGATCGCCGCAAGACCGAACAAGTTCCCAGAACTCTTCGTAGCTGATCTCGTAGAAATTCACACCATTATCAGACAAACGTGTACCGCTTACATCCATCCTCACATGATACTAAGATCCTCTTTCCTTTCTATTTATACCCTTTTCCCTCCAACGTCACCATTTCCGTTAAACAGACTTAAAACTACAAGGCTACGCCCAAAACATGTTCGGGCATGTTCACACAGAACCGTTACACCACCCAGAAATTGCAAATTCATCCAAACCTACGCCCAAAACATGTTCGGACATGTTCTATTCAGACAGAAAACCGTTACACCCATTTCCAGGAATCTCAGACTCATCAACGGTCTCAAACGGGAAACGCCCCCCAAAAATAGCCACCCATCTCATCAACAACCGGAAACCCACATCAATCACTCATTAACAACACATCAACGCCATCTGTTTTCAAACACCGGAAACACGTACTCCAATTTATATATGACGTCACACGCCAAAATAGCGTAACAAAAACAAACTGGCGTCACAGAAATTAAAACAATTCATAATAATAATATAATAATATTTAAATTAATAATAATTTAATAATATAATCTGGTCGCGTGACTTCCATTTTGTGACATCACAGTCACGTGACTCCCAGAAATTGCAAATTCATCCAAACCTACGCCCAAAACATGTTCGGACATGTTCTATTCAGACAGAAAAACCGTTACACCCATTTCCAGGAATCTCAGACTTATCAACGGTCTCAAACGGGAAACGCCCCCCAAAAATAGCCACCTATCTCATCAACACCGGAAACCCTTATCAAGTCCTCAATAACAACAGAAAACCCGCAAACTTATCAAAGCACCGAAAACGCCCCCCGCTTATCAATCTCCTCATTAACAACAGGAAGTCCATATCATTAAGCCCCGCCCCTTTTTTCCCAACAACCAATCAAAACGCTCAAAACCAACACCCTTGCTTGCCCACACTGCTTGGTCATCAATTGATCTTTGATCGATCTTTTCCAATCAATTGATTTATCGACCTCAACGGGGGTGAATAACTACTCATATGTATTAGCTTACTTTCATTATCTATAATAATAAATAATAACACTTTCAAACATCAAATAAATTTAATGAAGAAACCCGGGTTTCAAAACGTAATTTATCTCAGTGTGTCACATTCTTCTAGCAAGGTTCTTTTAGGAAAATATGAGAGAAAATTAATCCTTTGGTACGGAACCGTCCTACTCCCGGGGGATAAGATGTAAATTTTGTATTTGATTTTTTTAATTTACCTTTGCTTTTCTTCCACTTTTGGCTAATCCCGACGATGAGAATGAATGATCGTCAGATGAAATTCATGAAGGGACACTCACAAATAACACCCATGCCGCGATTCAAGCCAGGGAACTTCGGTGATGAGTCTGAAAGTCGGCCACCAGGCAAGATGTACATTTTTTTACATACATTTAATAACTTTCAACAGGTCATCAGTGATACACTGCTTATTCCTCATCTGTTGACAAATGGAATGTTTTTACACCTTGTAGACTATGTGGATTATTTTTTTTTTCATAAGTTTGCAACACTGTTAGGCTACACGTGCTTTTGTTTACAGAAGGTCTTAAGTTCTATGATTCTCACTTTAAGCACAAATGCATAATTTTCTGTTTCGGTTATTTTACATCACTTTTCTGCTTCTTGTTTTAATCGCGATAATACGAAATTATCAAATTATAAAATGATGACGGGATAAACTCAATGATGATTGATCAGAGTTCGAATTTAGAAAATGATGCACCTACTTTTCGTTTCAAGCATATTCCGTCCGGAAAAGTTCTGTCACCCTCCCCCTTCCTTCTCATTATGGGTATTAAATGAGACCCTCGCACTTTCAAAATCCAAATCGCTAGAAAAAGCTATCTGTCTCTGCTGGACGTCCTTGTATTGTCACCGACATATGCCACAGTGCTTATCACCTATTGCCTAATGTAACAATATAACAAACTTGTGTCTAATATAACAATATTCCAATCTTTTTTCTGAGGAGTGTATTTACACGGCAAACATTTGCTAATCAAATTTCCTAGATTCGTACTAAGAACAAATTAAAAATAGTCAAAGAAATTATACCTAAGAAAAATAAATTGCCAAAATAGTAAAGCGCGATATAAAAATCTGTAATGAAGTGGGAAGGGAAAATAGAGAAAAGGGGAAAAAAAGTATAAAAGTATTGGAATAACCAGATTAAGAGAGAAAGTTATAACAGCAATTAATATTAAGCTTGAACAATGAAAATTTTAAAAAAAACGGGAAAGGAACTAATTTGAAATGGAATATATGGGAAAGTAGGCTGAAGGAAGTAACTGATATTTAATAAACGTGGAAAGAAAACATAATGAAAGAAGGACTGTTTCGATTCGGGACGGGAGCTCATATTTGTTGTTCGAATTCCACTCTACACTGTATGTCCACATGAATTTACACTTAAAACAAACTTTATCGAACTATAAAACAGATGCCGCCAAAAATTTAAAAACAACCTAATGGAGGTCCGTGAACTTAGCTCGCCAATTGTCTAGAAAATTAACTAAATTTTGTCCATCGTTAGTGCTACTTTAGTGCTGGTTTCTGCCGCTATCAGTTTCGTTAGTGCTCACATAATTCCAAAAGTAGGGAAATTTGAAAATGGGGCGTTCTAACTTCATGTAGCCCGCCACTGTTCTTGAAATCTCATGAAACTTTGTCCATCGTTAGTGCTACGTTAGTGCTCTTTTCTGCCGTAAAGAGTTTCGTTAGTGCTGTCAAAAATAGTTGCTTTTGAAGGTACTAATTTCACATACATGTGTAGATATACTGTTGGACAATTTTAAAGTCCACTCTATTCACAGAGAAGCTAATCGGGAATGGACCTACAGTTTAAAATGAGATCCGAACCACTGTGCAATGTGCGGACTTTTTTTGTTAAGACAATTTGGTGTGGTGATGTTCTGAAACAAGGAGGTCTTTGTTCCAGTGCCGGATCTACAAATCTCCCGAAATATATCATCAAATGTCCCCTCTACCTACCTTCCTTAACATGTAAACAATCACAGCACGTGTGTGTGTGTGTGTGTATGGGACCGATTAATCGGTCCTCTATCGGTATCGGCCGATATAGGCATATGGTGTATCGGTTTATCGGTAAAATTACCGATTATTTTACTGATCCAATATATCTATAAATATCTTATAATTTAGTGCAAAATTCTGCCATTTTGTTGTAATTTTTATGAATAATTTCCATGATCATCTTTCTAAAAAATAAATATCTAAATATTTAGCTTCTCTTGCACTGCAGTCACCTCAAAACACACATTTATTAAGGAGATCATTGAACATTTCAGGTTCTTCAAGGACGATTTCTAATTTTATATTGGATCGGAAGAACATCGGTTATCGGTATCGGTAAATTTTATATCGGTACTTTATCGGTATCGGCCAAATTTCATATCGGCCCATCCCTAATATACGGGTCTCCATAAAATCCCTTTACAACTTTAAAAATTCACTACAAATGCAAATGATGAGATATTTGAGTGATTTTTTTAATTGTACTCGTTTACTATTAAAGTTTGTACTAACAGTCAATTTGTGTATTTGAAGTAACATTGTGAAGAAAGAGAGGTCCTCGAAAGAAAAATGGCTACTCCGCAAGAAAAGGCACAATGTGTGGCGTGGTTCATTGACACAAAATGTGACACTCAGACTCAGCGAAACTTCAGGACTTGGCATGGGAAACAACCACCAGCACGTCCATCAATTCGTGAATGGCACAGGACATTCATGGCGACCGGTACAATTTTGGATAAAGCAAGAAGTGGAAGGAAACTAGTATCAGAGAAAGATATCGAACGTGTAAGACAAGGCTTTGTTAATTCTCGAAAGAAAGCCATTCGAACTGCTGCCAGACAGTTACAGCTACCACAATCAACAGTGCACAAGGTCCTACACCACAACCTGCGATTGTATGCGTATAAAGTGCAACTGTTGCATGCCATCGAGCCCAGTGATAAACCGAAACGCAAAATGTTTGCAGTGGACATGCTTCATCGAATATCGGAGGATGCAATGTTCCTCAACCGAGTGTGTTTTACTGGTAAGGCAACATTTCATGTTTCCGGTAAACTGAACACGTACAATGCGAGAATTTGGGGCTCTGAAAATCCCCATGCGACATTGGACCTCAAACGAGACAGTCCAAAGGTGAATGTCTGGTGTGGCCTGATGTTCAACCGAATCATTGGTCCATTTTTCTTTGCGGGGCAAATAATTACTGCAAATGTTTACCTTGACCTTTTGACTGAATACGTGACACCACAATTGGCTGACCTTCAACCAACCGTCTTTTACCAACAGGATGGTGCCCACCACATTGGGAATTAAATGTCCGTGAGTTCCTGGAACATGGACGGGATGGCTCTATTCCCTGGCCACCTCGTTCACCAGACATAATGCCCCTAGAATTCGGAACAAAGGTACGGAACATTACTGACCTCAAGCAAAGGATCACCAATACCATAGCCACCATTGATGAGGCTATCCTAGAGCGGACATGGCGCGAAATCGATTTTCGCATTGACGTCCTTCGTGCAAACAATGGTGCCCGTATTGAGGTTTTTTATATTATGAAAAAAAAACTTGAACATATACTGCTACTATGTGACAAATTTAACTTAATTATCTCTTCATATGTGTCTGGAATAAAAGCTTCAAGTTGTAAAGAGACTTTATGGACACCCTGTATATATATATATATATATTTGTGTGTGTGTGTGTGTGTGTGTGTGTGTGTCTGTGTGTGTGTGTGTATGTGTGTGGGTACGCAGATATATTCTTCTTAGGACCGGCGTATCTTTAACCCTTAGTCTGCCCCCGTAACACATATGTTACAAAAAAAGTATGTCCCTTGTAGCCGCTGTAACACATATGTTACAAACAGCTTTAGATACAATTATCGAGGGTTTGACACACTTATATTTGTATATTGAGGTTGAAACACTGACAGTTCATTCAGGAACATGTTTTGCAATAGTGTTTACGAAAATTCGGAATATGTCACGTGTTTGGGCTTGGGCTCACGTGTTGGCTCCTGTCAGTTGACAGACACAATAAATGCTTGGTATTTACGATGCTGTTTTCCTCCAAGCTTCCAACGCTGTGATTTAGTACTGATAAGGCACACATTCTTCTTTGTGTTTAGACCTGGTGATCCAACTGAAGTAGTGGCGGGGGAGGGTGGGGGGCAAGGAGAGAGGGGATTGGATGAGGTTTGGTGGTGTCAGCTTTCTGTCGCCTCTATGTTAGAAATGCAATGAAGCTTGTCGATAGCCAGAGGCGCCAGAAGCGTGAGTCTATCCAGAAGTAGAGACAAAACAAAGGATTGCAAAGGCTCCCTTCCCTCCTCTGTTAGGAAAGGCCAGTTCGTATCATATAACAGCTCATCGATTTCCCTAAGGCACAATCGTTTCCTTCCAGACATATTTCCACAAAGAGCCGAATCAACAGGGAAGAAATAGAATCACAGTAGCTACACAAGATGCAAGTGCGAACGAAAAGAGCAAAAGTTCGGGTTTTTCCCCAAAGTAGCTGGAGAAGAGGGGGCAAACTCCACATTTTTATGATTTTTTCATTGAAATTCGGGGGATGCAGCCCCCGCCCGAACCCCCCCCCCCGTTGGGGCATCCAAATTTTACATGGTTGCATGCACTGATGTTCTACCTGCAAAACAAAAGTTATCCGAAGTAGATTGGTCCCATAGTGTCAGTTATATAACAATTTTATGAATAATATGTAAATTGGCTAAAATTCGCTAGAGTTTTACGTTTGGCCTTATTATACAAATTGTATTGCACCCACGAACATGAATCAAGTTTCATTCTGTTGCGGAAGGTCCATTCTTTGAACAAAAGCAAAAGTTCCGGTTTTCTCCCCAAAGTAGCTGGAGAAGAGGGGCAAACTCCACATTTTTATGTTTTTTCATTGAAATTCGGGGGATGTAGGCCCCGCCCGTAAGCCCCCCGCGGTTGGGGCATCCAAATTTAACTTGGTTACATGCACTGATGTTCTACCTGCAAAACAGAAGTTATCTGAAGTAGATTAGTCCCATAGTGTCAGAGTTATAACAATTTTATGAATAATATCCAAATTCGCTGTTTTGAGGAAAAAAACAGAGTTTTACGTTTTGCCTTATTATTCAAATTGTATTGCACCCACGAACATGAATCAAGTTTCATTCTGTTGCGGAAGGTCCATTCTTTGGAAACAAAAGCAAAAGTTCCGGTTTTCTCCCCAAAGTAGTGGAGAAGAGGGGGGCAAACTCCTCATTTTTATGTTTTTTTCATTGAAATTCGGGGGATGCAGCCCCGCCCGCAACCCCCCCGCGGTTGGGGCATCCAAATATTACATGGTTGCATGCACCGATGTATTACCTGCAAAACAAAAGTTATCCGAAGTAGATTGGTCCCATAGTGCCAGAGTTATTACGATTTTTCTCCATTATGTATACGAATTCAAATTTCGCGCTCAAAGCCTCGGCGACACTGGGCTTACTTTCGTCAGACCGCGCGGCGTACTAAGGGTCTTAATGGGACCAAAAAAATTGTTGGGACTTTTTGCCGGTCCCAATAAGGAAAAGGCCATTTCGAGACTCCTGAGAGCCCTTGCGACCTGTACGCGAAGTATTTCGAAGGTACCAAAAAGTTCATATTTCTTGGATTAGTGTTTATGTGGCTGTGTTACACTCTGCCACCTGCTGGTGAAAGCTGGTACCTTCAAGGCTGTCTAAAACTGTGGTGTTTAATCCCATCTCTTGGTACCGTGAAGTTTGGGTGTGTAAAATCTTGGATCTATTTCGCATGTATTGGTACCGAACATCGCAGGGGGTTGAGGGACAAGGAAAGGTTCGTTCGGCGGCCGACAGGATTCCCCGCTCGCCTGGCCGTCCTGTTGCTCCCGAGCTGTCAATATTGCCAACTTAAAACTTTGGAACCAAATCTGTTCTTCTATTGATTGATTGATTGATTTAGTTTATTTTACTTCGCGTTTTGTGCCTCTTAGCTAATTTGCGAAGATGGGGATGAGTGATGAAATGATGAAATGGATGAAAATGGACATTCACAAACAACCATACCCGACCGGGATTCGAACCCGGGACCCTTGGCGTCGCAGCGCGATGTGCTAACCACTTGGCCACAGGGTCGGGCTTCTATTATAGTTTATTCCTATACTCAAACAATACTCTACAAGATAATTTCTTCCCCCAAATGTGACTTTTTTATGTATCCATAATAAATTATCAGTTGGTTTTAATATAACACTAGTAAATGCACTATAAATGCACTTCTACACCACATTTTCTTCCATTGCCAAGAAACAAATAGCAGAGTTTTCATACTTTATTGGTAACATCTCGTTACTTGTTTCGGTCATGCTGAAGAAAAATGAATTGATAACAAAATAATAATATTTTTTTTTAAAGAAATAAGAATGGAGATTTCTGTTCAAAAGTGACAACCGACGGGTGCAATAGGGAAGGGGGGGTTATATCGAAGTGACAAGTGACACAGGTACCTTGGTCTATATGCATGTCTTCTCATATCCGCCAACAACAGACCAAGACGACATGATGCATAACATTCTTGGAACTTTCAGACCGAAGTGGAAAGCGACAAGTGACACGTATCGCTTTGAGACAATTGCAACGCTAATCAATTCAACATTTCGAAACAAAGCAATGCGACAAGTTGCACGTCTCGCTTATTGCTTTAGTGTTGCACAGAATGGGCAGTTTTCTAAATATCGTGAATTATGTCGCATCGGTCTGGTGTTTGGGCTTTCGCATTTTAATGCTTTCTGATAGACTAAAGTGGTCCGTGTGTCTTGTAACTTGTCACTTCGATGTGAATCTTAATTGTCATATGCTGCCGTTTTGTGATACTTGTTCCTTGTAGCTTCGGTTTGAAGTCTCTCCGTAAGAAACCATTCAACGCGTGGGCACGACCCCAGACGGGAGAAACACGACAACGCTCATTGCGAGAAACACTTAAGCGACACATGTTGTTTGTCGTGTCGCATTGGTTCGAAAACGACGCCCGGGTCCCGGGTTCGAATCCTGGCCTGGGCATAGATGTTTGTGAGTGTTTATTCATCAATTTCATCATGTCATCAGTCATCCCCATCTTCGTAAATTAGCCAAAAGTGGCATAAAAAGCGAAGTAAAATATAGCAAAATAGTATTGGTTCGAATATTTCATTTATATTTTATCGAATATTTCATATATATAAACGCTCATATTAAGAATTAGAGTGTGTACAAACTAAGGGGTTCATACCGAAGTAACAAGCAACACACACCTTTTAAGAATATAAGCAAGCATTCAGTGCAGCTGCGCTACCAGATTAGAACGACGCAATGCGACTCGACATGTGCACCTTGTCATGTCACTTCGAAACGTCACATATACTTTTGAGTGCTTGTTTCCAAGTTATATGCTTCGCTTCTCACTTTGGTCTGGAAGCTCCCTAAACTCGTACAGGATTCGAACACAGAATCCACAGTGTAGAGACGGAGACAAGTGTTCATACGTCTAAAAGCTAACTGCTTGGTCTGAGTCCTTAACTTCAATGTAGTTCTTTTTCTAACGACCGTGTTTGGCAACACTGTTGTTTTATGCGATCCACCTCTGCGGCCACTGCGCCGTGCATGAGTTTTTTTTGCTACGTTGCCACACTTTTTGGCGTCTTCACTTCCCGCCCTCTCTGCTTAAAGTGCGACTTGAAAAGTTGAGAAGCTCCTCACCTGACAACGTCGCGGGGGAACACAAGTACGCTCCCCTCTTGCAGAAAAGGATCAACGCGACTTGCTAAGCTGCCCGTTATCATGTTCATCTATCTCTCCATTGCTTATCAGCTTCACAAAGTAGGAAACCCATCATTTCGTAGGTTGAAGTTGATAGAATTCCATTTAAGTTACATTCTGTGTCCTGCTCTTGTTGTCGTGTTGTTTATGTGCGTGTATTCAAGAGAAAATATAAATAGATAACATACAAATTCATACGCAGGGATATTCGAATTATTATATGCGTATCATCCTTAATGGACATTCTTACTTACATAAAACAACAGAGAGGACAATGAAATAAGGGTATCTTTGCTAATGTTCTCCAACAAACAACTTTGGGGAAAGGGGAAAACCTCGAGTAGAGAACATTGATTTTATTCCTTTATGATAAATAATGCCTGGAAACTACACATGTACTTACCATCTACGATCATAAAGAAAATATTAATTCCATTAATTTTAAAATGACAAGGTAAAATAAAACTATATAAATACTCTTCCCGTTTCTAATCGTGAATAATATGTAGATGTTTATTTGATTGAGATTAAAATAAATTATGTAATAAAGTAAAGGGCCAACATAAAATTCAGATTTAGTAAAAGGAAGCGTGTTCATTTCCTTAGTGTGGCTTTATTGAGACAATATTTACGAAGTTACACAAACAAGTGTACTTAGAGGAACAGCGAAGCCCTAGGCAGAGGTTATGCCATTAAAATGTGTGTGGGCGAGTGCTACAAAAGGTAAAGTTCTTTCTTCTGCATCTTACGGTGCTACCTTTCAAGCAGAAGATACGGCTCCACACATTCTCGATCACGGCCGTACTGCGGGTGATATTGTCAACAGCACGCTCCGTTAAAGGGATAGTAAAAAATGAAAGCTATGTACTTAAACTTCCCCTTAAAACAGTGGAGCCATATAGTGGTTCGGAACCCACTTTAAACTGTGGGTCCAGTCCCGATTAGCCTAACTGTGCATAAAGTGGAATTAAAACACCAAATCAGTCGATCAATCAATCAATGCGTATATGTTCTCATTCAGTAAATTCGACTCTATTGCAGCTGCCGGCCCTCATGGCGGAGTGGTTCGCACATCGCGCTACGTCACTAGGGGTACCGGGTTGGAATCCCGGCCTGAGCATGGATGCTTGTGAGTGCCCATTCATCAATTTCATCATATCATCACTCATCCCCATTTTCGCAAATTAGCCAAAAGTGGCACAGAAATCGAAGAAAAATAAAGCAAATCAATCGATCAATCTATTGCAGCTGACCTTCGTGGCGGAAAGGTTAGCACAGCGCATTACGACGCTACTTGGGTGTTACTTTGTGGGCGCTCTTCATCAATTTCATCGTATCATTACTCATCCCATCGTTTCGTCTAGCCAAAAGGGAAAGAAAAGTGACGCTAAATAATAATATTAAAATCAAATCAACTGTATTGTATTCATTTTTTTACCTTCCGGTCTGCATGATGGAGTAGCTACGAAGCCAGAAGCCCTAATTTAGAATCCTGAGTAAGGCATAGATATACCATTGTGTTCGTTCTTTCATTTATTTCTGCACTCCACCATTAATGCTCATTAACGATTAACCGAAGAAAAGCAATTCAGATTAACGTTAAAGGCTATACGTTGCTTTTTTCTGTCGGTTCAGTAATGTTTAACATTTCACTATCCTAGGGGATAATTTTAGTTAAGCAACGTAAGGAATATTTACATTCGAGGCAATCCAAGGCATGGGAAGGGATAATAAATTCAAAAAACCGTCTTTCGAAGCGTCACATATATTTTATGCAGTTGTGTTTGTACGTTGAGCATTTTATTGTTAGTTGATTTAGTTTATTTCTACCATTTATACCATTTCTGGCTAATTGCGAGGATGCAAATGAATGTTAGAAATGGATGAAGGGACAAACATATAACGCAAACCCCACAGAGGATTATACTGATTGTGAATCCAAGCGCTAGAACCTCCTTCTTCTGCACAATGCAGTCGAGGTTGTACTACGTGGAAGAGAGGTTGACATTTGGATGTATTGAACATTTTATTATATTATAATTGTCAGATATACAATGTTACAAAGTAACACACTGTATCTAGGAAACTGTAATATAAGTAGTGGTATTGATACTACGGACAGCACCGGAAAGGAAGAGCTCCTCTCAAGCAGCTTTGCTACACTTAAAACTTGCTCAACATGTTCATATGAGTTTTTTGCTCAAGTGTGGAACTCCGTCTAATCTAAGATTTTTGTAAAAATGCCCTCGGGCATTTTTTCAGAAAAGAAGAGCTCTTCTCAAGCAGATTTGCTATACTTAAAACTTGCTCAACATGTCCATATGAGTTTTTTGATCTAGTGTAGCACCTGCCTAACCCAAGAGTTTTGTTTCGGAAAGTATCAACCCCCCTCAAGCAGATTTTGCCCATATTTACAAAAATTGCATCAGCCAGATTTTTGTCCATAAACTTGTATCCATACATACACACACATATTTACTTCTGGTTTAAGTTTAATTGGATACCATTCAATTTGCTTATCTAATATTAAAACAATGCAATATGCAGAGCCCCTCTAGAATTGCCCCGTGTTTGCATGTTTCCCTCTCCGTGTCAGTGTGTACAATTCCCGAGACGGTAGTATTGATTTTTGTTTTGCACGTTTCTCCCCAGCGCCAGTATTTACAGAAATTCCCGAGTATTGCATCATCCAGTATTGTGAGCGTGGCTGAGGAGAGCAGATGTGTTTTTGCAGTACTTCTCATACTTACTGGTTTAAATATTCATATTGAACAATATAAAATCTGATATTTGTTGTAATCCACTCATATTTAGAGTCAAGCTTATATTTGTTCTGTGTGAATGAATATTTATTCTTTTTTTCCACTTGTGGGCTATTAGCTTTACAACCTGTCATAAGATTAATATTATTAATATTAATCCATAGAGATTAGATTTAAAACCCAGGAAATTGTATATAAATACCAAAGCCAAAAATATTAACACATATACACACATATACACATACATACATACAAAGCACAGTGCTGAACCCAACTGATATTTTTTATTCAGTATAAAGTTTTGAATTGAAACCCAGGAAATTGTATATAATAAACAACAGCAAAAATGCCAAATCAAAAATATTGTAATCAATGCAATAAAAATATATTTAGCTCTAATTGGGCCAGACACCAAAAAATTTGTAACCCGGACAAATACAGAACTCCCACAAAAATTTGCCCCAAATGCCATAGAAAATACAGCATGCAATACTTCACATATACACATAAAGATACTTGCTCTGCACAATCATCAACACAACCATCTACATCTGGTCTGAAAAGAAAGCATGAAGCACCTCTTAATGCCAGAGCAGCAAAACAGCCACGCTATGCACCTATCCGTAGCAGTTTTAACGGCCAATTAAGAGATCACCGGTTTGTATCAGAGCCAAGATGTGGCATTAAGAATTTTTTGAACAGTAAAAAACCTGATATACAGGCAATTCTAAATGCACAAAATGGCTCTTATAAGCTGTCCCTCAAATTGTATACTCAATATAAGAAGCCAAATGGCACAAAATTTACACAGCCCCACATAACAGAAACTGTACCGGTATATTCAAATGCAGACAGAATAATAAGCAGATTGATGGAACAACTGAATATTAAACACTCTGAATTTGCGGCAAAAGAGTCCGGATGGAGCCTATGTGGCTCTCCGCACAAGTTATATGTTAATATTTCTGAATTCAGCCCATTAAAAGGTTCTACATATCTGCCATTACCTGCTAATATCAAAAACAAAAGAGCCGTGGTCAATATAAAAAATACCGACCAGAAATGCTTTTTGTGGTGTATATTAGCTGCTTTGTATCCAGTTTCAAGGAATCCTCAGAGAATAAGTTATTACAAACAGCATGAACATGATTTTGACGATGCAATGGAGGGTTTGGAATATCCAATGTCTGTTCAGAATATTGGTAAATTTGAAAAAAGGGCCAGGTACATCAATGGCAAACAATTATCTATTAATGTATTTATTTGTTCCACTGGCAATTGCCCGATAGCACCTCTCAGAATCAGTACACTTGATGATGAATCTGCTATTCCGATTGATCTGCTTTTAATTGAAGGGGATGGCACATATCATTACACTCTGATACATAATCTTGAAGCTTTAGTGAGAACACAACTAGACAAAACTCATACAATATTTAAGTTGTGCAGAAGATGCTTAACTGTATTTGATGGTCAAAAAATGGTAAATGGGGTTCGTGAAAAAAATGCAGAAATTGCAAAAAATAAGTTAATTGAGCATCTGAAATACTGTGGGAACCATAAACCTGTTCATATGGTGATGCCCAATCCAAGTGAAAATTGCAAATTCAAAAAGTTTGAAGCCTTGTTGGAACACCCAGTATATATTGTCTGTGATTTTGAATCAAACCTCAAACCTCTTGCATTTTGTAGCCCAGATCCTGAAGAATCTGCAATTACACCATACCAGCTACATGAACCTTCCAGCTTTTGTTGTGTGGTTGTACAGGATGGTGTTGTTATTAAAGAATATTCATACATGGGAGAAGATGCCATCAAAATATTTGCACATAGAATAGAAAATATGTGCCGTGACATAGCATCTAACATCTTATTAATATCAAAGCCTATGTTGCCTTTAACAGAGAAACAGATTGAAGATTTCAACAATGCAGAAAAATGCCCGGTATGTGATTGTGAATTTTCAGATACAAATATCAAGGTTCATCACCATTCACATACAGATGGTAAATTCTTAATGGCCCTGTGTAAAAGCTGTAATATTAAGATCAAGAGACCAAGATTTATCCCCATATTTTGCCATGGAGCATCCAATTATGATTTTCATCATCTGATCAGGTACGAGGGGTTTAACAAGGAGAATTTAAATATTTTAGCTGAAAATGATGAGAAATATATATCTATTAGCAAGATAATTAAAGTTAATGGTGTTCCTATTCACATAAGATTTCTTGATTCTTACAGATTTTTACCTGCTAGCCTGCCCACACTGGCCACTCAATTACCTGATGATCAATTCAAAATCACACGTGCCTCGTTTCCAAATCTGGACCTGAAATTAATTAGGCGGAAGGGTGTATATCCATATGACTATGTTACAGATTTTTCTAAATTTGATGAGTGTTCCCTGCCACCACAAGAAGCGTTTTACAGCAGAATCAGAGGATCTGGAATCAGTGATGATGATTATCACCATGCCCACTTGATATGGAACAATTTAAAATGCAAGACATTTGGTGATTATCACATGGCATATTTGAAACTTGATGTCACCCTCTCAGCTGATATATTTCAGGCATTCAGAAAATCTTCCATGCAAAATTATAGACTGGACCCAGTATATTTTTATAGTGCCCCGGGCCTAGCATGGGCCGCAACGTTTTTGAACACTAAAATGCAATTGGATCTGATCCACGATCAAGATATGTATCTGTTTATGGAGAAATGTATAAGAGGAGGGATGGTGCAATTTTCTCAGAGATATGCCAGAGCAAATAACAAGTATATTCCCGATTATGATCCAGCACGGCCATCAAATTATATACTGTATGTAGATGCAAACAGCCTCTATGGTCATGCCATGATGGATAAACTGCCATATGCAGGGCTTGAGTGGGTTGAAGATTTCAACATTGAGGATCTTCAGGATTTTGATGACAGTGACTATGGCCTCTTCTTAGAGGTTGATCTGATAATTCCTGATGATTTGCACAATAAATTTTCTGATCTGCCCCAATTCCCGAGGTTCAGTGCTCACCTGGCTCTAAACAGAAGAAGCTCATGATGACTCTGGAGCCGAAACAAGGTTATGTCATATATTACAAAAACCTCCAGTTCCTGATGAAACATGGTGTTCAAGTGACCAAAATTGGCAAAGTTTTGAGGTTCAGGCACTCAGAATGGTTGAAACCATACATTGATACAAACACAGAGCTTCGAACATCTGCAAAGAGCCAATTTGATAAGGGCTTGTTTAAATTGATGGTTAATTCTGTGTATGGCAAAACTATTGAAAATGTCAGAAAACATACCGATGTTAAAATAATTACTGACCCCAGCCTGAGCAAAAAATTAGTTGCAAAGCCCAACTTCAATTACAGAAGAATTTATGATGAGCACATGGCACTTTTCAACATGAAGAAAACAAAGATCAAATTTGATAAGCCTATTTATGTAGGGGCTGCAATATTGGAATCGTCCAAATTACATATGTTAACATTGTATTATGATGTGTTGAAACCTTTTTATGGTGATCGTGTAAAACTGATGTACATGGATACGGATAGTTTTATTCTTGATATTAAAACAGAAGATGTTTATCAAGATATGTCACAGCCTGAATTGTTTCAATATTTTGATACCAGTGAACATACAATAATTCAACCCCACAACAAAAAGGTGCCTGGCAAGTTAAAAGATGAGACATGTGGTTATGCTATTGTGGAATTTGCTGGGTTAAGTGCCAAGGTGTATAGTTTTAAAACATGTAGTGGTGTTGCTGCCAAAAAGGCCAAGGGCATTGGCAAAGTAGCTGTTGAAAAAGATCTTGTATTTGAAGATTATAAAAATTGCATCAAATCCCAGAGTTTAATCAAAACATCAGAATCCAGAATTCAGAGTGAGGATCACTTATTGACTAGCAATATTGTAAGAAAAGTGGCTCTGGACCCACATGATAATAAGAGATGCATTTTATCATGTGGCATACATACTTTACCTTGGGGGCATTGTGATTTGAAAAATGGGAATCAATGCCCAATTACAGAGCATGATTTGAAATAAACAAACATGCCTATGAACTTATTTGGGTTCAAAAAACAGGCTATTATGGATCTGCCAACACCACAACCCTCTTCTGATATGCTGTCTAAACTGAGTGGCTTGTTAATTATTCATCTGAATAGCATACTTACAGATGTTGATGAAGAAACAGGTAAAATATTGTACATATTTAACAATAATTTAAATCATTACCAATTACCTGTAGGTGGGCAATTGCAATTTATTACAACCCCTGAGGGTGATGTCAAAATTTCAGTGGGGAGAAATATTTTTAGAATTAAGCACTCAAACATGATTTCTGGCACTGTATATACTGTTTCTGCTGGTGACTGCTTATATATTGAGGTCCCTGGGTCATATGACAAGCTTATACCTTTTTTTATAGAATTAAGAATTAGATATTCAATAATAAATAACCACTAAAACAAAAATGCCTAATGATATATTTGGCCATACAAGACATGAAGATCACAGTGATGAGATTCTGATGCTTGATGTCAGAGTCAAGAAATTAAGAAGTGATTTACAAGCTTTACAAACTACACTCAATGCCAGTCTTCAATTAGAAATTACAAATTTACAATCACAATGCATGGACCCTCTTCTTAAAATTGACTCAGAACTTAAATTATTGCTTCAGAAATATACTGATTTGGCCACATTGGATAATTTTCAAAGTTTAGAAGAAGCTGTAGCAGCTCTTCAAGCCAAATTTAAGACCCAGGCCACCAACTCCGAGCAATTGAAACAGCAATTGGAAAAGCAAATAAATAATGTCCAGACACAGCTCCAAACAATTGTCAAAAGCATAAAATCACAAGAAGATTTTGATCTAGTGATTTCCACTCTAAAGGAACAGATTCAGTCACTCCAGATACCTAACCTGGACCCTCTGAACAATGCCATAGCCGAGGTTAAAGAAAAAATTGAGACACTTGAAAATTTTATGAACAATTTGCCATCTTCTGATGCTTTGAATGCAATAACTCGGAGTGTAGCAAATATTAAGCTGCAACTTGAAACATATGAAGATTTTGGAAAAATTCGAAGTTCCATAACCCATCTTGAAGGTACAATAGCAGCAGTGCAAAATGATTTGGCAAATGTAGTAGAATCCCGATTGCCTGGAATTGTAGACACACTTGTCAGTGTCCAGCAACAGATCACAAAGCTTGAAAACCTCAACACTGAATCTGAACTATCTCATTTTCATCACTTGATAGATGATATCCAAACAAAACTTGAAATTTTACAACAATCCACACCCACTCAGGCAGATATAGCCCTGCTCCAAAATGCTATGCAAAATGTGGCTGATGCATCTGAATTAAACAATGTGAAATTGGCACTTGAATCTTTGCAAAATACAGTATCAAATCTTCCTACATCACAGGAACTTAAAAATATTAAGAGAGCAGTGAATCGCATATTGAAATCAGAAGATATCAAGAATATCCAGACAGAGATCAAACAACTCACTCAGACAGTTGCCACTCTTCCAACCAATCAACATATTAATGAACTGCATGCCCTGTTTGAGGATATCAGAAGACAGGTCCATGATCTTACTGCTCAAAATTCAAAATTGGCAGTTGTTGAAAATTTGCAACAAATTGTAGCTAATATCAAGCAACAGCTAGGGACCATGGAATCCAATCAAGCAAATGCTCTGTCTGTTTTTGCCACCCAGCTTCAAGAGATTGTGCAGCAATACAAGAAACTTGTTGTGGACATAAAAATTAAGCCAGGCCACGATGATGTTGTTAGAACCATCAATGAGCACCTTGAATCTGTAACAAGCAGATTGCTCACAGCAGAAAAAGAAATAACAGGCATAATCGAGAATCCAAAACATACAGTAATTCTTGAATTGTACAGCATCCCCAACAAAGAATATGATTCACCATTTACACCAGGTGGCAAAATATATATGCTGTCCCCTGCACAATTTTATTACCAGTTTTTTGTTGGGGGCACACTGAGACCAATCAAGATCAAATATTGGCTTCAACCACAGGCACACCACTACCCTACCTTATCAATAACAAATGCTGACAACAAAGTGAAAATCACCAGTGTGGAGTTAGAGGATTTTACAGACCCCAATACATTAGAAACAGCCTATGCTGAAGATGATGGCTCTCTGGAATTTAAAATACAAATAGGGGACAAATTATATTTAGAAAATCCTGCAGTCTCAGCTGCTGAACACCCCATAGTTGCAATATTCTTGTTTACATATTATGTCTAGAAAAATTATTGTTGATGAATTACACAGACAGGCCAGGCATAATTTTAAGAGACTCCCAGTAGTCACAAAGGGCATAGATGATTTATGGCAGAGCGACTTGATTGAAATGGCAAGTGGACAGTTGAAAAACTTAGACAAAATCAACAAGGGCTACAAGTATCTACTCACTGTAATAGACACATTTTCAAAATTTGCCTGGGCTGTGCCACTCAAATCCAAGACTGGAAAATGTGTTACAGAAGCCATCAGGACAATCATCAATCATTCAGGAAGATCACCGCGCTATTTGCAAACAGATAATGGCAAAGAATTTTATAATTCAGTGTTTCAACAATTTATTAAAAGCCAGTCAATACAACATTAATCGAGTTACAGTGATCTCAAGGCCTCAATTGTAGAGAGATTCAACAGAACCTTAAAAAATCTTATGTATAAACAATTTACCCTCCAAGGTAATTATAAATGGCTTAATATTCTTCCAGAACTTCTACATAAATATAACAACTCGGTCCATTCCACAATCAACATGAAACCCTCTGAAGTAACTTCATCTGATGAGCAAAAATTGATCAGGACTGTTTATTATCCTAGATACCAGCCAACAACAAGAAAAGCCAAATACAGGGTGGGCGATCAAGTAAGAATCAGCAAATATAAGCATTTATTCAAAAGAGGCTTTACAAGAAACTGGAGCACCGAATTATTTACAGTGGTTCAAGTTAAACCTGGGACCCTTAACACATATATAATAAAGGATCACCGAGGAGAAATTCTCAAAGGCAGATTCTATGAACAAGAGCTCAGCAAAACTAAACAGCCTGACACATATCTCATAGAAAAAATCATCCGCAGAAAAGGCAACAAGTTATTTGTCAAATGGCTAGGACTTCCAGAACACAGCTGGATCGATGCAAACAAAATAATAATATGAACACCTGGGATGTTATAAAAAGGCTGCCAGAACCTGAACAACAGAATAAGAGAAATGGCAACTTGCTGCCTGATAATATTAGGTGTCTTATTGTTGGGCCATCTGCTTGTGGTAAAACTACACTAATGGTTGATAATTTTTTATTGGCACCCAACTGGTTAGACTGGAAAAACAGGCACTTGTATGTCTTCTCTAAGAGCTTGGAACAATTAAAATATCAGCAGCTGATGAAGCTATATGATGGATTGGATATTGCCACTTTTGAACCAGATGTTAAGCCACTTCATGAATGTCTCGATAATTCTGTTGTTGTGTTTGATGACATTATACTGGATAATCAAAACAAGGTTAGAAACTTCTTTACACAGGGCCGACACAAAAACATTGATTGCTTCTACCTGGCACAGACTTTTTCTAAAATTCCGAAGCAGCTGATCCGAGACAACAGCAATTTTATATGTGTGTTTCATCAAGATCATACCAACCTCAAACACATACATGATGAATATGTAGGTGGGGACTTGAGCTACAATGATTTTTCCAAGTTTTGCAGCAAGTGCTGGAACCAGGATAGTTATGGGTTTGTCACAATTGATATGACAAGAACACCCAGTAGTGGCAAATACAGAAATAAAATCAACGATTTTCTAGACGTTGAGACATAAATAAATAACCATGAAAAGGCCAATCATTGATGATCTTAAATTAAGATATTATCTTGTAAAAAGATTTAAGGGATGGAAATCAGAGAACCGTGGAATTTATGAAAAACACAAACAAACAGAACAGCCTGTAATTGATGCTATTAATAATTTAGGTAAGAATATCAAAACTGTTACAGAGCAGAATCAAAATTTGATCACAGAGCTTGTACCTGTAGCTGCAAGGAACATATTAGATTATCCATTCACCCCACTTTCCAGTATTCATACACCTAGTCCTGTTGCTCCTAGAAGAATTGAAGCTACTCAGGATCCTATTGAATTGGGTCTTCTTGCTCAAAAATATTTAACCACACCTAAAGACAACAAAGATGAGGTGTTCGGCTTATATGCTGACACAGAGCTTGATGGCAGCATCATACACAGAATTGGCAATTTCAGAGTAACTTTTATGGGGGATGATCTGATTGTTTATTCAGAATCTCGTCTCGGAGAAAAAGGTGCTTTTGTTAAGTACCCCGGAACACCTGGATTGTGGGAACTGATGACTAGGAAGAGGCCTGGCAGCTATACAGATCAAGATTATGAACATTACAAAGAAATATTAATAAAATCAGATGCTCTATACCAGAACAATGATCCCACACAAAAAAGAGTCAAGTCTAGCAGTGGAGCAAAATACAACAACTTAATCAAGCCCATATGGTCACAGATCAAGACTGGCAGTGGAATCAAACAATACAACAACCTGCCTAAAGAATTTGTGTGGGTTGATGATGTCAGGAAACTTGTGGATAGGTTATTGGTGATAGCTGGGGAGGAAAATGCAGGGAACCACAATTTTTACAATGAAAAGGTTGGAATTATGGACATGATAAGCACCAAATTATCTAATTTTATAGTGAATGACACTAAGGGGATTGGATATCTCATAAAAATTATTAATACTCTACCACCTAAATTTTGGAATATTTCTGAGGGTCGGGGGTTGGTTAATGACATTATAAACAAGCTGCCATTTGAACTACACATTCCAGGCTATCAGTATTGTGGTCCAGGCACAAAATTGGATCATAGATTAAACAGAGGTGATCCTGGTGTTAATCCCCTAGATGCTGCTTGTAGAGACCATGACATAGCATACAACACAGATTCTGATCTTGACAAGAGACATGTTGCAGACAAGAAATTAGAAGAGGCTGCATTTGGTAGATTTGTAAGCAAAGATGCTTCTTTGAGTGAAAAAATAGCAGCATTGGGAACCACCATAGCTATGAACACCAAACAAAAACTGGGGTGGGGGTTGTGAATATGTATATAATAAACCTACAATGAAGGCCAAGGGTGTTATGTATCAAATACCTTATGCAGGTCTTAAATCTCTTGGGCCTATTGATAGTCTTTTAACCAAAAAGCAGCGCAAGAAAAAAAGCTCTTGTATTGCAAAGGGCCATGGTATGAAATTGTTGCTTAGTACCCCCCAATTAAAAAAATTACAGCAATCCAGGAAAAAATCACATGTGGGGGGATTTATATTTACTATCCCTGCCATCTTAGCTGCTCTCGGGGCTGTGGGGAGCTTGGCTGGGGGATCAGCTGCCATAGCAAAAACAGTAATAGATGCCAAGAAAAATAAGGCAGAATTAGATGAGCAGAAGCGCCATAACCTGGCAATGGAGAAAAAAGGCAAAGGTGTTAAGAGAGCCATGAATAAGTTTAAAAAAAACAAGAGCCGCTTACAAACCAAGATATTGAAGCTTTAATCAAGCCACTGGGCATCAAAAATTTTAGAGGTGTGTACATGTCTGATTCTTTACCGGAACAACCACTCAACAAAGAGTGTGGCATTGTTAATTTGGATGAGTACAAAAATCAGGGCACTCACTGGATTTGTTATCTTAAATATTTAAACGATGAGGCATTTGTGTTTGATTCATTTGGAGGTGTTCCACCTGAAAATTTAATAAAATATCTAAAATCAGCTAATCTTTATTACAATAATGCCCGTGTTCAAAACTTCAAAGATGTTAATTGCGGACATTTGTGTTTATCTGTTCTCAGATATATGTCTCAAATAAATAAACCATCAATTGAAAATTTTCAAAAGGCCTTGTGGTATCTGAAACATCATGGGGGTATTCCATCTCACCAGCCAAAATTCAATATTGAAACTCAAATTGCATGATGACATAGTGTATCCCAAAACAATAGCTCTCAGAGCATTTTACGGCATGTACTTGATACCTAATATTACACACCACAACAACACAATTGCAGTAGGGGATCAAAAAATTGTCATCACTCCAGGGCAATATAATCTGTCCACTCTAAATGCTCAATTACCCAGAGGTGTAGTGTTAAGTCAAAATTCTGTCACTCACAGAGTAGAGATTGTATCTGCTACGGAGACAGTGGATCTGGGTACTATAGGAGAGCTGTTAGGATTTGAGAACAACACAAAACTTGAAGCAGGCATCAAACACACTGCTATGAATATACCTAAATTCTTAGCCATAGAGACTCTGAATATTCACTGTAATGTGGCTGAGGGTATGATCACCAAATCAAATGGCATAGGCACTCACAAACAAACCGGCATCATTGCAACATTCAAACCTAATTCAGAATTCATGGAGCCCATCATCTACAATCCATCCCCAACATTATATTTTCCTGTGTGCCATAATAGAATAGATTACATTGAATTGATGGTCACTAATGAAAAAGAAGAATTAGTTGATTTTGCTGGAGCCACAACAACTGCTATCATAGAGATTAACATTTAAATAAAAATACATACAATGGAAAATATTGAGAGTTATGAGCTACAATCATTCCCCCCAAACAGGAGGACATTTGCAAATTTAAATCAACCCAACACAGAAATAGAGGTTGATCTTGATGTAGGGGATGGCTTTATACACCCCCACAGAGCAGATCTATACATCAAATTTGATGTTGTAAAGCTCGATGGAACAGATTATCCGGCAAATTCAAATATAAGATTGGTGGATAATTTTGTGCCGCATCTGTTCTCTGAAATTGAGATCAGAAAACATGGCGTTGTTATAAACAGAATAGATTATCCCGGTATTACCTCCACAGCTTTGGCCACACTAAAATTATCCAAAACCGAGGCTTCTTACTACAGAATCGGTGGATTTGAAGCTGGTGAGAAAATATTATCTAAAAACCACACAGTGCTGTTCCCGATGCGCCTGTTGCCAGGATTCTTCTCAGATTACAAAGAAATTATGTGGAAGGGTGGGTTAAGAATTACATTTAGAAGAGCTGCAAATGATAACAATGCTTTGATGAGGTACAGTGCAATAAACCCTACCGGGGAAGCTCTGCCTAATACCCTACCTGATGAGGGCAAGTGCATTATTCAGACTATGGAGTTAAGAATCCCGGTTGTTGAATATGAGGCCAGCTATGCTCTTAAATACAAAGCTGATATCCTAAAAAATCCACACATTCCTCTGCAATTTTATACATATCAATGCGTACAGAAGCCCGCATCTGGTTCTTATTATGAGTTTGATGCTACAAATTCATTCTCCAGTATTCAATATGACATGCCTGATTTTGTGGTGGTACTGTTTCAGACTGGAAGACACAATAATCAGGAAAAAAATTCAAGTAAATTCGATAGCTGCAACATCAAAAACATATATCTTAAAAATGGCAGAAATGAGGTATTTCCTAGAGAAAATTACAATTTAGACATTTCCAAGGATGATTTCCTCAAATTATATGAGGCTTTTTCGGCTTTCAAAAGGGTCACTACGGGCAATACGGATATGTATTACACTCCAGATGAATTCAAAACACAGAGACCCATGTTTGTAATCAACACTTCAAAAAGAAAACAGGTTGTGGTGAATGACAGGACAAACATTAAAATTATCTGTGAATTCCACGAGGCATTACCCGATGACACCATATGTAGTGTCATTCTCATAGGTGAAAAATCATATGTTTATGATGTAAGAAATGAGAGAGTCACGGAGCAATTCTAGAAGCCCGATTCAAACACAGAGGCCCTTTGATTACAAAGCAATAATACCAACACTTTACCGTCAGTTACCTACCCATTTTATAGTACCTCTGCTCGTGGCAGAAAAGCTTTTATACCTACCCAAAACACAACACATCTGCCAAAAGCTGAAATACAGAAATATACAATATTTTGTAAGTTAAAAACTTGAGCTGCAACAAGACCAAACTTGCAATTCAGTTTGCATGACGAATATCCATGAAGCCAATACTAGGAATTTCCTCAATATGATGGATGGTCCCTGAATGGGGTAAAGTGTAGATAAGAATTTCTCTTTGAGTCCCATGATAAATGACATGTAATTTCCCTCGGAAAAGGCACAGTGCAGGTTAAGCCAACAGATATAATCACTCAGGCATACAGAAAGAAGGCAATTACTCTTTGATGATGAATAACTCTTTGAAAAGACACAATAAAGATTATATCTGTTGGCATTAATTTCCCGGGCAAGCATGATTTATTGTTGGCCGAAACATGGGACTGATCAAAAGATTGGAAAGAACATGGAAACAATGAATTATGTTTACTTGACCTCCATTCTATTGTATTGATCAGGGAGTTTTGCCTCATAGAAATATAACAGCAGTTAATGTGATTTTATACCCAGACAACAGCTATTAACTATGCTCTGTTGTATAACACTTTTACCAGGTTTTCAGATCTGGGAGTTGTATATCAACTAGCATCAAAATCTCACGTATGGAATGCCACACATATTTCAATCTATCAGGACTCGAACCCAGAGCCCCTTGTTTACAAAACAACAATATTAACATTTTGCCATCAGGGGAGGCTTCATATTTTATGAGGACTCAAACCCGAGCCTTTTGATTACAAGGCAATAAAAACCATGCACCACACTCCACTGGGTCTCAGAACCCAATAGATATCAATTCAAGATTCCTGGGATTTTAACAGAGGCTCTTTCTTTCCGAGAAATTCCCGAGGGCAATTCTAGAGGGGCTCTGCATATTGCATTGTTTTAATATTAGATAAGCAAATTGAATGGTATCCAATTAAACTTAAACCAGAAGTAAA
Organism: Lepisma saccharinum; assembly: GCF_977018435.1. NCBI lineage: Eukaryota > Metazoa > Arthropoda > Insecta > Zygentoma > Lepismatidae > Lepisma > Lepisma saccharinum. The sequence goes on from NC_139230.1 coordinate 141,198,129, forward strand.
TATGTGTGTGTATGTATGGGTTTTTGGCTTAATTTCTGGTGTGGCCAAAAATATGACAAGTTTATGGACAAAAATCTGGCTGATGCAATTTTTGTAAATATGGGCAAAATCTGCTTGAGGGGGGTTGATACTTTCCGAAACAAAACTCTTGGGTTAGGCAGGTGCTACACTAGATCAAAAAACTCATATGGACATGTTGAGCAAGTTTTAAGTATAGCAAATCTGCTTGAGAAGAGCTCTTCTTTTCTGAAAAAATGCCCGAGGGCATTTTTACAAAAATCTTAGATTAGACGGAGTTCCACACTTGAGCAAAAAACTCATATGAACATGTTGAGCAAGTTTTAAGTGTAGCAAAGCTGCTTGAGAGGAGCTCTTCCTTTCCGGTGCTGTCCGTAGTATCAATACCACTACTAATATATCAAGAGACAGCCACTCGGGATCACAGGATCATAAAATATGCTGACAGCACTAAACTTAACTCTCCTAAGCAACTAGCATGTTTAATTTTTACAATTAGAATTCTAATCAGTGGCGACGATTAGGGGGAGCGAGGGAGGCTGTTGTCCCCTTCTTTATGCCAATTTTGCCCTCACATTATGCTAACTCTTATGCACCAAAGTAAACTGTCTTTGCCCCCTCCCCCCAGTTTTGGAACCCAATCGCCGCCACTGGTTAGGAGAGGAGATTTAGGGCTCTTAGCAACCAATTTTCGCTTCGTGTGCACATCGCACTGCACCACGTTCTCCGCTCTCTTGTCACTGCTGTGTGCCGTATTCTATGACATTCTGATATTGTCCTCGGATTTCTTACAACTTTTCTTTCAATCCTCGATTTTTATTGCATACAACAATGTGTACAATATCCACGATGAAAACTTGTCTACTGCTGCATTTGCAAACTGGAAGTAACAAAATGCAACTAATTTTTACTGCGGTAATCTAATTTTGTATTGGTATAATTGTTACTTTCCCTTGCTCATCCCTACTCTTCGCGGCCTCTTGTCCGGATTTCGAGGCGCCAAGCATTCCTCTCATGCTTGTTTCCCTCTGAAGTTCAAATGCTATGGAAGAATAAAGCTTTGAATTCAATGCATTTAGAAGGAAAACGTTTAGGTAAATTTTGTATTTTATTCTAACGATATTAATATAAATAAATAAACTACATAAACATGTGTAGAATAAGTGAATTATTTTAGATCAACAAGTTACTTTTCCTGGATATTCAGGTAAAGAACTAAAGAGTTGTTGCAAGTCACTACCGTCAACATATTATGCGCCGCTTAGTGTTGTGTTTTCTAGCCTATGGCTACACCGAACAACCGATTGGGAATTTTAGGTTTTAAATGAAAGCCTTAACCTCCAAAAGTATCATATTAATATGAATGATTAATCTTAGAAAACGAATGAAACTCTTCAACAAAGTTTTAAACTATATAATTGTAGTTCTAAAAACCTACCGATTAAATTCTATTCTTACACAAATATCCATACTTTGAAACATATTTTTATAGAAAGAAATCAGGGCTCTTCAACAACACTTTTAATGTGAGTTAAAATATAATGATATTTTCAATCATTGATTGACGCATAGTCGTAACGTAATTTCCTGAAAAATATGGTGTGAAAAGATTAATTCCCCAACTTCTAAAGGTTCGACACTGTGGACGAGTGCGTTGAGTGACCGTACACTACGAGTTCGAGTCCCGTCAGCCTGGACGAGACGGTTTTGTGAGTGTATCTTCATCCATTTAACATAATCATGATCCATCGTCGTGAATAGTCAAAAGTGGAAGAAAAGCGACATAAAATAAATATGAAATACAAATGACTTCTAAACACACTGGCCTGGAAGACGACAAAGCTTCGTATTGTCCATAAACTCCACAAATTAATCTCGCAGTCCATCACCCCTCCCCACACTTCCCTTTTAAACAGGGGATCATTTGGTGGGCTTATAACTGCACAAATATAAGACATAAAATAGAACAAAGTTGGTTTCAGCGGTGACCAGTTGCACAGCAGCAACTCCCTCAATGCAGGGAATGGGGATGCTAGGGACCTGGAAATGTTTTCTATGCCTTCAAATATTGGATAATTTCACATACATATTTTTTTACACTAACAACCCGGTCTAAATTGTCCGTTTTAACCCTAAATTGAGTGAAGTAAATTTCCTCGGTCGGTTCACAATGAGAGCTTTCCTTCATATTGAGTATATATGTTCTAAAATAATACTTTCGACAGAAGCAAAAGTTTAATGGTGTGTAAAGGGTGTGTCGAATTGTGTTGTTCTCTTTGGCGTAGAATTCTCAACCTACGACTCTATGAATGCACAAATTTTAAACAATATTCACTGTACAGCTTCCCTAACTGAATGTAATGTATTCGTTATATGTTATACGTTTAATAATAATAATAATAATAATAATAAATGCATGTTAACTGAATCAAGTCTTTTTCGGTATTAAGTGCCTTCGATCCCCAATAAATCTTACATATCGATCTTTATGTGTGAGACGAGAACAAAAAATGCAGCTTTTTATGTGTTTTTCAAACTATGCTCACTTCGAGATTCTGTAATTAAAAAACTTGTGGTCCAATCGTGACGAAATTTAAATACGTAGCTCTACTGGTTAATTTTTAATTGGAGTTCAAACTCGAGTCTCCATAATGTTTAACCCGACTGTAGACAATCATTCGCTCTCAGGCCATACGCCCAGAAAGCAGAGAAAACAGGAATGGCATAGTCTCCCTTCTTTCCGTAATTTCAAGCGGCAACCCTTGAATCAGCCACGAACGGCGTCACCCATCCCCTCCCCTCCCTTGACGTCCCCTCGCACTCAAGCAAGAAGCACAGCGTCGGAGATCCAAATGCTTACATGGGCCAATCTTGAGGGTGTCAAACAATTACCAAAATTCTGGTTTGAAAGATTGCGTTAATACTTTTTCACAATTTTCTAAGGAATCTAATCTAAGGAATAAACGCGATAATATGGAGTCATGGACATCGTGTTTGTACCTTCATAATTTTATCATTCCACCTCATTGTCTCGATTCAATAACGAAATAGACCAAACAAAAAAATAAACAATATAGAAATAGCTATGTGGGGAACATTTTAATTGAGTAGGTCGCCAATTCTTTCAAAATAATGTGACGTGTAGAAACGTTTATATTACAATCGAAGCAAGCAAGAAATATTTTTTTGCAAAATTGAGGGAAAAACCGGCAATTTTGACCAAATATTTAGTCTAAAATATCTACTAAAGTAAAAAGTTGTTAACCGTAAGTGGCTGCTGGGAGCTCAGAATGTTATCTTGATTTATTTGGGAGATGCAGAAAGTGCCTCGTCTGACTACCCACTTCCCCCAAGCACAAAGTGTGCCTGTATAAAATGAGTTGGCATAATAGTCCTTCCATTAATACTGGCGATGGTTTGATTGGACATATCTCTCAGACATCTGTATTTAAACTGACTTGCAAAAGCGTTTTAGCATGATTTTTCTTTTACATTTTTTGAACAAAGAAAACTGGGAAACATTGTTAACTTTTCGACCATTTCTTACATTAACCTTTTGATTCCCAAGGCCATTTTCACATGTAACCCCCTTGGTCCCGAGCCGATTTTGAGTAAAATGTAGAGTTTCAATTAAATGAGTCTAGATCGGAAGCTAATTGCCCTAGAGAGATGAGTGATATCCTGTTGTATGCGGAATGAACCAGAGATTCACACTATATGAAATTTTTGCAAATTCGGCGTATATGTGGCGATTAACCCGATAGGTAGGAAATGGGTGCAAAATAGAAATACACAGAAACTCTTAGTTTAGTGTTGACATTGGCGATGCATGGCAACTGTAAGCATAAACATTCGTGTATTAGACGACCAAGATTTGAAATGTACGTTACTTTCAATTCAATTGCCACTTTTTGCACAGAAAGGCTATTCGAGACTGAACCTACAGTCTAAAGTGGAATCCGTACCACTGTACACGTGTCCCCGCCGGTATCAAACCCACGACCCTTTGACGCTAACGTTTTCGAAGACCACAGCAAAACGGCCTTTTCCTATATACAGTCAACGGGAAACATTATAGCAGGCAAAATATCCAAATTTTTTCCATTATTTACTTTCCCAGGCAGTGCTTTTTTTAAGAAGCTGTATTATTATTATTTTTATATATTATTTGAAGTAGGGTTACACTTAAGCTTACAGTATTTTTACACGGGAAAATCACATTGAGGAACACAGAATTAATTAACATCATGATTAGCAATTTGTCTATTTTTACATTTGCCTTCGATTGTGCGCACAACACAGGAATTCTGCATTTATCGCAGGTTACACAGGAAGAGCGAGAGAAACCTGCGAAGTGCTTCTACAGATAACATCTAAAATCAACACCGAGTGGTTTTCCCCCATCCCTTGTCTGCGAGGGCGAGGGACTTAGTGGACATGGTTGCCACTGCCTCAGAAACACATGCAGGTCGTGTGGGAAGAGAGAGAACTAAGAACGCCCCCTTCCGTGTTCTCTCTGCATTGCTTCACGAAACGTATACCAGATATATTCTCAATTTGAACTGTGTAAACCAACTTTATGCTTTAATGTTGAAAAAATAACGTTATTTAAAAGCAGCGAAGTTAAGCATAAAAGATGAAGGTCTGGCAACCTTAGATACCGATAGAAGAGAAGCAAGATCGCCTGCTTGTCCTGTCTCCTGGTTGCAACCTCGTACATTGCAAACGCAAGCTGCAGAAAATGCAAGCTCTTCGGAAAAACAGTTTAGAAAACACTTTTTTTATATAATCAATCGGTCTACAAACCGAAGGCAATAGCAATTGAATAGAATGGTCATATTTCCACGAAACAACTTTACTTTTTACTCTACATATTTTTTTTGTCTGAGAGCGTACCGGTAGTGGTGGGGGGGTCAGTATACTCCCCTAATACATGGGCAATATTCAAAGAACTTTAAATGCAGTATTCATTCATTCATTCATTAAGAATAGGTTATATACACGTGACTTACAAAGTACGAAATTACCTTGCATATAATTTTGTTGTGGATTTGTCACATTTTACATTGTTATAAAAATTTTCTTCTGCGATAAACAAGTGCTTAGCTTTCCTTAAGTTGTCATTGAATATAAGTCAACTAAGGGGAAAACCGAAATCCTCAGCATTGTACCAACATGTGACACTGGCGACAACACACAAAATTAGATAAACTTCATAATACAACGACCTCGTACTCTAAACCAAACCAATGCAATGCTCAGGTTATAATACCAATAATATGGCTACCGTTCCAAGTATTTCTTTTTTGTGAAAGTATTGTGGATTGTGTGGATTAGTACGATGTGAAACGCCCGAGGCGGCAGGCGTCGTCGGCGCGTCGGCGCGTCGGTGCGTCGACAGGGCGGCGTTCGACGTCTCTCTCTCTCTCTCCGTGGCGGCTGGTAGGCATCATCGGCGTAGCTCGTCGTTTCTTGGCATGTTGTAGGCATGGGTCGTAGTCTCGTCTGACATCGGGCGAATCGAGGTAACGCCCTCATCTCTCTTCTTCCTCTAGCCCGCCATAATTTCCGATGGTCCTCGTTTCCCAAAAACTATAAACAGCGTAAGGTAATCACGGAAACACGGTCTCGCTTCAAATTTCCCCAGCGGTTGAGGTAAGCGCACTCGTGTAGACTTACTGCCTATCACACACTGGTGTTCGCAAAACACAACAAAGTCCACTGTATACGAAGAGGTATCACGAAGGTGCCCTCGCTACAAGGATCGCGGTAAGACTGTGTATCGAAAAACCATGTCCTTCGTTTTATTTGGATTTTGAAAAAGGACGCTTGGCGCTCGTTGAAGGGACGCTTCCGGAGAGGTCATTCCACTTCGCTCTATTGTCTCCCAACTTGGACGGGCCGTGCTCGAAGTTCGGTTTCTGCGGATTAAGCTTCAACCTTGCTGTCGCCCAAAGCTCAATTGCAATCGGTGCCCACAAACTGATCAATTACAACCAATTTGATCTGGCAGCCGTAATTGTTGCTTGATCGCGACGAAACTCCACACATCCGTCCTTGCACACATGCTGCTGCGCTTATATAAGTTTCGCATCAATCTGACCTCTGGAAACCGAGATATTTAAGTGGTTGTCATTACGGTCGAATTTCCTAAGCTTTAGACGCATAATCTGACCTTTCAGGTGCTCACCCTTAAGACACGCGAATGTCTCCTTCCTCCCGTCGGCTTGGCAAAATCAAATATGTATTCTTACAAATTAAAACATTCAACACTTTGATTCAACACATTTTTTTACCGCTACGGACATGAATAATAATAATAATAATAATAATAATGACGACGGTAAATCTGACTGTCACAACCTCGCCCTCCTTCTTCCAATGATTTCGTAAGCGTGAAAAATTCGCTCTACACAGGGACAGAAATTTTTTCGTTACAAATCCTTGAACACTCTGTATATAAAATTGACCAACAAATACATGAACACCATGTATATAAATTGACAAACAAATACATGAACACCCTGTATATAAATTGACAAACAAATACATGAACACCCTGTATACAAAATTTACTCTCTGAACTGCACGGACACTGTGACCTTCCAGATACATAACATATATAATAATACCCTGAATATAAACATAATATGAAGAGTATATACACAAAACAAGAAAAATATGTGAGCATTTAAGTGTCAGCTTGCATTCTTACGTCACTCTTACTCTCGTACAGTGCTGTCCACTCTCTGCGCTTCTCATTGGAACAATTCCACCTCTTGCAGTTCTCTATATGTTGGGGTGCTATCGTTTTCTCAGTCGTGCAGTCCACTAACTCCAGAATATTGACGGCTAGCTTGCAGAAGTACGGACCATCGTACATGAAAAAGAGCTTCTAGATCTTCCCTTCGATTTGAGAGCTAAGTCCGTGATTTTTTACAAATGCGAGGTCTCCAGTTCAAATTTCGGCGCCGTCTCTTGCCTGTCTTTCATTAGCCTTCCTCCTGGTTTCTCTCGTTCGTTCGACGGCCATCAGGATCTTTTGTTTGACAGTTGGGTCGCGGTTGTCCTCTTTCAACCCAAAGTGACGAATTACGTCTCTCCGTGGTGTGCTGCCGAATTGTAGCTCTGCTGGTGTGAACTCAAGGGTGTCGGATTCTGTGTTGTTTAGGAGGAGTACAATCGAGGTGACGTGCTTGCTCCATTCCTGATGCTGTTTATGGCAAAATACCCTCAAGAGGCGGTTCATTTCCCAGTGCATGCGTTCGACCTTGTTTGTCTACGGCCTGTAGCTCGGGGTCCATATGGGCTTCACTGCGTATGCTTCCAAAGTGTCCCTCCAGAGGTTACTTGTGAACTGAGCTCCGCGGTCCGTGAGAATGTAGCGCGGAGTTCCGAGGTGTACAAAGTAATTTTCTGTGAGCTTACCGAGCAGCACTCTCGTCGCGGTTGACCTGACTGGATACGCAAGGAGAAAACGACTGCATCCATCCATAACTGTGAATAGGTACATCATGCCGTCCTTGCTCTTCGGGAGTGGTCCCACGCAGTCTGCGAAGAACACTTCCCGCGGTTTCTCTGCCACAAACGATGTTGGGTTCTTTGCTGCTCTGACGCGGTTAGGCTTGGTTTGCATACAGATGACGCAATCGCGCACCCATCTCTTAGCGTCTTTCCGCATCCCTTTCCAAAAATAGGTACTCTCGAGGTATCTCCACATTTTTATCCCCCCGAAGTGACCTGATTTGTCATGCGCTTTCTCCAAGATTTTCTTTCTCGCTTCAGCTGGCACATATACCCTCAGGCGCTTCCGGTTGTGGACATCTGTCTTGCACAGGATCCCGTTCGCGACGACAAAATGCTCTTTCACGCGTCGCTGGCGACGTGGATCTGCGGGTTGCTGGTCTTCCAGGATACTGAAGTACTGTGCGAGCTCGGCATCTTCGTGTTGCATCTCTGCAAACCGCCCGCGGCTGAAGGTGGTCAGGTACGGGGAATCGAACTGCATCAAATTTACGTGCACTTTTGTTAATCCTTTCCCTCCAACGTATCTTGATAGGGCATCAGGCACAACGTTCTCTCGCCCTTTCACATACTCCACCTCGAACGAGTAGCGCTGAAGGCGATTGCTCCACCTCGTTAGTCTCCCACTCCAGTTTTTTGCGCGTTGCAGCCATTGGAGATTCCGATGGTCCGTTCTCACAACAAAGTGTCCTCCGGCCAGATAAACATGAAAGGTTTCAATGGCCCACACCACGGCCAGGCACCCGAGTTCTCCGACGGTGTAATTTCTCTCCGCCCCCCGCAGGGAACGACTGGCGTACTGAATCACACGTTTCTCCCCCTCCTTTTCTTGATACAGTACTGCGCCCAAGGCCGCGATTGAAGCGTCGCACTGGACATAAAAAACGTCAGAAAAATCAGCGTGGTAAAGGCGAAGCTGTTCACAGACGGCGTCCTTCAGTTTATCTAGGGCTCCTTGGTGTTGATCTGTCCACTTCCATGCCTTTCCTTGTTTCAGCAGTTCAAATAGGGGTGACGCAAGTTCGCTGAAGTTCTGTATGAAGCGCCGGTGCCACGTAAATATCCCAAGACGGCGCTGGACTCCTTTCCTTGATGTCGGGGGCTCGAGCTTCCTTATCGTTTCAAACTTCACTGGGTCTTGCCTCACGCCTTGAGCATCTATGATGTGGCTCAAAAATTGCACTTCCGGTTGAAAGAAAGCCGATTTCTCAAGTTTAATTGTCATTCCCGCATCTCGTAATTTAGTGAGGCTCAGGTTTATATGTTCGAAATGTTCTTCCACGTTTCTTGAAAAGCACAAGATGTCATCAACATACCACAGACAGAAATCTTTCACTTCGTCTCCGAGCACTTCTGCCATGGCGTTCGTGAAAGCTTGCACGCCGTTAGAGATTCCGAACGGAACGACGGTAAACTCGTATAAGTTATCCTCGAACCCGAAGACTGTATAAGGCATGCTCTGTTTGCACAAGGGGACCTGCAAGAACCCAGATAACATATCAATTTTTGAGAACACGTGTTTGCCATTGAACATTTATAGATTGTCCTGTAGTTTTAAGGTCCTGACGCGTTCCAGCTTACACCTCGTATTTAGCGCGCGAAAATCCCCGCAAATTCTGAGGCTATTGTCAAATTTCTTCACCACCAGAAGAGGATTCAAATGTATGGAGCGCGATTTCCTTATTACGCCCCACTCCAGCATCTGCTGCAGCTGCCGACGCACTTCCGGTCGATGTGTAAACGCTATTGGTAAGGCTTACTGAAAACTGAACTTTCTCCCTCGACACGGATTTCATGCGTATACTTCCGGCACTTTCCTGGCCTTTCATCAAAAACGACGGCATTCTCCCTCAAAAGATTGGCGAAAACTTGTTTCTGACTCGCTGAGAGATTCTCACATGAAGCAACTGCGGCGTGCAATCTTTCCTGTACTCCTTTGTCGCGGTCGACCTCCGAACACAAAGCGACGACGGGCTGGAACTCGCCCTCTTCTCCTGCGCATGACCTCCAGAATTCGACGTTAAACTCTTCGTCGCGATTATTCAAGGTTACAAAGTGTCACAGACGCATACCGGCTCAGGAAATCCATTCCTAGCAGCAGGTCCACGGACAATGACTGGACCACTAGAACCTCAACCTCAACGTGATGTTCATCCAGCGTTGCCTGCAGAATGGTGTGACCGAGGGGCCTCTCTCTCGCTTTGCCCGAGAAATCAATCATTCTAAAATATCGTACGTGCCGAAGTTGTGGCCTGCGCACTCCCTTTGTCACGCGCCGCCAAGTTGCCGCCGAGCACAAGCTTGCCTCACTTCCTGTGTCTAGGAGCCCCATCACAATTTCATCGCCCACTCGCAGTTGTACATGTGGCGATTTCGAAGGCCAGCGGTCCTCGTGACTTTCCTCGGCTTCTTCGTCGGCGTGGATCTCCTCGTCCAGCCAAGCAGCACGAATCCTGATCGGCGTGGTCTTTGTTACATCCGGGTGGTGGATCAGGTGTAGTCTGCCCCGCATCCGAGCCCTGACGCGAGACTTTTATTAGTTTCCCGGATGCTGGTATCCCGACAGTCCTGGCCTGGGCGAACCGCGTTTGGAATTCGGCCTGGTCTCGTCTCTCGCTGGGTTCCGTTGCATCCTTACTCCACGGCGTCCTGCATCTCCCCGATCTGACTCCGGGCTGACCGACCTGCTATCCGCGTGGCGCTGATAAAAGCCATCCCGGGCTTGTCCGTTCTGAAAATAGCCGTCGTTTCTCCTCGGCGACGCACGAGTTGGACCTCCACGCCGTCTCCTGCCTCTGAACGGGCGTTTCCGTCGCGGAGAAGGTGAATCTTGCAGCTGGCGGTTCCTTTCAGCCCCTGGAGCGTGGTGCTGTCCGCTCCATCCCTGCTGGACTAGATGGACGCGCGGATGTTTATTCCGGTGCTACGAATCATCTTCCGGTTTGCGCCGCTTACTGAACTTCTCACCTCTGGTTTTCTGCCTCTCCTCCTCGCACTGAAACAGGTTTTCTAGCGTGAGGGACATCGCGTCGGCGTCAAATACGCATGCTCCATTGAGGTGACGACGAATCTCGTGCGGAAAATGGTACACCAGAGCGGCTATTATCTCGGCCGTAGTCATATGGGGTTGCAGAGATTTGAACTCATTGTACCGTTTCCAAAAGTACTGGGCATACGTGAGTCCTCCGCCTTTGTCGTATCGTTCGTTTCGCACCTGCATCAGCATCCTCTCGACCAGCAGGGGACGTTGGAAATAAGTGAGAAACGCTTCTTTGAACTCCTCATATGAATTGAAGTTCCCCTCGTTCCTATCCATCTAGTTCCTTGCCCGGTTCAACATTAAACCTTTCAGAATCAGAAGCCTATCCTCGTCCGTCAGACCTAACTCTCGGGCGGTAGAATTAAATTCCTCGAGGTACGTGGAAGGCAGTATTCTGTCAGCACCCGAAAATTTTTTGAAGTGCTTCCGGTACTCAGGCGGAAACAGAGCCCTCCTTGCGGCCGGTGGTTCAAACTGTAGGTCCTCGTCCCTCTGCTCGCGGCGCGGACTCAACCGTGGTGACGCTGTGTTTTCTCTTCGAAGGGGGCGGGGCGTTTCTGGAGCTCGCTGGTCGCTTTCCCCGTTCGAGCAAGTGGCGATGTCGACTGCCGGTGGTGAAGACACTCGGGTCTCCCGCGACGATTGTGAAGTGCCGCTGCTATTTATGCTCAGTTGACGCACTTTTATCTCGAGGTCCTCAATCCGTTCGGAATTTCCTTCGGCTCGAACTGAAATTTCCCTCACTTGTCGCCCCAGGGTGTCTATGCCACGGTCACATGTCCCTTCCAGCTGCACGCATTGTCGGGCCATCTGCTGCATACCTCCCTCTTGGTCCGGCACGCTCTGAGACAGTGTTGCCATCTGGTTTTCTTTCCGGTCGATCAGCGCGTTGGTTTCGGCGAACTTGGCTTCGACCCGGGATTCGCATTACTGTACCCGCGTGACGAGTTCCTGCGTAATCACCTCACCGGAAGTACGGATGGTCTCCTGGAGGCGGTCTTCCGTCACTCGCATCTGGGTGCTGATGACCTCTATCTTGGCTTCCAGCGAGGCTTCAATTCCGGTTCGCGTGGCCTCCATCTTGGCTTCGAGCGAGGCTCCCATCCGCAGTAGCATCTCGATGATCTGTTGGGAGTTGGTACCACTGAGGCTAGCTGCTTCACTGACCCGTTCTGCTCCTCCCAGGGATACCTGTTGCGCGCTGGTCTCATTGGCTTGCCCCCCGCTGTTCGGTAGACAGGTTTCTTCACGTGGACTTAACGGGACATCGCACCGGGAACAAACTTGCCTAGCTGTGCCGACGTTTTCACTTTCTGGGAACTCCTCGCCGCAGACATCACAAATCACCCTTACGTCACTCATGTTTAAGTTCTCGATGCGGCGGTTGCATAATCTCATGAAATCAAATATTCAACCCCCGGTCGATTCTCAATGCTCGCTGACAAGCGTAAACGTAAGCGCTCACAATATATACCAATATATATATATATATTTAAACAATTCATAACGAAAAGAGATGAAGGGCGGTCGATTCCCCCTTTGCCAGAACTCAACTTAACGCCTAATGCCATATGCCAAACAAACATTTTAAAATGCCTAACGCCTTAAGTAGCTGCCCTACTACCTTGACGAAATAAACGCGTAATATCTCAATTACCACCTCACGTCAAAAATAAACCAATAAAAACTCACAATGAAACACAGTTACATGACACCAAAATACGCCTGACGTAGCTCTTACAAAAACGACATATACCTCTGCACTGAGGGTGCTTTTGATTAAAAAAATACCGGTCCCTGTGTTCGCGGCGCCAAAAATGTGAAACGCCCTCCCTTGCCCGGGAAAACAAATGCTACCACTACCTTGATATAGGCGGCAAAATCTCCCTCGGACAAGCGAAATAGCGTTACGGTCCAGGTTGAGTTCGTGTGTAGGAACCGGCGACCAACAGTGCATAGTAATTAGCCGTATCGAATAAAAAAACATATATACTTTCAAATTACCACCCCTTTACCTGTCGCCGGGAAGCGGCTAGCTGCACACCTGAAAATCACGGGCGTACGAAATGATATAGCCCAAAATTAACATGAAAATAAAAAGTATATTCTATTCATAACCAACAGAAATCAATTTACTACATCTCCCCCTCTTTCACTCTCACTTTCACTCACAGAATCAATCCTTTCGGGGTCATCAACACAAAAAATGATACATGACATGTACAGATTTTGTGACGACAAGCCCTAATTATTGCATTCTCAATTAATTTTACCTTAATTTTTGTCTAATCAGGTCATTTGTGATTTTGCTCCAGTGCTACTCAAACCCTTACTTAAGTTCACCTTTTTTTAAAAAAAAAAAAAACTAGGTCAGTGCGGTGACAATACATTATTTGACCAGCATAAACAAAGGCGTCTCAACGGCAATTACGCTCACGTGTGCGGACGTTTTCCTTTTACATGACCTCACGTGGTTCCGAACATAACAATAACCTCCGTTGAGTGACGCAAACATATACTCTCTAGCAGGCGGGACTTAAACACTTCGCCGCGACGAGCAATTCATATTACCAGGCAAATACTTTAACAAATAATCACATACGCGACCTGACGTAGCTAGCAGCTACACAGCGCTGAATCATAAAAATGAACAAACCTCAAGTAGATTAAACAATTAAGCGGGCGGCGTTTTACTCTAATAGTACGCACTTTAAACAAATACAAAGGAGCACAAACAACAATGAATTTAAGATCATAAAAAAAATATCACAAGGAATAAGAAAAATTGACCTGAGACAGATAAATTACAAATGACAAGCGCGACGGGAGTTTGGTATGAAGTTTCGAGTTGTGCGGGCGTTTTCAAAATGTTGACTAATTTCAAGGGCGTTCTCTAAATCAATCGGGCCGTCACGTGCTGACAATCACACAGATGAATACATTACAGATCTCTCAGCTTCCGAGGTGCATCCTGGCGTCTTTATGGGCGATTGAAAACACATAGTATTCACACGAAAGGTTTCCTTGGCCGCGACGATGAAGATGCGAAGAGCGTTCATACATCTGGTTCCTCGGCCTCTCTTCCTCTGGGGATCGGTGAACATCTCCGTGGTCTGGTAGGCGTCGTCGGCGCGTCGGTGCGTCGACAGGGCGGCGTTCGACACATCTCTCACTCTCTCTCCGTGGCTTCTGGTAGGCATCATCGGCGTAGCTCGTCGTTTCTTGGCATGTTGTAGGCATGGGTCGTAGTCTCGTCTGACATCGGGCGAATCGAGGTAACGCCCTCATCTCTCTTCTTCCTCTAGCCCGCCATAATTTCCGATGGTCCTCGTTTCCCAAAAACTATAAACAGCGTAAAGTAATCACGGAAACACGGTTTCGCTTCAAATTTCCCCAGCGGTTTAGGTAAGCGCACTCGTGTAGACTTACTGCCTATCACACACTGGTGTTCGCAAAACACAACAAAGTCCACTGTATACGAAGAGGTATCACGAAGGTGCCCTCGCTACAAGGATCGCGGTAAGACTGTGTATCGAAAAACCATGTCCTTCGTTTCATTTGGATTTTGAAAAAGGACGCTTGGCGCTCGTTGAAGGGACGCTTCCGGAGAGGTCATTCCACTTCGCTCTATTGTCTCCCAACTTGGACGGGCCGTGCTCGAAGTTCGGTTTCTGCGGATTAAGCTTCCGCCTTGCTGTCGCCCATAGCTCAATTGCAATCGGTGCCCACAAACTGATCAATTACAACCAATTTGATCTGGCAGCCGTAATTGTTGCTTGATCGCGACGAAACTCCACACATCCGTCCTTGCACACATGCTGCTGCGCTTATATAAGTTTCGCATCAATCTGACCGCTGGAAACCGAGATATTTAAGTGGTTGTCATTACGGTCGAATTTCCTAAGCTTTAGACGCATAATCTGACCTTTCAGGTGCTCACCCTTAAGACACGCGAACGTCTCCTTCCTCCCGTCGGCTTGGCAAAATCAAATATGTATTCTTACAAATTAAAACACTCAACACTTTGATTCAACACATTTTTTTACCGCTACGGACATGAATAATAATAATAATAATAATGACGACGGTAAATCTGACTGTCACAACGAGGTGAAGGTAACTAATTTGTACCGTCTGGTTAACCACGACGCGGATATGAGAGGGCGTGCAGAACGGTAGAAACGGGATATTTCCTGCAAGTTATCAAAGGTTCTGGTAAAATTGTCGTCTGCAATAAGTGAAAAATAATTTTCCAAAGGGCGGAATCACAGCCTGATTTCCTGAAATTGCTGTTCTCTGCTTGCTTTCCTATACTCAATAATATGCAACTCACTATCACTACAATTCACGAATGTTGAAGAAAAATAAGATTTAAATAAGATAATGCATTTTGCCACCCCAAACTCGTGCACCTCAAGGTCCGGGCTGAGAAGTTAACTTTAGGTCCAGCGCTGAGTAACTGAACGTGAAACTAAAATTACAGTCAAAATAAATGCATTAAATGAAGGGCTCTGGTGTAAAACATGGTAAGTGACATCTTAACATGTACATCTTACCCGTACCATCTTACCAAAATGATCAAAATGTCACAAACAGTTCAATCTGTTCTTTATACTTGATTTTTTGTGATTTTCTTGTCACCTGAAGTGAAATGAAGGAAGGTTTTTTCACCGTAACACTGAATTGCTCAATATCCCTCGAAACGATCTCCTCTCAGCGGATGATAGTGCATGAGAACTATTCGGAGTGGAGAGGTCCAAGGGCAAGGTGCAACGGGGGTATTTCCCCAACAATCTCTCTTTCAAAAGATCATTAACAGATCTGCAGCAATAGCAACGTATTCACAATTAAAGTGAAACAAGAAAGGACAATAAATATAAGAATGAAACGTAATTGATTTATATTAATAGAAAAACTAAACACAATGTTTCACATCCGTGGCGAAGTGGTTTGCATAGCGTGCTACGACACCTGAGATTCCGGGTTCGAATCCCGGCCTGGGCATGGCTATTTGTGAGTGTCTCTTCATCGGTTTCATTGTATATCAGACATTTCAATCTTCGCGATTAGCCAAAAGTGGCAGAAAAACGAAGAAAAATAAACCAATTCAATCAATCAATCTTTCAGCTGTTCCATAATAAAACAATTTCAACAATTTTGAAACTAATTGACATCTTTAACCACTTAGTAAAGAAATCAGTTTGCTACTTTATGCATATCTGATATTTATAAAAGTAAAAAGATAATTGCTTTAAATGTATTTAATAATGTTATTTTTAAATATTTAGTGATTTTGTAATTAGTAATGTTGTATTTAATTACGTATACATATTAGCGCGCACGTGCGTGTAGATTAAGATCTTTCCCCCCTCAAACAGTGATTTCACAGCATGTACACGAAAAGAAAAGAAGAAGAGTCAGTATTGATTGATTGATTTGGTGTTTTAAGTCCACTTTATTCACAGTAAGCCTAATCGGAACTGGACCTACAGTTTAAAGTGGGATCCAAACCACTATGTGCCTCCACCGGGTATCGAACCCGGTACCCCTTTATTACAAGGCGACGACGAAGAGTCAATATGATGATGTTACACCCATATTCTGCCTACCGTTTCAAAGATAAGGGCCTCCGTAATTGTTTCATGCCCAACGCTGTCGCTTTGTAATCAAAGGATTCCGAGATCGAACTTTCATGCCTGCTTGGAGTAGATTGATCAGAGGCTCGAATCCCACTTTAAACTGTAGGTCCTTCCCGATTAGCCTGTCATGCAAAACGTGGACTCAAAACAAAGTTAAACCACAGATGAATGTGGTTTGACCAAAGTTTTGCTATGACACGTAGGCTATATTAAACGATGAAACAACATTGACCCCCCACCCTTCACTCATCCGTTTTGCTTTGTAGTTCGCATGTATTGACTCCAGTTATATCCTTCTTAAGTGGATGATGGGCAAAGTTTAATGGACAGATATTACCAACGATGGCAAAAACGAAGTGCGTAGTGAATAGCAGCTAATGCAAACGCAATTTTGCGTCTGTAGCTTTTCTGACCGGGGGATGAGACTTCCTGGCGCCATTCTTTAAGCTGCCAGCAAGGGAGGCCACGAAGCAAGTTGCACAGAATTAGCTATCGCTTGTGGCGTTCTGAAAGCCCACTGTGGAAAATAAAGGAACCCACCGAAGAGTGTTTTCTTTTTACTTTGTACAGTCAACAACAAAGAAATGGTAGGCAAATTGTCCTTTGCTATTTTCATTACTTTTTATTCTACATCCTGTGTTGTTTCAAGGAATGACACTATGTTGGTTCGATGCAGGCATTGTTCTCTGATTATTGACGTCATTATTTCAATTCAGTACCATCACATTGTGTAATACAGACTGAATGAAAATGGTGGTGGACAATTCGCCCACTGTTTCTTTCGCCGCTGAGTGTACAGCAGAACTGTTAAATACATTAAAAAATGATCAGAAAATACTTTAACTTTAGATCAATTCGTCTTTTCCTTTGAAAAATTCAGCCTGAGGCTATCCAACTACTCTTCTTTAGCCAACATATTTAAAGACGCGAAAAGCATGAAGGTTGTACAAAATTATGTAACGAGATTGCTAATTTGAAGCAAGTATATATGATAAAATATTTTGAGACTCTTTTTAATCAACGCAAAGCAATGTCCATTTTCTGCAACGACCAGTTTATTCGTCCAACAAACTTATGTAAGTTATTTAGATAACTAACCACTTCTACTCGTTCCTTTGGGCCGGCCCCAGAAGGTAGAGTGCTTAGCACATCGCGCTACGACGCTAGGGGTCCCGGATTCGAATCCTGGCCTGGGCATGGAAGTTTGTGAGTGTGCATTCATCAATTTCATCATGTTATCACTCATCCTCATCTTCGCAAATTAGCCAAGAGTGGCACAAGAAGCGAAGTAAAGTAAAGCAATATAATCAATCAATCGTTCCTTTGGGGCAGGTAGGAGATTCAGTTCAGACGCGACAGAGTAATGTGCAACGGATTCACCCCTAAATAAAACCGAGACGCAGTGCGATAATATTTTCTTTCGCCCTTCTTTTCCTTAGATGTTCGACTATGCATTATGGCAATTGCCAGTGAGTCACTGATAAAGTAAAAACATAAATGTGAAGGATAATGGCAGGTTGACGTGTGAATATACAAAATTATTGCTTAGGAGTATCAAAATGTAAAATCGTCGCGATTAAGAAAACAGGAAGAAAAGCCACGTAAAATATACAGTGCGTTCAATTTAAAATTGAACCCGCCGGAAAAGCATCATGAGAGTAAGTACTAATTTCCTTGCCTCTTCGTTCCACACCAAGCTACGTGACTATTCAGCAGTCGTGTTACCATTACAAACAAAATAAATGCATTGCGTTAGGTATTCGTAAATGGGCGGACTGCGGTAGAATTTTAAATTGAACGCGCTGTAAATAACAGAGTATAAATAGTTGTTTATTAACTTTGGATATTTCCTTTATGTTGCTTACGAATTTAGAAACGGTACCTGAATACTTTCTTCCGAAAGAAGCACTGCACAGGCACACAGCCTCCACAATGTGTGCATATGTATAAATGTGTGATTAGAAAATAAATATGAATGATAAGAAACGTGATACTTTTTAAAGATGGTGGAGTTATTGATTTACCGTTACTTGAAAATACCAGAATCTCAGGTATTGGCAACACCGAAATATCGATATATCGAAACGGTACCTTCGCAATTTTCCGGTACTTTCTGCATCTTCGATGTAACCGGTATTTCGAGATATTGAACCCCGGTATCTAAAACTCACTCTATACTCGTAATATTCTGAGACTGACACTTGCAAGGTATAAGTTTACTCTCCAGTACTTGAAATGATAAGGGAAAGGAAGGTGGGGAGGGATTTCTCGCACCCATAAGGAAAGATGAAGACATGGCACTGGATCGCAATTCTGCCATTGATTGCAACAACTAGGGTGATGTTTTAGCCCCTTTTAGCCCTAAATGAGTATCACCTCACCCCACGTCACGAAGTCTCCGGGGTGTCACTTCGCGAGGTTTTCTTTCTCCTGATAGGAGATGCAGCTCCTTTTTTAGTTATACCGTGCGACGGGGCAAAACGAGCCGACATCTGGGCAAAGCATGTCAAGCTGTTGATCACGTGGCCTCGGGTTAGAATCTCGACCGTCCCCCAAACTTAACGTTGCAGAGAAAAGAATGGCAAACGCGGTAGCAAGAGAACCAACAAAACGCACGCATTCACGTAATAAAAAGATTTTCATCTAAAACGTTGTTAAATGTTTAAAAACTCATACTTGACTGATCGAAATCAAATTATTTCAAGGATGGGGTCGACTTCTCAAATGATCACTCTTTTGATTTGCCTCTAATTGTGGTCATCCATTCTTAACTTACTTATTTCTTTATTCCATTGATTTTGAAGTGGAGATGAGTGGAGTGTCAGGAAATGTCGTTGCGGGGACAAGAAGTGCCAAAATTTGAGGGGAGGCAACTACCCCCACGCCCCCATAATCACCGACACTGTGCATAATCCTATTCTGTTTAATATTATTAATAATAATATGTTAATGTAATTTCCCTTGTTCACCAAGAAGTGATTCTACAACTGATGGCTACTGTCGCACGATATTAAGGGAGTAGCCTCGGCTGGAATCTACGATGGAGTTATTTTTTATGTAATGCGCTTCGTAAGCTAATTACTTCATTTCCTTGTGGTTAACTTGCTGGTGTATATAGTGCACCGTAAAGCAGGCAAAATTTAAAAAAAAATATCCTGTAATGGTTGCTTAATCGGGGTATATTTAGTGCTGCTGAAACTATTGATTGATTTGGTTTATTTTTCTTCGCTTTTCTGCCTCCTACGGTTAATTGCGAAGTTGAAGATGAGTGATGATATAGCCTAATGAAATTGATAAAGAGACTTGCACAAACACCCATGCCCTGGCCAGGACTCAAACCAGGCACCCTTGGCGTCGTAGCGCGCTGTGCTAGCCACTCCGCCACGGAGGCCGGTTGCTGAAACCATCGATAGACGGGATCCGTTATTTGTACTCGAAAATATGGCCTCTAAATATCGATATACTGAGAACCGACATTTTCGGTATCTTCGGTAACCAACATAAAGTACTCTCTTTAATGGTGACATTCATTTACCTATATCTTGTGAGGTTGAGTAGTAGAGGCACTAACGTTAGGCCCTACGAGAATATTTGTGCGCGTCTGTATTTATTTGCTCTCATCTACCAACCACTTCGACTCATTGTTATCTTTGCGATAGAGGCGGCCGAAACACGCCCGCTCTAAATTGCAATTGATTTTGTAATGTTTAAAAATGTTATAGAAATAAATTTAACTATATCCATGTCTATATGTCCCGTTTTTTTTATTTTAGAAATCTCGCAACCCTACTTACAGGGGAAGGGGGAAACTACGTTCAAAACGTAAATACTCTCATGTAAAACGCTAGTAACAACAGAGAAGTAGGGGAGAAACGTTTTCAACACTCTGAACTCAATATTTCACATGCATGTACTACATGAGAAACAGCAAATTGAACTTTCCTAAAGGATAAATAGAAAATCTGCTGCTACCAGGGTTCTCTGGGTTCTACTCTAACTCCGCGCTATTAATTCGAGGAGACGATTTTCTTCACATATTGACTCACATGCTAGTCATTCATGAAAATCCGCGGTTTTAGTAGGTCATTCACAAGCAGTGACATGAATAGATATTGATATTTTTTAACATTAAAATTCTAATGAATCATTTCTTCCTTTGTTGTTTATATTAGTGCAGTTATATAATAATTATAATAATTGCAAAATTATAATCATTAATTAAAAGGGAACCAATTATTGCACCAGTGTTACACACATATTTTATCATTTTCTAAACCTCAAAGTAATATGTTAATATTGAATCTATGCTTTTTCTTGTTCACATCAAATCACCTCCAAATTAGCGGTGATTGAAGGTTGTGTGAGGCCCTACACATAGCTTTATATATTCTGATAGATAGTTTGGTCATTGTTAAGAGACTGAACAAAATGCAGGACTACATTTAGAATATAATCGTTTTATTTGCACCTTTAATCACTGCCACAGGCACTGTAGGTGCAATGCGTATAAAGTGTGTTTACAACACGCTCCGAAACGTTTGCCGGAATCATTTCAATGGGTGTGATTTCGCGCAAACAATTGTGGGGGAAGTTGTTGGCTGAATATCATCCAATGGAAACAGCCGCTGAGGCTCTAATGGTGATCGAACGCCTGACCGCATCATTACATGTGATACCGTTACCACTACGCCATTGGGGACAATTGCGATAGCAGACAACATTCACACCATTTCGCCATCTATATTTGCAGTTGAAGTTAATTGTACAGCGAGCTTGAACCATCTTGGGAGTACTGTATTCTCAACCAATTGCCCCCATGCACACACCACTGTTGCTTGTGTGTATAAGTGTTCACTCACTTACAAGCGAAACCGAAACTCGAGCTCTCAGCGACACAAAACCAGACGCTTTCGCGCATGAAACAGACGTTCGTTGGAACCTTCAATTCTACAGTCGTGGCCTTTGTCCCACTGCTTTGGTTGATAAGAAGTATTTTGACAGGTTTCCGTCGTTCGCTGCAGGATACATGCAAGGCTTAACAGAAGAATGTTAATGATATGCATATGATATATAATGGTCATTAATTATTATTCGGAAATTAATACATGATTTATCTTCTGCAGAGTGTAAGAATTTTTTCTTCCGATAAAATTAACAACGAAATAATAATAAAAAAAATATTTAACCAGAAATCAACAAAGTGAATAACAGCGATTGCTTTTATTTACCTTTTGATATATTACCAAAGCAATTACCGACATTTTTTTAATACTGCCGATACTGTGCGTAAATGCAGTCAGTACCCCTTCCCCCAAAATGATATGTTTACTGTCTCTTTATATATCTCTTGCTCTAATGAATTATTTATTGCCACGTAATACAGATGAAACTGACATAGGAATTCGAACCCAGAATTTATTGTGCTAACATAATGAGTCAACCGACATTTAACAATCGTTACTTCCTTTAACTTTTCCAGGCAGTCATAGCCGAGATATATAAAACAACGTTTCCATTATATTTCTGTGGGTTAAAGTTGGATAATTTTTCGTAAGTAACGAAAACGCTTTGCTCGTTTCCGAATAGCACCTTTCAGTAAAAAGAAATTATAGATTGATATGGACCGGACTAGACCTACAGTTTAAACTGGAAACCTAACCATGTTATGCCTCAACTGGTTATCGAACCCAGGACCCTTTGATTACAAGTCGGCGACGTTACCACTACGCCAACAAGGAGTCCCAGTAACCAATATATATAGATATATATATTTATTTATGTATATATATATATATAGCCTACATAAGTACACAGAAGAGTAACAGTGTACAATTTACTTTCTTTTGGTCTATAAAACAACCGATATTAACACACCTTCAAAAAACAGCTTGCACATATGAAGCAAATTAAAATTGATATGTGAGAGCATAGTAGTGCCCACGGGAGTTGCCAGTGGTGCATGAACACCTCCAAATGCGTCCTCAAAAAATTAAGAATGTAGAAACAACCATTACAATAATGAAAATAATGTATCCCCTGCTGTCTTGAAATTTGAATTTTAATGGTCGGACCTTTCTAAAGTTAAAGCTAGAAGAGCGAAACGACTTGCAGCCAAAGATATCCTCTTCCCTATATTTAAGCTGCTCTTCCCTATCCTCTTCTCTACTCTGCTTCGTAAATAAGGAAAGTGTCGTGAGGCTAATGCTCTTTTCATTTTCGTCAGTTAATTTTTGAACACCCTGTGCACTTTTACTTTTCCATCCTTGATATTTACCTTTCTGACACTGCGCAGCATATCGTGCAAGAAAATATCTTCTAAATGCAACTCAAATTTCGCAAATTCTTCTTCGCTCATTCTCGCGCAAGATGTATGGTACCACTTTTTACAAAACTACATTCTATTGCCCCAGCATTCAAGTGTTTTATTCCAGCCTATTTCGGCTGCTTCGTCCTGAGACAGAGAGATCGACGTTCGAACCATGTTTGTACCACTGACCTACTTGTCGCTAGCTCGCTAATCCCTTAATCCCGTACAGCTGCAACGAAAAAGTCTGCTCACCCGATCAAACAGTACAGTTCTTTGTCACTTTCTTACGTAGGGCACAAATATTTTACACACAAATAATCCTATCTCAACTTATTATTAATACGATTTCTTAAGTTTAATATATTATCTCAACAAATAACAAGAAGGATATCCTGGGTGCAAGGCACCAAGTAAGGTTATACAAAATAGAAACTACGTTGAAGTTTTATTGTGGACTGACGTCAAAAGCAAAAAATTAAATAAAAGCGCCGTGGATTTTTATATTTAAATTTATATGTATAAATATACATACAGGGTGGCTCAATAAGTCACTTAACACCCCCGGTATAAGGCCACTGCGACATGGAACGTGAAAATGGCGATGACCAATCGTTGCCTGGCCAAGGGGGAACCACATTGACGTCACCGCATGGTCGACAGCCATCTTGATGTCCGCCATCTTGAATTCAACTTCAGAAATTAAAATTGGAAGAGGGTCGTGCGACATATCAAAATGGGCTAGAATTTCACCAGGAAAACAACTGTGATATTTATTTTCACCTAACTTTAATTGTTGCAGAGTTAACAATACCACAAAGTTATGGCTCAATAAGTCACTTAACATCCCCAGTACAAGGCCACTGCGGCATGGAACGTGAAAATGGCGATGACCAATCGTTGCCTGGCCAAGGGAGAACCACATTGACGTCACCCGCATGGTCGGCAGCCATCTTGATGTCCGCCATCTTGAATTCAACTTCAGAAATTAAAATTGGAAGAGGGTCATGCGACATATAAAAATTGACTAGAATTTCACCAGGAAAACAACTGTGACATTTATATTCACCTAACTTTAATTGTTGCAGAGTTAACAATACCACAAAGTTATGGCTCAATAAGTCAGTTAACACCCCCAGTACAAGGCCACTGTGGTATGGAACGTGAAAATGGCGATGACCAATCGTTGACTGGCCAAGGGGGAACCACATTGACGTCACCCGCATGGTCGGCAGCCATCCTGATGTCCGAAATCTTGAATTCAACTTCAGAAATTTAAATGGGAAGGAGGTCGTGCGACATATCAAAATTGGCTAGAATTTTACCAGTAGTTTTCATTTATTTCCCTTTAGTGCGTGTGCGGTATTTGTGTGGTATGGTGAAATGCATTTTGCAAGTGGCAGTTTTTTTTTAAAAGAAACTAAATTTACAGAATAATTTTTAATCAGATGTCTATATCTTAAAGATTACAAGTGCTATTAATACAGATCATACAATTAGTGGAAGTGAAGTATCATGATAAGAAAACTGTTAATAATAATAATAATAATGTCGATACTGCCCAAAACAAGGAATAGTCAACGAGACCAAATGTTATCAATCCCGCTCTGCCTGGACGACAAACGGGGCTTTGGCTTCTAGACTCACAGTCAGTCTGTCTGTTCCTCACTGCCCATGCGTATTTGTCATTGCCCTTGCATTAATTTCATCCTAATCTTCGCGATTGGCCAAAAGAGACAGAAGGAAGAAATAAAATAAATCAAATCAATCAGAAGGAAAGAGCAGCAAATGGATGTGTCTTTCCCAAATTGAGGATTCATATGGCAAGTCTCGCATATAATATGAAGGTTAGGATGAATAATGAAACAGTTTGTTGGAACACACACAATTTCATGTCCAGGTTCTATCCAGGATGCGAAACTAGGACACCAAGTTTTTTTGCACGTTACGCTAACCATTCAGCCACAGAGCCGAACTAAGGGTCCCGGGTTCGAATCCCGGTCGGGCTTGGTTGTTTGTGAATGTCCATTCATCAATTTCATCATTTCATCACTCATCCCCATCTTCGCAAATTAGCCAAGAGGCACAAAACGCGAACTAAAATAAACTAAATCAAATTTAAAAAAATCAAAAACAGAGCCGAGCTGAAATACTTTGTATTTGGGCGAGTGATTCCCGACACGTAAATGATACAACTGGGAAGATAAAAAGAGACTGTTGCATTGGCGCCTTCAAGTCTGGGCAGAGCATTCAACCATATCAGTATCAATCACTCAACTTGATTTTGTGGTTTCAGGGTGAATAGTAAGCAAGCCCATACTTCCGGTCATTCTGTCTGTTTCTGTCCTCCAACTTAGAGATATGCGTGTGTAACATAGTAATAATGCGCAGGGACATGTGAAAAATGCTAAAGTTGGGATAACCGTTAAAATAATTGAAATGATAATTGCATTATGGTGGATTAAGGGTGTTGTTTGTTAACTGACTGTCGCAATTACAAGTATGGAAATTTAAATCTTTGTAGTTAAGTAAAACTCTTGGTAAAATATATTCATACCAATGGCTAATAATGTATTTAAACGCGTCGTTTCTCAACGTATGGAGTGCGACCCACTGCTGGGTCCCGAGAAGGCGTTTGGTATGTCGCGAAGTCGGGCTCGAAAATTTATTTTTTGTGTCTCAAACACTTATTACATTTTAATTACTAAGATACATTGTTTAACAATTTAAATTCAACTCTTGTTGTACAATTTAAATTCAACTCTTGTTGTACGAAGTCTAAGCTCTTCATGTCTATTATTTGCGCTCTACCATCGCTTTTTGCTGGCATCTCTCAATGTCATCATGCGTGTTTAGTTAGACTTGAGGAAATAAGTCTTTTAAATAACATATTTACTTTTCTTGAAGGAAGTATACGTAATTTCATTACGGAAATGTAAAAGAGGGCTTCTTAAAGTACTCGATGTTAGCAAAAATATGATTTTAAACTGGGTGCACACCCCTTCAAGTAATTTTGCCGGCGCCCATAATTGTGTGTCCCGTGAAGTGTAATATCCTTCAAGGTGGGTCCCGAACTGAAAAAGGTTGAGAACCATTTATTTAAAGGTAATATACCTAGATATTAGTATTTTCAGTTTGAGACATCACAGAGTGCGAGGGGCGGTTTTTGAAGGACTGCTGAATTCGCCGCATTATTCCTGCAAGGGAAAGGGTGAGGATATCGTATTGTAGCCATGTACATAAGAAGCACGGACTTGAAGTTTCCTATGGGATAAATGGAAAATTACGTGCAACCCCCTCCCCTCCTACCGCCAATAAATCTTTGGCACGCTGCTACCACGGGTCTGTACTCTAACTTTGCGCTTTAAGTCAGAGGAGACGCGTTTCTTCACACACTCACTCACCTAATAATTCATGAAAATCCACATTATTAGAATGTCATTCCCAATCGGTGACATTATGAATAGAAATGCGGAAATATAGCTCGCGTACTTTGAAACGGTGTTCATTGAAAATAACCCATAAAGCTTTCACGTTGAACGGTGCTGAAACTTGGTTCACGTCAAAATTCACGTCTTGTCGAATTGTATTACTCGTCCCCATCTGTTGCCACATCCATGGCGACGCAATCAATCACGGTTAAGCTCTGGCAATTAGTAATATTTTATTATTACTGCAAGAACTGTGCGTTACTGCTAGGCCTACTAAGTGAATTTCCCTTCCATACACGTTACATTAAATCATTTTATGAACAATAAGAAATTTAGAAACATTGGTAGGGAACATCCCTAGAGAACAGTGTTATTTATTTTCATTTTTCATTAAAATATTTTCAGTTAAAAATTTGATAACAAGGTATTGTAGGAATGGCAGCATTCCTCTCTCCTCGTGATCCAGTCTCGATCAACCTATCTGTGAACAAAGTGAACTATATAGAATAATGCTGTTCCCTAGTCATAGAGGATCACCGACCTCTACTCCGATGGAGGTACAAGGGCGGATACTTTCTTAATGTTACTCGGCCATCCAATCTATAATAATATTTTTGAGACGTTTCGGGCGAGAGTATCTCATTTCCCAGTTAATCCGCCCATGACTAAATTTAAATTGCATAGGCTATTTTACGCTTAATGGGGAGAGTTTCTTCTATTTTTGTGTCCCATTTTGGATATTTTACGTTACTTTTCACCGTAGAAAGATGAAGTAATGGCATTAAAATCGCATAAACACAATGAATCGTCTATGCCTAACCAGCGTTGAACCCGCTAACCTCTGGCTCTGGAGGCTGTTAATCTCACCACTTAACCGTGGTTGGTTGGAACTTTAGTGAATGTACGTATGCCAATAAAATTGTTTATAATGATTAGATATATTTCATTCGCTTACTTTCAGTTAATCGCAAAGATTATTTGGATCGAGTGTCTTGACCACGTACTGCAGGGTCCATTGTAAATATGAAGTTAAGGAAACCGTCCCGTAATATTTCCATTGTACCAGAAATATTGTTGCCCACGAGACGAGACTTTGGCCTGTCTCGTCTCGTGGAAATGCTGTCTCGTCTCGAAAATATTCGTTTGTCTTATGACACATGGTCAATCTCGTCTCGTCTCGAATTTTTAAAAGCCTGTCCCGTCTCGTCCCGTAGGCAACACTAACAAGAAAATACAACAGGAAAAATAGGGAGACAGAAGGGTGTGTATTTTAGGGACAAAATATCATTGGACATACCCATAAAAACCATACGAAGATAAAATATATGGGTTTGAAAAATCGTTTATTGATTGTACTTCTCTTGAACTTGCTTTCTGGGAGACGAGAGGTTGTATACACCTTATCCCCTTTATGTTGTCGCGAAGTACGCCGTGTTATTTTATATTCTACCGTTGTCCTCGGTCTCCTTATCGATTTTCTTTCAATCCTCAAATTTTGTATTGCATATGGCTTAGTTATAAACATAGTGATGGACAACTTGCCTGCTGCTGCAGCTGCAAACTTAAAATAAGAGAATGCAAGTAAAATTACCCTATTGCAAGTTCAATTTGTGGAAGCAAACGTTATCTTCTTCCTTCCTTCATTCCTACCCTTCGCCGACCCTTCTCCAGACTTCGAGGCGCCATACACTGGCACAGCTTGCAGAAGCATTGTTCCCAAACTTGTTTTCTGTCCGACTCAAGTGCTAGGGGGAATAAAGCATTGCATCGTATAGTTTCTCAACCTATTGGGCGCGACCCACAGCTGGGTCCTGAGAGGGTGTTTGGTGGGTCGCGAAGTCGAGCTTGAGAATTTACTTACTGTCTTACAAAACCATTACATTTAAAATACTAGTATATATTGTTTCAATATTTTAAATTCAACCCGTGTTGTCCGTAGTCTAAGCTTTACATTTCTGTTATGCGCACCCTACCATTGCTTTTCACCGGCATCTCTCAATTTCAGCTTTTAAAATTATATATGTATGGCACTTTTCTAGACTGAAGTATGTGAAATTTGTTTAAACAAGCGTAAAAGAGGGCTTCGTAAATTACTCGATATTAGCAAAAACAC
Source organism: Lepisma saccharinum (assembly GCF_977018435.1). Lineage (NCBI taxonomy): Eukaryota > Metazoa > Arthropoda > Insecta > Zygentoma > Lepismatidae > Lepisma > Lepisma saccharinum. The sequence goes on from NC_139230.1 coordinate 141,226,198, forward strand.
GTACTATTATAAACTGGGTGCACACCCCTTCAAGTAATTCTGCCGGCACCCATACTTGTGGGTCCCGTGAAGTGTAATTGAGTTTATTTTACTTCGCTTTTCTGCTACTTCTGGCTAATTGCGAAGAAAAGAATGAGTGATGAAATTGAAGAAGAGACTCTCTCAAAGAACCCCAATTCCCAGGTCGGGAATCGAACTAAGAACTCGTGGCGTGCTACCCACTTCGTTACGCAGGGCGGTGCCCTAAAGGAAAACTTGGAATTGGAAGTAAATTCCGCGCAGAAATGCGTACAGAGTAAGTGAATGGTGGGTGACGTTTTCTGAATACTAATGGAAATAATTAAAGAGTTGATTTAAGTCCCGAGAATGAAGAGAATTCGTTCAAACCTAATCGGGTTTGAACGGAATCCAAGCAAATATGTGCCTCCACCGGACATGAATTCGGGACTCTTGATAAAACGTTGACAGCATTACCAGTGCTCCATCAATATAAACGGCTTGAAAACACATTGCCCCTTTGCTCGTTTCAAGATGAGTCAGTTAGTCAGCGTCAGGGTGCAGGTGAAGTCCCTGGAGGTCTTGCAGTGTAAATTTAGAGAAAACCGAATGACATATAGTACAGACAGATGCCTTTTATCATTCTTCTGAAAATTTATCCAAATGCTGTTTATACGGCCTTACTAAAAAACCTTGCGAAAAACACTTCGTTGTGTGTTGCCGAACAAAGTTCATACATTGCTGAAGACATTATTATAGTTCACAATCAAAATTATTTGCTTATACCATACAGTGTTGCAACGAGGCTAGAAAAAGCCATTTTACCTATCGTATATTAATTTTAAAATGTGACTTTTTGTCGTAGTTTTTTTTTTTAAGTTTGTCCACTTGCTTATGCCAAATCACAGGAATGTAAAAGCTTTAATAACATAAATTGGGGGAGAAATTATCTCACACAAACTAATTTGGAAGCATTAGGTGACTGTAACATCTACAAACAATAGATTTCGTGAATATAACTTGCCTGATAAGTGCAGGACAAACCACATCGTTGGAAATTGATATTGCTGAAATTAATGTCGAATTATAGGGAACGATTGATTGATTTATTTGCTTTATTTTAATTTGCTTCTTGTGCCACTTTTTGCTAATTTGCGAAGATGGAGATGAGTGATGATATCATGAAATTGATGAATGGACACTCACAAACATCCAGGCCAAGGCCGGGATCGAACCCGGGGACCCTGGTGTCGAAGCGCGATGTGCTAACCACTCCACCACGGGGGCCGACTTATCAAGAACGAAACAAGTTTCAAAATATTAAATTTCGTATGTAAATAAATCACCGAATGCATAGTCCGCGTATGCAAGGGCCGAGTGACGGAGCAACCAAAACATTAAAAATTGCTTCATGTTTGTCAACCCGGCGTTGGTCTACTTGTTAGCGTTGCTCTAACATTGAAATTTATGTGCTTATATATCTGTTGTAAAATTCGAAAGTATTTTGTTTTGTCACGGGCCGGAGGGGGGCATAATATGGTGGAGCAGTGGTGGCGATTAGGGGGGCGAGGGGGGTACTTGCCCCCTGTTCTTCGTCACTTTTGTCCTTGCACTGTGCTAAACCTTATCTTCAAAGGAAAATATTGTCTTTGCCCCCGCGTTTTTGGAACCCAATTGCCGCCACTGGGGTGGAGCATTTCCTATCGTCATTCGGAGCTGTGCCGTTATCCTGCCTGTAAACACAGTGTCTATGTTAACTTGACGCTCACGTGTCGACCAACCACGAAATTGTTTTTTTTTTTTGTTTTTTTTAGTGAATTGTATTGGTCTTCTTGTGCTTATGTGATTTTTTCTCATGATGGACAATACACACATATTGTAATGTCTCCCTTGCCCTCCGTGCGCACGTCTATGAGAAGGATTGTTACTGCTATGGCTTTCCATACCAAGTATGATTTAGAACGGTCTTCTTATTCTGAACAAGTATTGAACTTTTGAAAGATCCTAGGTGATTACTTTGAAGATCTGCCTCTTAAAGGAGGAGTTCAATGATGAATGGATTCAACAAACACAGAAACGCTCAGGTCGTTAGACCTGACTCAACTTTTATTCATTTTTATTATTTTACTTCACTTTTCGGCCACTTTTGACTAATCGCGACGATGAGGATGAAGTTGATGAAGTGACACTCGCATCCATGCCCAGTCCAGAATTCGTAACATTGGACGCCGGGCGACAAGTAAATCGAGTTCACAACCGTTGACTTCGTAGTAACCATTTATCTACTCGTCATTATATGAACACTGACTTAATCGAAGCTGCTACCCTCGAGATATAAACAACCATCAAGACTTAAGTTTCGGTTGTGATAAATTGTAGACAGTTGTTGCTTCATTCTGCGTGCAACATTTCATCGTAACCTAACCTCTCGATTTCAATACACCGTGCTGTTTGACACGCTCTTCTTTTCAACAGTTCACTCATTAGGTCCTTATTGATGTTGTCATTTATATAGGGTGACCGTACGTCCCGTTTTGACCGGGACAGTCCCGTTTGAGAGACGTGTCCCGGTCGTCCCTTCGATGTTATTTAAAAACACTATTTGTCCCGTTTTATAAAAGTCTAGGTGTTAGCTTGAAAACCAAGTATAAAGTTGAGACATTTCATGCTAAAAAAAAGTTGTATTGTTTTGCGTGTGTTCCGTTATTTGTAGAGCAGTGCATAAGCATGTCCAAGAAGCGTACATGCAGTTTCAATAGGGACTTGGTACAAGATACAAACCAGAAACTCAAATGGCAAATCTCCCGTCAGATGTGTGGGGTAAGGTTTTCAAGGAGATTTATAAATGGTTGATGAAAAATATAGCTGCTCTCAAGAAGATTGATTGTTCTGATAAATACTTCTTGCACTCCTCAACTTTAGCGTAAGGCTAACATGAAAGGTTGATCAGAAGGAACCTGAAATAAGTCACACCGAGATTATAAAAACGACAGTTCATATTTCAAATAATAATAACGATAGTATAATTACAACAATAATTTTATAATTAGGCCTAACTGATTTTTCAGGAGGGGAGGAGGTAAACTGATCTTGGGATGTCCCGTTTTTGGGCCAAAATATTATGGTCACCCTACTACTAGGGCGCCAAAATATCTAGCTCCTGGGTTCTCATTCCATTGTAATTATCATGCTCTTACCATGAAAAGGTCTCCCACGTATTAGCCGCGGTCCCGGGTTCGAACTCTGGTCAGAGCTCCAAAATTTGGGTGATGACTCAAAAGAATGAATATAGTTCGGAAAACTTATTAAGGACGATCTGACTCCTATTGAGAAAGTCTGATAACAGCGGCGATGGGACTCAATGCGCTCAACGAAGAACCCGTTGATAGGCTTTTGTCTTTAAAAGGGCTGTTGGACTCCATGGCTATGCAGAGCACCTGCGTTATATTGAAAACTGAAAATCCATTACGTGAAGTCAAATTAACAATTTTGTAATAGCAATTTTGAAGTAATAAGCATAATCTTGAGTTTCGGGTCATAGAAACAAATGTTTAGAGTGTGAGCGAGCAAATCAATTGTTACTAAATACATGGTAAAAACAGACAATTTGGTCCAAATTAAACAAAGTATATTTTGTTCGTAGCCGACGAAAAAGACCGGCCCCGAAACACAACCGTGACGTCAGCAAGTGAGTCTTGTAGTAGGAAATATGGCGCGTGTAGTTTCAAATGCCAGGAATTCAGTATCTCATTAATTGATTTCTTCAGTAGTAATAAGGTAAGTTATTTGTATTTTGATATTTTTTACATTGTTCTTAAAGCATCATAGAGCGTTAACATTTATGTAATTGTAGAAAATTCAAACATGTTGAAATTATATATTTGTAAAAAAGCCAACACGTTGGCTACCACGTTATTTCACGTTTGGCCCTAGAATGTGTTGTAAATATTTAAAGAAATGTTGTTAATATTTAAAGAAATATTTTCTCTACCTAGTTGGAACACATTCCAAAATGACAATTACGAGTGTAAACGATAATTCCCCAGTTATCGATATTTTTGTACTCCTAAGAAATGCATTTAGGGTACACACTGTATGACAGAGATAGATCGTGGTTTGTGTAAAAATTTAGTAGTCCTACATGACACAAAAATGCTTTATAGCTACTATGAATTTTATGCAATTGCACTACGTGTTTTCATTTATATTAGTGAATTTGTTTAGTAAGTTTGTGTTTAATATATCTAAATGTCTGTGAAAATATACATTACATGGCTAGGCATAAAATGATCACATCTACTCTGTTCCATAATGGTCCACCCCAGAAAATAACATATTTGATAATTCTTTAATGTATCACGAAATGTGTCTCCGATGTATGAAACTGTTACCCTTTAATGTTGTTGTTCAGCAATAGTTTACAACTGTTCATGGAAATATAAACATTTGTTTCAATTTGTCATTAGTCAAGACTAGAATTAACATGTGATTGATTCCATATCAAATCACGCAGGCCATGACACCCACTGATTCAGACTTGTATCTGTTCAAGGTATGAACACATGCAAATATTTTATTCACAGTCCTCATAGTTACTGAGAAACAGGAGGCTAAAATTTCAGAATTTTGAACATATCAGCCATTGCCGAAGTCATGGCAGCAACATGCAGTGCTTAACGTGAGAAGTCATATCTTAGTGAAATCGACTTCTCGCTAAGACATATTTTCTGAAGTCCATAGATATGTGTGTATGTATTTCATAAAAAAAGTCCCCAAGATTCCTTTGCTGCGAGTGTCAATATATATTGTATAGCATATAGTGTTTATCTATTGTTTTTTCGGAGTGACTTTCATCACCAGGTGGTGAAGCTAGCTTTTGAGCTATTTTCACCAGATTTTAAATTGCGCATGTGCATGATCTACGGTACTAATTTACTATAATTCAAACAGAATTTTACACAAGAAACTACTTACCGTAATAAGTTCCTGTAGCATTGTCTAACATCTGGAAGGTGTTTTCTGTCATGTGTGAATGTATCATAGGGGAAATTATTATTTTTTTAACTATGTTTGCCTAACCTAACTAAACTTAACCTAACCTTACGTAATGCTTCTTGGGGATGGAACGAATTTTACCAATAAACATTACGTAATATTAGGTTAGGCAAACAGTTTAAGAAAAAACAATTTCCGCTTTGATACATTCAGACATGACAGAAAACACCTTCCAGATGTTAGACAATGCTACAGGAACTTATTACGGTAAGTAGTTTCTTCTGTAGAAATTAAGAAATCTGTTTGAATTATAGTAAATTAATACCCATCAGTGTGCATTTATTGGTAAAAATCTGATAGTCCCCGGACACCTATAACTTTTTCGTTTTGTGAATTTTTGACATTCGTACTTACCCATCTGCTTCGCGGAACATTCTTGAAGGCGCATTCACGTTTTTTTGATGAAAGTAATTGCAATTTTTTTTTTCTAAAAAAAGTGTTTTTGTAACTGAAGAACGTACGTTTCCGCAAATGATTTGTGGGGCTATGTGTCAATGGTTCGTGGGGCTATGCGAGAATGGTGTGTGGGGCTACGCATATTTTTTTTCTAAACCAATTTTTAACTATTGTAACCTATACGTGACCCTACCTAACCTAACCTTACCGGAAATGGTTCGTGGGGCTATGTGTCAATGGTTGAATTTCCGCTATGAAACATTCCCACATCACACAAAACACCTTCCAGATGTTAGACAATACTACAGGAACTTATTATCTCAAGTAGTTTCTTCTGTAAAGATGAAGATATCTGTCCGGGGAATATCAGATTAGTACCCATTTATTTTCATGCAGGAGACTGGTACTTTTTTCTGCATGCCATGGAGTTGGAAAAAGACCACAAGGCAAGGGGGGCCCGTCCTCATAATTCTGGAAATAGTTAATGAAATTCGAATGCTGAAATTGTGACGATATTTTACAACACAATATGTAGTTTTCTATGACTTACATGCCACAAGTTACAGCAATTATTAATATTATTATTATTTGTAGCAGGGGTACATTTAAGCTTAGTTAATTTCACATGGATTTAACTATAAAAAACAGCTTTTTTGACCAAGAATTAATGTTAGGTGTACTGTTATGCAGAGTATATGTAGATATACAGAATATGGACATTTCAAAGGTATGTAATATTTTAAAATGACATAAGTAGTAGTAGTAGTAATAATTACAAAAGTAAAAGCAGTAATAATGAAAGTTGCTATGACTGCCCCCCCCCCCCCCCAGAGGAAAAAATCCTGCAAGTGCCTTTGCCAGAAGGTGTTCTGATATGGGATACTAATATGTCACATGACGCAAGTATGAAGGGGTATTATGTTTGTAACTGCTTTTGTTGTTAGGTTAGGTTGGGCAGGACAAGTTTAGGGCTATTAGCATTAAAATCACTTCTGTAAGTACTTCCCAACACCTGATCATGTAGTCTGTTCTTCAGCACTTTCTGCTATTCTCATCACGTGGTGACAGTAATAGTAGCACCCACTTTTCATTTAAAACATCTTCTTAGCAGTAATTTCAGCAACACTGCCAACTAATATAATAAAGTACAATGTTGTGGTACGATTAGGGTAATGACTTTTGCTAGTGAAAATAGCCACATAAGCTGTTCTCAACACCTGGTGAAAATAGTCGCAGCTTTTTTTTTTTTGTCTCACATTACTAAATTTGCATTAACAACATACGACACATCAGTTACCATGCCAGTGCTGTTTTTAACTGATGCTTAAAGCATGTTCTGAAAAGTTATGAAATAAAAGTAGTACGGTTTGCATTGCTTATCTTAGTAAATATTTTAAAGAAGTTTTATGTACATGAATATGTGAATCACGTGATCAGAATCTGAGAGAGAAAAAAGTAACTTACGTGCCTAAACACACTTTTGTAATGAAACATCATTTCGAAAGCACGTTTATGTTAATTAAAATTATACAGCATATAAAATACCATACACATATATCAGTCAAATAAGATGAGGCCCATGTGGAGATAGTTCTGTTTCTCTGTTGTTGTTCTTTTAATTTACAAATAAGTCAAGCTTCTTGTGCTTCAGCAGCACAAAAGAATTGTCCATAACTGTTCTTTTTTAGACTGAATGAACTTCAAACGACACTTTTAAAATTAATTCTTGGTTTGCATGCATGGAAAACAGTTTTTTTAAATTATATATATATATATTTGATATCCCAATATCACTTTAATTTTGCCAAAATAATGCTTAAATACAAAGTCCTTTCGGAAAAGTAATATCCTCTTGTAACCTCAATAATGGTTGATCCTGGAACATGACATACATCTTCATTTTCTTCAGGAGGCCAGTTAAAGGATCGTATTAATCCAAAGGAGTGCATAAATTTGACTTGAACATCATTTTCTGCTGCAACTTTGGAGAATGCTAATCCAAGAAATTGACTGTGATCATGCACACACTCAACATAAGAGTTCGTGGTGATAAAAAAATCTGGATCAGCACCATTTGTTTTGTTTCAATTGAATTTTGGCTCTGGGGAGAGTAGTGATAAAAACTTTTTGTTTCATGGATTGTTTTTGCAATAGAATTTCTGTTGTGTAGTTGTTTTGTGTGTATGTTAGAGTTTTCTTTTTGCCAGCCAGAGTTGTATGTTTTCAGTTCTGCATTTACAGAAACTGAAACATCTTTCTGCTGTATTAAATACATCACCATGCCATCTTGGAGGGCTTTCTTTGTTTTTTAAATGCTTAACCACCCCACCAAATGCCATCTCTTATTAGGGAAAAATGATGATGCAATTGAAGAAGAATTCTCACTGTGAAAGCATATTTTTTTGCAATTATTTACTGTCCAGCACATTCAACACTGAAATAACATAGTTTTCGCCACTTGGAAAATGGCCTCAGTGCAAAATTTAAAAAAAATTAGCCTCCTGTTTCTCAGTAACTACAAGGTCTGCAGAAGAAAATTATTGCATGTGTGCATACCTTGGTAGTGTTAACAAATATACAAAATTTCATTTAAATCTGAACCAGTGCATCATTCCTCAGATTTTGCTGGGTGATTTGATTTGGAATATGCATTATGAATTTGTGAATGAATCTGAATCTGCACACCATTCTGCACATAGCCTAAGTTAATTACATTGAATGTTACTGGAATTTCAATTCCTGTGCAATGGTAAAATGACCAAATGTTATTTTTTTAAAAATATTATGAGTTCTTTGAAAGAGAGTCTTTTCATGAGCTGTAGGTGGATAGTTTGATTATTCAGAACAAGGAATATTAGCCCAGTCTAGTTGTCTGCACTTTTTGACTCTGTTTGTACCGAAGCATCTAGTTGGTTGCACTGTGCAACACCGAGTCATCTAGTTCATTGATTTGGAGTCAAGTAGTGTATTTGGTGTCTGCACTACCGTCTGGACCGGTGTATGTTTGCTGTATGGTCACGTGGTGCATGCTATCTAATAAAATTACCGTTTAAAGTAGCAGACAGGCATTTGTTGAATATTCTGAACTTGAACACGGCTTTCCGTCTAGTTGGTTGAACGTCATATCCTTGCACCACCATTACACCAACCTGACACTGGATACACCTTAACTGCACCGAGTGCAGCCAACTAGATTGTATGATTCATGTGCCATGTAATAGTTGTTGCTCCTAAAACTACGTAATGTATATTTCGAAGCTACATATGAGCATTTATTTTTGCTCTTGGCCTGACCTCTTTGTTAGATTAGGCATGTGAGTTTAAATTCTGTTTTGGATTTGTTTTGTAGTGTACTCCGGTTTCATAGTGTTAGCATTTGTTTGTTGCATGTGTTTGCATATAATGAGATATTCATGAGTAAAGAAACAGTGGAACTACTCCAGGTTACATGAGGGTTATTTAAGTGGCCACATTTCAGGACCAAATGTCTTATTTGTGATTTTATGCACCTGTACACGAAGTATTAAGATCTGACAAAGGAAAAAGATAAGAAATGTTAAGTTGTATACTCGGTCACAGGCTCCACTGGAAATGAGTTCCTTGAACTGTAGCAAAATATATTTACATTAAAGACAGTTAGCTACTTCATATCATAGCATTCAACTTTAGGTTTACACATGTGAATGTCCAGGGATACATGATTAAATGCAGTGTGATAGAACTATGGATCATTTTTACCTTATGCACCATTACTGTGTGTACTGTCCGGAGTCACAGGGTACACAACATGATACCCCACTAGGGGACAAGAGTTCACAACTCACAAGGACCAGTGGTGCAGCAAAGATTGTATGCATATTACTTTTTATTTGTTTCATGATACTCCTCCTTATGTGTACCTCAAAATTTTATTGTTTCGTGCACTGTGTGAATTAAGTGGGGGGGATACCGTGGGATTTCCAACCACAAATAACAACAACTTATTTTTATCCCTGCCAGACATGTTTATATCCCCCTTAGTTTATTTTAATGGCTTGTAAGGTACACAAATTTGCATACCCCCCCAACCCAAATCTACCCTCTAAAGTGAAATTACAAATATGTCGCTGAGCGGCAGGCATATTGATATTGACATCGAAATTCATACTGAGTTGCATCCCCCCCCCCCCCAAAGATTATAGCTTCATTCGCAAAGTGGTTTCTAGTATATATGAAGTTCATCTACTTTTATCAAAATTAGCCATACAAAAGGTTTCACCAGCACTGAAAATGAACCCTCTCTAACTCTTAAAAACTAGATTTAATTTTATTATTTGACCACCTGTAGTGGGTTTGTTGCTCATATATGTGGAGATGTGGCTTTATAGGCACTTTTGAAATTTATACACATAATTAAATGCCCATTAGTTGTAATTTTGTAGTGGTGGTGTATTTCAGGCAGAAATCATGGTATACTTATTGGTTTCTTTCAAGCATGATAATATTTAATAGCGGTACTTATAGTTTTTAAGCACTACCATTCAATATCGCACATCCAATAGTAATTTTATATTCTGAATTATACACCAAGAACTTGTGCTTCTCTTTTTCTTGTCTGCCACACCGACACCTTTTGCGTGGCAGAGAATCACTATTCAAACATATGTTATTAATTATATTTAATGCGTGTCATTTTCAATATTGTGCAAATTAATTAAAATTTTCATAATTACACCATATGAGGCCACAAATTTTGGAAGAAATCCTAGAAGGAATTGTTTTCACATTTCTACAACATAGGCATTTTATTTTGTGTGCAGTTATAATACCATTTATTGGAAATGTGAAAATTCATTCCAAGTGAACATTTTTATCTTTTGCTAGATTGTTTATGATTAATATGAATGTTTCAACTTAATGCCTGCTATCTTCTGCAGGTTTGCATCAATTATGCCTAGACGTTGTAGTGTGGCTGGGTGCAGATCAAATTAAGATGGTGAAGGAGAACATGTAACAACATTTGTTGTCCCAAAGACTGAACCACTTCGCAGCCAATGGCTACGGAAAATTCCTACAGACTTAACCAAATTAAAGTATCCAGTGGTGTGCTCAAAACATTTCCACGACTCCTGTATTGTGAGGGTAGATTAATTTTTAGTCAACGGTGAAATTAAAGAATTTGAAAGGAAAATACCAAAACTGATAGATGGAGCATTACCTACAATCTTTCCCAATCTACCTTCATATCTCACATCCAACCCAAGTTGTAGTCGCCGACTTGTTGATGCAGAAGAAGAAAACTTTCAACGAGCAGTTCAAGAGAGTTTGGTTGATTACAGGGTACATATAGAGCAAACCACATTTCATACCCTATCAGACATAGTTTCATATCTTAATTCACAAGAAAACAAGCTGCAACAGAAATGGCTCAGTGTCACACAAAATTCCAAACTGCATGTGTGTTTGTACAAAATTTGTGATACTTATCCAATTATTGTTAGTTGTATAGTTATTGAAACAGACCTTACATTTGACTTGTATGTCAATAAGGTAAAACTCAAGAGACATAAATTGCCCAAACACTGTGATAAGATCTGCAATGTGTCAACACTTCAAGTTGTTATGGGATATGTGGAAGAACATATAAATGATCCTTCGAAGACAGAAACTCTCATTGCATTGATATCTGAACTGGAATCAATGGAAAAATTTTGTGAAAGTACCGAGTTGCAATTCATTGTTGAACAACTAAAATTTTCCATGCAGGATAAATATCAAAGACGGTATTCCAACCAGACACTAATTTTTGCAGCAGCAGTATATGTTCATTCTAGTACAGCATATAATGCATTGTTGAAATCTCGGTGTTTATTTCTATCACACATTCGCACTCTGCAGTCAATGGTTAGTCAGTACTCTTTAAATGGAAATACAATTTCATGCAGTATCAAGTATTTGAAGACAAAAATGAAACATATGAAAAATCACGAGTTGCTTGTAAATTTACTGATTGATGAAATATACATTGATCCTCAACTCAGTTTCAAAGCGAGCTCGTTATATGGCTACAGTAACTCCAACACTGAAAAAATGGCAACAACTGCTCAAATTTTTATGATTTCATCTTTACTCTCATCATACAATGACGTGGTTTGCATTGTGCCAGTGTACAATTTAACAACAGATTTTCTGAAACCGTTATTACTCTCAGTCATAACAGAAAAAGGCATTGGTTTCAGGATTATATCTGTAATATCAGACAACAATGCAGTCAACAGAAAAACTTTTGAACTGTTTGATGACAAAACAAAACTTTGCAGCCATATATTAAGCATCCATTAGATGAAAGTAGGCTACTTTTCTTCATATTCGATAGTGTGCACATAATTAAATGTGTTAGGAATAATTGGATAAATAAAAAGGAGGAGAAGACCTTTTTATTTCCTGACATGGAAAATGAACACACTCTCCGCAGAGCACAATTCAAGCACCTTGAAGTGTTGTATGAAATGGAGAAGAATTCCTTATTGAAATATGGCCATCTGCTGTCAAACAAGGTTTTGTGCCCTTCAAGCATACAGAAGCAAAATGTGAAACTTGCCTTAAGCGTTTTCCATGAAAAAAACATTGCTGCTTTGAAGTGTGTGGCTAACGATCATCCAGCAAGATTTCCAGACTTTGAAGACACTTGTATATTGCTACAAATATTTGTGACATGGTGGAAAATTGTCAATGTTAAAAGTGCATTTGAAGGAAAACGCTTCAATGATGTGTATCGTGAACCCACCAGGTAAGGTAATGATATGCCTATTTCATTTTTGAAGAAAATGTCATTGTGGCTAAAGAAGTGGAGGCTATCTGTCCCCATTGCAAATGCCTTAACCTCCCAGACATTCCAGTCTCTAATAACCACAAATGATGCTTTTGTTGCCATGATATCATACATGTTTCAGCGATACAGACTGGATTATTTGCTGTTAGGCAAGTTTCAAAAAGATGATCTGGAGGGTCTCTTCGGGATGTATCGCCAAATGTCAGGATCAAATTACTACATCCAGTATGTGCAAGTATTGGAGAATGAACGGAAACTTCGATTTAGAAGCAATGTTCTACTTTCCAGCAAAGAAGGAAATGTGTCTCTCAGATATTTGGCACCAGGTGAAGAAGAACATAGATGTGATGTAGTAGATGTTGATATTTTCTTGGATGTTCTGCATGAAGATTTGTCACTTGAAGTTGTCCCAGATGATCTGATGCCTGTTATTACGTACATTGCTGGCTATACAGTGAAGAAGGAAACCATGGGGAAGAAATGTGCTACTTGTACATCTTGGCTACAAATGGATGGAAGTGTTGAAGTTACCGAGGCCCCATTTTCTCTTCTACATGCATTGGACCGTGGGAAATTAAGGCTTCCAACAGAATATGTGGTGCTTGCTGTGTCTATTGTGTGGTTTCTACTTCAACAAATAATGTTGAATCATCATGATGATTTTCGGAAAGACAGATGTCTGTTTTACATAAACTATCCTCTATTCAGAAAACTCGCTCCAACTTGCCTGTGCATGACACATGTGACTGCAGATTGTCATTAGGTGTACGTCTTGAGAATGTTTGTTTAGTGACATGTAAAATTTTGTTAAACAATTATGTAAAAATGGAAAATAATAAGAGTTGTAAGAAATCTCAGTGTGGGAGAAAGATACAGAAATTGTGTCCAGTATGAATTTTGATAACTTTGTTGTTATGTAATTCATGAAGTGTAAGTGGCCTCCCCCATGGCGCAGTGGTAGCATCATTGCCTTGTAATCAAGGGGTCCCGGGTTCGATACCCGATGGAGGCACAAGTGGTTCGGATCCCACTTTAAACTGTAGGTCCAGTCCCGATTAGCCTTACTGTGCATAAAGTGGACTTAAAACACCAACTCAAAAAAATGAAGTGTAAGTGAAAATTTTTATGTATTTATGTCTTGTAACCTACAAGAATTGTCATATTTGTATTGTATCCTACTTTGTTAGTTATTTGTAGTTTTATTAAGGGACCGTATGCTTTTTTTTCGGTTTGTACTTAATTTCTCCCAACATAGAAAGTGGAAATGCTCACATGTATTAGATACAAATTTAGGTTATACATCCAATAATGTAATCTATTTTATGTACAGTAAACCTATAAAGTGCAATATTCATAATTGAAGTACAATATTAAATCATAGTATTGAACTACGTGCCCAACAACTTTATAAGAGACTGAGAGAAATTACTTTCAAGATTCTCACATAATGTGAGTAATAACTCTCATCAACTTGTGCAAACCTCAGTTTAGTTTATTTAATGTTTAATTTTGAACTGAATGTAAAAGTATTGTTAACTGCAGCACACCTTTTTTATTGATGCATGTATTCGGTTTGTCTCTTTCGATCATAATGTATAGTATTTTGATTTTGGTAGTATCGTTTGAGATGTTCCAGGTATGAATGTTTAGAAAACTACTGTGTAGCCAAATGGTAACTAGTTTGCTTTACTTGCTAACTTTCTCTTTACTTTGGGGTTTTTGAATAATTTTAATATTGAGAATATAATTGTCAGTGGTAATATTATGCAATTCATTTAACATCTTTTGTTATTCTTTTCCTGTGGATTTTGAACAAATTTAAATTTCAGAATGAAGTTTCGAGATGTCACCAATGGCATTCAGTTTGAATTTAATTTATTTTATTTAAATGAGAGTTTTTCTCTTCCATTCTGACATCAATATATGTAATGTATATAGTAATTAAGATGAATATAAAATAATATAATTTTGCATGTTTTCTTTAATGTATTGATACCCTCTTCTACATTCTGACCAACATTTGAAATCAAGAAAACTCTTGGAAATTATTCTTGTCAAGTACATCTGCACTATGTGGAAGTAAAGATGTTATTCACTGGAAGTACATGCTTTCATGAATATTAATAGTTTTTATTTTAGTGTGTGTACATGTTCAAACCTCAATAAGTTTGTCATTTACCATTTTGTGTATCCCCTCCCTCAAAAGGCCATACATCATTAGGGGTAAAAATTGAACATTTGCAGAATATATTGCCTAGTATTCATTTACATCTAGGTGTAACAACCTTTCTGTTTCAGGTTCTTATAAATTTCAGCCCCTATCAGATTGAAAATATTTTAAGTGAAAATTCACATGTGGCTCTTAGTCTATGAAAATGTTAATATGAAGCCAGAGATGTTGCTATAATCTGTATCAACTATCTCTGGAGCAAGGCTGCACATAGCAGCTGAGAAGGGAGTGAGCAGAGCGAAGCAGTACATGCTGCTGGGAAGCCTCGTAACTGCAGCTACTTTCCCCCCTCCATACAATTCTGTTCCTGTCACATGTTCATTGGTGGAGGCGTCTTGCACATAAATTTGTTTTTCATTTGCCTGCTCCAGAGATAGCTGGGACAGGGTGTAGGTTCAAATATCAGCATGGATATTCTTTGAGTGTCCCATCATCAAACTCCACATATCACATCGCAATCGACACGATTAGCAAAAAGTTACAGGAAAGTTATGCAAAAAATCAATTGTATGGTTTCAATAGTATTTTTTTAAAGTGTACTTTGAAATATTAATCATTCATCCTTAAATTAAATCTCATGCTTTAAGAAAATAACCTTCAAGTAGAATCTCAAATTTAATAGCCTCTTTGCAGTCAGAACTTTGACATGACTGTCTTGAGATGTCCATAATTTCAGCACTTGGCTTGAATATTCTGATTTGTGCGTAGAATATTCCATTTTTTCCTCAGAGTAGGTAAGTAATTTTGAATTTTACAGATTATTTGGAACACTTCCATGACATATTTGCACTTTGATATTTCTATAGATCTTTTACAAGCATATAACTGGCTGGTTCAAAACTACTTTTTATTAATGTTAATTTTCTTCATCATTTGTGAACATGATTATTTTCCACAAGTCATTCTCTCAAGAATGAGTTCTAACTTGCCTGTGTGTACACCCAACAGCGAAAGAAACAGTAGGCAAATTGTTCACCACCATCTTCATTCAGTCTGAATTACACAATATGATGACAATGAATTGAAATAAAGACATCAATAAACAGAGAACAATGCCTGCTTCGAACCAACATAGTTTCATTCCTTAAAACAACACAGGATGTAGAATAAAAAGTAGCAAAAATAGCGGTGGAAAATTTGCCTATCATTATCTTTGCCGTTGACTGTACCAAAGTGCATAGGCTCAAGTTGCAAGATGCAATTTGTATGTATTTATTTTTACAAGGGACAGCTAGTGCAAGAAATTAGTGTGTATTCCATAGAATGCCGCAGAATTGAATGTAGCTGACAAGCAGGGCTGGTGTTGAAAGGGTAAATTGGGGGATGGGTTTCACTGCTGGGTCCAATCAACCAATGGTCTGAACTTTGACTTCTCAGAGATGGATATTTTTTGGTGCAGTGATAGTACCCGAAAAGTAAAGAAAAACTAAAATTTCAGATTTTTTGGGCTATTAACTTTCAAAAACTCAACAATCGCAAAAAATTAACATTTTGGAATTTTTAAACAGCTGTAGAAAAAAAACTATTTGACCTAGACGGCTCAAATTTATGCCATTCTCTTTTGTTTTAATGAGCTTTGACTTGAAATGCAACATGACTGGTATTTGAATTTTGTAGTTTTTCAAAATCTCAAGAACCCCCTTTGAATTTTTTTGAAAAGGATAGAAGTTTCAAAGATATTAATTGACTGTGTGTGAAATTTTATAATGGGACGGCAATAGGTTTGTATGGAAATTAATTTTATATTGTGTATTAAATTTCCTAAATAGTTGACTTCCAGGTTAAAACTGTTACTTAAGCCGAGACGTTGATGGAAAAGTCTTTATAATAATTAATTAAACAATTTTTGGACTACAAATAACATGAAAATATCTCATATTTATCAATTTTAATGCTTGGTAAGCAAATTGAAAACTGCATATATGTGTTGATATATTAGAATAGGTTCTCGATTTTTTGCAATTGTTGAGTTTTTGAAAGTCAATACCCCAAAAACCAAGAGCCCCGAAAATCTAATTTTTTATCATTTTGATGTGTAATGTATAAACAAAAAAATCTTTAAAAATCCGAATACTAAAGGTTCAAAATTATTTTTGTATAGGTTGCTTTGACATGGAATGACCTGCTGACTTCTCATTCATATATTCACACTACCATCTCGATTTTCGAGTGTGTTGCAATGCAATTGGAATGAAAAACTATAGTTGAAGTTCTTATATTTTATCCAGCCTGGGTGAATGGATATTTTGACGTTTTTCCATGCCCGTTAATAAAGGGTGTACAGAAGAAAATAATGTAATCGTAACGTGGTTTAAAACTGAAAAGTAAATTAATTTTTGAGCATCTCATTTAGTCAGTCAACAAGGTCTACAAAGTTCAGGTTTCTACTTTTTAAGAGCACTATTAGTTAGGTTCGTTATCACTGGCGTGTTTTATCGCCAAAAAAAACTATTAGAACGTATTTATTTTAACTGACAAAGAATGAAATAATCCTCTCCTTGTGAATTGATTTGTAATTTTGTCCTCCTTTTGCCACTGTGTCAGTCCCTGAATGAAGAATTTATGTAGCATGTAATAGCACAAGAAGCAATCCTCCCGTCGTCTTGCTTGGGACTCACTTCATGACGTCAGCCAGTGGCGTAGCGTTATAGTACGCCCGTACGCCGGGCGTTCCCAGATTTAAAATTTCAAAAATGCTAAAATGCTGTGATTATAAAGTAAAACGTGACTCATTTCAAATATGTTTGACCTTCATGGCATTATAATAGCTATTTTTCGCGATCCGCTTGCAACGCTCCTCTCTCAACACTCGTTCTAGCATCTCTTTTCAATGCCTTTCCTGGCCGGACGCCGAGCAGGTTCGGCGTACAGGACTCCTATATTCCTTGCTGCCTTTATGGAGGGAAAGCTTCCATTTCTACAGCACGCGCGTAAATGGGCTCTCTTACGCTGGCGTACGAGAGGTCTACCGTGATTGGTTCATGTGACCCTTCCTGCCTTCTGAAGCAGACGATAGCGGTAGCATTCCTACCCGGTTCTTCGCTCTCATGCAACTCGTGCTATGTGATGCTACAATACGCAATATTGACTGACGTAACTTTACCAATCTCAAATATACTGCTTCTTAATGGTCACTGCATTGTATGATTTATCGCACGAACAGCGATGTGCATTAGAAACTAAAAGATCAACACAGTTTTTGTGAAGTAAGTTGGTGAAGTCCTCGTGGTAGAAATTCAGCGTGTTGCTGCTCTACCACTTAACCCGCAAAACTATTAATTTTTTTTATTGCATTTTTTCGTTATTATCTAACTGCTTAATATTGTGTCAATGGAAATGTTTAGCATTCGAGCACGGGTGTTCTTTGTCAGTGTCCCTTCATCAATATCATCACTCATATTCATATTCGCTATTAACCAAAAGTGGTAGAAAAGCGAAGTAAAATAAACCAAATCAATGAGTAGTTGGATCAACCACAACAATGACGTCTGCTGTTGTTCAAAGGCGCTTGTGATTCAGGTATGTTTTCTAATGACTTGCGTATAAAACACCAGAGTTCAAAACATTTGTGGCATAGTGAGGCATCTAATTGTCTAGCTAAAACATGCATGGATGATGTTTTATTGAAAACCCAGCTGACTTCAGGCAAATAAACAATACCTGTAGCGACTAATACCGTAAGTAAGTTATTAAGCAAGAAAGGGCCGACCCTTCCTTCGGACTTGGCGTTCCCACCCGAAATGTCCATGCTACGCCACTGACGTCAGCATCACTGGATGACGTAGCTTCGGGGCCGGTCTTTTACGTCGGCTACGATTTTGTCCCAATCCTTCATTCCCGGTCACGTCCCTGGTCTTGTATGTATACGTGTCAGTTAGAAACCGAATTCATTGCCTGTATGCTCACTGAGGGTCTGCTTGAGACGATTCCTGACACTTTGGCGCCAGCGGTCAGCTGGGTCGCTCGGAACTTGCTTTTGTCGCGGGCACGATTCGAATGGAAACAGACAACTCTGCTAGTGATTGTTGCAGTCTAATTCTCGAATGAATATTTCACTTGCTCTCGTTGCTTTCACGAATTCTATTTAAAGCAGCCCAATAAATCAAAGAACGAAATAGCTATATTGGGAACCTTTCAACAACTCTCATATTCGCAGCCAGAATATTTTACAATAACAGTTGTTAATTGTATTTTTGACTGTAAACACAAGAATCTAATAAAAATCTTCCCACATTTTTCAATGAAGTCAAAAATTACAATGTTCAAACTTTCTTGTAATACTTTTCTAAATATCGAAGTTACAACGATTTCTCAACGATAACTTTGTTGCAACATTAATATTTCTGTCATTGTAATCAGCATTTCTTAGCTACGGTATAGTAATCGTTCATGCAACTTCCCACTCTTTAAAATGATACACTTTTACGTGAGGTGAGATCCCGCCACCATAAGTTAGGATTTGAGGAACAGAAACGGATGACACGCTCACTCAACAAGAGGCTTTGCATCAGTGGTGCTTTCAAATCTGGGCCGAATAACAATTACAAAAGTCAGATCAAGTTTACGCCATAGATTAAGCTGATGCACTCGTATCCGGACTGAGATTTTTTGTGGTTTCTACAAACTGCAGGCATAGCAGCTTCGTCGTTGGCCAGTATTTTTCAAATATTCCTAAATCAAGTAATTGTCCAAAATAGTGGACATTAAGTGAGATAGGAAGTGTGGGCTCTAACAGCTACATTCGTGCAACGATTTAATAAATTTTATTTTACCTTTACATGATTCACATTCATATCATCAATAAATATTCCACACCTTTCTGACAATTAATATTATAATGCAATTTCTGAAGTGCAATAATGAACGTGGTATGGTGTCTGACTATCACGGGGTGACCTATCTAGGATTTTATTATTAATTAATTCAATACTTTGAATAAATATTTAGCCATTTGAAGTTGTTTATGACAGGTCTGCTCATGAGAAACCGTTGAAGGGAAAAGTGAACTCGTATCCGACGAAGAGAAAGAAAACTCTTCTTGTTAACTAACTAACTCCTTTATTACAAAGAATATTTTTTATAGGATAAATCTCTAACATGCCCACTAGTACGTATTCGTTTAGGTCTCTGGTTTGAATGCTTATTTAGAAAAATAAATAACAGAAATAAAAGTTTCATCGATGTAATTAAATGTTACAAAGATTTGGGCAATGTAGGACAAAGTGAGGAAACCTGATGCAATTTATTTTTTGTTAACGATGGATTACTGCTGTAATGCTTCATTTCCCGTAAAAGATATCCTGAAACACGGCATATGCTTAAGTGTACAATTCATTTTCTCTTCAACGACATTGAAATCTAAAGTCTTAAAATACCACCATAAAATAGAGATTGTTCATTTTGTGCTTGTAGGCATGTTGCACTACGTCTCTGTGTATTAGTAGCGACATGTTTTGTGCTGTCAATGGTTGGAAATGTTTCGTGTGTACGTCGATGCAAACTGTTTCTTTCAAGGTTAGTTGATAAAACTACACACAATAATAAAACTAGACCGTATGATCGCAATAATCGAGACAGTTAGCTTCTTGTGCTTTTGTAGTCGAGTAAGTTTGTTCTGCCAAGACGACACCATCTACTTTTTATAAGTAGTGAATTGAAAGCATTTCTTGTGATTAAGAAATGTCTCCCTCTGTTGCTAATATCGGATTCTTGAGATAACAGTGCAAAATAATGGTGTGTTCGCCTCTACCTCACTTTGGTGTAGCCACTTGTTTTATTGCTACATGTTATGAAAGTTATTTCAGCCGACATTGCAAGAAAATATAACACAACATCAGTTTAGGGTTGTACAGTCGTGGTAGTAATGATCCCACTGAACGTCAATAATGTTGAAACAACACAGAAGTGTCCGTGACTGTACGATATGCTTATTTACCAATAATATACTTCTCCCAACTCTGCCTCGAGAACGTTGGTTCATTACTCTTTCTTAATCGTGGTTGCGTATTGCAAGGATGAAGTGTTTGTGATATCGAGGTAGCAAGGTGGTAAAAAGGGTTATTTTTATCGACATGAAGACATACGATATTTAAACTCATTGACTGTATGCTTGCTTTTGGTGCAGGTGGAACTCGTTTGTTTGAGTTGGTGTTTTAAGTCCACTTTGTGCACAGTAAGGCTAATCGGGACTGGACCTACAGTTTGAAGTGGAATCCTAACCACTAAGTACCTCCACCGGGTATCGTACCGGTATCCCTTGATTACAAGGCGACGAAGCTACTACTACGAAATTTTGTTTAAAGGAATACCCCTAAGCGGAAGTTATTAACTTTATTCTTAAGATTTTCATTTCTCGGTTAATCTCAATTTTCAGTTTTTCTCATTTGGACAAACACAAATACCTATGCCTTACCCGGGACTCTAACCCGGAACCTGTGGCGTCGGAGCTCCCTGTGCTAACGAATCCTCCACGGAGGTCGACAGCTCCATCGGGGAGGCTTTACGTGGAACTCTTACCCCTCCCACTTCACTGCGAGAATAACTACCGAAGTAAGAAAGGACCGGGTGTCCGGTAAAAAAGGCGCGAGAACGAAATGCTTGTGGTCCAGGTGCAAATAAACACTAGCAGACTTCATGGGTGACGTGGAAGTAGAGGTCAGGGGATGAACAGTTACTGTGATTGGGTGGCTGCAAGGAATGAGATTTATAAAACGTTTTATTGTTCGCTCCATTCGCGAAACAAACACGCTTCACATCAAGTTTATACGCCAATCATTCATTATTACAATTATGCGGGAAACTCTATTTGTATAAGCAATCTCTTCCTTTCCTGAGGAGAATTCAATAAAACAAGCGGCACGCGACACGCTTACTGGGAAACCAGTATTCAGAAATAAATGCAACCTTTCGTATCAAAGCGACTGGACAAGCTGCACGTGTCGCTCTGATTAGACTGTTTTCTCAATACCGTGCATCCTGTCACCTCGTGCTCTTGTTAGCTCATGTCCTGTGAATGTTTGAATGTAAACTAACTGTGCTAGTGTCGCTTGCCGCTTGCCGCTTGCCGCTTGCCGCTTGCAGCTTCTGTGTGAATTCTCCGTGTCGCTTGTCGCTTGTTGCCTGTCACTTGTCGTCTGTCGTTTGAAGATTTTTGGCTTTGTAAGGGAGATTTCACACGAAAGCGACAACCACCAGGTGTTTCTTGGAAGCAAACCCGCAGTAATGAATTGAACCTTTCGAACAGAAGCGACACGACAAGATGCAGGTGTCGCTTGAAGCTTGTGTGTTTCCGATTGCCAGTTTTGTTAATACCGTGCATCATGCCGCTTCGTACTTTTGTTCGCGCATGCGCGGTCAATGTTTTGCCTTATATTGAATGGTGTAATGTCGCTTGTCGCTTTGGTATAAAATCTCCATGTCGCTAGTCGCCTGCCGTTTATGCCGTTTAAGCAGCTTCCAGACCGAAGCGTAAGGCAACAAGCGACAAGCCTCGGTAATCAATTCTACGTTTCGAACTGATACAGCACGGTAAACTGCAAATATTGCATGTCGCTTGGTTGTGTCACTCAAACTGGCTATTTTATCAATGTTGTGCATCGTGACGTCTCCACTTGTTGTCGTGCACGGGCGGTGAATGTTTTAGTCTACAAGACAGAAGGAACCCGTGTCTCTAGTCGATGTGGAAGCACACTGTCGCTTGTCGCCTCCGTCAGAATTCTTCCCCTGACCCCTTCAAGAAGACTTCAGATCGAAGCGACAAGTGGCAGGCGACAATCGACAGGCACACTGGCATGGACGTCAGCAGGACTTTTTTCCAGGGAGGGGCAAGGAAGGTATTTTTGCCAGGGGGCAAATAAGCCACAATTTCCCCAATGTTCCTTCAAAAAACATTGCTTAAATTTGAATTTATCATGTTCGTGTATTAATTATCACATTTTATTGTGGCTGAAATGAAATCATATGTGTGAAATATATAATTTTTGGTTGACTTTCATTTTCCAGGGGGGGGACACGTCTCCCCTTGCCCCCCCCTTCCGGACGCCCATGAACACTGGCGACTTCAATCTAAAGCAAGAAATTCACCGCTCATGCGCGAAAAACCTAATGCATCAACCCGCAAGCGACATGTGCAGCTTGCCCTGTCGCATCAATGCGAAAGGTCGAATTGATCACTGAGAGTTCACTTCCAAGCGATACGTATCTCTTGTCGCTTGTTACCTATTGTGTTTCGCTTGGTAGCGTGCCAATAAAGAGCTCCGTTTCACACAGTTGCGGGATGATAGGCCGCACAAGCCTGCTTTAATTTCTGAAATCTTCAAACAACACATAAAAGTATGCAAAGTAAAAATTAAGATTCAGCGATTAGGGTAAATGTGATTATTTTCTCAATTCCACAGTGGGGCAAAAACTCCTTAAGTACACCACTGACTGCGGAGCAGTTAATCCCTTCCTAACTCCGCCGGGAGAGGAACTCTTCTTTTCCCCCTCCCCTTCCGAGTGCTCTGCGCCGAGACAGATACGTGCAAGCTACGCGCTCTCAATTGACGCCGTAAAGCGCATTTCACAACTATTTGCCCAATTCGGCATGGCACGTAGCTGCTTACACACAGGATATAATCATGTGACATACAAGAATTGTGATTGGTTGGGCGGGTTGTGCAATATTGATTGGTACCCACAACGGATGCAATTGTATTAAAATTACAACACGTAAATTAGACAGGTGATATTGGCACCAGGTTCCAATAAGAATAGTAACCATTTTTTCGTGAGGAAAACTGCACAAATGAAAATTTTCAAAAACCACGGTGGTATTTGTAATCACATGCATGGTCTCGACATTTTAAAATGAATTTGATTATGCTAATTTATCAAATTATAGTGGTTCCAACAACATATGTACACTCACTCGGGCCTTATAAGACCACGTTTACACGTATGTGTGATGTGTGTGTGTGTGTGTGTGTGAGTATGTTTAAACACCTTTCTTAATGGGACCAAAAAAATTGTTGGGACTTTTTGCCGGTCCCAACAAAGAAAAGACCATTGCGACACTCCTGAGACCCCTTTCGACATGTACGCGAAGTATTTCGAAGGTACCAAAAAGTCGCTATTTGTTCGATTTGTGTGTTAACGTGTGTGTTAAACTCTGCCAGCTCTGGAAGCTTCACGTCTGTGTAAAAGTGTGGTGTTTAATCGCATCTCTTGGGACCAGGAAGTGTGGGTGTGTAAAATCTTGGATCTATTTCGCATGTATTGGTACCGAACATCCCAGGGGGTTGAGGGGCGAGGAAAGGTACGTGCAATTGCCGTCGGGGTTCCCCTCTCGCCTGGCCGTCTTGTTGCTTCCGAGCTGCCAATGTTGCCAACTTAAAACTTTGGAACCAGATCTGTTTTTCTATTATCTTCTAACCCTCCAAGTGTAATTTTAATGATTTGTTTTATTTTACTTCGCTTTTTGTACCACTGTTGGCTAATTTGCGAAGATGGGGATGAGTGATGATATCATGAAATTGAGGAATCGACTCCCACAACATCCATGCCCAGACCGGGATTCGAACTCGGGAACCCTGGTGTCGTAGCGCGATGTGTTAACCACTCCACCACGGGGGTCGGCTTTAATCCTGCAATCAAACAAAATGCTACAATATAATTTATTCCTCCAAATGTGACCCTTCTATATGTGCCTATAACAAATTATTAGTTGGGTTTTACTATAATACTGGTAAACAGAAATCCATTTGTAAAGCTCATTTTCTTCCATTACCAGGAAACAAAGAGTACAGTTATCAGATGTTATCAGTAGAAACTCGTTACTTGTCTCCTCTCGGCCATGATGAGGATAAGAATGGAGATTTCTGACCAAGGCGACAAGCGATCCGGCAAAAGGGAGGGGGTGTTCATATCGAGTGACAAGTGACACGATACCTCTGTCTACAAGCAAGCATTTTTCTCAAATGCTCTAACAGACCAAGGCGACACGCTGCATGACATCCATGACATTCAGAAGCGGAAGCCGAGAAGCGACACGTTTCGAAACGAAGAAGCAAGTCTCACCTGTTACTTCCGTTTGTCAATATCCTGAATTGGGTCGCCTAGGTCTGGTGTTCGGGCTTTAACAGTGAATGCTTACTTGAAGACTGAAGTGGCTTGTCTTTCTTTTCGCTTGTCACTTCGGTATGAACTTCAGTGTCACCAGACCGAAGCAACACGATAACGTCCCCAGTGCGTGAAACATGCAAGTGGCACGTGTAGTTTGTCATATCACATTTGTTAGAAAGTTTTATTTATTTAAGAATTTTTGTTTCCAAAGCCATTTATCGCTTCGGTACGAAAGTTCCATTGGGACGAAGCGACGAGCAACGAGGGGTTTCTCACTGAAGTAACACTACCCGTGCAGCATAGCATATATTATTGAGTGTTTGTTTCCAAGTGGCACGTGTCGCTTCTCGCTTCGGTCTGGAAGCATCCCAAGACTCGTACGGTATTCGAACATAGGATCCCTATTCGTAGAACACGAAGACAAACGTTTATACTTCTCAAAGTTAACGGCTTGATTGCAATCCTTAACTACATTTAATTTTAATGCAGTTCTTTTTTTAACAGTCGTGTTTGGCAACACTGATAAGTGAAGCGAAGTTTTCACTCTCGCCTCTGCAGCCGCGCCGAAACCGTGGACAGAGAGCTGTGGATGTCTTTTTGCGACGTTGCATGCTACACGTATTTGACGTCTTCTGCACTCGCTCGCTCTGTTTAACGTGCGACTAGACGAGAGGGAAAAGTCTTCACCCGACAACGTCGCAGGGGCAAAACAATCGCTTCTCTGCTTGTAGTAAGTTCACCGCGCATTTTCCCCCTGTGTCTGTTGTCACGGTATCTTACGCTTGATCTTTCCATTGCGTTATTTTCACAAAGTAGGAACTATGTCCTGCTCGTCACTTCGGTTTGCGTGTTTCTTCATAGTTCAAATGTAAAAAGATAACATACAAATGCTTACGCAGAGATATTCGCATTATTATATGCGTATAATGCATTTGCTTATACATAATTGATTGATTGATTTGGTGTTTTAAGTCCACTTTATGCACAATAAGGCTAATCGGGACTGGACCTACAGTTTAAAGTGGGATCCGAACCAGTATGAGCTTCCACCGGTTATCGAACCCGGGATCCCTTGATTACAAGGCAACGACGCTACCACTGCGCCATCTTATGCATAAAACAACCGAGAGAACAATGACATGTACATTTGATAATGTTCCCCACCAGAAAACTTTGAGGGAAAAAGCTCGAGTTGAAGACATCGATTTAATTTTTTATATAATGCCTGGAAACAACATATTTGCCTTCCATGACCTTAACGAAAATATTAAATCCACTGTAGTAAACATTACTTTCTAGATGGCAAAATAAAATGTAAACGACATAAATACTCTTCCCGTTTCTAAACCTGATAATTTATAGCCGTGTATTTGATTGCATTTTATAATTAATAATGCAATGAAGTAAATGGTCACACAGTATTCAGGTTTAGTGAAATATAGCGTATTCCTTCCCTCAGTGTGGTCTTTATATAACAATATTTACAAAGTTACAGAAGCAAATGTACTTGAAGGGACAGCGAAGATTTTATGCCATCAAAATATATGTGGCGACTGCTACAAAAGGTAAAGTTCTCCCCTGTGTATGGCAGTCTGCCGAGACACCATTCGAGCAAATGATATGGCTCCACACATTCTCGATCTCTGCCGTAGTGAAGAATACATGAATAGTAGTGTAATTGATACTAATATAAACTCGATAAAGTATGAGCCCCCCTCAGGCAGATTTGGCTACACTTAAACCTAGCTCAAGATGTGCATATGAGCTTATTGCTCAAGTGTAGTACTCTGTCTAATCCAAGATTTTTGTAAAAATGCCCTCGGGAATTTCCCGTGAAAGTATGAGCCCCCCTCAGGCAGATTTGGCTACACTTATAAAAGGCACTTCTGTGAGATTGTTGTCCATAAGCTTGTTAAAAATATGGCCCTCTTGATATTGTTTTGGATACACTTAAAACTAAGCCAAGATGCTCATAAGAGCCACCCACACCCACCCACACCCACACATATTTACTTCCGGTCCACTTCCGGTCCACTTCCGGTCTACTTCCGGTCCACTTCCGGTCCACTTCCGGTTTACCCAGACCTACACCTACCTACACCCACACTTACCTACACCCACACTCACCTACACCTACTTACACCCACACTCACCTACACCCACCCACACTCACCTACACTCACCTACACCTACCCACACATACACATACACACACACACACACACACGCATATACAAAGTATACAAAGCACACTGCTGAACCCAACTGATATTTTTTATTAAGCATAGAATTTTGATTTGAACCCCAAGAAATTTTATATAATAAACCAACAACAAAAATACCAAAGCCAAACATATTTACACACTAAGTATATACACTAGGTATACAAAGCATACTGCTGAACCCAACTGATATTTTTTATTAAGCATAGAATTTTGATTTGAACCCCAAGAAATTTTATATAATAAACCAACAACAAAAATACCAAAGCCAAACATATTTACACACTAAGTATACACACTAAGTATACAAAGTACACTGCTGAACCCAACTGATATTTTTTATTAAGCATAGAATTTCGATTTGAACCCCAAGAAATTTTATATAATAAACCAACAACAAAAATACCAAAGCCAAACATATTTATACACTAAGTATACACACTAAGTATACAAAGCACACTGCTGAACCCAACTGATATTTTTTATTAAGCATAGAATTTTGATTTGAACCCCAAGAAATTTTATATAATAAACCAACAACAAAAATGCCAAATCAAAAATATTGTAATCAATGCAATAAGAATATATCCAGCCCCAATTTGGCTAAGCATCAAAAGAATTGTAATCCAGACAAATGCAGAATACCCACAAAAATATGCCCTAAATGCCATAGAAAATATAGCATGGAATATTTCACATATAAACATAAAGATACTTGTTCTCCACAGTCATCAACATTGCCCCCACAACCATCTACATCTGGTCTGAAAAGGAAGTTTGAAACACCTGTTAATGCTAGACCGGCAAAGCAGCCACGCTATGCACCTATGCATAGCAGTTTTGCTGGCCAACTTAGGGATTACCGGTTTGTATCAGAGCAAAAATGTGGTATTAAGAATTTTTTGAACAGTATAAATCCTGATGTGCAGGCAATTCTAAATGCACAAAATGGCTCTTATAAGCTGTCCCTCAAATTGTTTACACAATATAAGAAACCAAATGGCACAAAATTTACACAGCCCCACATAACAGAAACTGTAGCTATAGATTCAAATACAAATTCAGACAAAATAATAAGCAGTTTGATAGATCAATTGAATATTAAACACTCTGAATTTGCAGCAAAAGAGTCAGGATGGAGCCTATGCGGATCTCCACACAAGCTCTATGTTAATATTTCTGAATTCAACCCATTACAAGGATCTACATATCTGCCATTACCTGCCAATATTAAAAACAAAAGAGCCGTGGTTAACATAGAAAATAATGATGAGAAATGCTTTCTGTGGTGTATTTTAGCTGCTTTGTATCCAGTTTTAAGGAATCCTCAGAGAATAACTTATTATAAACAACATGAACATGATTTTGATGATGCAATGGAGGGCTTAGAATATCCAATGTCTGTTCAGAATATTGATAAATTTGAAAAAAAGGCCAGGGATATCAATGGTAAACAATTATCTATTAATGTTTTTATTTGTTCTACTGGCCGTGGGAATTGCTTGATAGATCCTCTCAGAATCGGTACACTTGATGATGATTCTACTGTTCCGATTGATCTGCTCTTAATTGAAAGGGATGACACACATCATTACACTCTGATACACAGTCTTGAAGCTTTAGTAAGAAAACAAATAGACAAATTTAATACAATATTCAAGTTGTGCCGAAGATGTTTAACTGTATTTGATGGTCAAAAAATGGTGAATGGGGTTCGTGAAAAAAATGCAGAAATTGCTAAAAACAAGTTAATTGAACATTTTAAATACTGTGGCAACCATAAACCTGTTCATATGGTGATGCCTAATCCAAATGAAAATGCCAAATTCAAAAAATTTGAAGCCTTGTTGGAACACCCAGCATATATAGTCTGTGATTTTGAATCAAATCTCAAACCTCTTGCATTCTGCAGCCCAGATCCTGATGAATCTTCAATTACATCATACCAGTTACATGAACCTTCTAGTTTTTATTATGTGATTGTACAGGATGGTGTTGTTAGTAAAGAATATTTATACATGGGAGCAGATGCCATCAAAGAATTTGCACATAGAATAGAAAATGAGTGCCATGACATAGCATCTAATGTCTTATTAAAATCAAAACCCATGTTGCCTTTAACAAAGGATCAGATTGAAGATTTCAACAATGCAGAAAAATGCCCGGTATGTGATTGTGAATTTTCAGATACAAATATCAAGGTGAAACACCATTCTCATACAGATGGTAAATTCTTAATGACCCTGTGTAATAGCTGTAATATTAAGATCCAGAGACCAAAATTTGTCCCTGTATTTTGCCATGGTGCATCCAATTATGATTTTCATCATCTGATCAGGTACAAGGGGTTTGACAAGCAGAATTTAAATATTTTAGCAGAAAATGATGAGAAATATATAGCTATTAGCAAGATAATTAAAGTTAATGGTGTTCCCTTTCACTTAAGATTTCTTGATTCCTACAGAATTCTGACTGCTAGCTTGGCTACACTGGCCAATCAATTATCTGATGATCAATTCAAAATCACATGTGCTTTGTTTCCAAATCAGGACCTGAAATTAATTAGACGGAAGGGTGTATATCCATATGATTAAATTACAGATTTTTCTAAATTTGATGAGTGTGCTCTGCCACCACAACAAAAGTTCTACAGCAAAATCAGAGGATCTGGAATCACTGATGAAGATTATCACCATGCCCAGTTGATGTGGAACAATTTAAAATGCCAGACATTTGGTGATTATCACAAGGCATACTTGAAACTTGATGTCACTCTCTTGGCTGATATACTTCAGGCATTTAGAAAATCTTCCATGAAAAATTATAAGCTGGATCCAATGTATTTTTACAATGCACCAGGCCTAGCATGGTCTCCAATGTTTTTAAACACTAAAATGCAATTGGATCTGATCCAAGATCAAGATATGTATCTGTTTATGGAACAGTGTATACGAGGAGGCATGGTGCAATGTTCTCAGAGATATGCCAGAGCTAACAACAAATATATTCCTGATTATGATCCAGCACTGCCATCAAATTATATACTTTATGTGGATGCCAATAGCCTCTATAGTTATGCTATGATGGATAAACTGCCATATGCAGGGCTTGAGTGGGTTGAAGATTTCAATATTGAAGATCTTCAGGATTTTGATGACAGTAACTATGGCCTGTTCTTAGAAGTTGATCTGACAATTCCAGATAATTTACACAACACATTTTCTGATCTGCCCCCAATTCCTGAGGTTGAGTGTTCACCTGGCTCTAAACAGAAGAAATTGATGATGACTCTGGAGCCAAAACAGGATTATGTCATATATTACAAAAACCTTCAGTTCCTGATGCATCATGGTGTTCAAGTGACCAAAGTTGGCAAAGTTTTAAGGTTCAGGCACTCAAGATGGTTGAAGCCATATATTGATACAAACACAGAGCTTCGAACATCTGCAATGAGCCAATTTGATAAGGCTTTGTTTAAATTGATGGTAAATTCAGTGTATGGCAAAACCATAGAAAATGTCAGAAAACATATTGATGTTAAATTAATTACTGACCCCAGCCGGAGCAAAAAATTGATTGCAAAGCCTAATTTCAACTACAGATTAATTTATGATGAAAATATGGCACTTTTCAACATGAAAAAAACAAATATTAAGTTTGATAAGCCTATTTATGTTGGGGCTGTGATATTGGAATTGGCCAAATTACACATGTTAAAATTGTATTATGATGTGTTGAAACCTTTTTATGGTGATAGTGTAAAATTGATGTACATGGACACTGATAGTTTTGTTCTTGATATTCAAACAGAAGATGTTTATCAAGATATTGCACAGCCTGAATTGTTTCAATACTTTGATACCAGTGAACATACAAAGATTCAACCCCACAACAAAAAGGTGCCTGGCAAGTTAAAAGATGAGACACTTGGTGATGTTATTGTGGCATTTGCTGGGTTAAGGGCCAAGATGTATAGTTTTGAAACATGTAGTGGTGTTGTTGCCAAAAAGGCCAAGGGCATTGGCAGAGTGATTGTGGAAAAAGAGCTCCAATTTGAAGATTACAAAAATTGCCTCAAATCATGTAGCACAATCAGAACATCAGAATCCAGAATTCAGAGTGTGGATCACTTGTTGACTACAAATGTTGTAAGAAAAGTGGCTCTGGACCCACATGATGATAAGAGATGCATTTTGTCATGTGGCATACATACTCTACCATGGGGTCATTGTGATTTGAAAAGTGGCAAACAATGCCCAATTACAAAGCATGATTTGAAATAAATAAACATGCCTATGAACTTATTTGGGTTCAAAAAACAGGCTATTATGGACCAGCCAACACCAGCACCGTCTCCTGATATACAATCTGTGATATCTAAACTAAGTGGTTTGTTAATTATTCATCTGAACAGCATACTTACAGATGTTGATGATAAAACAGGTAAAACATTGTACATATTTAACAATAATTTAAATCATTACCAATTACCTGTAGGTGGTCAATTACAATTTATTACAACCCCCGAGGGTAATGTCAAGATTTCAATAGGGAGAAATATTTATAGAATAAAGCACTCAAACATGATTTCTGGCACTGTAGATACTGTTTCTGCTGGTGACTGCTTATATAGTCAGGTCCCGGGATCCTATGACAAGCTTATACCTTTTTTTATAGAATTAAGAATTAGATATTCAATAATAAATAACCACTAAATCAAAATGCCTAATGATATATTTGGCCATACAAGGCATGAAGATCACAGTGATGAGATTCTGATGCTTGATGTCAGAGTCAAAAATATTAAGAAGTGATTTACAAGCTTTACAAACCACACTCAATGCCAGTCTTCAACTATAAATTACAAATTTGCAATCACAATGCATGGACCCTCTCCTTAAAATTGATTCTGAACTCAAATTATTGCTTCAGAAATATACTGATTTGGCCACATTAGATAATTTTCAAAGTTTAGAAGAAGCTGTAGCAGCTCTTCAAGCCAAATTTAAGACCAAGGCCACCAACTCTGAGCAATTGAAACAACAATTGGAAGAGCAGATAAATAATGTCCAGACACAGCTCCAAACAATTGTCAAAAGCATAAAATCACAAGAAGATTTTGATCTAGTGATTTCCACTCTAAAGGAACAGATTCCATCACTACAGATACCTAATCTGGACCCCTTGAACAATGCCATAGCCGAGGTTAAAGAAAAAATTGAGACACTTGAAAATTTTATGAACAACTTGCCATCTTCTGATGCTTTGAGTGCAATAACTCGGAGTGTTGCCAATATTAAGCTGCAACTTGAAACATATGAAGATTCAAATTCAAAGTACCATAACCCATCTTGAAGGTACAATAGCAGCAGTGCAAAGTGATTTGACAAATGTACAAGAATCTCTAGAATCCCGCTTGCCTGGCATTGTAGACACCCTTGTCAGTGTCCAGCAACAGATCACAAAACTTGAAAACCTCAACACTGAATCTGAGCTATCTCATTTTCATCACTTGATCGATGATATCCAAACAAAGCTTGAAATTTTACAACAATCAACACCCACTCAGGCAGACATAACCCTGCTCCAAGATGCTATGCGTGGTGTGGTTGATGCTTCTGAATTAAATGATGCGAAATTGGCACTTGAATCTTTGCAGAATACTGTATCAAATCTGCCTACATCACAGGAACTTAAAAATATTAAGAGAGATGTGAATCGCATATTGAAATCAGAAGATATCAAGAATATCCAGACAGAGATCAAACAACTTACTCAGACAATGGCCACTCTACCAACTAATCAACATATTAATGAACTGCATGCCCTGTTTGAGGATATCAGAAGGCAAGTCCATGATCTTACTGCTCAAAATTCAAAATTGGCAGTTGTTGAAAATTTACAGCAAATTGTAGCTTATATCAAGCAACAGCTAGGGACCATGGAATCTAATCCAATCCCTGCACAATTTTATTACCAGTTTTTTGTTGGGGGCACACTTAGACCAATCAAGATCAAATATTGGCTACAACCACAGGCACACCACTACCCTACCTTATCAATAACAAATGCTGACAACAAACCAAAAATCACCAGTGTAGAGTAAGAGGATTTTACAGACCCCAATACATTAGAAACATCTTATGCTGAAGATGATGGCTCTCTGGAATTTAATATACAAATAGGAGACAAACTGTATTTAGAAAATCCTGTAGTATCAGCTGCTGAACACCCTATAGTTGCAATATTCTTGTTTACATACCATGTCCAGACAAATTATTGTTGATGAATTACACAGACAAACCAGACATAATTATAAGAGACTGCCAGTGGTTACAAAAGGCATAAATGATTTATGGCAGTGCGACTTGGTGGAAATGGCAAGTGGACAGCTGAAATACTTAGACAAGATCAACAAGGGCTACAAGTATCTACTCACTGTCATAGATACATTTTCAAAATTTGCCTGGGCCACTCAAATCCAAGACTGGAAAATGCGTTACAGAAGCCTTCAGGACAATCATCAATCAGAGTGGAAGATCACCGCGCTATTTGCAAACAGATAATGGCAAAGAATACTATAATTCTGTGTTCCAACAATTTATTAAAAGCCAGTCAATACAACATTACTCGAGTTACAGTGATCTCAAGGCCTCAATTGTAGAGAGATTCAACAAAACCCTAAAAAATCATATCTATAAACAATTTACCCTCCAAGGTAATTATAAATGGCTTAATATTCTTCCAGAACTTTTACATAGATATAACAACTCGGTCCATTGCACAATCAACATGAAGCCCTCTGAGGTAACTTCATCTGATGAGCAAAAATTGATCAGAACTGTTTATTATCCTAGATACCAGCCAACAACAAGAAAAGCCAAAAACAAGGTGAGTGATCAAGTAAGAATCAGCAAATATAAGCACTTATTCAAAAGAGGCTTTACAAGAAGCTGGAGCACTGAATTATTTACAGTGGCTCAAGTTAAACTTAAACCTGGGACCCCTAACACATATATAATAAAAGATCACCGAGGAGAAATTCTCAAAGGCAGGTTTTATGAAGAAGAACTCAGCAAAACTAAGCAGCCTGACACATATCTCATAGAAAAAATCATCCGCAGAAAAGGCAACAAGATACTGGTGAAATGGCTAGGTCTCCCAGAACACAGCTGGATCGAGGCAAACGAAGTGATACTATAAGCACCTGGGATGTTATAAAGAGGCTGCCAGAGCCTGAACAGCAGATTAAGAGAAATGGAATCCTGCTGCCTGATAATATTAGATGTCTTATTGTTGGGCCATCGGCTTGTGGTAAAACTACACTAATGTTTGATAATTTTTTATTGGCACCCAACTGGTTAGACTGGAAAAACAGGCACTTGTATGTCTTCTCTAAGAGTTTGGAACAATTAAAATATCAGCAGCTGATGAAGCTATATGATGGATTGGATATAGCCACTTTTGAACCAGATGTTAAGCCACTCCATGAATGTCTTGATAACTCTGTTGTTGTGTTTGATGACATTATACTGGATAATCAAAACAAGGTTAGAAATTTCTTAACACAGGGCCGACACAAAAATATTGATTGTTTCTACCTGGCACAGACTTTTTCTAAAATACCGAAGCAGCTGATCCGAGACAACAGCAATTTTATATGTGTGTTTCATCAAGATCATACCAACCTCAAACACATACATGATGAATATGTAGGTGGGGACTTGAGCTACAATAATTTTTCCAAGTTTTGCAGTAGGTGCTGGAACCAGGACAGCTATGGGTTTGTCACAATTGATATGACAAGGAAACCCAATAGTGGTAAATATAGAAATAAAATCAACAATTTTCTAGACATTGAAACATATATAAATAACCATGAAAAGGCCAATCATTGATGATCTTAAATTAAGAGATTATCTTGTAAAAAGATTTAAGGGATGGAAATCAGAGAACCGAGGTATCTATGAAAAACACAAGCAAACAGAACAGCCTATTATTGATGCTATTAGTGAATTAGGTAAAAATATCAAAACTGTTACAGAGCAAAATCAAAATTTGATCACAGAGCTTGTACCTGTAGCTGCAAGGAACATATTAGATTATCCAATCACCCCACTTTCCAGTATTCATACACCTAGTCCTGTTGCTCCTCGAAGAATTGAAGCTACTCAGGATCCTATTGAATTGGGTCTTCTTGCTCAAAAATATTTAAGCACACCTAAAGACAACAAAGATGAGGTCTTTGGCTTATATGCTGACACAGAGCTTGATGGTAGCATCATACATAGAATTGGCAATTTCAGAGTAACATTTATGGGAGATGATCTGATTGTATATTCAGAATCTCATCTTGGAGAAAAAGGTGGTTTTGTTAAATATCCTGGCACACCTGGATTGTGGGAACTGAAGACTAGGAAAAGGCCTGGCAGCTATACAGATGACGATTATGAGCATTACAAAGAAATATTAATAAAATCAGATGCTCTATACCAGAACAATGATCCCACACAAAAAAGAGTCAAGTCTAGCAGTGGAGCAAAATACAACAACTTAATCAAGCCCATATGGTCACAGATCAAGACAGGTAGTGGGATCAAACAATACAACACCCTGCCTAAAGAATTTGTGTGGGTTGATGATGTCAGGAAACTTGTAGATAGGTTATTGGTGATAGCTGGGGAGGAAAATGCTGGCAACCACAATTTTTACAATGAAAAGGTTGGAATAATGGACATGATAAGCACAAAATTGTCTAATTTTATAGTGAATGACACTAAGGGGATTGGATATCTTATAAAAATTATTAATACTCTACCACCTAAATTTTGGAATGTCTCTGAGGGTCGGGGGCTGGTTAATGACATCATAAACAAGCTGCCATTTGAACTACATATTCCAGGGTATCAGTATTGTGGTCCAGGCACAAAATTGGACCATAGATTAAACAGAGGTGATCCTGGTGTTAATCCCCTAGATGCTGCTTGTAGAGACCATGACATAGCATACAACACACATACTGATCTTGACAAGAGACATGTTGCAGACAAGAAATTAGAAGAGGCTGCATTTGGTAGATTTGTAAGCAAAGATGCTTCTTTAAGTGAAAAAATAGCAGCATTGGGGACCACCATAGCTATGAACACCAAACAAAAACTGGGGTGGGGGTTGTGAATATATATATATATAATAAACCTACAATGAAGGCCAAGGGTGTTATGTATCAGATACCTTATGCAGGTCTTAAATCTCTTAAAACTATTGATAGTCTTTTAACCAAAAAGCAGCGCAAGAAAAAAGCTCTTGTCTTGCCAAGGGCCATGGTATGAAATTGTTGCTTAGTACCCCCCAATTAAAAAAATTACAGCAATCTAGAAAAAAATCACATGTGGGTGGCTTCATATTTACTATCCCGGCCATCTTAGCAGCTTTGGGGGCTGTTGGGAGCTTGGCTGGGGGATCAGCTGCCATAGCAAAAACAGTAATAGATGCCAAGAAGAATAAGGCAGAATTAGATGAATTGAAGCGCCATAACCTGGCCATAGAGAAACAAGGCAAAGGTGTTAAGAGAGCCATGAATAAGTTTAAAAAATCAAGAGCCGCTTACAAACCAAGATATTGAAGCTTTAATCAAGCCACTGGGCATCGAAAATTTTAGAGGTGTGTACATGTCTGATTCTTTACCAGAACAACCACTCAACAAAGAGTGTGGCATAGTTAATTTGGATAAGTACAAAAATCAGGGCACTCACTGGATCTGTTATCTTAAATATTTAAAAGATGAAGCATTTGTTTGATTCATTTGGAGGTGTTCCACCTGAAAATTTAGTAAAATATCTAAAATCAGCTAATCTTTATTACAATAATGCCCGTGTTCAAAATTTCAAAGATGTTCATTGTGGACATTTGTGTTTATCTGTTCTTAGATATCTGTCTCAAATAAATAAACCATCAATTGAAGATTTTCAAAAAGCCCTGTGGTATCTGAAACATCATGGGGGTATTCCATCTCACCAGCCAAAATTCAATATTGAAACTTAGATTATATGATGATATAGTGTATCCCAAAGCAATAGCTCTCAGAGCATTTTATGGCATGTACTTGATCCCTAATATTACACACCACAACAACACAATTGCAGTTGGGGATCAAAATATTGTCATCACTCCAGGGCAGTATAATCTGTCCACTTTAAATGCTCAGTTACCCAGAGGTATAGTATTAACTCAAAATTCTGTCACTCACAGAGTAGAGATTGTGTCTGCTACAGAAACAGTGGATCTGGGTACTATAGGAGAGCTGTTAGGCTTTGAGAACAACACAAAACTTGAACCAGCCATTAAACACACTGCTATTAATATACCCAAATTCTTAGCCATAGAAACTCTGAATATTCACTGTAATGTGGCCGAGGGTATGATCACCAAATCAAATGGCATGGGCACTCACAAACAAACTGGCATCATTGCAACATTCAAACCTAACTCTGAATTTATGGAGCCAATCATCTACACTCCATCCCCAACATTATATTTTCCTGTGCGCCATAACAGAATAGATTATATTCAGTTGATGGTCACTAATGAAAAAGAAGAATTAGTTGATTTTGCTGGAGCCACAACAACTGCAATCATAGAAATTAATATTTAAATAAAAATACATACACAAATAAATGGAAAATATTGAGAGTTATGAGCTACAATCATTCCCTCCAAACAGGAGGAATTTGCAAATTTAAATCAACCCAATAGAGAGATTGAGGTTGATCTTGATGTAGGGGATGGCTTTATACACCCCCACAGAGCAGATCTATACATCAAATTTGATGTTGTAAAGCTCGATGGTACAGATTATCCGGCAAATTCAAATATAAGATTGGTAGACAATTTTGTGCCACATCTGTTCTCTGAAATTGAGATCAGAAAACATGGTGTTGTTATAAACAGAGTAGATTACCCTGGAATTACCTCTACAGCTTTGGCCACATTAAAATTATCCAAAACAGAGGCTTCTTACTACAAAATAGGTGGATTTGAGGCTGGTGATAAAATTATATCTAAGAGCCACATAGTATTGTTTCCTATGCACCTGTTGCCAGGATTCTTCTCAGATTACAAAGACATTATGTGGAAGGGTGGTTTAAGAATTACATTTAGAAGAGCTGCAAATGATAATAATGCTTTGATGAGGTACAGTACATTAAACTCTACCGGGGCAGCTCTGCCTAATACCCTACCTGATGAGGGCAAATGTATTATTCAGACTATGGAGCTAAGAATGCCAGTAGTTGAATATGAAGCCAGTTATGCTCTTAAATACAAAGCAGATATTCTAAAAAATCCACAGATTCCTCTACAATTTTATACATATCAATGTGTACAGAAGCCTGCCACAGGTACCTATTATGAATTTGATGCTACAAACTCATTCTCCAGTATACAATATGACATGCCAGATTTTGTGGTGGTACTGTTTCAGACTGGAAGACACAATAATCAGGAAAAAAATTCAAGTAAATTTGATAACTGCAACATCAAGAACATTTATCTTAAAAATGGCAGAAATGAGGTGTTCCCTAGAGAAAATTATAATTTAGACATGTCCAAGGATGATTTCCTTAAATTATATGAAGCATTTACAGCATACAAAAGGGTCACTACTGGCAATACTGACATGTATTACACACCAGATGAATTCAAAGCACAGAGACCCATGTTTGTTATCAACACCTCAAAAAGGAAACAAGTTGTGGTTAATGACAGGACAAACATTAAAATTATCTGTGAATTCCATGATACACTCCCTGATGACACCATATGTAGTGTTATTCTTATAGGTGAAAAATCATATGTTTATGATGTAAGAAATGAGAGAGTCACAGAGCAATTCTAGAAGATTTCTGCATATTACATTGTTTTAGTACTAGATATGCAAGTTGAGCCTGGTGCCCAATTGAACTTAAACCGGAAGTGGACCGGAAGTAAATATGTGTGGGTGTAGGTGGGTGTGGGTGGGTGTGGGTGGCTCTTATGAGCATCTTGGCTTAGTTTTAAGTGTATCCAAAACAATATCAAGAGGGCCATATTTTTAACAAGCTTATGGACAACAATCTCACAGAAGTGCCTTTTATAAGTGTAGCCAAATCTGCCTGAGGGGGGCTCATACTTTCACGGGAAATTCCCGAGGGCATTTTTACAAAAATCTTGGATTAGACAGAGTACTACACTTGAGCAATAAGCTCATATGCACATCTTGAGCTAGGTTTAAGTGTAGCCAAATCTGCCTAAGGGGGGCTCATACTTTATCGAGTTTATATTAGTATCAATTACACTACTATGAATGATACACACCACGCTCTGATGTATCTAGGGGTCGCGGGTTCGACACGCGGTGGAGGAACATGGCATGGTGTTCCCTTGACGGTGCCCTTCATCAATTTCATCATATTATTACTCATACTCGTCGTTTGGATTAGCCAAAAATGAAAAAGGCGACGCTAAAAATCATCTAATCAAATGTATTCATTACTTACCTTCCAGCCTCCATGAAGAAGTGGCTACGAAGCCAGAAGCTCTACTTTTGAATCCTGGGTGAGGAATGAATATATCATCGTGTTCATTCGGATTCCAGCATTAATGCTCATTAACGATTACCCTACGACGTAGAAAAACGCTAAAAATTAACGTAAATATACGTCGCATTCTTCAGTCGCTTCATTAATGTGGATCATTTCACTATCCTAGACGGAAAACGTTAGTTTAGCAACGTAAAGAATATTCACTTTCGAGGCAATCCAAAGCATTGAGAGGCAGGGGTGTAGCAAGGGGTGGAAGAAGTGCGCTACCGCACGGGACTTCGCGCTTAAAGGAGCTTTAAACGAAAAATGTTATAAATAGAAGTGGGGGGGACATGGAAAATGCTATTTTTTGTGGGCAGTAATATTAAAACATTCTGTATTTATCTGGTTTTAAATTCTAGTTAAACGTTATAATTTGAATGAATACGTCCAATCAGAGGCATAACATACAGGCAGGCAGGTCTTAAGTCTAAGGGGCACGAAAGAAATAAAAAAGGATCGTCGTATTTCTCATGTGAAACAGTTAGGAAAAATTTACGATAATTTGCTTAGACATTTTTACACATTTATTCTTTCATTGAATAGAACGTCCTTTGTCTTGTATTCTCTTCATTCTCTTGACCTTGTACTCCCGATTTTAATAAGTTAACAACAAAAACCTCTAACTTGCACGAAGCAAGCGCGAGACATTTACACGCTTGCGTTGTTTTATTCCTTCCTAGAACAGGCCCGTACCCAGAATTTGTTTGAGGAGGTTGGAGACAGATCCGAAAATGTGGAACAAAAGAGAACATCCGAAATGCTATTGGATTTGTTGAGTTAGGTTATTTTACGTCGATTTTCTGACACTTTTGGCTGATCGCGATGATGAGGATGAGTGATGATATGATGAAAATTGATCAAGGAACACTCACAAAGAACGTCCATGCCCAATCCTGGATTCGAACCCGGAAACCACAGCATCGTAGCGCGTTGTGCTAACCACTCCGTCCAGGTGGTCGACCCTGGTCGGCGAAATGCTGTTGGGAGTACTGGATGTGACCACCAATGTTTCGGTAGTATTATTGTGCGAGCTAGTGCTAGCTCGTAGATATAGTGCTAAGTGTACACCCAACGGTAAAAGCAATATGTCCATCTCCACCGTATTTTCATTCAGTCTGTTTTCCACAGTGTCATGATAAAGGGTTGAAATAGAAACGCAGTCAACATAAGCTTCGCATCAAAACAATCAATGACCCCTTAGAAGAACACAGGATGTAGAGTAATGAGAGAATTAAAATGGTGGTGAACAATTTGCCTACTATTTTTATCTTTCCTAATTGTAGAATTGTAGAGTTGCAATGTTAAGGTCCAAAGTATCAAGAAGAAATCATTATTAATTATTAATTAATTATTATTAATTTAGCAATCATTATTAAAATGAAGAACATGTCTAAATGGGGGTTAACGTCCTATAAAATAAAACCTCGACACATTTTGTCAAATTACGACTTGAGTTTGAAAGAATAGACTGTCCCGACTGAATTTGAATGTCTTGTAAACACGCATCAATGATTATAAAACAAAAATTACAAGGGCAGTTTACTTTCCCTTGGCAGATAAGGTTTAGCACAGTGAAAAAAAGGGGAGCGACTGCTCACCCCCACTTCCCTTTAATTTCCGCCATTGGATGGGGGCCTCGCATTCTAATCTCATCCAGGGCTTCGCTATATGTTGCTACGCCACTGTTGAGAGAGGATTACTAAATTCAAAAATCGATCTTTCGAAGCGTCATGCATGTTTTGTGCAATTGTTTTATAAGTAGTGTAATTGATGATAGAACCAGCACCACTTACAAGTGTAGAAAAGAAGAGGCTATTTGATTGAACAGCCCGATTTGCCTATACTTAAAACAAAGCCAAGAGGGGCTTATACCCCAATTCTTCTAGTGTGATATGCTCTGAATTTTTAAGAATTTTGAATTCTAGTGTAGAAAAGATGAGCCTCAATAATCTGATTTGCCTATACTTAAAACTATGCCAAGTTCCCATATCATCTTATTGTTTATAGTATGTTTTTCTGTCAAAATCCCAGGAATCTTGAATTCAAGTGTAGCCCCCTCAGATTGATTCTGCCATGTATATATTAATATAAAACTCATAGTTCCTGGGTTCTGAGACCCAGTAGAGTGTGGTGCATAGTTCCATGGTTTTTATTGTTTTGTAATCAGGAGGCCTCTGGGTTTAAGTCCTCATAAAATGTGAAACCTCCCCTGATTGCAAAATGTTAATATTGTTGCCTTGTAAACAAAAGGCTCGGGTTTGAGTCCTGATAAAATGTGTAAGATTGAAATACATGTGGCAAAATAATATCTCCACACGTGAGATTTTGAGAATAATTATTGCTAGTTGATATACAACTGATAGCTCCCAGATCTGAAACCTGGTAAAAAGTGTTGTACAACAGCATAAAAGAACAAAATTATTTTATATTGGGGATCACCCGAGCCTAGTTAATAGCTGTTGTTTGGGTATAAAAGTATCAGCTCAGCCATTAACTGCTGTTATACTTGTTTTGGCATATTGTCCAAAGTTCTGTTTTTTTTTGGACCAGGAAATTTTATATAAATAAACAACAAAAATGCCAAATCAAAAATATTGCAATCAATGCAAAAAAAATATATCTAGTTCTAATTGGGCTAGGCATTGCATTATTTGTGACCGTAAGAAATGCAGAAAAACCACAAAAATGTGTCCAAGATGCCATAAAATATTAAGCAAGGCATATTACAAATGGCATAAGTGTAATTCTTATGTACAGTCATCAACATTGCCCCCACAACCTTCTACATCTGGTCTGAAAAGAAAGCATGAAACACCTCTTAATGCTGGACCGGCAAAGCAGCCACGCTATGAACCCATCCATAGCAGTTTTAATGGTCAATTAAGGGATCACCGGTTTGTATCAGAGCCAA
This sequence comes from Lepisma saccharinum, assembly GCF_977018435.1. Classification (NCBI taxonomy): domain Eukaryota; kingdom Metazoa; phylum Arthropoda; class Insecta; order Zygentoma; family Lepismatidae; genus Lepisma; species Lepisma saccharinum. The sequence continues at coordinate 141,268,541 of NC_139230.1, forward strand.
GATGTGACATTAAGAATTTTTTGAAGAGTATAAATCCAGATGTGCAGGCAATTCTAAATGCACAAAATGGGTCTTATAAGCTGTCCCTCAAATTGTTTACACAATATAAGAAGCCAAATGGCACAAAATTTACACAGCCCCACATAACAGAAACTGTACCTGTATACTCAAATGCAAATTCAGAGAAAATAATAAGCAGTTTAATAGATCAATTGAATATTAAACACTCTGAATTTGCAGCAAAAGAGTCTGGATGGAGCCTATGCGGATCTTCACACAAGTTATATGTTAATATTTCTGAATTCAACCCATTACAAGGTTCCACTTATGTGCCATTACCTGCCAATATCAAAAACAAAACAGCCGTGGTTAGTATAAAAAATAATGACCAGAAATGCTTTCTGTGGTGTATTTTAGCTGCTTTGTATCCAGTTTCAAGGAATCCTCAGAGAATAAGTTATTATAAACAGCATGAAAATGATTTTGATGAAGCAATGGAGGGTTTAGAATATCCAATGTCTGTTCAGAATATTGATAAATTTGAAAAAAAGGCCAGGCACATCAATGGCAAACAATTATCTATTAATGTATTTACTTGTTCCACTGGCCGTGACAATTGCTTGATAGATCCTCTCAGAATCAGTACACTTGATGATGAATCTGCTATTTCGATTGATCTGCTCTTAATTGAAGGGGATGGCACATATCATTACACTCTGATACACAGTCTTGAAGCTTTAGTGAGAACACAACTAGAAAAATTTAATAGAATATTCAAGTTGTGCAGAAGATGTTTGTCTGTATTTGATGGTCAAAAAATGGTGAAAGGGGTTCGGGAAGAAAATGCAGAAATTGCTAAAAACAAGTTAATTGAGCATCTGAAATACTGTGGCAACCATAAACCTGTTCATATGGTGATGCCAATGCCAAGTGAAAATGCAAAATTCAATAAGTTTGAAGCCTTGTTGGAACACCCAGCATATATAGTGTGTGATTTTGAATCAAATCTCAAACCTCTTGCATTCTGTAGCCCAGACCCTGAGGAATCTTCAATTACACCATACCAGTTACATGAACCTTCCAGCTTTTATTATGTGGTTGTACAGGGTGGTGTGGTTAGTAAAGAATATTTATACATGGGAGCAGATGCCATCAAAGAATTTGCACAAAGAATAGAAAATGAGTGCCATGACATAGCATCTAATATTTTATTAAAATCAAAACCCATGTTGCCTTTAACAGAGAAACAGATTGAAGATTTCAACAATGCAGAAAAATGCCCGGTATGTGATTCTGAATTTTCAGATGCAAATATCAAGGTGAAACACCATTCTCATGCAGATGGTAAATTCTTAATGGCCCTGTGCAATAGCTGCAATTTTCAGATCCAGAGACCAAAATTTGTCCCCATATTTTGCCATGGAGCATCCAATTATGATTTTCATCATTTGATCAGGTACGAGGGGTTTGACAAGCAGAATTTAATTATTTAAGCTGAAAATGATGAGAAATATATAGCTATTAGCAAAATAATTAGAGTTAATGGTGTTTCTATTCATTTAAGATTTCTTGATTCATACAGAATTTTATCGGCTAGCTTGGCTACACTGGCCACTCAATTATCTGATGATCAATTCAAAATCACATGTGTTTGTTTCCAAATCAGGACCTGAAATTAATTAGGCGGAAGGGTGTATATCCATATGATTATGTTACAGATTTTTCTAAATTTGATGAGTGTTCTCTGCCACCACAACAAGAGTTTTACAGCAAAATCAGAGGATCTGGAATCACTGATGAAGATTATCACCATGCCCAGTTGATGTGGAACAATTTAAAATGCCAGACATTTGGTGATTATCACAAGGCATATTTAAAACTTGATGTCACTCTCTTAGCTGATATACTGCAAGCATTCAGAAAATCTTCCATGCAAAATTATAAACTGGATCCAATGTATTTTTACAGTGCTCCGGGCCTAGCATGGTCTGCAATGTTTTTAAACACTAAAATGCAATTGGATCTGATCCAGGATCAAGATATGTATCTGTTTATGGAACAATGTATAAGAGGAGGCATGGTGCAATGTTCTCAGAGATATGCCAGAGCAAATAACAAATATATTCCTGATTATGATCCAGCACTGCCATCAAATTATATACTGTATGTAGATGCAAACAGCCTCTATGGTTATGCCATGATGGATAAACTGCCATATGCAGGGCTTGAGCGGGTTGAAGATTTCAATATTGAAGATCTTAAGGATTTTGATGACAGTCATTATGGCTTGTTCTTAGAGGTTGATCTGACAATTCCAGATAATTTACACAACAAATTTTCTGATCTGCCCCCAATTCCTGAGGTTAAGTGCTCACCTGGCTCTAAACAGAAGAAATTGATGATGACTCTAGAGCCGAAACAGGATTATGTCATATATTACAAAAACCTCCAGTTCCTGATGAAACATGGTGTTCAAGTGACCAAAGTTGGAAAAGTTTTGAGGTTCAGGCACTCAAAATGGTTGAAGTCATATATTGATACATACACAGAGCTTCGAACATCTGCAATGAGCCAATTTGATAAGACCTTGTTTAAATTGATGGTCAATTCAGTGTATGGCAAAACAATTGAAAATGTCAGAAAACATACCGATGTTAAAATAATTACTGACCCCAGCCGGAGCAAAAAATTGATTGCAAAGCCTAATTTCAATTATAGAAGAATTTATGATGAAAATATGGCACTTTTCAACATGAAAAAAAAACAAATATTAAATTTGATAAGCCTATTTATGTAGGGGCTGTGATATTGGAATTGGCCAAATTACACATGTTAAAATTGTATTATGATGTGTTGAAACCTTTTTATGGTGATAGTGTAAAATTGATGTACATGGACACTGATAGTTTTGTTCTTGATATTCAAACAGAAGATGTTTATCAAGATATTGCACAGCCTGAATTGTTTCAATACTTTGATACCAGTGAACATACAAAGATTCAACCCCACAACAAAAAGGTGCCTGGCAAGTTAAAAGATGAGACACTTGGTGATGTTATTGTGGCATTTGCTGGGTTAAGGGCCAAGATGTATAGTTTTGAAACATGTAGTGGTGTTGTTGCCAAAAAGGCCAAGGGCATTGGCAGAGTGATTGTGGAAAAAGAGCTCCAATTTGAAGATTACAAAAATTGCCTCAAATCATGTAGCACAATCAGAACATCAGAATCCAGAATTCAGAGTGTGGATCACTTGTTGACTACAAATGTTGTAAGAAAAGTGGCTCTGGACCCACATGATGATAAGAGATGCATTTTCGTACCATACCCCGTTCGATTAAGAAATATTGACCCTGGCAGACCTTGTCAGCTCCTGCTCAGAATGTGTAGAATAAGCATTCTACAGGAAATGGTAAGAACACTGGCCTTTGGCAAGAGGTGACGAGAGGCCAAGCGAGTGTTTAAATACGTGCGCATGAGAGCGACACGAGGTCTTTTAATCTGGAATCATCGGAGAAGCAGGAGCTACTGGTCTTATTTCTAAACCGAACAGGGTAAGCTAGTCTACACCCATTCTGCCATTTGCATTGCTCACTTCATTCTAGAAACGAATCATGAGTCTATTTTAATGAATAGTTAGATATTTGTACCTGCCCGTTCAGGGCTGTCTCTACCATCAACTAGTACTATAATAGTACATCCCTATTTAAGATCCCGCGTTCAGAGGAACGCTACGTGGTGAGATGCTTGGGCTTTTCATCCATTTTTACGGAAATGTGATGAAAAATTAGCGCTACGTGGTGGATTGATGCGGTCATTTTCATTTTCTTTTGGAAATGAAAAGCGTCATGCCTTGTTTTTATTCATTTATATAATTTGAAATAAACGAAAATTGAAAGGATAGGCATCGCTACGTAGTGGAGTTGCGGAATTTTTTCATTTATTTCACTCTGAAATAAATGAAAATTGAAATTTGTTAAATAGTGACATGTCAGAATTGTTTTTTTTCTCCGCGAATCTTTATTTTTGGGGAAAGCTGCGTAGCACGCAGTTTTAATGTTAATGATGGTTAATGTCGATAATCAGCTTTAATTCAGTCCTTACCCACCGCACCCACCCAATAGGCTAATCACCCGCTGCATTAAAGCACATTACAATGCGGAGGAAACGAAAATAGAATGTTTCCTTTGGTAGCCACGGGCGCTTTTGCTTCGTCGCGGTTTTCCGCGTCGATGCGATGTGGCATAAGGTACGTCCGTCATTCCGCGCGCCGGAAGGTTCGATGTCGGACATTCGAGTGTCATTTTCCGCCAAGAATTTGGCCAGCCCGGGCATGTCTACCGACGAGCCCTTGTCATTCCGCTCCTAGTAACGCCGTGGTTCGCTCGAACCCGGTACCTTCGGTCAGGCCCTGATGGCTATGACAAAACTACCACCTGGGAAATTATCATCAATTCCCAGGATTTTATCAAAATTTTGAAAGTGGCATTTGATTTTGATGACCCTTGTCCTTGCAGTAGTCTCTTGAAATACAATTTGGTATTTTTTTTTTAACGTAAATTTGGTGCGTGACTTATGATATTTCGGCTATAAACGATACGACTCAATCACACCATGGTGTGTGTACTTAGTGGGTCACAGCAGAGAGTATTGCTGAAGTTAATTGTTTTAATTAATTAAAGTCCTTTAAAGTTTCAATTTCATATATATTTTTCAAACAGACCGTAACTTGTTAATGATCCGAAAAGTAACGCCGTTTGTGTTTATGTGTTTTAAGTTAAACTGTTAAAGATTATCGCAAGGAGGGTATTTAATTTTATCACGTATAGTTTTGAAATGCACAAGGATCAGTGGTCGACTCACTCGTAATTTAAAATGACTGAAATCTCCTCGCCCCGAAGATGGGAGCCTTGGTACTAATAATTGTAGTGCAAATTGATAAGGAGATAGTCGAGAGAATACACGAGTCAGTCGCAGAGCATTTTTATTTTTACCTTGTTTAAGGAATATTTTTTTTACTAAAGTAAAGTTAATATGTGAAAAAACGAAACGCTAATTATATTTCTAGGAATAGAGGAGCAATTATATGTCCGCTACTATACGCTGGCGTAAGTAGTAAGAGTGACGCTACCATTCGGCTAGAGTATAACCCGCTCGTTGATTCAATGTTCTAGCTAAGGGATAATAATAGGTGTTTTTAGTTGTACGCGCAGAAATACCGGTAGTGAAATATAAAAGAGTGCGCAAGTGTTTATATATATGTTTTAAGGAATAGAGGAGCAATGATGTCCGCTACTAAAGGTAGTAAGTGTGACGCTCCCTTCCATTAGTTTTAAGGTTAATTATGTCTTCCCCTACGAATTAATTGTGTACACAGAGGTACCCGTAGCAAGAGGAATGACACTGTCATTGTAGCGCAATGACATAAGAATGACTTAGTCTGCATGACTTTTAGTTTGTTAAAACACCATAGTTAGGCGTAAGCCAACTTGTAATGAAAAGTAGAACGAGACGTAAGCGGTATTCAAGGCGTGGAGTATTTCACATATTAACGAGATTTTTTTGTTATTATCCATATATTTATTGTCTCCTTCAGCTATTTATTAAAGGATAGCTTAATATTCCTCCTTTTGCGTTTTCTAGCTTTGAATTTTAAATACCTTAAATTTCATGTGTATTTATATTATGATATTTATATTTCAAGTTACGGCATTCCTTAATGTTTAAATAAACATTCTTTAGCGTTATTCAACAGATTTCGTGTGGTTATTTAATCGCATCGCAAATCACTAAATCACTAAATAGCGATAAAAGTTAAAAAGGTTGTTTAAATTAAGGCAAATCTGGTTGTCATTTTTTTCATTAAATAACGATGAAGTATTGCGAATAGTATAATCAATCAAGCCCTCCCCTTAGGTATAATCACGTTTACATTCCGTCAGCTTACGATAGGTTTAAACACGCAAGTTTAATCTCTGCACCGAAAGCACGATTCATTCGTTGTTTTCCTTTTGTTCCTTCGAACTCAGGATATGTGCAGTCGCAAGACTCAAGTCCAGGATTTTCCTCCCATGTAAGTCACCAGATTTCCGTGCGGAAATTTTCACATTCGAGTTAGCGGAAGAATCATATCTTATTTCAGTCTCGGATAGAGATAATTTGATGACACCTTTCTTTGTTGTAGATGAACTTTACACTCAGCTGGCGTCGACACTGAAATTCCTAGCCTCCCAAAGAGGCGAGAATAAGAGTCTTTTCAAGGGCGCTTATTTATGCGACGTTTTCTCGTTCCTTCAGAATTTTCAAAAGTTTCCAGAATGAAATTTAATTACTTCTTACAGATTAATTTCATGTTAATCTTCGTAAAGTAGGTAATAGCGAGTAATTGTGCTTATATTTTAATCTCCCACACGTCATAGACTTTAGTTGAAGTAATATCATACGAAATCCTATAATTTTCTCCCGGCCCGGCGTCATGATGTTCATTTACGGTTCCGTTTCAATTTTTTTTCCTAAGGCGACCATAAACAGTAGTTTTGTTTACCTTATTAGGCTAAAAACTCAAAAGAGTGGATTTAGACGCCTACAGTTGTCATGGGTCAAGTGTAATCTCTTACGCGACGAGCATTTATGCTAAGTGACGAAGAAAATCCACGGCGGGTTATAGCATTATTATTATTCCTCTTTTCTGTTTAACGCAATGCCTTATATATATTTTTTTCCCCTTTATTCTCAGAACCGTAAATTTACTTCACAGATAGCCAAGAAATGTTTTCTAAATCAATAACCCAGTTTAGTTTCAGTTTTGAATTTACTGTTATCCTATTACTAATTTGGAACTTCATTTTAACTGTTTATTTATGCTATACGTCAGGCGTATGCAAGCGCAAACAAACCTTGACTAGTGAGCGCTAACAGTGCGTCACTATGTCGCCTTGATTTATTCATCCATTCTATTATGTACCTTTCGTAATTAATGATTTTAAGGTCATTGGAGCCATGTCATTTACTCTTTTATTTTACTTGTGGTTAGGTCCGTTTTAACAGCTGTGACGTTACCAAATTTTGGGTTAATTTTTTTTTCTCGTCAGTTCCTCATTTTTTACAATGCTTTGACACTTCTGACATGATATTAATGGATTTCGTCGGGTTAATTTTCTGATACCAGGGGATATATTTGATACCATCTACATACTACTTTTATATATTTATCAATATTTAATCCTACATATTTTCGTTTATTTTATAGTGCCATGTCATAACTTTAGTTTTATATTGCACATTATTTTTGGGAGAAGCCAGGGGCTATATATGTATATATATATATATATATATATATATATATATATATATATATATATATATGTATGTATATAATTTAGTCAATATATACATATATTACTTTTGATGAAGTCAGATTTTTCATTTTAATGGTGTTCCAGTGTTACGGCGTCAAATGACATTTTCCGCCTTTCATTTTCTTTAGCCTTCATTCAAACTTTGTTTTATAATTTTTATCACTTATTGGGCAGTTTATTTTATTTTAGTTTACTTATCTTTACTCATGATTTTCACTTGCCTATAGAAGACGATTCCTTTACACATTTTTTATATATTTTTAAATATTGAATGACTGAGAGCAATGTAGTTTTTACCATGTCCAACCTGTTTCCTACCCTGTTCGGGAATTCCACGAGTTCAAGGAATCTCGAAAGTAGTCCAGCGATTTTTTTTGAGGCCGGAAGAAGAACGCATTCCTGAAGGCTTTGGAGCTCACCAGCCTCCTTTGGTTTTCAGCGGTGTATGTCACGTAGCAGCACCGAAAATCCTATTCCAAGTGACATCCCAGGATCGGAACAGCGTCAGAAACATCAGAAGAAATGTCATCTTACAGAGCAAACCCCCCCACGACTCTAACCCCCCTTAAGAAGAAGCATGAACATCTTTCATGTACATCGTCCCCTTTTGCTCTGTAAGGCCAGTCAGTGTATTTCACCACATATTGGAACTTTCCGGGTACAGTCAACGACCCAAATGTGTTGAGACCCACCCCTGTGGATCAGCAACCTGCCAGGCCACCTGTTAACAGTTTAATCCTACCAGTGGCCATATTTACTGTTCCCCTCTTGGAGTGATAGCAGCACGGTACACCTTCCGTTTTCACATGCAACCAGCGTACGAAATGTGTCGCCATTCGATGTGTGCCGGAAATATGCAATGGCGTCTGCTGTGAACTTTCGGGGGCCTATCATAAATACCCCCCAGTGTTCGCCATTGGACAAGGCATATTTTTGGGGCTTGGAAACGCTACTTGGAGTGGCTTCCCATGGACTACCCTGTGTTCGCCCGCCCCACGGCCAACGTCTTTTCATCTGACCTTTGCTGGACAGTATTTCAGAACTTTCCACACCGGGATTCGAATCCGGTCCCCCAGTGCAATTGTGATCGGTCAAGGACCGTGTATGTCCCGGAACAGTGCTTCGTACCCCAGGACTCCGGGGTTTGAGTGTATTGGTTTGAGTGTATTTGGATTGCCCTGCCTTTTGATTTCTCAGGTCATAGTGCGCACACATAGTGTGCTACGAACGTCAGTGAAAACATAATCTTCAACTATTTTTTTTAATCTTCGTGTGGTTGTGCTCAGTCCAGTAGAGCTCGGTGTTTACCACGGTCTTTTTGCTCTCGCCTCGAACTGTCATCCTGATGAGGCGGAAGATTGCGAGCATGCGGCCTTAAGGTTTCTTACGGATTACGTTCTGTGCTTATTTAGCACTTGTTCAGAAGCAAGTCGCATGTATCGCGTTACGATGCAGTGTGTTGAACTTTCCGCTGACTCCACGGACCTGCAAACAACACTTTATATCGCATGTTGACCAACCGTCAGCATTGTTGATTACGAAAGACTCTTCCAGCGTGTGGCTAATGTAAACATAGGACTTTATTTCAGCATTCAAGCTTGAGCTTAATTCTGTTTCATTTAATTTTCGGTGAAGGGTCTCCGACATTTTTTTTATTATTTTATTTTATGTAACCTTTTTTTTCATGTAATAAACAAAAACCTTTTAAATTTTGGTGAATGGCAGAAGGTTCAATTTAAACTTTTCATGACTACAATTTCAATTTTAGAAATTGTCTTGCAAGAGGGGGTGTCGTACCATACCCCGTTCGATTAAGAAATATTGACCCTGGCAGACCTTGTCAGCTCCTGCTCAGAATGTGTAGAATAAGCATTCTACAGGAAATGGTAAGAACACTGGCCTTTGGCAAGAGGTGACGAGAGGCCAAGCGAGTGTTTAAATACGTGCGCATGAGAGCGACACGAGGTCTTTTAATCTGGAATCATCGGAGAAGCAGGAGCTACTGGTCTTATTTCTAAACCGAACAGGGTAAGCTAGTCTACACCCATTCTGCCATTTGCATTGCTCACTTCAGTCTAGAAACGAATCATGAGTCTATTTTAATGAATAGTTAGATATTTGTACCTGCCCGTTCAGGGCTGTCTCTACCATCAACTAGTACTATAATAGTACATCCCTATTTAAGATCCCGCGTTCAGAGGAACGCTACGTTTTATCATGTGGCATACATACTCTACCATGGGGGCATTGTGATTTGAAAAATGGGAATCAATGCCCAATTACAGAGCATGATTTGAAATAAATAAACATTCCTATGAACTTATTTGGGTTCAAAAAACAGGCTATTATGGAGCTGCCAACACCACAACCCTCTTCTGATATAATATCTAAACTAAGTGCTTTGTTAATTATTCATCTGAACAGCATACTTACAGATGTTGATGATGAAACAGGTAAAATATTGTACATATTTAACAATAATTTAAATCATTACCAATTACCTGTAGGTGGTCAATTGCAATTTATTACAACCCCTGAGGGTAATGTCAAGATTTCAGTAGGGAGAAATATTTATAGAATTAAGCACTCAAACATGATTTCTGGCACTGTATATACTGCTTCTGCTGGTGACTGCTTATATATTGAGGTCCCGGGATCATATGACAAGCTTATACCCTTTTTTATAGAATTAAGAATCAGATATTCAATAATAAATAACCACTAAAACAAAAATGCCTAATGATATATTTGGCCATACAAGACATGAAGATCACAGTGATGAGATTCTGATGCTTGATGTCAGAGTCAAGAAATTAAGAAGTGATTTACAAGCTTTACAAACCACACTCAATGCCAGTCTTCAATTAGAAATTACAAATTTACAATCACAATGCATGGACCCTCTTCTTAAAATTGATTCTGAACTCAAAGTGCTGCTTCAGAAATATACTGACCTGGCTACATTGGATAATTTTCAAAGTTTAGAAGAAGCTGTTGCAGCTCTTCAAGCCAAATTTAAGACCCAGGCCACCAACTCTGAGCAATTGAAACAACAATTGGAAGAGCAAATAAATAATGTCCAGGCACAGCTCCAAACAATTGTCAAAAGTATAAAATCACAAGAAGATTTTGATCTAGTGATTTCCACTCTAAAGGAACAGATTCAGTCACTCCAAATACCTAATCTGGACCCTCTGAACAATGCCATAGCCGAGGTTAAAGAAAAAATTGAGACACTTGAAAATTTTATGAACAATTTGCCATCTTCTGATGCTTTGAGTGCAATAACTCGGAGTGTTGCCAACATCAAGCTGCAACTTGAAACATATGAAGATTTTGGAAAAATTCAAAGTTCCATAACCCATCTTGAAGGTACAATAGCAGCAGTGCAAAATGATTTGGCAAATGTACTAGAATCCCGCCAACCCGGTATTGTAGATACCCTTGTTAGTGTCCAGCACCAAATCACAAAGCTTGAAAACCTCAACACTGAATCTGAGCTATCTCATTTTCATCACTTGATTGATGATATCCAAACAAAACTTGAAATTTTACAACAATCCACACCCTCTCAGGCAGATATAGCCCTGCTCCAAAATGCTATGCAAAATGTGGCTGATGCATCTGAATTAAACAATGTGAAATTGGCACTTGAATTTTTGCAAAATACAGTATCAAATCTGCCTACATCACAGGAACTTAAAAATATAAAGAGGGCAGTGAATCGCATATTGAAATCAGAAGATATCAAGAATATCCAAGCAGAGATCAAACAACTTACTCAGACAGTGGCCACTCTACCAACTAATCAACATATTAATGAACTGCATGCCCTGTTTGAGGATATCAGAAGACAGGTCCATGATCTTACTGCTCAAAATTCAAAATTGGCAGTTATTGAAAATTTGCAACAAATTGTAGATAATATCAAGCAACAGCTAGGGACCATGGAATCCAATCAAGCAAATGCTCTGTCTGTTTTTGCCACCCAGCTTCAAGAGATTGTGCAACAATACAAGAAACTTATTGTGGACAAAAAAATCAAGCCAGGCCATGATGATGTTGTTAGAACCATCAATGAGCACCTTGAATCTGTAACAAGCAGATTGCTTACAGCAGAAAAGGAAATAAAAGGCATAATTGAAAATCCTAAACATACAGTAATTCCTGAATTGTACAGCATCCCCAACAAAGAATATGATTCACCATTTACACCAGGTGGCAAAATATATATGCTGTCCCCTGCACAATTTTATTACCAGTTTTTTGTTGGGGGCACACTGAGACCAATCAAGATCAAATATTGGCTTCAACCACAGGCACACCACTACCCCACCTTATCAATAACAAATGCTGATAACAAAGTAAAAATCACCAGTGTAGAGTTAGAGGATTTTACAGACCCCAATACATTAGAAACAGCCTGTGCTGAAGATGATGGCTCTCTGGAATTTAAAATACAAATAGGGGACAAATTATATTTAGAAAATCCTGTAGTATCAGCTGCTGAACACCCCATAGTTGCAATATTCTTGTTTTCATATTATGTCTAGAGAAATTATTGTTGATGAATTACACAGACAAGCCAGACATGATTTTAAGAGACTGCCAGTAGTCACAAAGGGCATAGATGATTTATGGCAGAGCGACTTGATTGCAATGTCAAGTGGACAGTTGAAAAACTTAGACAAAATCAACAAGGGCTACAAGTATCTACTTACTGCAATAGACACATTTTCAAAATTTGCCTGGGCTGTGCCACTCAAATCCAAGACTGGGGCATGTGTTACAGAAGCCATCAGGACAATCATCAATCAGAGTGGAAGATCACCCCGCTATTTGCAAACAGATAATGGCAAAGAATACTATAATTCTGTGTTCCAACAATTTATTAAAAGCCAGTCAATACAACATTACTCGAGTTACAGTGATCTCAAGGCCTCAATTGTAGAGAGATTCAACAAAACCCTAAAAAATCATATCTATAAACAATTTACCCTCCAAGGTAATTATAAATGGCTTAATATTCTTCCAGAACTTTTACATAGATATAACAACTCGGTCCATTCCACAATCAACATGAAGCCCTCTGAGGTAACTTCATCTGATGAGCAAAAATTGATCAGAACTGTTTATTATCCTAGATACCAGCCAACAACAAGAAAAGCCAAATACAAGGTGAGTGATCAAGTAAGAATCAGCAAATATAAGCACTTATTCAAAAGAGGCTTTACAAGAAACTGGAGCTCTGAATTATTTACAGTGGTTCAAATTAAACCTGGGACCCTTAACACATATATAATAAAAGACCACCGAGGAGAAATTCTCAAAGGCCGATTCTATGAAGAAGAGCTCAGCAAAACTAAGCAGCCTGACACATATCTCATAGAAAAAATCATCCGCAGAAAAGGCAACAAGTTACTTGTCAAATGGCTAGGACTCCCAGAACACAGCTGGATCGAGGCAAACAAAATAATAATATGAACACCTGGGATGTTATAAAGAGGCTGCCAGAACCTGAACAGCAGATTAAGAGAAATGGCAACTTGCTGCCTGATAATATTAGGTGTCTTATTGTTGGGCCATCAGCTTGTGGTAAAACTACACTAATGGTTGATAATTTTTTATTGGCACCCAACTGGTTAGACTGGAAAAACAGGCACTTGTATGTCTTCTCTAAGAGCTTGGAACAATTAAAATATCAGCAGCTGATGAAGCTATATGATGGATTGGATATAGCCACTTTTGAACCAGATGTTAAGCCACTTCATGAATGTCTCGATAATTCTGTTGTTGTGTTTGATGACATTATACTGGATAATCAAAACAAGGTTAGAAATTTCTTTACACAGGGCCAGCACAAAAACATTGATTGCTTCTACCTGGCACAGACTTTTTCAAAAATACCGAAGCAACTGATCCGAGACAACAGCAATTTTATATGTGTGTTTCATCAAGACCATACCAACCTCAAACACATACATGATGAATATGTAGGTGGGGACTTGAGCTACAATGATTTTTCTAAGTTTTGCAGCAGGTGCTGGAACCAGGACAGTTATGGGTTTGTCACAATTGATATGACAAGAACACCCAATAGTGGCAAATATAGAAATAAAATCAACAATTTTCTAGACATTGAAACATATATAAATAACCATGAAAAGGCCAATTATTGATGATCTTAAATTAAGAGATTATCTTGTAAAAAGATTTAGGGGATGGAAATCAGAGAACCGAGGAATTTATGAAAAAAACAAACAAACAGAACAGCCTGTAATTGATGCTATTAGTGAATTAGGTAAAAATATCAAAACTGTTACAGAGCAAAATCAAAATTTGATCACAGAGCTTGTACCTGTAGCTGCCAGGAACATATTAGATTATCCATTCACCCCACTTTCCAGCATTCATACACCTAGTCCAGTTGCTCCTAGAAGAATTGAAGCTACTCAGGATCCTATTGAATTGGGTCTTCTTGCTCAAAAATATTTAACTACACCTAAAGACAATAAAGATGAGGTTTTTGGCTTATATGCTGACACAGAGCTTGATGGTAGCATCATACATAGAATTGGCAATTTCAGAGTAACATTTATGGGAGATGATATAATTGTATATTCAGAATCTCATCTTGGACAAAGAGGTGGTTTTGTTAAATATCCCGGCACACCTGGATTGTGGGAACTGATGACTCGGAAAAGGGCTGGCAGCTATACAGATCAAGATTATGAACATTACAAGGAAATATTAATAAAATCAGATGCTCTATACCAGAACAATGATCCCACACAAAAAAGAGTCAAGTCTAGCAGTGGAGCAAAATACAACAATTTAATCAAGCCCATATGGTCACAAATTAAGACTGGCAGTGGAATCAAACAATACAACACCCTGCCTAAAGAATTTGTGTGGGTTGATGATGTCAGGAAACTTGTAGATAGGTTATTGGTGATAGCTGGGGAGGAAAATGCTGGCAACCACAATTTTTACAATGAAAAGGTTGGAATTATAGACATGATAAGCACCAAATTGTCTAATTTTATAGTGAATGACACTAAGGGGATTGGATATCTTATAAAAATTATTAATACTCTACCACCTAAATTTTGGAATATTTCTGAGGGTCGGGGCCTTGTTAATGACATTATAAACAAGCTGCCATTTGAACTACATATTCCAGGGTATCAGTATTGTGGTCCAGGCACAAAATTGGACCATAGATTAAACAGAGGTGATCCTGGTGTTAATCCCCTAGATGCTGCTTGAAGAGACCATGACATAGCATATAACACACATTCTGATCTTGACAAGAGACATGTTGCAGACAAAAAATTAGAAGAGGCTGCATTTGGCAGATTTGTAAGCAAAGATGCTTCTTTAAGTGAAAAAATAGCAGCATTGGGAAACACCATAGCTATGAACACCAAACAAAAACTGGGGTGGGGGCTGTGAATATGTATATAATAAACCTACAATGAAGGCCAAGGGTGTTATGTATCAAATACCTTATGCAGGTCTTAAATCTCTTAAAACTATTGATAGTCTTTTAACCAAAAAGCAGCGCAAGAAAAAAAATATTTTCTTGCAAAGGGACATGGTATGAAATTGTTGCTTAGTACCCCCCAATTAAAAAAATTACAGCAATCAAGAAAAAAATCACATGTGGGGGGATTCATATTTACTATCCCGGCCATCTTAGCAGCACTTGGGGCTGTGGGGAGCTTGGCTGGGGGATCAGCTGCCATAGCAAAAACAGTAATAGATGCCAAGAAAAATAGGGCAGAATTAGATGAATTGAAGCGCCATAACCTGGCCATTGAGAAACAAGGCAAAGGTGTTAACAGAGCCATGAATAAGTTTAAAAAAAACAAGAGCCGCTTACAAACCAAGATATTGAAGCTTTAATCAAGCCACTGGGCATCAAACATTTTAGAGGTGTGTACATGTCTGATTCTTTACCAGAACAACCACTCAACAAAGAGTGTGGCATTGTTAATTTGGATAAGTACAAAAATCAGGGCACTCACTGGATCTGTTATCTTAAATATTTAAACAATGAGGCATTTGTGTTTGATTCATTTGGAGGTGTTCCACCTGAAAATTTAATAAAATATTTAAAATCACTTAATCTTTATTACAATAATGCCCGTGTTCAAACTTCAAAGATGTTAATTGCGGACATTTGTGTTTATCTGTTCTCAGATATATGTCTCAAATAAATAAACCATCAATTGAAAATTTTCAAAAAGCCCTGTGGTATCTGAAACATCATGGGGGTATTCCATCTCACCAGCCAAAATTCAATATTGAAACTCAAATTACATGATGACATAGTGTATCCCAAAACAATAGCTCTCAGAGCATTTTACGGCATGTACTTGATCCCTAATATTACACACCACAACAACAAAATTGCAGTTGGGGATCAAAAAATTGTCATCACTCCAGGGCAATATAATCTATCCACTCTAAATGCTCAATTACCCAGAGGTGTAGTGTTAAGTCAAAATTCTGTCACTCACAGAGTAGAAATTGTATCTGCCACAGAAACAGTGGATCTGGGTACTATAGGAGAACTGTTAGGATTTGAGAACAACACAAAACTTGAACCAGGCATCAAACACACTCCTATTAATATACCTAAATTCTTAGCCATAGAGACTCTGAATATTCACTGTAATGTGGCAGAGGGTATGATCACCAAATCAAATGGCATAGGCACTCACAAACAAACTGGCATCATTGCAACATTCAAACCTAATTCTGAATTTATGGAGCCAATCATCTACACTCCATCCCCAATATTATATTTTCCTGTGTGCCATAATAGAATAGATAACATTGAATTGATGGTCACTAATGAAAAATAAGAATTAGTTGATTTTGCTGGAGCCACAACAACTGCAATCATAGAGATTAATATTTAAATAAAAATACATACAAAAAAAATGGAAAATATTGAGAGTTATGAGCTACAATCATTCCCCCCAAACAGGAGGACATTTGCAAATTTAAATCAACCCAACACAGAGATTGAGGTTGATCTTGATGTAGGGGATGGCTTTATACACCCCCACAGAGCAGATCTATACATCAAATTTGATGTTGTAAAGCTCGATGGAACAGATTATCCGGCAAATTCAAATATAAGATTGGTAGACAATTTTCTGCCGCATCTGTTCTCTGAAATTGAGATCAGAAAGCATGGCGTTGTTATAAACAGAGTAGATTATCCCGGCATTACCTCCACAGCTTTGGCCACACTAAAATTATCCAAGACCGAGGCTTCTTACTACAAAATAGGTGGATTTGAGGCTGGTGATAAAATTATATCTAAAAGCCACACAGTGCTGTTCCCTATGCGCCTGTTGCCAGGATTCTTTTCAGATTACAAAGATATTATGTGGAAGGGTGGTTTAAGAATCACATTTAGAAGAGCTGCCAATGATAATAATGCTTTGATGAGGTACAGCACATTAAACTCTACAGGGGAAGCTTTGCCTAATACCCTACCTGATGAAGGCAAATGCATTATTCAGACTATGGAGTTAAGAATCCCTGTTGTTGAATATGAAGCCAGTTATGCTCTTAAATACAAAGCAGATATAATAAAAAATCCACAGATTCCTCTACAATTTTATACATATCAATGTGTACAGAAGCCCGCATCTGGTACTTACTATGAGTTTGATGCTACAAATTCATTCTCCAGTATACAATATGACATGCCTGATTTTGTGGTGGTATTGTTTCAGACTGGAAGACACAATAATCAGGAAAAAAATTCAAGTAAATTTGATAACTGCAACATCAAGAACATATATCTTAAAAATGGCAGAAATGAGGTATTTCCTAGAGAAAATTATAATTTAGACATGTCCAAGGATGATTTCCTTAAATTATATGAGGCATTTTCATCATACAAAAGGGTCACTACTGGCAATACTGACATGTATTACACACCAGATGAATTCAAAGCACAGAGACCCATGTTTGTCATCAACACTTCAAAAAGGAAACAAGTTGTGGTGAATGACAGGACAAATATTAAAATTATCTGTGAATTCCATGAGGCATTACCTGATGACACCATATGTAGTGTTATTCTCATAGGTGAAAAATCATATGTTTATGATGTAAGAAATGAGAGAGTCACAGAACAATTCTAGAGGGCCGATTCAAACACAGAAGCCTCTTAATTACAAAGCAATAATACCAACATTTTGCAGTCAGAGAGGCTCAGACACTCTGCCAGGTTTCGAACCTGGGGCCTTTTGATTATAGAACATATAGGACATGGAATTATGTCTACTCTACACCACCTCTGCATATAGCAGGCAAACTTATTGTCAGCACCTCTGCATATAGCAGGCAAGCTCATTGTCAGCACCTCTGCAGGCAAGCAGGCAAGCTCAAATACAATTCAAAATGGGATTTTGAAATGTGCAGTGAATATGTAGAGTCTCTCTCAGGTACATATTCACACAACTGAATTCATTCAGGCTTGCATGTTTGTCATGCAAACGGCCAACTAAGAATTTACCTTGGAGTTAATGACACTGATGGATGGCATGCAAGAGATATAATCTACACTGTGTCCTTTCAGGGAAAATTGCATGTCAGCAGATATAATCTCCCAGGCGTGCATAATTAATTGCGGCCGGGACATGTGACTGATCAAAAGATTAGAAGAACATGCAGGCAAATAATTATGCATGCCTGCACATGTCCTATTGTATTGATCGGGAAGTTTTGCTATGAGAATATAAGTATTTTTCCACTTAATTTCAAGTATAGCCAAAAACAAGTATAACAGCAGTTAATGGCTGAGCTGATACTTTTATACCCAGACAACAGCTATTAACTAGGCTCGGGTGATCCCCAATATAAAATAATTTTGTTCTTTTATGCTGTTGTACAACACTTTTTACCAGGTTTCAGATCTGGGAGCTATCAGTTGTATATCAACTAGCAATAATTATTCTCAAAATCTCATGTGTGGACACATTATTTTGCCACATGTATTTCAATCTTACACATTTTATCAGGACTCAAACCCGAGCCTTTTGTTTACAAGGCAACAATATTAACATTTTGCAATCAGGGGAGGTTTCACATTTTATGAGGACTTAAACCCAGAGGCCTCCTGATTACAAAACAATAAAAACCATGGAACTATGCACCACACTCTACTGGGTCTCAGAACCCAGGAACTATGAGTTTTATATTAATATATACATGGCAGAATCAATCTGAGGGGGGCTACACTTGAATTCAAGATTCCTGGGATTTTGACAGAAAAACATACTATAAACAATAAAATAATATGGGAACTTGGCATAGTTTTAAGTATAGGCAAATCAGATTATTGAGGCTCATCTTTTCTACACTAGAATTCAAAATTCTTAAAAATTCAGAGCATATCACACTAGAAGAATTGGGGTATAAGCCCCTCTTGGCTTTGTTTTAAGTATAGGCAAATCGGGCTGTTCAATCAAATAGCCTCTTCTTTTCTACACTTGTAAGTGGTGCTGGTTCTATCATCAATTATACTACTTTTATACTTATTGTTAGTTTATTTAGTTTATTTGACATCGCATTTCTATCACTTCTGGCTAATTGCGAGGATGCAAATGAATGTCAGAAATGAATGAAGGGTCTTAGCAATAGCAACCAATTTTCGCGACTCGTACCTTCTCCCCTCTCTCTTGCCACTCATGTGTGCCGTGTTCTTTGACATTCTGACATTGTCCTCGGTTTTCTTATAGCTTTTCTTTCAATCAAAATATGTGCACAATGACAACGTGACTACTGCTGCATTTGCAAACTGGAAGTAACAAAATGCAAGTCAATGTATACTGCTACAATCTAATTTTGTATTGGTATAATTGTTATTTTCGCTTGTCGATCGCTTCTCTTCGCGGACTCCTGCCCAGAATTCGAGTAGCCATGCAATGGAAACAGCCCGCGGCGTTTTTCCCAGGCTTGTTTTTCAGTGAAGTTCAAATGCTATGGAAGAATAAAGCTTTGAATTCAAAGCGTTTTGAAGGAAAACTAAAGTAAATTTTGCATTTAATTCTAACGATTTTAATACAAAAGAATACCGTAAACTACGTAAACATGTGTAGAATTAGCAAATTAGAATTCAGATCGACAAGTTACTGTTCCTGGATATTAAGGTAAAGAGATAATGGGTTGTTGCAAGTCTGATTTGTGAACAGATAGACTAATCGGGACTGAATGGGATCCGAACCAATATATGTCTGTACTGTCTCTACTGGACCCCTTGATTACAAAGCTTGATTGGAAATTGAGGCGTTCTTAGTCCAGCATTAATATATGTATAGAAAAATTTCAACACTGGGAAATATACAATATTGCAGGATTTAAAAAAAGAAGTATAAAATCACTGTAAAATTTAAGAGCGAAAAGAAGTTACGAATAATATATATCCTATATTTTGTTAATGTTTTGGGCCTAAAAGCTTAGAAGAATCAGTTAAATTTATTTGAGGTTTTATTATAAATCCACTTTATGTACAAATAGTTTAGTCATGGTGAACCTAGAGTTTAATGTTGAATTATAACACTACGTGCCTCCATCGAACACAGGACCCCTTGCTTACAAGGCACCGAGATTGCCACCATCGGGGTGGCCCTACAGACATACTGTCTGGCTACCTTAGCTGAGACCATGGACGAAAGTGCGCATTCGTCAACTGGAAGTGTTCATTGGCAAAATAGGGGCACTTTGTTCATGAAGCGGGTTTCGTGAAAATCGTCAGCTGATGAAAAAACAACGAAGTTTCAAACGTAGTAACATCGCCGCCAAAATACCTATAGATGTTTACGAATTATGTAAGGGTACAGAATGAAAAAAAATAACCATCCATATACTATATAAGCAAACGGAACATATCAGGAAAGTATTCATTACGTCACATTAGTAGATAAACTTGTTTAAGCCCGACCCTGTGGCCGAGTGGTTAGCATATCGCTCTGCAACGCCAAGGGTCCCGGGTTCGAATCCCGGTCGGGCTTGGTTGTTTGTGAATGTCCATTCATCAATTTCATCATTTCATCACTCATCCCCATCTTCGCAAATTAGCCAAGAGGCACAAAACGCGAAGTAAAATAAACTAAATCAAATCAAATCAAACTTGTTTGTAAACATGGAACTTTATTTTCGGTCATTCAATTTAATTGATATACTTATTAAATCGTATAATTAGCACAAATGTACACAGCAGTAATCAGAATAGTATTCAACAGTATTATTATGCAAACTATTATAAATACAGTAAAGAAAATGTAGTAACTGAATGGTTTGTGGTTTGTATTATATCAAGGGTGTTTTGTAGAATGTGCAACAGGGACCAATACGTCTTTGTTTTCTTTGTTCCACTTCGAAACGGTTTGTTACGAATTGTAAGAGACATCACAAACACAACACAGAAAGCAGTAATAAACACAGCAAGCGAACCCTACAGAGCGACCACAAGGAAAAAAACCTTGGACGAAAAGTCCCAGCGTAGCTTTCCCTTCTTCCGTTCAGCTCGTGCCATAAGAAAGCCTGGTCCACTCTCCCCCTCCCCTCCTCGCAGGAGTACGGTGCACAGGCTTTGCGGGTCTGCGCAGGTTTTTTTGCTTGTGCTTTACTGTAGCAGGCAAGAGCCACAGGGTGGTGTTCTACCTGCTTCCCTTCTCGCGTTTGGAATCGTACTTTCCAGCTAGTTTCGTTTCCCTGGGCCGGACTGTACCAGTCAAATTATAATTTAGAACTCCAAGTTACTTGGTGACAAAAAAACCTACACTAACCCCCACAAAAAATACCTTACTTCACAGAATATAATACTTTAACACGGAATTATCATTACCTGCAAACTATATGAGTGTTTCCAAAGATCTGCTGCATATACCCTTTCCCTCATAACAAAGATCAACTAAAAATTAAAAAAAAAAAACGAGCGTTTCTCTATTTGCAGTCCGTCTTTGTTTACGTGTAGCGCGAAAGGTTAAAGTTTTAGTGTTTTAAACCCAGAAAATCATGTTTTTGCACTTGTCCTTTCTTGCATCATGATAAGATGTACAAATGCCTCAGCTCGATATAATTCAACTTCAGAGCTCTTCTGCTGCTTGCAGGAGTGGATGTTATCTGCTTCAGTAATCTATTGGGTTGGTGCGAATGAAATGTCCGGCCCAGGTGCGTCATTGCCAAAGGCCAAAAAAATCAAAACTACAATACCTGGTTAATCAAAATAGTCGCCATCTGCAGCCACACACTTTTGTCGTCGCTCAGCCAACAATTGGATTCCATGGCGAAAGAAGTCTGGAGTCTGCGACGCAAAGATCTCCTCAACGGCATGTTGCACCGCCCGATCATCAGCGAAGGTCTTCCCTGTCAGGAAGTGATCGAGATGCAGGAAGAGATGGTAGTCAGTGGAAGAGAGGTCGGGAGAATATGCTGAATGAGGAAGGGTTTTATATTTCAACTCATGGAGAGCCTGCACCGTTCTTTGCGCGATATGTGGGCGAACATTGTTGTGCAACACGAGGACACCATGTCTGTGGACCATTGCTGGATGCTTGCGGAGAAGTTTGCGGTGCATTTCATGGAGTTCAGCACTGTAACGATCTGCATTGATGGTTTCACCTTGCCTGAGAAAGACATGATGGATCACACCCACCATAGACCACCATACCAGCAACACCTCCTTCCGTGGGTGGAGTGGTGGTTTCTGAAACCGCCCTGGACGTTGATCACGATCCAACCATTGTCCTGATCATTTACGGTTGTCATAGCAGATCCATTTTTCATCTGAAGTGACAACCCGATGCAGGAAACCATCCCGGTTATTCCTTACACTCAGAGAACTGCACACCTCCAGACGGCGAGTCTTGTTGGCCGGTGTCAAATCATGTGGTACCCATGAGTCCAACTTTTTCACTTTACCGATCGCACGGAGCCGCCGAACGAAAGTGGTATGGTGTATGCCTAACTCGTCTGCAATGGCACGAACACTTTTCCGAGGGTTCGCTACCACGACGTTCCTGAGGAGCTCATCCGAACATGATGTTGGTCGATGGCCACAGGGTTCATTTTGCTATGATGTGTCACCGGAACGAAATTTGACAAACCAGCGGCGAATGGTGCGTTCATTTACCATTCCTGGCCCAAATGCACTATTAGTGTTTTCGGCGGCTTGCTGAGCAGAATGTCCCAGTTTGAATTCGTAAAGACAAATCACTCGCAATTGTGTGTTCTCCATGGTGCACTTTCAGACGATCCTGTTCAGCAACACACTGCCTCCTGACTGTCTGTGTGCTCCAGCCTGTTTGCTGTACGTATACAGAGTGTATGACGTTAGACCCGTGACCTCAGTCAATCCCTGTGTTGTGTTGGTGAGGTGAGTTTCCCACCAGACGTCAAAGCGGACATTTCATTCGCACCAACCCAATACACTCCCTTGTTCCACCTGCCAGGCTGCTAGAGTAGTGCTTTCAATTATTTTGACTGGTATGTAATTTTCGCTGCTGGCTGCAAGCAATGTGTAACAAAATTATACCTCATGTGATATAACATGGCGATTATTATTATTATTATTATTAAAGATTAATTAGTGAAATAGTTTTATCTTTCGCTGAAATTAACATAAAGAAGATTGCAATAGCAAAGAATGAACTATGAATCAACATAATTAATAACAGCGTTTGCTTTTCTTTGACGATTTAGTTAGGAAAGAGACCTGTGATCCAATATTTCGTTATTATATATTATATTATTCTTCTTTAAATCTTGCATCTACAAGGAAAATCAAACAAAGAAACATAAGGACGTCTTATTTGAAATTCGTAACCCCGTAGCGTGAAACGAAAGGTGGGAGGGACTTCTAAATGCAACAGTTAACTTTAGTACTTGGTTCTTGGAGAGAACGTGCGTAATATTAATTTAACGAATGGTTTGTCCAATGAATGATTAATAATTGCGACAGACAGGCGGAGCAAGGGACGAAATTCCCGTGGATAGAACGAAATTACTATTTACATTGGGAAGCATCAATCGTGATTTAGTTACCTAACAAGCACTGCATACCCAACCCAAATCTCGACAAATTAAAAGTAAAAGCGAGCAAATGTAGAAATATTATGCAACAGATATTGGTCCATCATTCCCAGCTGAATTGTATCCTTAAACATCTCTCACAAGTGACTTATCGAAAGTTTCATCTGCACATGATTTTGCCAAACACTTCATCTCCAATTCTACCTCCCTCTACAGAGGTATACCATGTTAGATAACCGGTGGAGGCACATAGTGGTTCGGATGTCATTTTAAAACTATAGGTCCTGTCCCATTTAACCGATCTGTGCAAAAAAGTGAACTTAAAACTATACATTAAAAAACTCCAGAGATATTCCGATCTCCGCACGGACTGCTTAGCACAGAGTTTACGAAGCCAATGGTTACGGTTCGCATCTCCCCTTGGACGTGGGTGTGTTTTGTAAGTGTTTCTGCATCAATTTCCTAATTTCATCCTATCATCACTCATCCTCATTGTCGCGATTAGCCAAAGTGGTATAAAAGCGATGATAAATAACAAAATCAAATCTTTGCAGACACACGCAAACAACATACATAAATAGAAGAAACTGAACAGGAGGAAATGTTTTGTCATTTCTTTTCACAAGTGTGTTTGTTTTACATTCAAGGGAACTTAAATAATGCTTTGCGATGGGCCAAAAATATGTAGATTCGTCACTGACAGTCATTTGTTTTCTCCTCTCCACATCGCTTTTAGCCGAGTACCGCCTTGTTGTCAGTTTCCTTCAGCGCTTCGTTGTCAAAAGCTTCAAAAACGATAAATATTACATCTCTACTTTCGATGTTTGAGTTACATGATAATACAAATGCTTAGCACTGAATAAAGGCGACGACCATCTGTTCAAGAATGCTGAACATTTTGACGACGCAGGGGCAGGATTACATTGTAAAGAGCTGCTTGCGTCACCCACGCTCCGACCGCTCCCTTACTATTGGGCTTATGCACGTTGTGATTCGGATACCACTTTTAATTATAGGTCAGCACCGATTAGCCCATCTTTGCATAAAGTAGACTTAGAACTCAAGTTAGCGTGATCACAGGTTCCATTACCGAACATTTCGGTTTCTTGAAGGCAATTGGGGAGCTACGTGAAATAGAGGATAAAGATAACAGCGGTAAAGGGATTCGATGTGCTGACCACGTGTCAACTTATAAGGAAGCCAATTAACAGGCCTTTGTTATTCAAGGCCGTTTCGCCACGGAGTTTTTTCATCGTAACTGTTATGGAGATGATTAATTTTATATAAGATTGGCGAGAAAATATTAACAAAACATGCTATTATTGTGTTTCACGCTAATCGGAGGTGAATTCTGTTACTGGGTGATAGATGGGTGTTATGATATGTCAGCTGTAAAGTTAAGAACAGTGGCGTATTTAGAAGGAGTTTTAGAGCTAGGTAGTCTTATTTTTGCTCAACTTTCCTTAAAATAAAATAAAAATCAAATTTAGGAAAATATGGCATGTTCTAGGAGTGGTAAGAAATATCTGATAACCCCTTATGATTTGATTTGATTTTATTTGATTTGTTGTTTGAAGTCCACTTTATGCACAGTAAGGCTAATCGAGACTGGACCTACAGTTTAAAGTGGAATCCGAACCACTTGTGCTTCCACCGGGATTCGAACCCGGGACTCCTTTATAACCCGCTTATGTTCACATCCCTTTACTGCATTTGTGAGTACGGCACTGAAAGCGTGGGGAATACTGCTCGCAAATAAAATGGAGAGGGTTCCTTAAATAACGATAACAGAAGCGGGGTGTAATGCATGGCTTTCCTGCAAGAGCCTAAATGTAAACCTCTCTTCCACGTCCTGGACTCAGGGAGGAAGGGGGGTTGCCATTAGGCTATCCTAGGCTATAACCTAGGGCCAGACAAAAATGCGATCCTGAAGGGGCAGAAGTTAAAACCATGGCAAATTGAAACATGCCAAAACCTTTTACTTACTTATTTCGTTAACGAAGGACTATCTAGCAATTAAATAAGTTCTTTCACCATGGCCTATTTTCAAACGTCACCTAGATCATACAAACAGTATGTACAACTCTATTGTTCGAATATAATTAATTGTTCCTCGAAAAAACAAATGTAAACATTTTGAATGCCAACAAATAAAAGTCAATTGGGGGGATATTTGCGACCAAAATCAACATCATTGTTTACCGGTTTACCGGTTCGCGTGCAGGGTGGCTACCATAATGTAGTGTTGATTCGTTTTCCTTTAGTGCGTGTGCGGTATTTGTGTTGTCTGGCGAAATATATATTGAAAGTGGCTGTTTCAAAGGAAAACGAAGTTTAATGAGACTACTATAGGGGGCCGATGAGGACACTTTTCAAAATATGTCTTATATAGGATAAAAATCACCAAAAATATAAAGAGAAATATGCAAAATAAAGGTAAAAGTGTTAAAAAACAAGGTAAAAATTCTGCTATATTTTGTCATTTTCTAGAGCAGGACAAAAATTGCCAATAAACGTAAGGTAAAAACCCAAAATCAGGGCAAAAAGTGTTAAAAAAACAAGGTAAAAATTCTGCTATATTTTTGTCATTTTCTGGAGAATTTTTATTTTTGGAGGAAACCGAAATATAAATGGCGTTGTTTATTATTGTATATTATCTGATTCCGCTTTGATCTTATTATGCATAGAGCCATTTGTTACACATATCCGATAAAAAAGTAATTAATTCATGCTTACAGTCACAACAAGAGCATTCTTGTCCATCATATTTTATATAGTGTTTTTCAATTTCTGAGACGGTGTCTGACTGATTTATTACAATTACACTCTCTACGTGAATTTTATTCTCTTCATCATATCCACCAGTAATCTTATAAGGGATACGATGCTGTTTTAGATATTTTCTGTTAGTTCATGGTTTAAAAAATTCAATGTCATGCTTTGTTTGCTTATCAAAGAGCTCTTTTTTACCTTTATATATAATTTTAAATTTATCGTCAACAAGTTCTTGCATCAATTCATTAGTTAAGGTTTTGCCATATTGATCTGGTAAAAACAATTTGTTTTTGTTATCTAATGTAACGCGTGCTTTTAGACCATGCATTGTATTTACAATTTCACCATTGGTGATTTCATACGGTTTACCTATTTCTAAATCTTGCATTTTGATATACTCGAACGACGAATTTAACATTTCTTCTAATGATTTAGCGCCTAGGTATTTGTGTGATGACTGATTCATTTATAAGATAAAAAATATATAAATAATAAATGTACAAGTTTATTTTATTTAATATCCATAAGGAATCGTGTCAATAACACCATCTTTTTCCGGTAAGATCACCCGTTTATCGTATTCCAATTTAAATTTCTTCTGAATTGTTTTGTTAACCAAAGTATGGGTTTTTCTGCTTTTTGTAATTTGGTTATATTCTAAAATAATTTTATCAATTTCTTTATTTAAAATCTTTATCATTTCAGCCATATATAATTTCTGAGAGTTTACGTAATTTAATGTGAATCCTTTAATTTTGCACACAACTTTACCTTTTGATGTTTTATATGCATAGCTTTTTGGTCCTGTAGATATGAATTCTATTATGTAATCACCGCTTAACTCGTCTGTCCATTCTCCAAGCATGCAACCAGTTTTTACAGTGTTTGTACCATCATCAATGTATATAATAGAGTCAGTATCGTAATAAACTACTTTGTCACCTAGTTTGTCAAGCATATCATATAATCTCAATCTAGAATATGAGGTTGTAAATGATGCAATCAATATGTTTGTTTTAGTAGGATCTTCCAACCACTCATCTTTTGTTTGATACCTAACCTCAATCATGGCATCGTTGATTAATGAAAGGTTAATACATTCCAGTTTAGGATTCAATAATATATCATACAGATCTTTTGCTGAGTTGATATAATCTGTTGTTTCCATTTTTCGTTTTTGACCAAATTTACCGTAAAATGCGTTCAAAAGTAGTTTAGCTATGGCGAGTAAAACCGGATTAGGTTTAATGTTATCAATGTCTAATTCGATACCTAATCTCTTTTTTACATCTTCAACATACAATTCTTTAGTGCTGTAATCATTTTCCCATTCACTTGTTTCTAATTTTATTTTTAAAAATTTAGAAATATAGCTTTTAAACATGTTGGTGCTAGTTTCTTCAAACTGCCAAACTTCATATATCTTTGTTATCTTGTATCCTATTTCAAGTGCTTTATTAATTTCCGGTGTGCTCCATGTACCAGTAAATCCACGTTCAATGTCTGTGTGATTACACTTACGACTTTTAGAATAAACGCATTTACCACATAATGGAAATATCAGTTTTTCTTCTTTAATAGGTAGTACAGGATGATATAACTTTCTTGGTGGTTGTACCTTGCATTTAATTAATCCAAACCAATTCGGGTTGTAATTTTGAGGATTTAATATTTTTACTGGATGACCAACAGGAAATTTGTCATAGAACATAACTGTTGGATACAAACTACAAATATCTATATATTTTAACTTTTTTCCACGAACGTGTAATTTACTTGCATTTGTTCGTCCACCGAAATAAGCATCCCTAGGGGTGATTGGTGTTACTATATCGTTTATTTTATGTTTAAGTTTTTTGTATCTAGGTTCCCAAACACACTCCCACATTTCTATACCATTGTACCCTTTATCTTTTAATTGCTGAGTAAACCGTTTTGTTTTTTCATGAAGGTCACCCATGCTTTCTTGCTTCTTGTTGTTAATTATATCATCTTTCTAACAGTTGGGGCAACCATGCCAGAAGCACCCATGAGACTGATAAACTGTGTTGGTTGTTTTATCAAAGCCATCAAAATTCCGTCCTAGTATAGTTTCTTCCCCACCGTTTAAAGCGTGTTTTACATTATCCCCAAATGTTCTAAGCCATGATATAGACTTTTTACTATACGTTTCATGGTTGCTATCTTTTAATACAGCTATGGTATCGGATTTTATATGATGGTATCTAAACTCAGCCATTGCCACACTTGAGATTGTTATATATTGAAATGGATCGATGTTACACGTATCTAGAAATGTTTGTCTAAGTTTTATAACTGCTTGAGTAAGTATGTCTACATCTGACTCACAATACTCACTCATTTCTTTTTGAAAGTCAAATATGTAATTCTCTTCAGCTTGTTCATCATGCCACTGTAAAAAGTGATTTCTTGTATGCCAATGTTTACAAGTCGCATCTGGGTTGCATTTACTGCATTTTTTCATAGTGCTCTCTCCATAATATTCAATATTCGGTATTGGTCCCATATACGTCTGGTTTTCTGTTGAGTTGAAGAAGTGAGGAAAGTATCCTTTTTTTAACTCGGCTAATTCAAATGTTTCTGGGAATGTACTCAATATATATGAATCGCATATTTGCATTACTAAGAATCATCGACATGATTTGGCAACCTTTATAAATTGTTAACGGTTTGTATCCATTTCGCATACAGTAGTTCATAACAAAATACCAATCATATGATCTAGCGTTGTGCGCTATAACTGTATAACCACGATGATCTTTAGATATTAACCACTTACAAAATTCATCGCTATCTTTGAAATGAATCTTTTGTCCATTTCCAAAAGCATACTCAGCAACCACATAATTGGGTTTGTGTTCTCCAGTTTCTTGGTTAGCCTCGAAATCAATTGTTATATATTTTTTTGTATATGTGCATGTAGGTTTTTGTAATGTGTTCTTTTTACAAGTATCACATGTTTTCACTTTTGAAAGTGGAACCTTTAAGGTTGTGTAGTTTTTACATTCTTTACATTTGTACATATATCCATCTACTTTCTTTTTCTTTAAAGATTCAACATAACGATCCACAACTTCTTCATCGTAATCAAAATCAGGAAAATAGTTTTCTTGTATATAATCACGTGCAAGTTCATTAATTTCTTTTTTGGTATATTTAGTTACTACATATACATTATTTGGTGAGCATTTTTCACATCCTTCTAGGTAACAGTCATCATTTAATTTTCTTATACAGATTCCACCTTTTCCTTTTTGCCACTACATGTAACACAGATGAGTTTTTGTTTCAACTTCTTTTCTACAATTTACACAAATTTCGTATCCACATTTATGCTCCTCGTTTCTCTTACATATTTTATTGCATTGTAAACATTTGTAAACAGTTACACATACTTCTTTTTTATGAGAAGCTGGCAAGAAAACGTTAGAGAGAAGGTGAAACTGAAGATGAAGAAGAAAGGAGAAAGACTGGGATGGAGAGAGGAAAGAAGAGAAGAGGAAGAAGGTGAAGAGGGCAGGAGAAGAGTGGTTATAATCGGAGATGTTCAAATATCAGAAGAAGAGGAAGCTTTTTTGAAATTAGGCCGAGGTTTCAAAGTGATGGAGAGAAATGTGAACTATGAAGAGATTGTATATGATATTGAGGAAGCGGTGCTACATATTGAAGAAGAGGCAGAAAGGGATAAGATTAGAAGAAGAACAGCAGCCATTTTGAAGAAAGAAATGGATAAACAGAGAAGATTAGATAACTTGAGCCAGAAGGAAAGGGAGGGTATGAAAAGAATCAAGACAAGGAACGATGTGGTGGTGGAACAGGCAGATAAGGGAGGGGCCACAGTCGTGATGGAAAAAGAATGGTACGAGAAGAAGTTTAAAGACCTGAAAGGGGACACGTATGAGGAGATTTGTGGAATGGAAGAGGAACGCAATATTAGAGAAAAGATCATAAAAGATTGTGGAAGAAGGGGGTTTAAAAAGCTCACAAAGGAGGCAGGAAGACTGCCCTGTTTAAAAGGCTTTCCCAAAATACATAAAGAAGAGATAAAGTTGAGACCAGTGATGAATTGCAGGGACAATATTTTGGAACCATTGGAGAAGAAGTTAAAAAAGGTAATTGAAGTGTTAGTGAGAGAACAAGAAAGCAGAGCCGTGAAAAACAGTGAGCAAGTGGTGGACCTTATAAAAGGTCTGAAGGAGTCTGGGGATAAAATCACAATGTT
Source organism: Lepisma saccharinum (assembly GCF_977018435.1). Classification (NCBI taxonomy): domain Eukaryota; kingdom Metazoa; phylum Arthropoda; class Insecta; order Zygentoma; family Lepismatidae; genus Lepisma; species Lepisma saccharinum. Next base: position 141,298,978 of record NC_139230.1, read on the forward strand.
TAGCCTAGACGTGAGAAGCATGTTCCCGAGCATCAAAAGGGGACACGTAGTGGATATAGTGAGGAAGAGAGTGGGGAAAAGCATTATAGGAGAATGGGATAGTGAGAGAGTGGTACAAGCGCTGGAAACCATTTGGGACAATGGCTACAGCAGAGTGGGGAGTAAAATCATCAAGATTAGTGAAGGTCTGAATATAGGCTCTTGCTTGAGCCCTGTGCTGGCGGAATTAGTTATGAATGAATGGGAGAAGGAAGTGATAGTGAAAGGAGGAGATAAGTTAAGTCTGTTTTGTAGATATGTGGATGATTGTTTTGGGATATGGAAGGGAACAAAAAGGCAGCTGAGTAAGCTTGTTAAAGATGTAGAAGATGAGAAAGCAGGGATATTCCTTGAGCTCGAAACGGAACAGGAAGGAACATTAAATTTCTTGGATATTGAGATGAAAAAGAAGAGAGGAATGGGGATTGTGGCTACATCGTATCAAAAGAAGTGTTCGGCAGGAGTGTTCTGCCACAAAAGAAGTGATGTGGGTGATGGAACTAAACGTAATTTTATAAGGAATATGGAAGACCGAATAAAGAAGATATGCACAGAGAAAGGGGAAGAAGAAACCAAGATTAATAGCCTGTGGGAACAACTAGAAGAGAATGGCTATGAAAAGAAAGACAGACACAACATCAACAGAAGAAGGAAAGAGATAAAAGAGAGAGGACTGGAAGAGAAGGAAGAAAAAGAAAAAGAGAGATGGTTTGGTATAAGAAGCATGGGCGATGCCACATAGAAGATATGCAAAGTGCTGAGGAAAGTGGGTATACGAACTTACAGGAAGGGAGGACGCACTATTTTAAGTATAGCCAGCAAGAAGAAGGAAGAAAAGAGAGAGGAAGAAGAGGAAGGGGTTATCTACGAGGTGAAGTGCAGAGGATGTGAAAGTGTATATATAGGGGAAACGAAGAAGAGAATTAAAGACAGGTTAAAGCAACACATGGATGATGTGAGATTGAAGAGAGACAGGAATGCCATATTTAAACACACTAGAGAAACAGGACATGAAGTTGAATGGGATTCGGCTAGGCGAATAGGAAAAGAGAAGAGAGAACTAGTGAGAAAATGGAAGGAGGCTAAAGAAATAGAAAAGAAAGGAGAAGACATCATGAATTGGAATGGAGGACTCAAGATAAACAAGGAATGGAAGAGTGTGTTAGAGAAAGTTGAAAGGATGAAGAAAAGGAATGAAGAAAAAAGAAGTATGAAGAAGGAAGAAAGAAGAGAAAAGAAGGAGACCAGAGGAGGAGGCATGCATCCATAACCAAAAAGGCAGGAGGGGTGTGGGAGTGGTAAGCAGGTGCTAATCTTGACCTGCCAATCACCTGTCAGTGTAGTAGACCCATTAGTCAACAACTGTCAGGAAGTGATATGTTTAATTCCTTTGGAGAAATCTTCCTAGATAAGGACTGTCAACTTGATTTGTTGTTGTGTGGCTTGTGACCCTGCTATGTGTATGTAATCTTTCTGTGTGTAGTATATTTCATCATTTTAGTTTAGTTCTTCGTCTGAGGAAGACCCTGATACAGGGTCGAAACGTTACGTGTTAAGTGTTTTTATCTTAATAAACTGCCTTGGTCAGCAACTTATTGTTTTCTTTTATGTTGTTCAAAACATTCTACGTTGTAGCAATATCTATTACAATCTTTACAATACTTTGCAGATTTGTTACCAAGATGAGTAGGACCGCAACATGTTACACATAATGCTTTGCATTTATGATTTTTGTGTTTATAAGGTGTTTCACATCGATCACAGTAATTTGACAGTCCTAAAAACGCACTCATTTTAGTAATCACGTGAAAGTGATTTTCAACTTTGTACAAGAATATAGTTATATCTCGTTCACCTATTCCTTTGTATATAATGGTGTTAAAGTTTTCGATTTAAGATAGCGTTCAATTTTTCTGAAAGAACTTAGATCAAACGGTGCACCAGGATCGTGTCTAATTTTGTTGCATAGCTCTATTGCTAAATTCTTTTGTAGGGTTCGCCCCTTTCGTATATAAGTGATATCATTATTACTTATTTCTCTGTCAAGTATAATGTTTGTCTTATATGTCAATGCTGCAATAACAGCTCTTGGTCCACACAGGTTGTCGTTTGGATTTTTTATTTGCAGTATGCTCTGTTTTGTTCTAACATCTTCAGCTAAGTTTATTATTTTTCTAAGTCTTCCTCCAGTTGGCATTTTAACTATTTGAATATAGAATCTTGTATCTTCTAAAGCAATCTCATCATATTGTTCCATTATTTCGTTAAAATGGTTTACCAGAGCACCATGGTTGATTGTTGTACTAAAACCTGTAGAGAAAGCTTTACTATGAAGCCTTGGATTTTCAATAACAAAGTTTATTCTATCTACGCCTTCTCTAAACCCAACACCTTCTTTTCTTTTTTCAATAATTTGATTAATAATATCATGTAATGCAAAGAAATCTACATTATTGTTGTCGACTATAAATTCCACTCTATAGCGAGCATCCGAAAAAACTGTAAGGTGTCTAACAGATTCTTCAATAGCTACAAAGTTATCATTGGATGCATCAATATCAATTGGAGAGATATTAAATATATCCTCAACATCAACAGTGGATTGGTTTGCCACCAAAGTATCATCTAATGGACGTGATATGTTAAATATGTTGTTATACTCATTATCAGTTTGAGAACTTGGTGTAAATAGATCATCTCTGTTGGCAATATCTGTAAAAGGCAATTTTTCTAATTGAGTTCTTATATAGAACCGAAGGTCACTTTCTGTTTTATACTTGCTATATCCAGTAATTCCATTATCTCTAGCAAATTGTTTTAAATTATTTATACCCTTGGTAATATCTAACAAATCAACTGGTTGTGGAAATTCATTATTACGTCTTGCAAATTGTTGTAAATCCAGCATATGTTTTATATAATCCCTTAGTTCCTCGATTGTTTTATATTTGTTGCATCCAGTTATATTATGCTCTTTAGCAAACTTAACTAAATTACGTCTACCTTTTATATTATCAACAGCATGAGTGGAAGCCTCTTGTGTTAGTTGTCTTCTTATGTACTTTCTTAATCCGTTTATTGTTGTGCATCTGTTATACCCTTTGATACCATGCTGCTTAGCAATGTTTATTAGACCACGCTTGGTTCTTACATTATCTAGATCCATTGTATTATTTATATTAGAAGTATTGTGTTGCACTATATCATTTTCAGTATTCAATTAATACAATAAAATTTTTTAAACATTTATTTTTTAATAAACTCTTTCTCATTAAGAGATAAAACTTAACACACTGTAACTACACGAGACATTTCATATTCTGTTTTATGTTTATCATGCATTTTAGATTTTGTATGTGGTTTAAAATTTAACTTCGTTATGTATTTATTGCATAAATCACAATACACTTTTTCAAGCCTTTTTTGATTAATTATTTTGTGGCAAACATGACACGTATATCCAAAACCATTTTTCAAGCATTTATTTTTAACAAACTCATTGAGAGGTTTAACAGTCTTACAAATAGTGCATTTTCTTTCTTGCTCCATTTAATAGCGTAAAATTTTATCTTATATTAATACTGTACCCTTACTTCAATGTGTAGACATCTTTTTTAGGAACCCAACTGTTGTGTGAACTATCAAAACCAAGCCATTTAACATAGACCATATCTCCTTTTTTACGTAATACTTTCTCAACCAAGTATACATCGGGGTGTTTTGTTTTCTGTAGTTCTTGTTCATAAAATGTGCCGATGATTTGTTCGCCCTTAGAGTCCTTGAGATGATAATATGCTGGATCGCTTTTAAATACTTTTTCAATTGTAAATATCTCAGTAGACCAGTTGGCTGTGTATCCTTTCTCGAATATGCCTTTTATCTTACTAACACGTACATGATCACCAATTTTATACTTGGGATAACTTCTTGCTACTTTATTACGATACACACTGTTGTAGATCATCTCTTGGTTCTTTAAACTGACATCAACAGGTTTAATTTTGATAGTGCTATGTACTGTATGATTGTAGTCGTGCACTAATTTTGGTAATATGTCTATCCATTTATAATTTCCTTGCATGGAGAACTGTTTCCACATTTTTTCTTTAAGCGTTCTATTGAATCTTTCAACAACGGATGCTTTGATGTTTGTATAAGTAGAATAATGATTTATGTTGTATTTATTCATGAGCTCCTTAAAGGTCTTGTTGTAGAACTCTTTGCCATTATCGGTTTGAATATTATTTGGTTTTCGCTCATTCAATATGTGTTCGAACGCGTCGGTGACGTGCTTTCCAGTTTTATTTTTTAAAGGAATAGCCCAAGCATATTTAGAAAAGACGTCTATAATGGTTACCATGTACTTCCACCCTTTGTTGATTTTAGAAATTCCTTTAAGATTGCCAGAGTCCATTTCAACTAAATCAGCTTGCCAAACATCGTCTATTCCGTAAGTTAAAACTTTTCTTGTAGGGTAATTTTTTCTAGCTGGCTTATGTAGCTCATCAATGATCTGTTCCCTCTCACCAATGATCTGTTCCCTCTCACCTAAGTTTTTTTAAAAGTAGATTTTTTGGATCCACATAGAGTACACTTTGATAGAGTATAAGACTTTCCATTTTTAGATTTTTTAGTAACAGAATTAATGCTGTTAGTTTTGTCTTTGCATTTAACGCAATATGATGTGATCATTTATTACGCAAAGAAATTGCGTATTGAAATTATTCAATTATGCAAAGAAATTGCGTATTGAAATTACTCCATTATGCAAAGAAATTGCGTATTGAAATTATTCAATCATTGTATGAAGAACAATATAAACAACGGTATGCTCTTCCATTTCTGCTAGCTTATGTGGTTCAAAATGTAAAATATCACCCTTTTCAAATTGATATGGAAAATTTTCAATTATATTTGAATTTATAAAAGCATGAATATGAGCATCATGATCAGATTCAAAGTAAAATAATGATCCTTTGTATGGAAACTTAAATTGGGTAGTACCGTGAGTAAATTTAAATATACCCGGTTTATCACCTTTTAACTTACCAATTAAATTTATTTTATTAATTTTTGTATTTCGCATTATTAAATTATGGAGCTGGAAATTTACATTTGAAATTTTTGTATTCGTTTCATTAATTGAATTTATGAACTCAGAATAATCAATTTTTCGATAAATTGAATTCATTATTTCATTAATTGCATTTGTAATTTTGTATCTACAAGATCAGTTACCATTGTATTCACAAGATCAGTTACCACTGTATTCACAACATCAGTCAACACCTGATCGTTTAATATTTTATCCTTAAATCTGTCAAAATCTTTCTTAAGTCTATTGATAGCAACATTCTTTGATGTGTTTCCATAAATTTCAACTCCCATTTATATAAGGGATAAAAACATCTTCGATTTTTCTACATTCTGATAAAATCATCTTTGATTTTTCTACATTCTGATAAAATATTTTATTTAATTTCTGTATTTCCCATCATCTCGTTTGCATGTGCGATCTATAGTAATAAAACCATAATCCTGATTCCAACAATCACTACACAGAGAGCTAAATTCCTCAAAGCCAATGTCACCACCAACAAAGTCTTTGTGTATATGTTTTAAATTGGTTTCATCCTGCCTAAATATGCAAAGAAAATTAGCATTGTCCCTAATTAACTGTTTTGGTATCTTACTATACGTCTGCCCTAGATAAAACACATCAATCTGTTTATGTCTACCACGTGTGTAATAGTCTCTCACATTATCTTGGTTCTCCTGTATAAAATCATCAAAAATGACTATAGAATTGCTTTTACAATCATCAAGTGATACCACGTTTTCATTGCTATTACGGAATGTACATATATCTTCGCCTAATACTTGTTCAACTTTTTTAAACAGATTCTATAAATACACGTACTCTGGTTGATTTAAACTTTTTGAGTATATGTACACATGTCTGTTCTTTTTATCCAACCACCCTGGTGACAACAAAAAGTTATCTAGCATTAGAGTCGTCTTGCCACATTTCGATGGACCAACTATAATACACCTCATGTAATCATCATTTGGTAAATATTCACCATTTTTTCGATTCAATGATGATCTAGGTATAATGGTTTTGATATCCCAGTCCGTCATTTAATAACACAAAATATTTTATATCGAACTGAAAATTATTCTTAATAAATGAAACCATCTGTTTCCGAAGCGAAGCTTGCAGAAGCGAATGTTGCAGAAGCGCATAAACTATTGCAATTACGAGATCAATTAATTGAAGAATTTAAAAGTATCAAAAGATCCAAAACAGGAATATATAACAAATACAAAAAACAAGATCAACCCATTATTGATGCTATTAATCACCTTGGAGATAAAATTGAAAAATTTGTTGACAACACATCACTTGTTCCAGTAACACCAACACAAACACAAACACCAACAAAAACACAAACACAAACACCAACACAAACACGCATTAAGGCGTTAACTAATTATACTACAATGTCATTAGGCCCGATTGTTTCCAAATATCTAAACACTAGAAACGATAAGTCATTTGGGATAGTTGGTGGTAATGATGGTAAAAATTACATTGGTAATGCTGAAGTCACTTTTGACAACGATAATCTTATTATTAAAGGTACAAAATATAAAGCAACTGAAGGACTAATGGCTTTGTTAACAATAAATGATATTCCAAATGATTTTGTAACAAAAGAAGACGCAAAAAATTACGAAAACATATTATTTGAATCAGATGTAATTTATCAGAATAACGATCCTAATACTAAACATAGTAAATCAAGTAGATCAAAGAAATATATTACATTTATTAAACCCATATGTGATATAAGAATGAAAAATGCAGTAGTGGAAGTGGATTGCGCAAATACACAGGCTTGCCTAAAGAATATGTTTGGATGAATGATGTTAGAAAACTAGTAGACAGACTGCTTGTTATAATGGGTGAGGAAGAGGCAGGTAACGATAACTTTTATAACGAGAAAGCTAGCATTATGAAAATGTTTTGCGATACGCTAACTAATTTCATTTTACAGAATCCTAAAAATATAGGTCACTTAATAAAAATAATTAGCATACTACCTCCTCGATTTTGGGATAAACAAGGAGCAGGGCTCCTTAACAATATAATTAACAAACTACCATTTGAATTGCATGTTCCAGGTTTTCAGTATTGCGGTCAACTGGGCCGCTGTTGTGCTTGAAAAGGGCACAGCAATACACACCTTGTTGCGGGAAACCCCTTAGAACCTTACCTACCACCTCTGTTTGTAAACTTATAGAGGGAACCCGGGTAATGACCGGCTCCAATGGTAATAACGGTTAGGATTGGGCAATCCGCATGGTTACGTCCTAAGTTAGCAAATTCATTAAAAAAAGTTCCTGCATATTAAATGAATGTAATACACGGCACAATTTATAAAATAACCAACACAGTTGATAACATGATATATATTGGAAGCACAACGAATATATTATGTAAAAGAATGTCCGGTCACAGATATGATGCACAAAATGGTAACTCAAAACCAATCTCTGTACATATGTTGCAAGTTGGAATTGAAAACTGTAAAATCAAAGCAATCAAAACAGTTGTTGTGTCTTCCAGAAAAGAGTTAAGAGAATTAGAACAAATTGAAATAGATACATACGATAAGTCAACTCTATTAAATCAACTTCGTGCATATTCTTATAACCGTGAGAAAACAAGAGAAAATGAGAAAAAGAAAAAGAGTAGAATGGCTTATTACTATAAAAATATGCAAAATGCAGAGTGGCGTGAAAAAATAACAACTTAGAAACAGATTAAGAATGCAGGAAAAGCGAAAATATATGAAACAAAATGATCAGTCTAATATGGACGGCCGTCAGAGACTGAACGGGTGTGGTGGTGAGGAGTCTGATCAACTCCATTGATCCATTAAGATACAGTCCGGCCTTCAGGGAAACTTGATGGATGTACCGCCAGGTACAAAGTTAGAAGAGAGACTAGCACGGGGTGATCAAGGAATCAATCCATTAGACTCAGCTTGTAAAGAACACGATATTGCTTATAGAGATAACCAAGATTTAGAAAATCGACATAAGGCTGATAAAAATTGGAACATAAATCATTAGGTAGATTGTTTAGTAAAGATGCCTCAATTGGTGAAAAATTGACCTCTTTGGGAACCGCTGTTGTAATGAATAAAAAGGTTGCTTGGGGGTGGGGAATGCCAATGTAATGTAGTAATTTTTATTATTATATAAATGATGACAGATTTGCTGATCACAGAAAAATTTATTAAAAATATAAAAAATGGTAGTGGTATTAAAATACAAAAAGGCGGTACTATTTTCACATTGCCTCTACTACTATATAGTGTTTCAGAAATACGAAAACTTTTAGGTCCAACCAAAATAGGGAGTGGTGTTACGTTAGCACCTCCCAAAAGGAGTGGTATTACATTATCATCATACATGAAAGCAGTTAATAACCTTAAAAAACTAAAAGTTGGTAGCGGAATAAACATTCACAAAGGCGGCTTCATATTTACTCTTGCCACATTGTTTGCCGCACTTGCTGCTGCTGGTTCATTGGCAGGAGGAGCTGCTGCTATTACAAGTGCTGTTCATAATAAACAGAAAAATGATGCAGAGTTAGAGGAAACAAAAAAAACATAATTTAGCAATAGAAACAAAATCGGGTACAGGTGTACGTAAGCGCAAATATAAACGTAAGACAACTATAACAAAAAACTTGATAGGATTACGCCTCTAAGTAACTATGATATCATAAAATTGTGTAGTGGTATTAAAGGCTTCAGAGGCGTTTACATGATAGATGAATTACCGAGTAAACCTAACAATTATGAATGTGGTGTTGTTAATCTTGATGCCTCTAAAAATATAGGTACTCACTGGATATGTTATATTAAAGTTCGTGATGAAAGTTTTGTATTTGACTCATTTGGGGGCGTTCCTCCTAAAAAATTAGTAATCTATCTTAATAAGATCAAAAATCAAAGCGATCAGCTTAACAATAACAACAATAATATTAAATATAATAACGATAGAGTACAAGGTTTTGATGAAGTTACGTGTGGTCATTTGTGTGTTACATTTTTAAAAATGTATGATGGAGGTTACAAGATTAAAAATATTTTATCATTATTAAATGCCGATAGACATATTTGGAAAAACAATTACAAACCTTAAATTTAAGAAAAAAATAATCTTACTAAATAGCCTATGTATTCAAATTGTCTGAACGAAACTCCATCTTACAAAAAACCTTGAGTCATTCTATCACTAATGACAATTTAAAAGTAGCACTGATTGGTTTTTATACTACATATCTCACACCTAATATAACAAAACACAATAATACATTATTCTATGAAGAAAATAATGTTACAAACGAATTGGTTATTCCACCTGGTCAATATAGTATAACCACACTTGAAGAATACATCAACTCACAATCGCCATTCAGTTCACAAAATATATCAATAAAAGGCAATGATGTTACTAACCGAGTTGAGATAAAATCACCATTCAAATTGAATCTTAACAATGCTATCGGTGAAGTACTTGGATTCGATATAGAACTGGAACCTAATAAAGATTATATTGGAAGTAAGATTCCAAAATTTCATCCATTCGATACAATCAATATTCATTGTAATTTAGCAAAGGGAATGATGTTAAAACATGATGATTACTTGCAGAAGCGAGCTTATAGACATAAAAATACAGATATCATTGCATCATTTAAAACTAACGCAGAGTTTAAAGAATCTATTATTTACGAACCAACATATCCACTATTTTTTCCACTTCAACATATGGAATTTGATTATATAGAAGTGTCTATTTTAGATGAAAATGATGATGCAATTCATTTTGGAGATAGTCTCGTCACTGTAATTTTAAAAGTTTGCGAATAGCACTAAATTTTATAATATAAATGGAAAATAATATCATCAAGTATAGTTTTCAAGAATATCCACCAACACAAGAGACTAAAGGTGACTTAAATTCACCGAATAAAGACGTTACTTATGAAATAGACTCAGGTGATGGGTTTATACATCCTTGGAACGCTGACGTATACATGGAATACAAATCATTTGTTAGAGATGATGGCACAGAATACAGTGATAACGATAAGGTGAGAATAGTTGACAATTTCTTCTGTCATCTTTGGTCTCAAATATTAATTGAAAAATGTGAGTATCTTCTTGACAGAATTGATTATCCAGGTATTACTTCTACAGCTTTAGGAACATGCTTTCTTTCTCAAGCAGAAGCAAGAACATATAAAATGTGTGGATTTGAAACAGATGGACAACTTAAAAATGCAAACAAAACAAAAGAGGTATTATTCAAACTAAGGCTTCTTGGTGGGTTTTTTAGTGGATTTCAGGATGTATTATATAAAGGAGGGTTGAAAATTACGTTTAAAAGAAATAACAATGATGATATGGCTGTCCATGTCTGGGAAGATGGAAAACCTGGAAAAATAGTGATTCAAAGTATGGTTATCAGAATGCCTGTAGTAAAATATGACCCATTAGTTGATATAAAGTTAAAGAATGATCTAATCAAGCAAGATTTTCCTATCAGCTTTATGAAAAGTAAAACGGTTAGAAAGTCTATAAGTGGAAAGTTTTCAGATATAGATTTAACAAATTCTTTTACAGCTGGTATATCTGACACGCCAGAGTGGGTTATAATCGTATTTCAAACAGATAGAAATAATACTAACCAGAAAAATTATTCAGCATATTTCGATCACTGTTGGCCGCGGTGGCTCAGTCGGTAACGCGTCTGACTACCATGCTAAAGGTCCCGGGTTCGATCCCCGGCCGGTTCAAATCCGGGAACTTTTCTAACGATGGAAGCGGCCCCGGCGCCCACCCAGCGTCGAATAACATGGGTACCTGGGGGAAACCCTGGGGGGTAAATGCGGTCAGGGGCGTGATGCTGATCACATCACCCCCACTCACGACCGGATCAAGAAAGTGTGGGGCGTTACCCCCACACCCCCTATACGCCTTCATGGCGTGGTGCTAAGCACAGGGGAGCACTTTACCTTTTAAATTAAAATCTGCTTACCTAGAAAACGGAAGAGACGAAATATTTTCTTCATCTCTAAAGAATTTAGACATTTCAAAAGGAAAATTTTTAAAAATGTATCATGCGTACACAGAGATTAGAAGACTTGATGGTGTAAATAATGACTCATAGATGGATTTCGATAGGAGTATTCGCACTGTTCGGATAAGTTGCATGACCTAAGACACCTCCTTTTCCATCTAGTATAGAAGAACAATAACCGCCTATTTTATGATTTCTGTGTGGAGTCTTACGCTTGTTAGATATAATAATATCAGGATTTTGTGAGTCTACTTCGAAATTTAAATCTGTGTGCTGACTCCATGTTTCAAAAGCTGTCTATGCTATCCCTTGGATTTCACGACTAATTATTGCATAATACCACTTAATTGTCTTACTGTTCCATTTATATCGTAGCATGTTAAATTGCATTTCATCATCTTGTACCCCACACCTGGGACGATTAATTAATTCTAAAGTTGGTGCATCCAAAATTCCATTTGACTCTAAATGATAGTATTCTTGAAAAATTCTTAAAGCACTTTGAAACATAAGCGAAAATGTTTGCGTGAGTTCGTTCATGGTATTAGGTAAATATCCATAATTATGCAGATACGTGATTGCTGATAAAGTCTGATTAAGTTCACATAACCCAAAATTTAAAAATAACAATAATGGAATAAACTTGTACATTTATTATTTATATATTTTTTATCTTATAAATGAATCAGTCATCACACAAATACATAGGCGCTAAATCATTAGAAGAAATGTTAAATTCGTCGCTCGAGTATATCAAGATGCAAGATTTAGAAACAGGTAAACCGTATGAAATCACCAATGGTGAAATTGTAAATACAATGCATGGTCTAAAAGCACGCGTTACATTAGATAACAAAAACAAATTGTTTTTACCAGATCAATATGGCAAAACCTTAACTAATGAATTGATGCAAGAACTTGTTGACGATAAATTTAAAATTATATATAAAGGTAAAAAAGAGCTCTTTGATAAGCAAACAAAGTATGACATTGAATTTGTTAAACCATGAACTAACAGAAAATATCTAAAACAGCATCGTATCCCTTATAAGATTACTGATGGATATGATGAAGAGAATAAAATTCACGTAGAGAGTGTAATTGTAATAAATCAGTCAGACACCGTCTCAGAAATTGAAAAACACTATATAAAATATGATGGACAAGAATGCTCTTGTTGTGACTGTAAGCATGAATTAATTACTTTTTTATCGGATATGTGTAACAAATGGCTCTATGCATAATAAGATCAAAGCGGAATCAGATAATATACAATAATAAACAACGCCATTTATATTTCGGTTTCCTCCAAAAATAAAAATTCTCCTGAAAATGACAAAAATATAGCAGAATTTTTACCTTGTTTTTTTAACACATTTTGCCCTGATTTTGGGTTTTTACCTTACGTATATTGGCAATTTTTGTCCTGCTCTAGAAAATGACAAAAATATAGCAGAATTTTTACCTTGTTTTTTTAACACTTTTACCTTTATTTTGCATATTTCTCTTTATATTTTTGGTGATTTTTATCCTATATAAGACATATTTTGAAAAGTGTCCTCATCGGCCCCCTATAGTAGTAATGAGTAATTTTTAATCAGATGTATCAATGTTTTGAACTTTACAAGTGTTATTAGTACAGATCATGATGCAGTTAGTGAAAATTAAGTACCATGAGAACAAATTATTAATAAAAATGTCTACAGTGCTCAAAATAAAGGATAGTCCAAATTCTATATATCCCGCTCTGGATGGGCTACATTTTGCAGACAATCGTTGCTTTCGCGTCTAGACTCAGATTCAGTCTGTTTGTTGCGTACTGCCCATACATTCTTGTTATTGCCCTTGCATCAATTCCATCCTAATCTTAGCGATTGACCAAAAGAGACAAAAGCGAGAAGTAATATTAGTCGAATTAATCTCTATATAACAGCAGCAAATGGCTGTGTCTTCCTCAAATTGAGGATTCCTCTCGCAGATATCCCATATAACATGAAGGTTAGGATGACTCATGAAACAGATTGTTGGAACAAAAATAATTTCATGTACAGGTTTTCCAGGGTGCGAACCTAGGACACCGAGTTTTGTTGCACGCTACGCTAACCATTCAGCCACAGAGCCGACCTGAAATACTTTGTGCTTGCGGGAGTAATTCTCGAGACGCACACGATATACGTAAGTGGCAAGATGAATAAGACTTGCATTGGCGCCTTCAGGTCTGCGCCGAGCATTCAACCATATCGGTATCAATACCTCAACTTGATGTGGTTTCAAGGTGAATAGTATGTATGCCCCCTATACTTTCGGTTGTTGTATTTCTGCCGCCCAACTTACAGATATGTATGTGTAACACAGTGTTAATGACCAGGAACATATGAAAAATGGGATAACCGTTAAAATAAAATAAATTATAATTGCATGATTGTGGATTAAAGGTGTTGCTTTGTTAACTGACTTACGCAGTTATAACTATCGAAAATTAAATATTTGTGGTTAAACTCGCCTAAAATCAATTGGTAAATTGTTTTACATTTTCACACAAATGTCAAGTTAATGTACTTGAAGCTAATATATATTTTAAGTTTGAGACATCACAGAGGGCGAAGGGGTGGTTGTTGAAAGACTGCTGAATTCGCCGCATTGTTGCTTCAAGGGAAGGGGGGGGGGGAAACTCGTTCAAAACGTAAATACTCTCATCTAAAACTAGAAATGCTAGTGGCAACAAAGAAAGAGAGGAGAATTGTTTTCAGCACTCTGTCCTCAATATTTCTCATGCATGTACTATATGAGAAGCAGCAACTTGGAACTTTCCTAAAGGATAAATGAAAAATCTGTTGCTACCAGGGGATCTACTAACTCCGTGCTATTAATTTGAGGAGACGGTTGTTTTCCCATATTGACTCACATGCTAGTCATTTATGAAAATCCGCGCTTTTGGTAGATCATTCCCAATCAGTGACATGAATAGATATTGATACTTTTTAACATTAAAATTCAAGAATCAATTTTTTAATGAATAATTTCCTCTTTTGTTGCAAATAATTGCAAAATTATCATCATAATAAATAGGGAACGAATTATTTCACGAGTGTTACACACGTCATATATTATCATTCTCTAAACCTCAAGATAATATGTCAATATTGAATCTATGCTTTTTCTTGTTCACATCAAATCACCTCCAAATTAGCCGCGATTGAAGCGTGTGTGAGGCCCTACACATCGTTTTATCTAGTCTAATAGATAGTCTTGTCATTGTTAAAAGACTAAACAAAATGCAGGACTACATTTAGAATATAATCGTTATATTTGCACCTTCAATCACTGCCACAATCACTGAAGGTGCAATGTCTATAAAGTGTTTGCAACACGCTCCGAAACGTTTGCCGTAATCATTGCAATGGGTGTGATTTCGCGCAAACAATTGTCGGGGAAGTTGTTGGCTGAATATCATCCAATAGAAACAGCCGCTTAGGTTCTAATGGTGATCAAACGCCGAACCGCACCATTAAATGTGATACCGTTACCACTACACCATTGGGGACAATTGCGATAGCTGAAAACATTCACACTTTTTCGCCATCTTTATTTGCAGTTGAAGTTAATAATACAGCGAACTTGAATCATATTGGGACTACCGTATTCCCAACTAATTGCCCCCATGAACACGCCACTGTTGCTTGTGTATATAAGTGTTCACTCACTTACAAGCGAAACCGAAACTCCAGGCGCCGTGAAACAGATAACGGTTAAGCCACTGACTTTCGTTGGAACATGCATTTCTACTGTCGTGACCTTTGAGCCACTGCTTTGGTTGCGATAAAGTATTTTGGCAGGTGTCCTATTTCGCTGCAGGATACATGCAAAGCTTAACAGAATAATCTTAATGATATGCATATGATATAAAATGGTGACTATTATTCGGAAATTAATACGTGATTTCTCTTCTGTAGAGTGTAA
This sequence comes from Lepisma saccharinum, assembly GCF_977018435.1. Lineage (NCBI taxonomy): Eukaryota > Metazoa > Arthropoda > Insecta > Zygentoma > Lepismatidae > Lepisma > Lepisma saccharinum. The sequence continues at coordinate 141,314,143 of NC_139230.1, forward strand.
GAATATTTTCTTCCGATAAAATTATCAACAATGAAATAGTAAAAAAAATATTTAACCAGAAATCAACAAAGTGAATAACAACGTTTGCTTTGCTTTTGATATATTACCAAAGCAATTACCGACCTTTTTTTAATACTGCCGATTCTGTGCGTAAATGCAGTCAGTACCCCTTCCCCCAAAATGATATGTTTACTGTCTCTTTATATATCTCTGGCTCTAATTGATTATTTATTTGCCACGTAAGACAGATAAAACTGACGTAGGAATTCGAACCCAGAATTTATTGTGCTAATATAATGAGTTGACCGACATTTAACAATCGTGGCGTCCTTTAACTTTTCCAGGCAGTCATAGCCGAGATATATAAAACAACGTTTCGATTATAATTTTGTTGGTTAAAGTTCGATAATGTTTCTTAAGTAACGAAAACTCTTTGCTCATTTCCGAATAGCACCTTTCAGTAAACAAATTGATAGATTGATCGAGTTCGTGTTTTAAGTCCACTATACATACAGTATGGTTAATCGGGACTAGACGTACAGTTTAAACTGGGATCCGAACCATTTTATGTCTCAAATGGTTATCGAACACGGGACTCCTTGATTACAAGGCGACGACGTTTACTACTACGCCAACAGGGAGTCCCAGTAACCAATATATATATACTTTTTTTGTCTATAAAACACCCGATATTAACACACTTTCAAACAACATATTGTACATATGAAGCAAATTAAAATTGATATGTGAGGGCATAGGAGTGCGCACGGTGGTTGCCAGTGGTGCATGAACACCTCAAAATGCGTCCTCAAAAAATTAAGAATGTAGAAAGAACCATTATAATAATGAAAATAATGTCTCCCCTACTGTCTCGAGATTTGAATTTTAATGGTCGGATCTTTCTAAAGTTAAAGCCAGAAGAGTGAAACGACTTGCAGCCAAAGCTGGAATCCGCCTTGAAAGATGACCCTTCGTTCGGGATTCACCAGTGATAAGAGGAAATCCTTGATTGCTTAACGAGTGTCAAGCAAACTATTTTGAGAAAACAATAATAATACAATGCCAACAATACCCACAATAATTTGCAAAATGATCTACGTAATCAGTGCGATGTGTGTAGTGGTGCAACACTCTACGTTAGAGAAAACAGGGTTTGAAGTAGAGTTCGATTGATTTGATTTTTTTAACGTCGCATTTCTTCTACTTTTGGCTAATCACGAAGATGAAGGTGAATGATAATAAGATCGGATAGATGAAGCAGTATCCGAATGAAGTGGGTGAACCGGGGATTCCCCCCTCTATTTTCCCCATGCCCTGCTCTACATTTACATTTTCATTCCCAACCATGGGAAGAAAATTTTCCCTTCTGAACGTGTACTTTGAATGGAATGACAGTCATTCACTGCTTGAGTCATAATTTCGAGCTTGCTCTTCAAGATGTTTTTAAGAAAGATAGCCATTGCACCCTAAATATTTTATGGATGCACTTTATTTTATGTTCAGTCAAAACAGAAAAAATTAAAAGGATCTGTTCTAGAGTGGTCAAGCAGTAGAAACAACAATGATGGAAATTAACGAAATGTTTGACATTTCTTGGGTGCCATCAAATCAATCAGTATGGGTAATAATAAATACTTATCTGGTTCTTGTACATTTCTCATCGAATCGTGAACTCAGTGCAGCTATCAGTTGAAAGGAAATAGAAAGAGCCAAGGAATGCTGAAGAAAGTACCAACTTACTTATTTGTAGTACAATTTTGACTTTCCCCTGTTTTATTAGATTTCCTCAAACAGTTTCCATTGCCTCTTCAGAGAAGAAGTGCACGTCAGGAACTGGCTGTGGCAATAACTTACTTTAGCGAAGTACAAACTTTTCAACCTCACAACATTTATAGTACTACAAGCAGTGGCGTGCCCAGGAGTTTACAAAAGGAGGGGTTACGTATACTTTGTGTTGGCAGTCTGCCCTCATTTTGTCATATTTTCCTACCTTTGACATTTTTCTTTTAGGAATTCTGGGCCAAACGGGGGGTTATAACCGCCACTAACCCCCCCTTGGGCACGCCACTGACTGCAAGTTTAATTTGTGGAAGCAAACGTTATATTTCTCCTTCCTTGATTCCTACTCTTCGCCGACCCTTCTCCAGACTTCCAGGAGCCATGCACTGACACAGCTTTCAGAAGCATTCTTCCCAAACTTGTTTCTGTCCGACTCAAATGCTAAGGGGAATAAGGCATTGGATCGCATCGTTTCTCAACCTATGGGGCCCGACTCACAGCTGGGACCCGAGGGGGTGTTTGGTGGGTTGCGAAGTCGGACTTGAGAATTTATTTACTGTATTACAAAACTATTACGTTTAAAATACTAATATATATTATTTCAATATTTTATCCCGTGTTGTACGTAGTGTAAGCTATACATTTCTGTTCATCGTAACCTAACCTCTGGAATTCAAGGCGCCTTTCTGTTGGACGCGCTCTTCTTTTCTCAGTTTATTGTTTCCTGCCCTTGCGCACAGTTTGATGATGGAAATGGACAATTCCGTCTTTCATACAATACTGGTAAAATACCTTTAACCCAAATAACGTAGTTCAGGACACCACATTATTTGTTGATTTACCTAGTACCTACAGTACTGGGCGCCCATTTTACACCGATTACAAAAACGAAAACAAAGGAAGTTTGGCACAAAATATTTACACGTACATTGTTATTTTACAAACACAGACGAAGCATAAGGTCTGGTCAGGGCTCGAAATGGACCGTAGCCGACCGGAACTGCTTCCGGTTCGTGATTATCTGGAACCGTTCAGTTCCGTCTCGTCAGTTCAGTTTCTTAGATATTTAGACATGGCTACTCTTTAAGCATTGAAAGCAAGTGATTCACCTTGAAGGACGATAGTTTCGGAGTTAAGGATAACCATGTTCCAAAGCATTTTCTTCTTTGGTGAATAATATGAATAGCCGGTTTGAAGACTCAGGTATATTTTCGCATACAGTCCCATAAAACGCAAATACATGGTATTTAGATAATTGTGAAGGTGTGTGAGATGTCAGGCAAACTTTGTAAGCGAAAGGATGTGTGCGTCAGTAGTTAAAAATCTTCACACCTACAAAGAAACTCCACAACACATTGCCACGTCACTCAAAGTTTATGTGAATTATATCAAAATTGTTCCAATATCTACAGCTGAATGTGAACGCTGGTTCAGAGATGACATCTCTTCTTGGATCATAGAATAAGCTACATCGCTGTAAGTCAATTTCGATAATGTCCCCTTTTTTATCAGATATGAGCTCCAAATACGATTTTAAAACTTCCTTTTAAAAGTTATTCAAAGACAACAATGGTTATCGGAGATTATTTTAATGGAGGGTTTCCCGACTTTTCTGCTTTCATTTGTTTATTTTATAAAAATATTGGGGCTGTAGCCCATTTATGCCCCCTCCTTGTGCGTACGCCAGTGGCCTGAAGTGACTACACCAAACAACGGAAAAGCTTAGTCAGGCTGCAGCAGATGGGACCTTATCAAACTATCTCTCAAACACGAACTCGTTAAGCCTCTTGCAACGGTTATTCGATTCGGACAAGACGTCGCCACGGAATCACGATGCGTAGCTTACAGTGTTCTCTGTTCCACCCTTCTTTCTCCCTCTTCTATCTGTCCTTATATTTTTCCCCATGTGTTATATTATAGAATTAATAAATAGATGTGTAATTCCCATACATTTACAGCGTAATTGCCCTTACAATTTTGAGAAATCTTTACGTGATTCTGGGATTAGTCTTTCTGATTAGCCAAATTGGTTTCAAATTCACTTTATTCTCAAATGTCGGATTCAAATCACGGTTCAATGTGCCTCGCCAGGAATCGTACCTGGTACTCATTTTTTACAAGGCGTCGCGTCCTTCCCGACTGGAATTAAGTTATACTGTAATAATACATAACAACCTTTTTAACAGACTCTCTATTCGTATCTCTGTCTAGTTGAAAGGATTTTGTAACGTAAAGGTAACTTCCCCGTGCATACTGCACCGTGCCACATTCAGGGGAACTGGGTTAGGGTTCCACACATTCTCGATCTCGGCCATTTTGGAGGTGGTGTGATCAGCACCAGCGCCGCCTTTAACCTGTACGTTTGCCTCCAGGTACACACTGATTTCAAGCTGGATAGCCCCCAGAGCTGCTTAATTCGGTGACGAGGCCGGAAAATAATCCTACTTTAGATCCCCCACACCGGGAATAAAACTCTTGTATCCCGTGTGGCAGTCAGACGCCAAACCGATTAGAGCCACTAATCGGGGTTAATTGGGACTTGATATAGAGTTGAAAATGGGTCCGATTCACTGTACCATAGACATTCAGGGCTCAGCATAAATCGTTTAACTTGGATACGATTTCAGATATCATGGACGGAATCATTAGTGACTGGGATGGATGTCACTTCAGTTTACCTTTCTACGTAATTCTTTAGGCCATGTTTGAGGCAACAGCCAACTGGTTCCATCACCACTATGAGGTAGAGGTAAGGGACTCGAAAAAGCCTCTGACCAGTGGCGTCGATTAGGGGTGTAGTTGCCCCCACCCACTTTTTCCAACTTTTGTCCCCGCACTATGCTAAATCTTATGTACTAAGGGAAAGTAAATTGTCCTTGCCCCCACCCCCACTTTTGTGCCTCTTGGCTAATTTGCGAAGATGGGGATTAGTGATGAAATGATGAAATTGATGAATGGACATTCACAAACAACCAAGCCCGAATGGGATTCGAACCCGGGACCCTTGGCGTCGCAGCGCGATGTGCTAATCACTCGGCCACAGGGTCGGGCGAAATTGTAGTTTAAAGGTTCGAGTTTTGATCAGGACATGTTGGTTCATTTGTGAATAAACTTCATATAAAAATCATGCATCATTATCGATACAATTTCTTTTTAATAGGTAGAAAATAAAAAAAAATAATTAGAAAAGAATATTAAATATATAACACAACATTAATAAGGTGAAACCGTTAATTGAATTTGATATTCAAAAGTACGTAATAACCTACTCCTGCTGACGTCACACTTCAAATGGCCGAAACAAGTATAATGGACGCTCCTGTATATTACTACCTAACGACGCGCTGGATTGAAAACAAAAGAACAGCGAGGGACCCACAACAACACGGCAACCGAAAAGGGAGTCCAAGTATAGATTGTATTTGCATTTTTCTATTTTGGCGACACGTGAAAGTACGGAGGATTGAACGGACATTCACAAATATCCATACCCAGGCTGGGATTCAAGCCCGGGTCCCCTGCCGTCGTAGCGCGATGTTCTAACCACTCCGCCACGGGGGAGGTGGGCTGCAACAAAATTAATATTACACGAAAGAAGTTTCAAATGTAAGTTGCAACAGCATATTAAAGAGGAAATATTTTGTAAAGTTTGAAAAATGTACAAAGTATGTTTCTAGTAAGCTAGGAAGAATAAAGGAATATGTGATATATTTTATTGTACACGAGTTACAACTGTCTGTCAGAACAAATACACTCGTATTTTACAATGACATGCTGACGGGAAGAGATTCCAAAGAAAAATGGCACTGAATCAACACAGAGACGCAGAGGACACATTGCTGCAATGTTACTACCTCATAACGTCACTCGAAGTTTCATTATCTTGTATATGAAAAGTAGTTGTATTGGCTATAATATAAACTCGATAAAGTATGAACCCCCCTCAGGCAGATTTGGCTACACTTAAAACTAGCTCAACATGCCCATATGAGTTTTTTGCTCAAGTGTGGCACCCAGTCTAATCCAAGATTTTTGTAAAAATGCCCTCGGGAATTTCCCGTGAAAGTATGACCCCCCTCAGATTGATTTGCCTACAATTATAAAAGGCACTTCTGTGAGATTGTTGTCCATAAATTTGTTAAAAATATGCCCCTCTTGATAATTTTTTTTGGATACCCTTAATACTAAGCCAAAAAGTCACCCACACACACCCACACCCACCCTTATTTACTTCCGGTTCAATTCCGGTTTAAGTTCAATTGGGCACCAGGCTCAACTTGCATATCTAGTACTAAAACAATGTAATATGCAGAAATCTTCTAGAATTGCTCTGTGACTCTCTCATTTCTTACATCATAATTCACAGATAATTTTAATGTTTGTCCTGTCATTAACCACAACTTGTTTCCTTTTTGAGGTGTTGATGACAAACATGGGTCTCTGTGCTTTGAATTCATCTGGTGTGTAATACATGTCAGTATTGCCAGTAGTGACCCTTTTGTATGCTGTAAATGCCTCGTATATTTTAAGGAAATCATCCTTGGACATGTTTAAATTATAATTTTCTCTAGGGAACACCTCATTTCTGCCATTTTTAAGATATATGTTCTTGATGTTGCAGCTATCAAACTTACTTGAATTTTTTTCCTGATTATTGTGTCTTCCAGTCTGAAACAGTACCACCACAAAATCTGGCATGTCATATTGTATACTGGAGAATGAGTTTGTAGCATCAAATTCATAATAGGCACCAGTGGCAGGCTTCTGTACACATTGATATGTATAAAATTGTAAAGGAATCTGTGGATTTTTTAGGATATCAGCTTTGTATTTAAGAGCATAACTGGCTTCATATTCAACAACCGGGATTCTCAGCTCCATAGTCTGAATAAGGCACTTGCCCTCATCAGGTAGGGTATTAGGCAGAGCTTCCCCGGTAGAGTTTAATGTACTGTACCTCATCAAAGCATTATTATTATTGGCAGCTCTTCTAAATGTAATTCTTAAACCACCCTTCCACATAATATCTTTGTAATCTGAGAAGAATCCTGGCAACAGGCGCATAGGGAACAGCACTGTGTGGCTTTTAGATATAATTTTATCACCAGCCTCAAATCCACCTATTTTGTAGTAAGAAGCCTCGGTCTTGGATAATTTTAGTGTGGCCAAAGCTGTGGAGGTAATGCCGGGGTAATCTACTCTGTTTATAACAACACCATGTTTTCTGATCTCAATTTCAGAGAATAGATGTGGCACAAAATTGTCTACCAATCTTATATTTGAATTTGCCGGATAATCTGTACCATCGAGCTTTACAACATCTAATTTGATGTATAGATCTGCTCTGTGGGGGTGTATAAAGCCATCCCCTACATCAAGATCAACCTCAATCTCTGTGTTGGGTTGATTTAAATTTGCAAATGTCCTCCTGTTTGGGGGGAATGATTGTAGCTCATAACTCTCAATATTTTCCATTTTTTTTTGTATGTATTTTTATTTAAATATTAATCTCCATGATTGCAGTTGTTGTGGCTCCAGCAAAATCAACTAATTCTTCTTTTTCATTAGTGACCATCAACTCAATATAATCTATTCTATTATGGCACACAGGAAAATATAATGTTGGGGATGGAGTGTAGATGATTGGCTCCTTAAATTCAGAGTTAGGTTTGAATGTTGCAATGATGCCAGTTTGTTTGTGAGTGCCTATGCCATTTGATTTGGTGATCATACCCTCGGCCACATTACAGTGAATATTCAGAGTCTCTATGGCTAAGAATTTAGGTATATTAATAGCAGTGTGTTTGATGGCTGGTTCAAGTTTTGTGTTGTTCTCAAATCCTAACAGCTCTCCTATAGTACCCAGATCCACTGTCTCTGTAGCAGATACAATCTCTACTCTGTGAGTGACAGAATTTTGAGTTAACACTATACCTCTGTGTAACTGAGCATTTAGAGTAGATAGATTATATTGCCCTGGAGTAATGACAATTTTTTGATCACCAACTGCAATTGTGTTGTTGTGGTGTGTAATATTAGGGATGAAGTACATGCCATAAAATGCTCTGAGAGCTATTGTTTTGGGATACACTATATCATCATGTAATCTAAGTTTCAATATTGAATTTTGGCTGGTGAGATGGAATACCCCCATGATGTTTTAAATACCACAGGGCTTTTTGAAAATTTTCAATTGATGGTTTATTTATTTGAGACATATATCTAAGAACAGATAAACACAGATTTCCACAATTAACATCTTTGAAATTTTGAACACGGGCATTATTGTAATAAAGATTAGTTGATTTTAGATATTTTACTACATTTTCAGGTGGAACACCTCCAAATGAATCAAACACAAATGCCTCATCTTTTAAATATTTAAGATAACAGATCCAGTGAGTGCCCTGATTTTTGTACTTATCCAAATTAACTATGCCACACTCTTTGTTGAGTGGTTGTTCTGGTAAAGAATCAGACATGTACACACCTCTAAAATTTTTGATGCCCAGTGGCTTGATTAAAGCTTCAATATCTTGGTTTGTAAGCGGCTCTTGTTTTTTTTAAACTTATTGATGGCTCTCTTAACACCTTTGCCTTGTTTCTCAATGGCCAGGTTATGGCGCTTTAATTCATCTAATTCTGCCTTATTCTTTTTGGCATCTATTACTGTTTTGCTATGGCAGCTGATCCCCCAGCCAAGCTCCCAACAGCCCCCAAAGCTGCTAAGATGGCCGGGATAGTAAATATAAATCCACCCACATGTGATTTTTTTCTAGATTGCTGTAATTTTTTTTAATTGGGGGTACTAAGTAATAATTTCATACCATGGCCCTTGGCAAACAAGAATTTATTTTCTTGCGCTGCTTTTTGGTTAAAAGACTATCAATAGTTTTAAGAGATTTAAGACCTGCATAAGGTATCTGATACATAACACCCTTGGCCTTCATTGTAGGTTTATTATATATATATTCACAACCCCCACCTCAGTTTTTGTTTGGTGTTCATAGCTATGGTGGTCCTCAATGCTGCTATTCTCTCACTCAAAGAAGCATCTGCTTACAAATCTACCAAATGCAGCCTCTTCTAATTTCTTGTCTGCAACATGTCTCTTGTAAAGATCAGAATGTGTGTTGTATGCTATGTCATGGTCTCTGCAAGCAGCATCTAGGGGATTAACACCAGGGTCCCCTCTGTTTAATCTATGGTCCAATTTTGTGCCTGGACCACAATACTGATAGCCTGGAATGTGTAGTTCAAATGGCAGCTTGTTTATAATGTCATTTCCCAACCCCCGACCCTCAGAGATATTCCAAAATTTAGGTGGTAGAGTATTAATAATTTTTATAAGATATCCAATCCCCTTAGTGTCATTCACTATAAAATTAGACAATTTTGTGCTTATCATGTCCATAATTCCAACCTTTTCATTGTAAAAATTGTGGTTGCCAGCATTTTCCTCCCCAGCTATCACCAATAACCTATCTACAAGTTTCCTGACATCATCAACCCACACAAATTCTTTGGGCAGGGTGTTGTATTGTTTGATTCCCCTACCTGTCTTGATTTGTGACCATATGGGCTTGAATAAGTTGTTGTATTTTGCTCCACTGCTAGACTTCACTCTTTTTTGTGTGGGATCATTGTTCTGGTATAGAGCATCTGATTTTATTAATATTTCTTTGTAGTGCTCATAATCTTGATCTGTATAGTTGCCCGGCCTATTCCTAGTCATCAGTTCCCACAACCCAGGTGTGCCGGGATATTTAACAAAACCACCTTTTTCTCCAAGATGAGATTCTGAATATACAATGAGATCATCTACCATAAATGTTACTCTGAAATTGCCAATTCTATGTATGATGCTACTACCATCACGCTCTGTGTCAGCATATAAGCCAAAGACCTCATCTTTGTTGTCTTTAGGTGTGCTTAAATATTTTTGAGCAAGAAGACCCAATTCAATAGGATCCTGAGTAGCTTCAATTCTTCCAGGACCAACAGGACTAGGTGTATGAATACTAGAAAGTGGGGTGATTGGATAATCTAATATGTTCCTAGCAGCTACAGGTACAAGCTCTGTGATCAAATTTTGATTTTGCTCTGTAACAGTTTTGATATTTTTACCTAATTCACTAATAGCATCAATAATAGGCTGTTCTGTTTGCTTGTGTTTTTCATAGATTCCTCGGTTCTCTGATTTCCATCCCTTAAATCTTTTTACAAGATAATCTCTTAATTTAAGATCATCAATGATTGGCCTTTTCATGGTTATTTATATATGTTTCAATGTCTAGAAAATTGTTAATTTTATTTCTGTATTTTCCAGTATTGGCTTTCCTTGTCATATCAATTGTGACAAACCCATAGCTGTCCTGATTCCAGCACCTACTGCAAAACTTAGAAAAATCATTGTAGCTCAAGTCCCCACCTACATATTCATCATGTATGTGTTTGAGGTTGGTATGATCTTGATGAAACACAAATATAAAATTGCTGTTGTCGCGGATCAGCTGCTTCGGTATTTTAGAAAAAGTCTGTGCCAGGTAGAAGCAATCAATGTTTTTGTGTCGGCCCTGTGTAAAGAAATTTCTAACCTTGTTTTGATTATCCAGTATAATGTCATCAAACACAACAACAGAGTTATCAAGACATTCATGGAGTGGCTTAACATCTGGTTCAAAAGTGGCTATATCCAATCCATCATATAGCTTCATCAGCTGCTGATATTTTAATTGTTCCAAGCTCTTAGAGAAGACATACAAGTGCCTGTTTTTCCAATCTAACCAGTTGGGTGCCAATAAAAAATTATCAATCATTAGTGTAGTTTTACCACAAGCCGATGGCCCAACAATAAGACATCTAATATTATCAGGCAGCAGCATTCCATTTCTCTTATTCTGCTGTTCAGGCTCTGGCAGCCTCTTTATAACATCCCAGGTGTTCATAGTATCACTTTGTTTGCCTCGATCCAGCTGTGTTCTGGAAGTCCTAGCCATTTGACAAGTAACTTGTTGCCTTTTCTGCGGATGATTTTTTCTATGAGATATGTGTCAGGCTGTTTAGTTTTGCTGAGTTCTTCTTCATAAAACCTGCCTTTGAGAATTTCTCCTCGGTGATCTTTTATTATATATGTGTATAGGGTCCCAGGTTTAACTTGAACCACTGTAAATAATTCAGTGCTCCAGTTTCTGGTAAAGCCTCTTTTGAATAAGTGCTTATATTTGCTGATTCTTACTTGATCACCTACCTTGTATTTGGCTTTTCTTGTTGTTGGCTGGTATCTAGGATAATAAACAGTGCTGATCAATTTTTGCTCATCAGATGAAGTTACCTCAGAGGGCTTCATGTTGATTGTGGAATGGACCGAGTTGTTATATCTATGTAGAAGTTCTGGTAGGATTGTAAGCCATTTATAATTACCTTGCAGGGTGAATTGTTTATACATATGATTTTTTAGGGTTTTGTTGAATCTTTCTACAATTGAGGCCTTGAGATCACTGTAACTCGATTAATGTTGTATTGACTGGCTTTTAATAAATTGTTGGAACACAGAATTATAGAATTCTTTGCCATTATCTGTTTGCAAATAGCGCGGTGATCTTCCACTCTGATTGATGATTGTCCTGAAGGCTTCTGTAACACATGCTCCAGTCTTGGATTTGAGTGGCACAGCCCAGGCAAATTTTGAAAATGTATCTATGACAGTGAGTAGATACTTGTAGCCCTTGTTGATCTTGTCTAAGTTTTTCAGCTGTTCACTTGCCATTTCCACCAAGTCGCACTGCCATAAATCATTTATGCCTTTTGTAACCACTGGCAGTCTCTTATAATTATATCTGGCTTGTCTGTGTAATTCATCAACAATAATTTGTCTAGACATGGTATGTAAACAAGAATATTGAAACTATAGGGTGTTCAGCAGCTGATACTACAGGATTTTTTAAATACAGTTTGTCTCCTATTTGTATATTAAATTCCAGAGAGCCATCATCTTCAGCATAAGATGTTTCTAATGTATTGGGGTCTTTAAAATCCTCTAACTCTACACTGGTGACCTTTGCTTTGTTATCAGCATTTGTTATTGATAAGGTGGGGTAGTGTTGTGCCTGTGGTTGAAGCCAATATTTGATCTTGATTGGTCTAAGTGTGCCCCCAACAAAAAACTGGTAATAAAATTGTGGAGGGGACAGCATATATATTTTGCCTCCTGGTGTAAATGGTGAATCATATTCTTTGTAGGGGATACTGTACAATTCAAGAATTACTGTATGTTTAGGATTCTCGGTTAGGCCAGTTATTTCTTTTTCTGCTGTAAGCAATCTGCTTATTACAGATTCAAGGTGCTCATTGATAGTCCTAACAAGATCATCATGGCCTGGCTTGATCTTTATGTCCACAACAAGTTTCTTGTATTGTTGCACAATTTCTTGTAGCTGGGTGGCAAAAACAGACAAAGCATTTGCTTGATTGGATTCCATGGTCCCTAGCTGTTGCTTGATATTAGCTACAATTTGCTGTACATTTTCAACAACTGCCAATTTTGAATTTTGAGCAGTACGATCATGGACTTGTCTTCTGATATCCTCAAACAGGGCATGCAGTTCATTAATATGTTGATTAGTTGGTAGAGTGGCCACTGTCTGAGTGAGTTTTTTGATCTCTGTCTGGATATTCTTGATATCTTCTGATTTCAATATGCGATTCACAGCTCTCTTAATATTTTTAAGTTCCTGTGATGTAGGCAGATTTGATACAGTATTTTACAAAGATTCAAGTGCCAATTTTACATCATTTAATTCAGAAGCATCAGCCACACCATGCATAGCATCTTGAAGCAGGGCTATATCTGCCTGAGTAGGTGTTGATTGTTGTAAAATTTCAAGCTTTGTTTGGATATCATCGATCAAGTGATGAAAATGAGATCGCTCAGATTCAGTGTTGAGGTTTTCAAGTTTTGTGATCTGTTGCTGGACACTGACAAGGGTGTCTACAATACCAGGCAAGCGGGATTCTAGAGATTCTTGTACATTTGTCAAATCACTTTGCACTGCTGCTATTGTACCCTCAAGATGGGATATGGTACTTTGAATTTTTCCAAAATCTTCATATGTTTCAAGTTGCAGCTTAATATTGGCAACACTCCGAGTTATTGCACTCAAAGCATCAGAAGATGGCAAATTGTTCATAAAATTTTCAAGTGTCTCAATTTTTTTCTTTAACCTCGGCTATGGCATTGTTCAGAGGGTCCAGATTAGGTATCTGGAGTGATTGAATCTGTTCCTTTAGAGTGGAAATCACTAGATCAAAATCTTCTTGTGATTTTATGCTTTTGACAATTGTTTGGAGCTGTGTCTGGACATTATTTATCTGCTCTTCCACTTCTTGTTTCAATTGCTCAGAGTTGGTGGCCTTGGTCTTAAATTTGGCTTGAAGAGCTGCTACAGCTTCCTCTAAATTTTGAAAATTATCCAATCTGGCCAAATCAGTATATTTCTGAAGCAGCAATTTGAGTTCAGAATCAATTTTAAGAAGAGGGTCCATGCATTGTGATTGTAAATTTGTAATTTCTAGTTGAAGACTGGCATTGAGTGTGGTTTGTAAAGCTTGTAAATCACTTCTTAATTTCTTGACTCTGACATCAAGCATCAGAATCTCATCACTGTGATCTTCATGCCTTGTATGGCCAAATATATCATTAGGCATTTTGATTTAGTGGTTATTTATTATTGAATATCTAATTCTTAATTCTATAAAAAAAGGTATAAGCTTGTCATAGGATCCCGGGACCTGACTATATAAGCAGTCACCAGCAGAAACAGTATATACAGTGCCAGAAATCATGTTTGAGTGCTTTATTCTATAAATATTTCTCCCTATTGAAACCTTGACATTACCCTCGGGAGTTGTAATAAATTGTAATTGACCACCTACAGGTAATTGGTAATGATTTAAATTATTGTTAAATATGTACAATGTTTTACCTGTTTCATCATCAATATCTGTAAGTATGCTGTTCAGATGAATAATTAACAAAGCTCTTAGTTTAGATATTACATCAGAAGAGGGTTGTGGTGTTGGCAGGTCCATAATAGCCTGTTTTTTGAACCCAAATAAGTTCATAGGCATGTTTATTTATTTCAAATCATGCTCTGTAATTGGGCATTGTTTGCCACTTTTCAAATCACAATGACCCCATGGTATAGTATGTATGCCACATGACAAAATGCATCTCTTATCATCATGTGGGTCCAGAGCCACTTTTCGTACAACATTTGTAGTCAACAAGTGATCCACACTCTGAATTCTGCATTCTGATGTTCTGATTGTGCTACATGATTTGAGGCAATTTTTGTAATCTTCAAATTCAAGCTCTTCGTCAACAGTTACTCTGCCAATGCCCTTGGCCTTTTTTGCAACAACACCACTACATGTTTCAAAGCTGTACATCTTGGCCCTTAGCCCAGCAAATGCCACAATAACATCACCAAGTGTCTCATCTTTTAACTTGCCAGGCACCTTTTTGTTGTGGGGTTGAATATTTGTATGTTCACTGGTATCAAAATATTCAAGCAATGCAGGCTGGGACATATCTTTATAAACATCTTCTGTTTGAATATCAACGATAAAACTATCTGTGTCCATGTACATCAGTTTTACACAATCACCATAAAAAGGCTTCAACACATCATAATACAATTTTAACATGTGTAATTTGGCCAATTCCAATATCACAGCCCCTACATAAATAGGCTTATCAAATTTAATCTTTGTTTTTTCTCATGTTGAAAAGTGCCATATGCTCATCATAAATTCTTCTGTAATTGAAGTTGGGCTTTGCTATCAATTTTTTGCTCCGGCTGGGGTCAGTAATTAATTTAACATCAGTATGTTTTCTGACATTTTCTATGGTTTTGCCATACACAGAATTGACCATCAATTTAAACAAAGATTTATCAAATTGGCTCATTGCAGATATTCGAAGCACTGTGTTTGTATCAATATATGGCTTCAATCATCTTGAGTGCCTGAACCTCAAAACTTTGCCAACTTTGGTCACTTGAACACCATGATCCATCAGGAACTGGAGGTTTTTGTGATATATGACATAATCCTGTTTTGGCTCTAGAGTCATCATCAATTTCTTCTGTTCAGAGCCAGGTGAACACTTAACCTCAGGAATTGGGGGCAGATCAGAAAATGTGTTGTGTAAATCATCGGGAATTGTCAGATCAACTTCTAAGAACAGCCCATAGTCATTGTCATCAAAATCCTGAAGATCTTCAATGTTGAAATCTTCAACCCACTCAAGCCCTGCATATGGCAATTTATCCATCATAGCATAACCATACAGGCTGTTTGCATACACATAAAGTATATAATTTGATGGCAGTGCTGGGTCATAATCGGGAATATACTTATTATTTGCTCTGGCATATCTCTGAAAACATTGCACCATGCCCCCTCTTATACATTGTTCCATAAACAGATACATGTCCTGATCCTGAATGAGATCCAACTGCATTTTAGTGTTTAAAAACATTGCAGACCATGCTAGACCTGGAGCACTGTAAAAATACATTGGATCCAGCTTATAATTTTCCATGGAAGATTTTCTAAATGCCTGAAGTATATCAGCTAAGAGAGTGACATCAAGTTTTAAATATGCCTTGTGATAATCACCAAATGTCTGGCATTTTAAATTGTTCCACATCAACTGGGCATGGTGATAATCATCATCAGTGATTCCAGATCCTCTGATTTTGCTGTAAAACTCTTGTTGTGGTGGCAGAGAACACTCATCAAATTTAGAAAAATCTGTAACATAATCATATGGATATACACCCTTCCGCCTAATTAATTTCAGGTCCTGATTTGGAAACAAAGCACATGTGATTTTGAATTGATCATCAGATAATTGACTGGCCAGTGTAGCCAGGCTAGCCTATAAAATTCTGTATGAATCAAGAAATCTTAAGTGAAAGGGAACACCATTAACTTTAATTTTCTTGCTAATAGCAATATATTTCTCATTATTTTCTGCTAAAATATTTAAATTCTGCTTGTCAAACCCCTCGTACCTGATCAGATGATGGAAATCATAATTGGATGCACCATGGCAAAATACAGGGACAAATTTTGGTCTCTGGATCTTAATATTACAGCTATTACACAGGGCCATTAAGAATTTACCATCTGTATGGGAATGGTGATGCACCTTGATATTTGTATCTGAAAATTCAGAATCACAAACCGGGTATTTTTCTGCATTATTGAAATCTTCAATCTGATCCTCTGTTAAAGGCAACATAGGTTTTGATTTTAATAAGATATTAGATGCTATGTCATGGCACTCATTTTCTATTCTATGTGCAAATTCTTTGATGGCATCTGCTCCCATGTATAAATATTCTTTACTAACCACACCATCCTGTACAATCACATAATAAAAACTAGAAGGTTCATGTAGCTGGTATGATGTACTTGAAGATTCATCAGGATCTGGGCTGCAGAATGCAAGGGGTTTGAGGTTTGATTCAAAATCACAGACTATATATGCTGGGTGTTCCAACAAGGCTTCAAATTTTTTGAATTTGGCATTTTCACTTGGATTAGGCATAAGCATATGAACAGGTTTATGATTGCCACAGTATTTCAGATGCTCAATTAACTTGTTTTTAGCAATTTCTGTATTCACTTCCCGAACCCCATTCACCATTTTTCTACCATCAAATACAGTTAAACATCTTCTACACAACTTGAATATTGTCTTAGATTTGTCTAGTTGTGTTCTAATTAAAGCTTCAAGATTATGTATCAGAGTGTAATGGTGTGTGTCATCCCCTTCAATTAAGAGCAGATCAATCGGAACAGCAGAATCATCATCAAGTGTACTGATTCTGAGAGGATCTATCAAGCAATTGCCACGGCCAGTAGAACAAATAAATACATTAATAGATAATTGTTTACCATTGATATCCCTAGCCTTTTTTTTCAAATTTATCAATATTCTGAACTGACATTGGATATTTTAAGCCCTCCATTGCTTCATCAAAATTGTGTTCATATTGTTTATAATAAGTTATTCTCTGAGGGTTCCTTAAAACTGGATACAAAGCAGCTAAAATACACCACAAAAAGCATTTCTCATCATTATTTTCTATGTTAACCACGGCTCTTTTGTTTTTAATATTGGCAGGTAATGGCAGATAAGTGGAACCTTGTAATGGGCTGAATTCAGAAATATTAACATAGAGCTTGTGTGGAGTTCCGCATAAACTCCATCCCGATTCTTTTGCCGCAAATTCAGAGTGTTTAATATTCAATTGATCTATCAAACTGCTTATTATTTTGTCTGAATTTGTATTTGAATATACAGGTAGAGTTTCTGTTATGTGGGGCTGTGTAAATTTTGTGCCATTTGGTTTCTTATATTGTGTGAACAATTTCAGGGACAGCTTATAAGAGCCATTTTGTGCATTTAGAATTGCCTGCACATCAGGATTTATACTGTTCAAAAAATTCTTAATACCACATTTTTGCTCTGATACAAACCGGTAATCCCTAAGTTGGCCAGCAAAACTGCTATGGATGGGTTCATAGCGTGGTTGCTTTGCTGCTCTAGCATTAACAGGTGCTTCATGCTTCCTTTTCAGACCAGATGTAGATGGTTGTGGGGGCAATGGTGATGACTGTGCAGAACAAGTAGCCATATGTTTATATGTGAAATATTCCATGCTATATTTTCTATGGCATTTAGGGCATATTTTAGTGGGAGTTCTGCATTTGTCTGGATTACAATTCTTTTGATGCTTAGCCCAATTGGGGCTGGATATATATTTTTTTCATTGATTACAATATTTTTGATTTGGCATTTTTGTTGTTGGTTTATTATATAAAATTTCTTGGGGTTCAAATCAAAATTCTATGCTTAATAAAAAATATCAGTTGGGTTCAGCAGTGTGCTTTGTATACTTAGTGTGTGTGTGTGTGTATGTGTGTTAATATTTTTGGCTTTGGTATTTATATAATTTTTTTTGGGGTTCAAATCAAAACTCTATACTTAATAAACCTATGACAGGTTATATAAAGCTGATAGCCTACATGCACAAAGGTAGAATAAGTACAGAAGCACTGCCCTAGCACAAATGCATGTCTACACAGGCATGTCCTAGATAAACAATGACCTAATACCATGTATCATGTATAACAAACTGGGGCAGATATAAACCCTTTGTTCAATATGTTTGATATAAATAATAAAAAATTCTCTATATTAAATCAAACAAACCTATAATTCAATTTATACAAATCTGCTATATTTTTGTGTTTAAAAAATATGAGGAGCACTGCAACAACACATCTGTTCTCTTCAACAACTCTCACAATACTGGCTGATATGCAATGCAAAATCTCTTTATATAGCCTAAGCACGGACCGCATTGAAAACATCTGAAACAATAAGCCAATCAGAATATAACACATCATCACATTATGCCATAACCAACCAATCAGAAAACAACACATGCCTAATAATTTATTGCATAATATTGGGTAATAATTTGTTGCACAACATGATGCAATAGAAATAAACCAGAAATGGCCGGAAATAGACCGGAAGTGGACCGGAAGTTGCCAGAAATGGCCGGAAATAGACCGGAAGTGGACCGGAATTGGGCTGAAATGGCCGGAAATGGCCGGAAATAGAACGGAAGTTGACCGGAAGTGGACCGGAAGTGGCCAGAAATGGCCGGAAATAGACCGGAAGTGGGCAGAAATGGCCGGAAGTGGTCAGAAATGGCCGGAAATGGCCGGAAATAGACAGGATGTGGCCAGAAATGGACGGAAGTGGACCGGAAGTGGCCGGAAATGGCCGGAAATAGACCGGAAGTGGACCGGAAGTAAATATGTGTGGGTGTGGGTGGGTATGGGTGTATGTGGGTGGGTGTGGGTGGGTGTGGGTGGGTGTGTGTGTATGTGGGTAGCTCTTATGAGCATCTTGACTTAGTTTTAAGTGTATCCAAAAAAAATATCAAGAGGGGCACATTTTTAACAAATTTATGGACAACAATCTCACAGAAGTGCCTTTTATAAGTGTAGGCAAATCAATCTGAGGGGGGTCATACTTTCACGGGAAATTCCCGAGGGCATTTTTACAAAAATCTTGGATTAGTCAGGGTGCCACACTTGAGCAAAAAACTCATATGGGCATGTTGAGCTAGTTTTAAGTGTAGCCAAATCTGCCTGAGGGGGTTCATACTTTATCGAGTTTATATTATAGCCAATACAACTACTATGAAAGGCTGAGAAGAGGTTGGTCTCAACATTGCCTGCGCCGGCTCCGTGGCGGAGTGGTTTGTGAGTGTCCATTCATCAATTTCATCATATCATCACTCATCCCCATCTTCGCAAATTAGTCATAAGTGGCACAAGAAGCGAAGTAAAATAAATCAAATCATTCATTCATTCAACCTTGCCTGCTCCCTGCGGTTGCCTATCGCAAGGATGAAGTGTTTCGAGGCAACAAGGTGGTAAAAAGGGTTCTTTATTGTATCCCGCGTTTGAGACAGGGTATCGACATCCACACACGATATTTAAACGTGACTGTATGTTTGCTTTTGGCGCAGGTGGAACTCGTATTTCTCATGCTTCACTGCAGGGAGAAATCCCGAAATAAGAAAGGAGCGGAGTCCGGTAAAAAAAAATAATCGCAAAAACGAAAGGCTAATTGTCTATGAACTTGGACGCAAAGAAGCACCAGCAGATTTCTTGGATGACGTGGAAGTAGAGGTCAGGTGACCAACAGTTATCGTGATTGGGTGGTTACAAAGGATGAGATTTAGAAAACGTTTTCTTCTTCGCTCCACTCGCGAAACAAACATTTCTGTAAACTTCACATCAAGTTTATACTCTCTACTTTCAATTAAATATTTATTCAATTATGCACTATTCAATTAATATTGAATTTGTTTGAGATGAAAGATTCTATTGAAATTTCCATTAAGAGACACGATTTTATTCTTGTAAATTTACTGAAGGCGTATAGGGGGTGTGGGGGTAACGCCCCACACTTTCTTGATCCGGTCGTGAGTGGGGGTGATGTGATCAGCATCATGCCCCTGTCCCCTGTCATTCGACGCTGGATGGGCGCCGGGGCCGCTTCTTCCAACGTTAGAAAAGTTCCCGGATTTGAACCGGGCGGGGATCGAACCCGGGACCTTGAGCGTGGTAGTCAGACGCGTTACCGACTGAGCCACCGCGGCCTTCTAAAATTAACACTATCGTCATTTTAAAAAGGAATGAAATAAGTGACTTTTTCCTTCGCTCTCTTTGTTGAAATATAGTATATTCGCAAATGCCACGTGATGCGACCTCCTCCTCCCCCAAGCAAATAATTCCAACAGAGGTAAAATTTTAGTGAAGTGGGGAAGTGGTTTTCACATTGCGCTGCGATGCCAAGGGTCCAGGGTTGGAATCCCACTCGGGCTTGGTTGTTTGTGAATGTCCATTCATCAATTTCATCATTTCATCACTCATCTCCATCTTCGCAAATTATCCAAGAGGCACAAAACGCGCAGTAAAATAAACTAAATCAAACAATCAATCAATCACATCGATATACGACGCCGGGGGTCCCGGGTTCTAATCCCGGCCTGGGCATGATGTTTGTGAATGTCCATTCATTAATTTCATCATGTCATCACTCATCTCCATCTTCGTAAAGTAGCCAAAAGTGGTACAAAAAGCGAAGTAAAATAAAGCAAATCAATCAATCAATCTATTGTAGTTGATTGAAGGGTAACCTAAATCTGATCACGCCCAGGGCGCAAGGATCTTAACAGCTGTATTGTGACTGACATTTCAGAACGTTGAAAAAGGTGAAAACTTAGTTTCAGCAATATTTTTTTAGGGTCGCTTCAGTAGATTATAGTGCACACTGAGAGAGTGTGCATGTATGTAGTGAGTGGCTTTGCAAAAGTTCTGCGGATACTGCCTTGGCGTAAGCATTTTCTTCCTTTCCTTAGGTGAAGACAATACAATAATAGCTTATTGTAGCTTCGAGAGGAAAGAAACACGCGATAAGAGAAGCTGCCTGTGTCGCTTGTCGCTCGCGTATTGCTCGAATTGGGCTTTTATAATCCTGTAGTCTCAGTCCGTTGTTTGCAGTGAATGTTTAGCTTTAGAGAGATTTCACATTTTGTGACAAACGACAGACGACAAGCGACACGAGTCGCTTGGAAACGAACCCCCAGTATTCAAGTGAACCTTTCCAACAGAAGCGACAGAACAAACCGTACGTGAGCTTGAAGCTTGTGTGTCGCTCAAACTGGCCCGTTTTCTCAATACCGTCCATGGTGTCGCTTGTCGCTTACAGCTTCTGTGTGAATTCTCCGTATCGCTTGTCGCCTGTCGCTTCCAGCTTCTCGCTTTGTAAGGGAAATTTCACACTGAAGCGACAAACGACACGTAACAGGCGACAAGCGATTAACCACTTTTGATTAATCGCGGCGATGAGTGATGATCACATGAAATTGATGAAAGGGCAGTCATAAAGAATATCCATGCCCACGAGTGACTCGAACTCGGGAACTTTAATGACGGGATCCAAAATCAAACACTTGACGCACTTGACCACATTGGCCATCCAGCTGGCACGAGTTTCTTTGTAATTCATCCACAAAGGGAGGAGGAAGTTAATCTTTTATTGATGGATTACGTTTTCCCACGACATTAGATTCTATCCTTTTACAATTTCTAGAAGACTTATTTCATTTTTTCAAAAATGAAATATATCTGAGTTACGGTTTTCTAAACACAAATCACTTCAGGTAGAATATTTCTGCAGTTTTCCCATAGTTTGTGGACTGTGAATTACGTGGGAAATGTTGATTTGAACAGAGTGTTCACTCTCATCTTGCCTACGGTCCCATCAAATTTATCATTTCATCATTCATTTTTAATGTTGCGGTTACCATAAAGACGTAGAAAGCGACGTCAAATATCAACAGCTGCATCTTACATATACTACACATATATAAATTATTATGAACACGCCATTATAAATAACAAACATCTGTGGAAATTTGAAGGTATGAAGGATAATAAGTGTTGGTGGCGTAGCGAAATATTTCATACGTAAAATTGCATTTATTTTCCCACAAGCAACTTTAGATTTCAATGTAGCGTGATTACTTTTTGATATTTGATACTTGATGATAGTCATGATTATTTTTGCTTGATTTGTATAACGCAATTTTTTGTTATTACGTGCTGTAAACTTCTTCATATTATTGCCTAGGTCTTATTCCTTGCTTCTTGCCTAATACCCTACTGTAAATGGTTGATAGAACCAAGATATGTACGATTAAAACTTAATACATTTCCCATAAGTTTGCCTTGCTACGCGAGACCTGCACGCTTGACATACCTCTTGGTCACGTCAGAGCTTGTAGCGGCTCCTGGCCAATGGGAGACCGCTGTGTATCGGAATGCTCTTTCTACGGTATAATACTCTATAATCCTTGGTCACAGTATTCCAGCTCCATCTGGCAAGGCAGCGCCCAAAACTCGTTGTCTTTTGCCGAACTTTCTGTTTAAATGTGTGCATTCAAAGTAAAAATATAAAGAAACAACATACAAATACTTACGCAGGGATATTAGCATTGATACTCGTATATGCGTATAATACATTTTCCTATATACAAGACAACAGAGAGATCAATGAATGTACCTTTGGTAATGGTCCCCACCAGGAAACTTTGGGGAAGGAAAAACCTTGAGTTGAAGATAGCGATTTCTTTCCTTTATGACAGTGGCATAGCAGCCGCCCCCGCGATGGTGGTCTCTAAGCTCCTGAGATTTTATACAGTGTCGGTTGTTTTTTTTAAAAAAAAAAAAAAAATACGAAATAGACAAAATGCACGTCAACAATGACAAAATTTGAACTCGAAATTCACTGATGTGGGCACTAAATAGACCCGGTCTATGTTTTTCTTGTCGGTGAACGCCGCTCGGGATCAAGTGATGATAAAATTTGCTTACTGCACCAAACTTAACACTCCTAAACAACTAGCAAGTATATATTTTTTACAATTATAATTCTAATACTGCCTACGTTGTTAGGTTAGGAGGGCAGGTTTAAGGCTCTTAGGCCTTAGCAGCCAATTTTCGCGACGTGTGCACGTTGCGTTACATTATCTTCTCCCATCTCTCTTATCACTACTGTGTGCCTGTTATTTGACATTCTGATATTGTGTTCGGTTTTCTTAGAGCTTTTCTTTCAATCCTCGTTTTTTGTTGCATACAACAATGTGCATAATATTCACAATGATGGACAACTTGCCTACTGCTGCATTTGGAAACTGGAAGTAACAAAATTAAAGTAATTGAATAAATCTAATTTTGTGTTGGTATAATTGTTAGTTATTTTCGCTTGTTCATCCCTAATCTTCGCGGAGTCTTGTCCAGACTTCGAGGTGCCAAGCGTTCTTCTCATGCCTGCTTCCCTCTGAAGCTCAAATGCTATGGAAGAATAAAGCTTTGAGTTCAAAGCATTTAGAAGGAAAACTTTTAATGTTAATTTTGCATTTAATTCTAATGATGTTAATACAAATAAATAAACTACATAAACATGTGTAGAATTATTTCAGATCAACAACTTACTGCTCAGGTAAAGACCTAAAGATTTGTTGCAAGTCCGCTTTTTAAACAGATAAACTAATCGGGACTGGATGGGATCCGAACTATGTGCCTCCACCTGACATCCAATCCGGGATCACTTGCTTACAAAGCTTGATTATAAAGTGACAGCGTTCTTTATCCACTATTAATATATGTACAGAAAAATGTCAGCACTGGGAAAAATACTATATTACTGGATTGTAAGAAGAAGTGTAAAATAAATGTAAAATTTAAGAGAAAAAGAAGTTACGAGGATAAACGAATAATACAGCTGTCCTAAATGTTGTTAATGTTTTGTGCTTAATAGGTTAGATGAATCAGGTGAGTTAAATTGATTTGAGCTTTATTTCAAACCCACTTTATATATAAATAGGCTAGTCATTGTGGACCTACAATTTAAAGTTAAATCATAACACTATGTGTCTCCATCGAACACAGGACCCTTGATTACAAGGTAAGGACGTTCCTCGTACACCATCGGGGAGGCCCTACAGATATAACAGCCAAATTATAATTCATAACTCCAAGTTACTTAGGGACAAAAAAATACTACACTAACACGAAAAAATACCTTACTTCACAGAATTTAATACTAGCATGTTCCCTTCTCTAACACGGAATTAGCATTAGTCGCGGCCAAAGATCTGCTGCTTATACGCTCTCCTCATAACAAACTTCAATAAAAAATTAAAACAGGAATGTTTCTCTTCGTCAAATACTGGACAGTCTGAAAAACAAAAATGCTAGATCTAGATTTTACTTCTAATCCGTCTTTGTTTACGTGTAGAACGCAAGGGTAACGTTTCAGGGTTCGAATCCCAGAAAAGGATGCATTTGTACTTGTCTTTTGTTGCATCATGACAAGTCACTAACAGTTCTGGGTTGTAACGATTTCATTGACTTTCAGTTGGATAATTACAACCTAGAAGTGCCAGTGACTGTACAAATGGCCCAGTTCGATATTTCAACGGCAGAGTGCTTCTACTGCTTGCACAAGTGAGTGTTATCTGCTGCAGTAATCGTCAAGTCGTTCCCCTTCTTCCACTCATCCGACTGCCAGAGTAGTGCGTAAGAATTATTTTGACCGGTATCTAATTTTCGCTCCAGGCTACAAGCAAGGTCTAACAAAATAATTAGTCATGCGATATAACATGACGATTATTATTAGAGATTATTTATGAATTGCTCTTTTGTAAAGTGAAATAGTTTTCCCTTTCGCTAAATTTAACAACAATGAGATAGCAAAGTAAAGAACTATGAATCAAAACAAAGACAATAGCTAACAGACAGCGTTTGCCTTTCTTTGACGCTTTACTTATGAAACTGGCCTGTGATCGAACATTTCGTTCCCAGTTTTTTTTAAAAATTTATTATTATTTTACAAATATTTTTTTAAATCTTGTATTTACAAGGACAAGCAAACAAACAAAAGGAAGAATGTCTTATTTGAAATTGTTAACCGTAAGCCAAAGGTTGAGGGAGTTTGAAATGCAAAAGTTAACTTTCGTACTTGGTTATTGGAGAGAACGTGCATAGTATTAATATAACGAATGGTTTGTCCAATGAATGTATAATACTTGTAATTGTGACAGACAGGCGGAGCAAAGGACGAAAATCCCGTGGATACAACAAAACCAGAACTGCATACCCAGCCCAAAACTTGACAAATTGAAATTAAAAGTGCGCAAATGTAGAAATATTATGTACCAGTTATTGGTCCATCATTTCCAGCTGAATTGTATATTTAAACATCTGTCGTAGGTGACTTATGGAAAGTTTCATCTGCACATTATTTTGCAAAACTCCACCTTTACAATTCTACTTTCCTCTCGATAGGTATATACCATGTTCGATATCCGGTAAAGGGACATAGTGGTTCGGATTTTATTTTAAAACTGTAGGTCCAGTCCCGTTTAACCTATCTGTGCATAAAAGTGGACTTAAAAACTATACGTATAATGATATGCCGACCTCCGTACGGAGTGGTTAGGAGAGTTTACGACGCCAATGGTAACGACATCTGTTTTCTTTGTGAGTGTTCCTGCATCAATTTCGTAATTTCATCCCATCATCACTCATCTTCATCGTTGCGATTAGCCTAAAGTGATAGCAAAGCGATGCAAAATAACAAAATCAAATCACACACAAACAACATACATACAGTGAAGAAACTTAGTAGCAGTGAAAGTTTTGCATTTCAGTTCACAATTACGTGTGTTTTACATTGAAGGCACATTAAGTAATGTTTTGCGATGGATCCAAAATATGTCTGTTACTGACAATCAATTGTTTTTTCCTCCCTTCCGTATAGCCTTCACCCGAGTATCGAGACGTCGCCAGTTTCCATCAATGTTTCGTCGACAAAGGCTTCAACAACGATAAATATCACATCTCTACTTTCGATGCGTAAGCTTCATGATTATACTGTTTAATACTGAATAAAGGTGACGACCATCTGTTGAAATATGCTGAACATTTTGGCAACGCAGAGGCAGGATTACATGGTAAAGAGCTCATTGCGTCAAGCAGGCTCTGGCAACTCCCTTACAGTTGACAATTTTGCAACAGAGCCAGTGAATTTCTCATCTTGCTCAAGCTCTAACATCAAAATCAAAATCATTATATCTACTTCTTTTAGGTGGAGTTCGACGTCTAATCATACATCGGATAATTCACTTCCTTTGCTGCTGATACGTTTTTGCCTTTCAAGTAAATGCAGGATTGATTGATTTGGTGTTTTAAGTCCACTTTATGCACAGTAAGGCAAATCGGGATTGGACCTAAAGTTTAAACCCGAAATACTGTGTTTCTCCATCCGGTATCGAACTCGGGGCCCCTTGATTACAAGACGACCACTCTACCACTGCGCCATCGGAGAGGCCCAAGTAAATGCAGGAAAATCAGGCCTTCTGTAAGAAGCTAAGAGGATTAAAAACGTTTCTGTCCCTCGCCCTCCTGCAAGATAGCAATAAGAAGTGCTTGCTTCTTTTTTTCTTTTCGCCGAACTACATTGAGTTAAACATGTCAAATGCAGTACAAGAAGACCTGTGACCGGTGGTTGACTGCGGACGGAGTAGATAGTCAAAATGTTACAAATGGAACATTGGACCTATCTTTCTACATTAAACTACATTACTCTTTCAATAAATATACTTTAATTTCTACCTTATCCAATTTATCTTCCAGCCGGACGCTCATTTCTTTCATGGTTCGTTTACTTTCCTCCACATTCTGATACAACATGTCAAATATTTTATTCTACTCTTGCCTATCCTCTTCTCTAAATTTAAGCTGATCTTGCATATCCTCTTTTCTACTCTGCTTCATAAATAACAAAAGTGTCGTGACGCTAACGCTCTCTTTATTTTCGTCAGTTAATTTTTGAACACCCTGACATTTTCCTTTTCTGACAGTGCGCAGCATATCTTGCAAGAAAACATTTCTTCTATATGCAACTCAAATTTCGTAAATTCTTCTTCGCTCATTCCCGCGCAAGATTTATGGCACCACATAAAAAAAACTACATTCTATTGCTCCCTCATAAGAAAGTCCATTGCCGCAGCACTCAAGTATTTTATTCCAGCCTATTTCGGCTGCTTCGTACTGAGAAGGATAGATCGACGTTGGAACCATGTTTGTACCACTGACCTACTTATCGCTAGCTCGCTAATCCCTTAATCCCGTACAGCTGCAACGAAAGAGCCTGCTCACCCGATCAAACTATACAGCTTTTTCTCTTCACTTTCTTACGTCGAACACAAATATTTTACACACTCAACTTATTATTAACATATATTCATATTTTCAGTAACTGATTGACGCATAGTCGTAACGTAATTTCCTGAGAAATATGGTGCGAAAAGATGAATTCCCCCATTTGTTGAGTGCGTTGAGTGATCGTACACTCCGGGTTCGAGTCCCGTCAGCCTGGACGAAGCTGTTTTGCAAGTGTCTCTTCATCCATTTAACATAATCAAGATTCATCGTCGTGAATTGCCAAAAATGGAAGAAAAACGACGTAAAATAAATAATAAATATCAAATACAAATGACTTCTAAAAAACAGTGGCCTGGCCAACCACAAAGCTTCGTACTGTCCATAACTGCACAAATTAACCTAACAGTCAATAACCCCCCCCCCCCACATCCCTTTTGAACAGGGAATCATTTCGTGGGCTTACAACTGAACAAAATATAAGACATAAAAAAGAACAAAGTAGGTTTCAGGGATGACCAGTGGCTTAGCAGCAGCTCCCTCAATGCATTGAAGGGGGAAGCTAGGGACCTGTCTATGCAGTAAAGTACAGCTGTTCCCTGTGCATTGCGCCATGACTGAATATCACGGGAGTGTGGACTGTGGAGTTATAGGGCATAATATGATAAGATGACCTGATTACTGCAACAATTCTATGCTGTCTCTCTTCGCCCGAAAAATATACGCAGTGTTAGTGGTATAGGTGACTTCGCACACACCGCACTGCGAAAGAAGGGGGCCTAAGCCTCAAGACTACATTCCGAGATCGGAAAGTGAAAGAAAGAAAATAATTATGATGATAAATTGAATTCAAGTTTCTCCGATTTGAAACACAATTTATTAAATACTTTTTAATTTTGCGTACGTGTTATGTGTACCCATATTTCTATTATTCATTTAAATTATTAAACTAATTAATATGTTAATATCTGCTATTTATATATCAAGTTAAAACATCATGACACTTTGCTGAATGAGTTGAAAGGCGCTAAGACTTAAAATGTGCTAAGGGGACGGAGAATAGGCGATTGCTTTACAAGCCGTTAACATGTGCTGTTCCCGAACAGCGATATCTCATTATATCTAATCATCACGATCTCTTGCACAAACACTGCGTCATAAATGAAACAATAAAGAAAGATTCCGCCGAACTACCGTCCAATTAAAAATTATGGCTACTCGAGTTTGCTCTCGAATTAAAAAATTAACCAGTTAACTTATTGAATTGTGAGTTAAGCTATAATAACTATTTTTTTTCAATTATGCCTTCAATTTCTTATCCTCGTGAGAACCAAATAAAATGCCGCTTTTTTGGTGTTTTTCAAACTACGCTCTCTTTGAGATTCTGTAATTAAAAAAACTTGTGGTCCAATCGTGACGAAATTTAAATACGTAGCTCTACTGGTTAATTTTGTGATTGGAGCTCAAACTCGAGTCTCCATAATGTTTAATCCGACTGTAGACAATCATTCGCTTTCAGGTCAATTGCCCTCAAATAGTACCAACACAGAGAAAACAGGAATGGCATAGTCTCCCTCCTTTCCGTACTTTCAAGCGACAACCCTGAAATCAGCCAAAAACGGCGTCACCCACTCCCTCCCCTTCCTTGACGTCCCCTAGCCCACAAGCAAGAAAAAACAGCGTCGGAGATCCAATCGCGTACATGGGCCAATGTTGAGGGTCTCAAACAGTTACCAAAATTCTGGTTTGAAAGATTGCGTTAATACATGTTATACAAAGTTTAGCTAAATCTAAAGAATAGACTCGATAATATGGAGTCATGGACATCGTAATTTTACCTTCAACATTTTATCATTCTACATCATTGTCTGGATTCATCCACGAAATAGATCGTTGACGTAAAATAAAAAAATAGAAATAGCTATATAGGAAACATTTTAATTGAATAAGTCGCAAATTCTTTCAAAATAATGTGACGTGTAGAAATGTTTATATTACAATCGAAGCAAGCAAGAAATATTTTTTTGCAAAATTGAGGGTAAAGCAGGCAATTTTGACCAAATATTTAGTCTCAAATTGCATACTACAGTAAAATGTTGTTAACCGTAAGAGGCTGCTGGTAGATCAGAATGTAATCTTGATTTATTTGGGGAAGGCAAATGGTATATCGCCAAATGCCGTGACGATATATCGCTGACACGATATATGTTCTAAAATATCGTGACTATATATTGCCCAACACTAATAAGAACTAATAACCTGGAAGTAAAATTGAAAGTTTAATTCAAATATAAACGAAAGAAGGCAAGGAGAGGAGATTTAAAATTGTAAACAGATTTAATAAAGGATTCAAAGGTTCGTAGGTAAGCGAAGATATGTGGCCCCCGAGAAAAGTGAGTTTACACTGGATATAAAGCAAAGCAAACAGCCCGACTATTTATTAAAGTTCTTGAAAGAAATGGGCCAGAGGAAAAAGGCCATCCCTTTGGCTGGTCGCAAATCCGAGTTAACCAATTTTCAGGACCAAACTTGAAACCAAAGCTGAAGAAATGAAAACAGACAGTTTCTGGATCAGCGCTTCTTTCAAATATTCATTGCCGGTAATTGCGAAGATGAGGGTGGATAGAAATACGATCAGATTGATGAAGTGACAATCAGAAATCTATATGGACGACACAACCCAGGCACCAGAGACTCGTTAGTCTGATAAATGCAGTTCAGACGGCGCCAGGTGTCTTGGGTTTAAATCCTGGTCTAGACATTGGTGTCATTTGTTATTTCATCATATAATCCTCATCTTCGCGATTAGTCAAAGGTGGCAGAAAAGCGAATTAAAATAAACCAAATCAATCAATCAATTATGAAGATATTTTAGAATGAGTAATCTTGAATTTCAGTCTGCCCATTATTTGTTTTGGTCAGTTTATAAATACTGTGAATCCTTCTTACAACATCGCAAGTATCATTAATGTTTTCGACTTTGCTCAGGCAAGACTCCCAAGTTGTTGTTTTTAAGTGGTCTCTCTTAACGAGGAACGCTAGTGGCAACCCTGCCACGCGCCCCTGCTAGTTATGTCAGAACAAGCGTTTGCCGTGTTGGGTTGCATACGTACAGGATAGACTTTAAGCGCTTATAGCACAGAAACTAAGCGCTTTCGAGGTAAACTTTATAGGGAAAAGTTACTTGTTTTTATGATATCTACCAGCTCCCAAGCGTTGTTGAAAGATTTTTGCGACACCCTGTATAGTAAACGTTCATGCAACTTCCCACTCTTTAAAATTATGTACTTTTTGCGTGAGGTCCGCCATCACAAATTAGGAGGTAGGAAAAGAAACGGATGACACGCTCACTCAACAAGAGGCCTTGCATCAGTGGTGCTTTCAAATCTGGCCGATTAACAATTACAAAAGTCGGAACGAGTTTACGCCATAGATTGAGCTGATGCACTCGTATCCCGACTGAGATTTTCTGTGTCTTCTACAGATGACTGCAGGCATAGCAGCTTCGTCGACGGACAATATTTTCCAAATAACTGCCTTAAATCAAGAAATGTTCCAAAATAGTGGGACATTAAGTGAGATATTATATGTGACCCCTTACAACTACATCCATGCAACGCTGTAATACACTTTACTTTACCTTTGCACGTTTCACATTCATATTATTTATTAGTATTTTTTGTGTTAAGAACTCTACACGTTTCCAACGACATTAAAGTCTAAAGTCTTAAAATACCACCATAAAATAGAGATTGTTCATTTTGTGCTCGTAGGCTTGTTTTGTTGCACTAAGTCGCTGTGTATTAGTAGCGACATGTTTTGTGCTGCCATTGGTTGGAAATGTTCCGTGTATACGTCGATCCAAACTGTTTCTTTCAAGGTTAGTTGGTAAAACTACACACAATAATAAAACTAGACCGTATGATCGCAATAATCGAGACAGTTAGCTTCTTGTGCTTTTGTAGTCAGGTCAGTTCGTTCTGCCAAGACGACACCATATACTTTTTATAAGTAGTGAATTGAAAACATTTCTTGTGACTAAGAAATGTCTCCCTCTGTTGCTAATATCGGACTCTTGAGATAACAGTGCAGAATAATGGCGTGTTCGCCTCTACCTCAGTTTGGTGAAGCCACTTGTTTTATTGCGACATGTTATGAGAGTTTCTTATTCGACATTCCAAAGAAATGTAACGCAAACATCAGATTAGGGTTGTACAGAAACGCTTCTGGGTAGTAATGATTCCATTGAAAGTCAATAGTGTTGCTACAACACAGAAGTGTCCGTGACTACAATATGAGTATTTACCATAATATACTTCTCCCAACTCGGCCTCGAGAACATTGGTTCATTTCTTTTTCTTAATCGTGTTTCTTTTTATCCTGCGTTTGAGACTGGATAACGACATGAAGACATACGATATTTAAACTTCTTGACTGTATGCTTGCTTTTGGTGCAAGTGGAACTCGTTTGTTTGAGTTGGTGTTTTAAGTCCGCTTTATACACAGTAAGGCTAATCGGGACTGGACCTACAGTTTAAAGTGGAATCCAAACCACGAAATGCCTCCACCGAGTATCGAACCCGGGACCCCTTGATTACAAGGCGACGAAGCAACCACTACGTCATTTTTTAAGGAATACCCTTAACCGGAAGTATCCCCCGTTTTTCAGTATATTCTCAAGATTTTCATTTCTTGGTTATTCTCAATTTTCAGTTTTTCTCATTTGGACAAACACAAATACCCGTGCCTTACCCGGGACTCGTACCCCTCCTACTTGACTGTGAGAAGAACTACCGAAGTAAGAAAGGACCGGGCGTCCGGTAAAAAAGGCGCGAAAACGAAATGCTTGTGCTAGGACGCAAAGGAACACCTGCAGACTTGATGGGTGACGTGGAAGTAGAGGTCAGTTGATGAACAGTTACTGTGAATGGGTGGTTGCAAGGAATGAGATTTATAAAACGTTTTACTGTTCGCTCCATTCGCGAAACAAAAATTTCTGTACGCTTCACATCAAGTTTATACGTCAATCATTCATTACGAGTATTACAATTATGCCCTATCTCAGGGGATCCCAAACTTCGTAGTTTTCAAATTTTTCCGAGGCGCCCAAGTCAGAATGTAGGCATAGGCCTATCTAAAACTTGCAACGCTAAGTTAGTGTCGTTAGGTTGCTTGGTTTATGTTAAAAAATAAGCACATATTTCAAATTCAGAAACATTGTTTATGTAAAAAGGACTAAATAAGCAAATGTTTGGAACAGTCATATCTAAAACCATCTGTAGACTAACAAGTAAGTGACATTTCAGTGAAAATATCGCACCCCTGGGCGCCGCGGAGCACACTTTGGGAATCACTGCCCTATTCAATTTTGAATCAGTTTGTGAAGAAAGGTTTAATTAAAATGTCGATTAAGACTCACACCATTATATACTTGGATAGTTTTACTGTACTGGACTTCTGGTAAATTAACACTTAATTCATTTTACAAAGAAATGAAATAAGTGACTTTTCCCTTTGCTCGTTTTGTTTAAATGTACAGTCTACATGGAACAACCATCTGAAGCACCACCCTCCTCCACAAACTTAATAACTCCAACAGAAGTAATTTTTTGTCGACTATAGTCTCCAAATTCTGTTCTCACGCAGAGAGACAAAATCGTAACAATTCTATTGCGACTGACCCTTCACAACGATATCGACCACAAGGAAAAAAACCTTGGGACGAAAAGTCCTCGCACAACTTTCCCTTCTTCCCTCCACCTCGGGCCATAAGGAAGCATTGTCCACTCTCCCCCTCCCCTTCTCGTGGGGGTACGGTGCACAGCAAGGTCCGTCGAAGCCCACTTTCCCCCGCTCTAGAAGGTCTGGTCATAACAGGTCTTTTTGTCAATCCCCGTGTTTACAACTTCGGCAGGGGTTCTGTGACGTCATCAGCATGATACTCTCTGCGTGTCTGCTGTTTACAGCACTGTAAAGCTTGCAACGCTCTTGTTTCTAAGAGGAAAAACTCATACTGAAGATCATCGCAAAACAACTTACACAGAATACATGAAAGTAATGGTGTATAGAAGAATTATAAGTATGTAAACGCATAAACTTACCCACGGCTAGTGCTGGAAAGAACTGGAAGGAGAGCAGCTCTGGGTCCATTGTTTTTGTTTCATGGCATTTCTCCTTTTTATTTCTTGGGTCCTGTGGTTCAGATATCAAACTCGAAGAATGTTCTTGCTCTACAAAACAACTTGAGCATCTTCGGATCTTCATGGGGAAACTTATTTTTCAGAATTTCCAACAGACTGCTTATTACTTTTGCTCGCCGATTTATTGTTTCACCGTGGAACTGCCGGAATATTCCCTCACACTCTTTTATAACTTACATCCAATTAGGAGAAGGAGACACAAGGCCACCTCGTGACAAAGTTTCTATCCATCCTCCACACGATGAATTTGATGCACAAATTTCGCCAGCTTCGACATTCCTACATTTTCTTGCGATATAGCCTGCAACATACCGCAGAGCCTCCTTTTCTTCATTTTTCATCAAGTAAAGCATGTCAATGTTACAGATGATGACGTAAAGGTCACTTCTTGTCTTTGGTCAGTTGTTTGAGAATCGACGAGACCATCAAACAATGAAGCAAGCATCGTGGTCTCCCCAGCATCTTCCACAGGACCACTCCCCGGGTGAGGCAGGCGGCAACCTAGTATCAATAAGCGCAACCTTTTCTGTTCACGATAGTTTTCACTTTCTTCCGCTCCCTTGTTTTTAAAGCCACTTTTGACTGCAATACCTTCTTATACCTTGCTTGCCATTTTTTCAAATTGATTTTAAGGTTTTTGATTTCCTCATGACAATTATTTATATCTGTCTTCAGATTTTCATTTTCCCCACGAAGCACTTCCAATTGTTTTGTGTTTTCGATTTTTCACTTTCTATAGAACAAACTAATGACAACACAGATAAAGGCTTTTGTTCTTGAGGTGGCACGCTGCTGTTCACTAATAATTGTTCACTTACCTTAGAGAGAACCCTTTTCCTAGCACATCTTGCCTTTGCACGTCTTGCACGAACGCTGTTGTCGTCACTGACCTGCACATCTGTGACTGGAAGTAACAATGTAGGAATGGGATCTTTCTTCAGTCTCTTCTTTGGTGTAATTCCTAATAATTCCGACTTTAAATCGCGTTCGTAACATTCTGGTGAAAAATGTGAAGAACAAATACTCGCGTTAGCAACCTGAAATTTGTCTTTTCGATAACATTTGCTCTCCCAGATTTTTCGGAACTTCTCGTTGGGAGGAAATTTATGGTAAACAATATCAAAATTTTTAATTTTCCTGAGATAGTTTCGACATGTGCTCACAGCACAGTTAGACATTATTATTATCACTCACATTACAATATGAAAACACAACAAAATGACTAAAAATACACGCGAATACACGAATACAAGAGCAATTAAAGAACACAGAAACACGTTCCCCTGCTAAAACTAGCGGATACTGAACTTTCCCCAGCGATCTGTCATGTCTATGACGTCACAGTTTTACAACCACCTCGGCTTGCTCAAAAGGCGCGTTATGAACGGACCTTCCAAAGCGAGCGGCAAACACAGGTCAACGGACCTTGGTGCACAGGAGCCGCGGGTCTGCGCAAGTTGTTTTGCTCGTGGTTCCACTATAGTTCCAGCAAATAAATTGTTAGGGCCGCTTCGGTAGATTATAGTGCACGCTGAGTGTGCACAGAAAATAGAGTTTCAAATATAATGAGTGGCTTCGCAAATGATCTGTGGAGACTGTATTTGTATAAGCATTCTCTTCCTTCCCTGAGGAGAATTGAATAAAACAATGGCTTGGTGTAGCTTCCAAAGGCGAGCGGCACGTGACACGCTTATCTTGCAAACCAGCATTCAGAAAGCGACAGGACAAGTTGCATGTGTCACTCTGATTAGGCAATTTTCTCAATACCGTGCTCTTGTTAGCTCATGCGCGGTGAATGTTTGAATTTAAACTAACTGTGCGAGTGTCGCTTACCGCTTGTAGCTTCTGTGTCAATTCTCCGTGTCGCTTGTCGCCTGTCACTTGTCGTCTGTCGTTTGCAGCTTTTTTGCTTTGTAAGGGAGATTCCACACGAAAGCGACAACCAACACCTGTCCCTTGGAAGCGAACCAGCAGTAATGAATTGAACTTTTAGAACACAAGCGACACGACAAGATGCAGGTGTCGCTTGTAGCTTGCGTGTCGCTCTGATTTGCCAGTTATGTTAATACTGTGCATCATGTCGCTTCGTACTTTTGTTCTCGCATGCGCGGTGAATGTTTTGCCTTATATTGAATTTTCTAATGTCGCTTGTTGCTTTGGTATAAAATCTCCAAGTCGCCAGTCGCCTGCCGTTTAAGCAGATTCCAGACCGAAGCGTAACGCGACAAGCGACAAGCCTCGGTAATCAATGCTACGTTTCGAACTGATACAGCACGGTAAACTGCAAATATTGCATGTCGCTTGGTTGTGTCACTCAAACTGGCTATTTTATCAATGTTGTGCATCGTAACGCCTCCACTTGTTGTCGTGCACGGGCGGTGAATGTTTTAGTCTACAAGACAAAAGGGACCCGTTTCTCTTGTCGATGTGGAAGCACACTGTCGCTTGTCGCCTCCGTCAGAATTCTTCCCCTGACCCCTTCAAGGAGACTTCAGATCGAAGCGACAACTGGCAGGCGACAACCGACAGGCAACACTGGCATGGACGTCAGCAGTTTTTTTTTCCAGGGAAGGGCCAGGAAGGTATTTTTTCCTGGGGGGCAAATAAGCCACATTTTCTCCAATGTTCCCTCAAAAAACATTGCTTACATTTGAATTTATCATGTTCGTGCATTAATAAACACTTGTTATTGTGGCTTAAATGAAATTATATGTGTGAAATATATAATTTGT
This sequence comes from Lepisma saccharinum, assembly GCF_977018435.1. Taxonomy (NCBI): domain Eukaryota; kingdom Metazoa; phylum Arthropoda; class Insecta; order Zygentoma; family Lepismatidae; genus Lepisma; species Lepisma saccharinum. The sequence goes on from NC_139230.1 coordinate 141,350,249, forward strand.
GTGACTTTCATTTTCCAGGGGGGCACGGCCCCCCTTGCCCCCTTCCGGACACCCACGAACACTGGCGACTTCAATCTAAAGTAAGAAATTCACCGCTCATGCTCGAAAAACCTAATGCATCGACCCGCAAGCGACATGTGTATCTTGCCCTGTCGCATCAATGCGAAAGGTCGAATTGATTACTGAGGGTTCAATTCCAAGCGATACGTATCTCTTGTCGCTTGTTACCTATTGTGTTTCGCTTGGTAGCGTTCCAATAAAGAGCTTCGTTTCACACCGTTGCCGCATTATAGGCCGCACAAGCATTCTTTGATTTCTGAAATCATCAAACAACACATAAAAGTATGCAAAGTAAAAATTAAGATTCAGCGATTAGGGTAAATGTGATTATTTTCTCAATTCCACAGTGGGGCAAAAACTCCTTAAGTACGGCACTGACTGCGCCGCAGTTAATCCCTTCCTAACTCCGACGCGAGAGGAACTCTGCTTTCTCCCCTCCCCCTTTCTAATGCACTGCGACGAGACAGATACTTGCAAGCTACGCGCTCTCAATTGACGCCGTAAAGCGCGTTTCACAACTATTGCCCAATTCGGTATGGCACTTAGCTGCTTACACACAGGAAGAAATCATGTGACCTACAAGAATTGTGATTGGTTGGACGGGTTTTGCAATATTGAATGGTACCCACAACGAATGCAATTGTATTAAAATTACAACAAGTAAATCAGACAGGTGATATTGGTACCAGGTTCCAACAAGAATAGTAACCATTTTTTCGTCAGGAAAACTGGATAAATGATAATTTTCAAAAACCACGGTGGTATTTGTAATCACATGCATGGTCTCGACATTTTAAAATGAATTTGATTATGCTAATTTATCAAATTATAGTGGTTCCAACAACATATGTACACTCACTCGGGCCTTATAAGACCACGTTTACACGTGTGTGTGTGTGTGTGTGTGTGTGTGTGTGTGTGTGTGTGTGTGTGTGTGTGTGTGTGTATGTATGTGTGTATGTATGTATGTATATGTGTGTATACATACACAAACACACACATATATATAGTTGTATTTAACTCTGGAAAATTCGAAAACCGTGAAGATAGCCCGCCCATTTTGGAACGGCCCTATTTTAAAAAATATAGCAGGACTAACGAAACTCTTTACGGCAGAAGACGCCACTAACGATTTTCAAAATTTCGGTGGTTTTGTGCAAAATTAGAAAACCGTGAAGTTAGCCCGCCCCATTTTGTAACGGCCCTTGAACCAAAAATACAGCAGCACTAACGAAACTCTTTACGGCAGAAAACAGCACTAACGTAGCACTAACGATGGACAAAGTTTCATGAGATTTCTAGACAGGTGGCGGGCTACGTGAAGTTATCCCGCCCCATTTTGGAATTGCCCTCATTTTGGAATTATAAGAGCGCTAACGAAACTGTTTACGGCAGATACGCGCACTAACGTAGCACTAACGATGGATAAAATTTGGTTATTTTTCTAGACAAGTGTGGAGCTAAGTTCACGGACCTTTAAAAATGTAAAGATAAGCATTGATGAGGTCTTCCCCGGTCCTCCGGGAACTTCCGGTTTAGGCCAGTGCCCGTTGCAGCCAGTGCAGATTCACCTTTAACGAAGTAAGAAATGAGCGCTTGTTTTCATCAGTTGTTCGACGATAGTCAAGAAAGGGATTTGTTAAAGTTCTACTATGAAGGAGTGGGCGTCTAGAATCAGTCGGATGATCAACAACTGCAGAGCAAATTATTAAAATATAACGTGTCTTTGTGGCCGCCAGTTGTATAGCACACTACATACAAGTATCTCATGTACACACACGACGAACTCAGAACGTACGAAAGTTTAGGTGTTAGATATATTCAATTATTCTGTAAATGGAAAAGTGATTGAAAGATAATTCTATAAACTAGTGACATTATTATATTATAAAGTATGCTTAAGTGAATCTTTGCCAACAAATCTGCAGAAGTAATGACACTTACAAATGCTAGTATACTGCCTGAGGGATTTAGGAAAAACATATGATATGGCATGTCACTTTTGCTTGCACAAATTTACTTCAAACAACAAGGGAGTTTTCAGACTGAAGCGACAAGCGATATCGGGATTTCGCACAGAAGCATTCGATCTACAGCAAACCATTCACCAGTCACGCTTGCGCAAATAACAGGCCGGGGAAAGACAATCCACGGTATTGATAAAACAGCCCAGTCCGAGCGACATGAGAGCGACAAGCGACAGCTGGAATTAGTCGTGTCTCTTTAATTCGGAAGGTGTTGTTTATTTTTGAATGTTGATTCCCAAGAGACACGTATCGCTGCAGTCTGAAAGCTTCCTTTCGAAACAATTCGCCACGAGAAAATGCACGTTTCGCTTGGACTGGACTGGACTTGGACTGGACTCAGTACCATGCATCGTGTCGCCTCGGTGCCTCGGTCTGTTGTACTCGTATGCGAGGTGAATTGTTTCCTAGTAAAGGGGCCGTTTCTTGTCGCTTCGGTGTGTAATCTCCGTGCCACTTAAAAGTGAATCCTCAGTGATCGATGAATTTTTTGGAACCGAAGCGACACGACAAGCTCCACGTGTCGCTCAGATTCCCAATGGCGTGTATTGTGCCGCCTGAGACTTGATTTCCCATGAGCGGTAAATGGTTATTTATAGACTAAACGGGCCTGTGTCGCTTGTCACTACGGTATGAACCACTGCTGTCGCGTGTCGCTTCGGTTTGAAAACTCACTAAGAGGCGTGCTTTTCACAACAACACAATACGCAGATAAAAGATCAACATGCTTGTTACAAAATGCAAGTCGTACAAATCCTTTCCGGGTACCAATCCTGTCTTCGTTCTGCTTGTATCAACAGGTTTCGTCTCTCTACGTCCTTCGGAAACCTACGAACTGATACTTGACTCAATAAATTTGTTCCCGATCGAACTGTGCAACCATATGCTACACAGCTGACACCGAATTTCCTTGTAAAATAATCTCCACTTTGCACTTTCATATTAACGCCCATAGCACCGTAAGCGTAACCAGATGTTCGAGGGGAAACAGACGAGTGAGCATGCTCCGCAGTCTATAGACCTACGTTTTGACCCGTCAAGCATCGAAAGTCCGGTAACTGAAAGACCTTGCAAGACGAAGCTGGCTTATATTCATCGAACGCACATTCCGGTTTTGCACCGTCTCCCGATACATGAGTCACGCAGTCACAGTTGCTAACATTTAGATTCTAAACTGGTCAAGGAGCACTTAAAATGTTCATCACTTTTATCAACTTGAAATTGCAGACATTCATTTCTTGGAAGAAAACATTTGTATCACTCACACCCAGTGGCGGCGATTGGGTTCCAAAACTAGGAGGCCAAGGTGACAGTTTAATTTCCCTTGGTATATGAGGTTAGTGGGGTGCAGAAGTGGCAAAAAGTGACGGGAGGCAACTGCACCCTCTCAGCCCCGCTCCTAATTGCCGCCACTGCTGACACCTGTAATGGAATACGAACCAAGTTTCGCAAAAGTGCCATCATAAATATTTGGAATTTTGTGTGACTAGTGGCTGTTCTACGTACATTATACTTTTTGGAGGGTGCTCCCCTATGGCGCAGTGGTAGTGTCGTCGCATTGTAATCAAAGCGTCCCCAGGTTCGATACCCCAGGGAGACACATGGTGGTTCGGATCCCACTTTCAACTATAGGTCCAGTCCCGATTAGCCTTATTGTGCATAAATTTACCAAATAATTGAATCAATCAATCAAACAGATTTTCTCTCTGGTGTAATTTTGCTAAATCAATATCCGAATTAGTTGCTCAAGATCCCCCCCCCTGATCACATAAGGCACGATGGTCCATAAAATGGAACATGAAATCAGAATTTGCATTATAGAAGGTTTTTGCATATTGTCATTTCTGTCAACAAATCGTCATTCGCTCATGTTGTTGCTAGTATCTAGTTCTAAAGACCGCATTGATAGTAATACGATGCAAAATATAATTGTTAGCTTGTATCTTCATACGGGTGCAAATAGCAGACATTGCTATTTACACACTTCAACAAACAAAAAACGTAAAATGAAACTGTGAGAAGATTTACGATTTCAAGACCAGAAAAGTTACATAAAATGAACAAGGCACACAAACCTATTTCAAGACCTTCGAAACAAATTTGGAAACTATGTGGTATTTGTTTTGACATAATAATGAAACTAATTTGAGAAGTTACGAAATCTTAGGTACGCCGTAACAACATATCGCGAGGCCCTTGGCGAGATTAAAATACGAGGCCCCATCCGTTCTTTAAGGTTTGAAATATCACAGTGTCATCAAGGAAACGTCAGCAAACTATCATATTCATATAATAGCCTATAATAATAATTTATTTCTGACGAAAAGTATATTTAATTGTACGCGATAGGGAAATTTACACTTGGCAGAGCTACAGTAACACGCTGCTGGAATTTTCATTAACCAAAGTAGTAGTTTTTAAGATGTTATTTAGACAGTAAGACAACTGAAATATCCTTAAATGTGCTGAACATTTTCTTAAAAATGAGAAATAAAAACTAAGAATCTTTAAATATAATCTATATATTATTTAATGAGTAGTTCTTTGTTTCCTCATTTCAAAGTATGTAGGATGTAAATGTCACAAACCATGGGTTAAGTACAAAATATCCAAGGACGCACATAAAATGTCGGTGCTTGATAGAGCGGGGGGAGGGTGTGCGCTAAACCACAATTTTGTCTAGGGGCCCAAAGTACCTACCTATAAGCTCTTCAACACAATCGGTTTCAACATCAACAAATCTTAAAACGATAGTCATTTGCCCCATAAGTGTGAAATCTTTTGTGTAATCAATTGATACCGCTAATTTGCCTTTTTTTGCTTAGCAATTTTTACATTGTTGCACATTAATTGTACCAGTTAACTTTGAATTTTAGGACTTAGATGATAATAATAATTGTTGTTACGTCTTAATGTTCTTGTAATATTAAATATTTGGTGCAGTAGCGTAACAAAATCGTAAACTACACGTCCGCAAAAAACAAATTTGAGTCCCTCAAGTCCAGTCAGATTCTTCTAGGAAATTTCTTACAATGGCTGGTTGTGGCTACACTTACATTAAAAATTAACAAATCGATGCTCTACCTCTGAATTTTTACATATTACAACATATTTTTCCATGACATTTACGTATTCAAAAGAAGAAAATACAAATACTTACTTATCCCCTCTAAGCCCCTCTTAACAGCTGGGTGGATTTTTATTTATGATTTATGATTTATGATTTTTATTTATAATTTCTGATAATTTTTTATTTAAATCCATCTCTATTTTTGGCACCGTATACATGAACATATCTTTTTTATATATAGAAAAGCTTTAAATCGATTTTTATTTTGGCACCGTATACATGGACATATTTTTTTATATAGAAAAGCTTTTTCTGATAAACAGCCCTGTAAAATATTTGAACAGTTTGATTAAAGCAAATAACAAATTACATGTAAATATGCACCTCTCTGTTTCTGGAACTGAACATAATGAACCTAATATAAAAATGTTTGTTGAGTGTGTTAATGAAACTATTATAATTTCAGTAACTTTTCTTACAGTGAAAATAATAAATTCTGGATATACTTTATAATTTTAACTTAAAAGAAATTTTACAGTCATTGTAGCTGAATTTTTGTGTTTTTAATGATAGTTAGTCAAATATCAGCTGCCATATTTATTTACAGTTTAATAAAAATGACACTATTTCCGGTATAACATGATTAGTATTTTGTATATTATTCTATTTAAAAAATGTGCTATTTTTGCTTATTAAAAGTATTGAATTTTAAATCAAGGGAAATTTAAGTGTTTTTTTTTTTTCAGATGACATATTACATTTACTTTCGTATGAGCTTCACCCCATGAGTACATATATTTTGCTTCCTTTATTTCCTTTCTTAGAGCATAATAAACACCATTAAATGAATACGAGATTAATATACTTTCACAAAAAGTGATTCTGATATCTACAAATTTCTTTTGTACATTATTCTGTAATTTTATTTAAAGTGTTTTCAATAAGTGATTTTTTAAAATAGAATTCCCCAATTTAAATCTTGATTTAAATCAACCTGATTTAATCAAACCACCTTGCTTAACAGAAAGCTGGCTTCTGGGCAGCAAATGACACTTTTACATTAGATCTTGCCCTTTCTTGTTCAAGAGTGAGATTACTGAGTCCGCTAAATTTGGGCTGAATCATACCATTCGACACTACCTTCCAGAAGTTTTTCCTAAGTTTCAATCTTGAGATAGATAGTTCTTTCTTCGTGGCTGTTACTTGAAAAGTAGTAAACAAACAGAAGGCGGTACATGATAGAGAGACCACTGGAAGCTAGTGCAGAGCTATCAAGAAGAAGAAACTTTGCCAAAGCACTTGATTTCAGATATAAGCACATTCCTGAAACGTATAACTTGATCAGAAAATTCGGAAGATAAATGACCTTAGTACCCGATAAAGAGGGCAATAGCTGCATCTGAAGTTGTAAGAAGGAAGAAGGAACTGCTAATTTTATCCATACCCTTCTTCAGTTTAAACACCGGAAGCATTTAAATTTCCAATACTTTGCTCCGTGGCAGTTTGAGGTGATTGATCAATCGGGTAGGCTATGCAAGGTCACGAGACAGAAGAAAAGCCAAGACAAAGCACTTTTTATTCAAGAAAATAATAATGAGGATAAAAATGTCCAAGCAATTTTTGCGTTAATGTTTCACATGAGAAATGAGAATTATTTTGACTTTTTCGGGGGTCCTAAGACTTAAAGCTCCCACCCGCCTCTGATTTGACGTATTCATTCAAATTATAACGTTAAACTAGAATAGAATGCCAGATAAAAAAAAGTTATAATTTTATTGCCCACAAAAATAACCTTTTCTATTTTTCTCACTTCCATTTACTACGTTTTTCGTATCAACCTCAAGGGACGCGAGGCCCAGGGCGGTCGCCCACTTCACCCACCCCTTGCTACGCCTATAGTTATACAACCTTAAGACACTTACGGGTAATAGAAAAACCTGGCAGGCATCGATGCCTGTTCACAACTGTGACGTGAAGCTCGCTTGCGCGATGTCGAACCCCTGTTGCATATTATTATAGGCGCGCCTCCTCGCAGACGAGTTTTTTCCGCGTCTTGTGCAGGTCTCTGAGCAAGGCCCCCACCCACTTAAGTAAACACGAAAGTGTTTATTTTTTTCTAGAATTTTGAAAATCATAAGGGGAGGATATTTCGAAAACAATTTGGTTAGCGCGATTAAAAGGTCCAACGGAGCCTTGAATTCGACTCCTGGCGAGAACATATTTCGATATCCGGTTGAGGCACATAGTGGTTCGGATCCCACTTTAAACTGTAGATCCAGTCCCGATTAGCCTTACTGTGCACAAAGTAGACTTAAACACCAAATTAATAAATAAATAAATTTCCCTCTCCAATCTTTTTTGGTCACTATCACCGTTAAGCTGTTGCACAAGATAGAGATACAGAACAGTGTTATAAAAAATAATGAGAAAGAAAAGTCTAAATACTTACTGTTAGAGCTGTTCATCTTGATCTTCTTGCACTAACAATAAGAGATAAAAATATCAGGCACAGATCTTGCTGCCGTCCAGCTCTTTCGATTCACAGCACTGAACTGATCGAAGCTGGACATTAACGACATTAATTCGTTGCCTAGCAGGGAAAGGAATGCAAAAGTGATAAGAGGTAGATTGAATTCTTTGGTTGTAAGATTCTTTTGTCTGGTAAGTAGTAACCTGTCTTCTTAATATGAAAACTCTTTTTAACAGTCCCCATTGTTTCATTTGAAGGACTACACTGATAAGGATGAGTAAAAGGTGATGTTGATTAATAAACAAGGTCCTAATTACAAACTTGTAGTCACGGAGTCAACAACAACACATTATGAGCTACACAATCATCAAAAGTAAAGTAACTGCATTGCTGTCTTAATCAAAGAAAATGCCAAACATAATAAGGACTTCTTATTGAAAATAGTTTGAAATGAAACTAAAAGACAAAAGAGAAATAATTTATTGCACATCCAAACACGATGGGCATTTAATTTCTCGTCATTTTTCCCCGCTTAAAAACCCGTGGTTAGCACCACGAATATTAATATTTCGTCCATGGAACTTTTCACGAGAGGAGGATTTCTTGCAATCCCAATTTAAGCTTAAAAGGATAAAGCATTGTGCTCAATTGAACTACGTCATCATTTAAGCATCAAGAAGTAATTTAGCAGGGGATTAAGGGTAATTATAATGAAAAAGAAATATAATTTTAGGAGGAAATATCAGCTTTAAGTCTTCTATTTTAACGGGAATTCTTGGAGAGAAAGTTAGCATTAACTTTTGTGAAGGGAAAACCTAACTCTTGGATACCAATTTCAGGTCTTACATAGTAAGTGGAACTCTGGTGCAGTTGAACAAAATTTAATTTTGGGAGGCAACTAAAGTTTATAATAATCAGCAATCTTCTACGTTTTCACACTAATTCTGTGCAGAGATTGAATATTCATTTTCGGCGAAACAATATTCAAATTTTGAATGTAAATATTGTTACTTTTCTATATCAATAGTGCATGGGTTGAGAATTCTATTTAGTGGTGGGGTTGATAATATTTAGACCATTACAGCAAACTTAGTACTAATTGTCATTTTGAAGTTAATTATCTATATCAATAAGTCATGTATCGTACAATCGCGCTGATTCACTGGAGTACGCAGAGGGAAGAAAGGGGCTGCAGCGCCCCTGAAATTTTAAGAAAATATAAAAATCAAATGAAAGCACTAAACAAGTATGGAATATCTAAAGTGGTAAGTGCAACCCGTCTAAAGATGACCCCCGATAACCATTTTTGTATTTAAATATCTTTTAAAATGTAGGTTTAAAATGGAAATTACAGTTCATATATCATTAAAGAAAACAACAACAACGGGGTATCACCGACATCGATTTACGTCGATGCGTTCTATGATCCAAGCAAGAGCTTAATCTCACCAGAAGTTATCAAAAGTACCAGTAACTTGAAAATTTTAAGTGACATGAAAATTTGGAGGTTCAGTGCATTCTAAAAGTGTTGCAACTGCTAAATGATTTCTCTCACCAGCAAAGGTAAGAGTCATGGCACTTATCCTGCGTTCACATTCAGCTGGGGTTTGGACAGGGTTCCCTGTCGTCGTAGTGCATTGTGTAACCACCCCACCATAGAGGTCGGCTAGTGAAAGATGTAGGACAGTTTACTGGGTAAATTATAAAACATGACGAAAATGTGATAGTGTTTCAATTTTATCATTTCTGTTAGAAAGCAATAAAACATTGTGGTGTGATACGGGTTACACTAGGCATCTTGTGGAATGTAAAGAGAAAGTTTTGTAATACACATTTGATTTTCACAATCTTTCAAAATACTTTCCACCACCACACTATCCACTTCTTCACCATTCGATACCAGCCCTCGACCCAACTCTTCGATACTTCCTTAGGGAGATATACACATTCGCCATCCTACGGCCTTAGAAGGTCCTCTTTATTGGAAAACGTATTCCTTTTAGCCTGTTGACGCGAGCGAACATTGCAAAGTCGCATGGAGCGAGGTCTGGACTGTAGGTGGGATGCTCCATCACTTTCAGCTCAGTACCTGAAAGATGCTCGGTGTAATCTTTGGAGCGGTGGACAGGAGCGTTGTCATGGTGGAAAAACCAAACGTCTGCCTTGAGCGTGGATGAATATGTTTGAGATTTTGAACTACTCTGGACAGACACTCCTTGATGTGCCACTTCGCGGTGACTGTCTTCTGTGTTTCCAGCACCACCTGATCCACAACTCCCCTTCCAGTAAAGTAGGCAGCCACAAATTATCTTCTTTACGAATCTGTATTTTCTCACAGACATGGGCGTGTTTCATCTTCGAAGACCCAGGCATTTTTGTGAGCTTTAGTGGGCATATCATAATACTCGTAGTAAAGCCGAGTTTCGTCAACTGTTAACATGCTGTTGAGTTGACGTAGCGAGATGTTCCACTTTCCTCAACACGCTTCAAATTGTCACAATGTGCGACCTTCGGTTACGCCATATTGCAAAACTTTCCTAGTACTCTTTGTATGAATTTCAAATCTTATGAATTATTTATCTTATGCAAACACATCAAATATGATAAGCAACATAGGTGTGTGTTATGATAAATGCATTTTTTTAAAGGAAAGGGTAGGTGATAACTTACTGTTGGCATGATGTCCTTTCCATGGCATGCTGTTGTTTTTTAGAATTTTAAGCAGCAGTAAAATTAAATGCCATTTGCAACCGTGAAGCTAATGAAATTGCATACGTTATGTGCATACGTTAAGGATTGAGAATGCCAGTTTTTTATGTCTTGTAGCCAGGGTTGTTAAAGGTCCTGAACCACAAATTCTAGTGGGTTCTATTGAGTTCCGCAACAGGACTGGAACCGTTTTTCTCGCACAATTTAAGTTTGGGTCAAGTTGCGTTTTGTTTAATTGAAAAAAGGTTCCTGGACCATATTTAAATTGATCTGGAAAAAATGTTTCTGGACAGTATTTAAATTTATCCCCCAAAAAATTCCAGGACCCATTTCCGCTTGCTGATTTTCTCTCCTGGACTGGAATTGAATTAATTTAAAATGCCTGTACCATTAACAACCCCTGCTTGTAGCATCGAAACAAGAATTAGATAAGCAGGTAGTTTCTGAGGTAAGTTTTTCCAGTCTTGTTCCCATATAAAGTGGCTCCGGGCCTCACCCAGACTCATATCAATATGTACCTGAAGGCAACAACGGGGGATAAAGTCGCTGAAGCATGGTGCTGATCAAATCACCTCCAATTTGGTCGAGATCGAAAGTATGTCGGTGATCTATCACCACATCCTCTAATGTGTCTTCATGGCACGGTGCTCTAAGCAGGGTGTATATATTTGTTGACAATGATCTCTCAACTCTACTGCTGGGGAGTGGATTCTCCTAATTTTATTCACAAAGCTTAAGCAATTCTGTGACTGGCAGAAATCAGTATCAGCATAAAAACCCTGATATTTGGGCTTTGTAGGCTTCTGCTTAGTGGTAGCGATAAGCGCCCCCGAGACCTCACGCCGCTGGAATGGGGTAAGGCGAATGAGACCCCTTAATGGTTATAATTGGTTTCGTGCCACAGCCATTGAGAAACACATTTCTTGTCACATAAAGAGGATTCAAAATTCCCCTCTCTGCAACTTAATATGAAATAATGACACCATAATCCAAGAAGTCATTGATTAATGAAGGGGTTCCTATTTGTCGGGTGTCAAAGAAATGTACTTCAACAATAAAATAATACAATTCACACAATGTTTTGCAAAATGGTTAACGTAACCAGTAGGTCAACATTGTCTGCCGTGATGCAAGAGTCTCCCCTTTGAAGCAAATAGGATCCGTAGTAGACTAAGAGATCCATGGTTTTGGTTTGGTTTGAGTTGGTGTTTTAAGTCCACTTTATGCACAGTAAGGCTAATCGGGACTGGACCTACAGTTTTAAGTGGAATCAGAACCACTATGTGCCTCCACCGGGTATCGAACCCGGGAACCCTTGATTACAAGCCAACGACGCTACCACTGCGCCATCAGGGAGGCCCTGAGATCCATGGTTTTATCTTTTAATGTACAAAAAAAGTATTATGCAATTTTACAGTATTCATCAAATATGTAACCATTATTACTTATTTATTCGATTTTTATTGCATAACACAACACATTGGTGTTATTGAAATCTCGTCAGATTTAGAATCGTGTATACTTGAAACTAGAGGGAACATTATGAATCACGATTTATAAAGAGCTCTCTTAATAAGTTCTGCAGGGAGGCCCAAAACTGTTGGTACGTATTAATCGTCTATTAACATTATCGATCTGTAATCTAGATAGCTACCTCATATTCGATTTTTAGTGGCGGCACATTTAAATTTCAAGTAGATATAGTCCCGATTAGCCTATTTATGTCAAACATTGTCTTTGTATTCTTTGGCAGTCCAGAAAGGTCATTATCGAAATATTTTTATTTGATGTTGCTCGAACTTTTTTTTTCGTTGGTGTTTCACGATATCATCCCTTTTCGGTTACTTATTGCTCTGTGAGGTGGGGGAGCACGTGCTCCTGTGTATCCCACTATATGTGCCAATACGACACAATATATTAAAAATTTGCCCCTCTAGGATTGACTTTGCCCTCCTACTAAGAATTCCTGGCTACGGGCCTGATTTTACAACTCTCTTTCTAATATATAATTTGTTTTACAAAGGTAAGAACTCTCAGAGCCATAAAAATGGTCACATACATCAACTATACACGTGAATGAATCACTCTTCATGGAATTCTTGCCGTTTTATATTGAATACTCGGTCAGTAAATTTTATATTGTTACTTATGAATATCTGAATATCCGTTGGAATAAATTTTGCCTACATATAATGTCACTGCTTTTCTACTCATCACTTTCGGCTTGCTTCTGTCTGATTTCATTTTATGTATCTTCTTCAGCCAATTTTGCTGTAATTTCGGACATTGTTACACTAATCAGAACGGCAACATACGAACTGAGATGCTACACTGAGACTGACTTAAGGCAAAAGGCATTTGACTGTTCTCTTCTCTACCACTCCAAAATCATCCATCTCGCCCAAGTTACAGATAATAGTGTTACTAACCATAGTTACACAATTATCTACATGGAGTAAAACCTGTATCTTTCGATTTCTTCCCTTACTTTTATCGTACATTTTAAACATGAAAGAATCGAAAAAGAAAATGCATTGAAATGTAAATTTCATTGACTCAGGGGTTGAATTTACAAATATGTAATGTATTTAAGAAATATGTATTTTGGTATTCAAACGCTGAACTCTCAACACTGTGCACGGTATGTGCTCCCTGGAAGGAGGGCGACAGGTCAGTTTGACAATTTCCAGATGGCAGTATCCCTTCCCTAGAACTGACCAAAGCCTTGTCAAGGGTGTTGGTGTCTGTTTCCAGGTAATGACCATGAAGAACAATCCACCCTCCATCCTTGACACTTTGGTTGTAGTTGGTCGAAAAGCCCATTGGACTAAGCTTCTTGTAGAACTATGAAGGGTTCCTTTATGTTGAAGTATTGTCATTCTATTGCTGATAATAAGAATTTTATTTTCTAAACAGTATACAAGATATGGTTACATAGAACGATTATTATTTTATGTATACGGATAAAAGTAGTCAAACTACTTTCGGAGGTATGCGCTTATGCCCTGGTACCTGAAAATTAACCCAGGGCGTCAGTTCCGTGATTTTTTTACGGATTCCCCCGCTTTTCTTTGATTCATCCTTGATTTCCATTTTTTTTATTACAATAATTCACTGTGACATTGGCAAGAATGTCCCAGTGTGAAGAACCAAATTTGTTCGGTTTTCCTGAACAAATTTGGTTTCACATCATTCTACAAGGTAAGAAGATTAAGATAAATGTTAGAAGTAGTAGGAAGTAAATAACTGTTAGTGTTTAACATTAATATTATTTATGATCACAGATACTAAATTACATAAGTGTGTAGTTGGGTGGATAATGTTTTCTTAGGATAAGTTTTATTGTGTGTTGTGTGGATTAGTGTTGATGGATGAGATGAGGAATAAACATTAACACGATTCTATGAATGTTAAGCAGGGTCTATGTTCTAGCATGTTATGTTTGAGATAGTGAGAGTATTATTGGCTTTGAGATGTACGTATTAATAGTAGGAAGAGATATGAAAGAACGAGTTGTACCTGATGCAAGGAGACTTGCGGGAGACCAGCAAGAGTTGGTCGGACAGGGATGAACATCGGTACGACGGTTGGTACCCGGGACATCATCAGAAAGGGAAGAAGTAGGGAGATTTCCTGGGAAGTATCGGGTACATTAGTACGTTCGGTAGTGGAAATATAGAGAATTGCCAAGAATCAGTGAGAGACGTTTGCAGTGTGTTTGGTAACGAGAATAAAGAAGGGCGTGTAAGATTACAGTTTAAGAAAGAAACGAAAAAGAAAAATCTGGGTTAAATTCGGTTGGTTCCTGGGTCGAGTCCTTGCAGTGTTATCCTTTGCCTTTCTCCGGGGAGGCGTAACCTTTTTTCGTTTTGGCGTATCACTGTCTTGTGTATTAGTGTCTCCTTCTTGATGTTCCTGTGGGAGGTTCGGCTTCATTATCCTCTTGGTGATCTTAGTCCTAAGGAGGGATGTCCTGTTGTTGAGTTTGTCGAAGGTGGATTCTTTGTGATCTTCTGGGGGGTATATTACATTCCGGAGGTAGGGGTTGAATGGGGAGGTGAGTGATGCCGGATTTGAAGAGGGAAATTTCCTCTTTCGACACCAGGTTTGTTAAGTCATTTAGTAACGTAAAGTACTCGGGATTTCTTATTAACTGGTACGTGTTGAAGTTTGGTAGCTTTTGTCTTAAATCTTCGATTTGTTTGTTTGATGTCTGGCAAAAGAAGGCTTTATGTTCCGGTGTGTCCGTCTCGGTTTTACATTTCAGACATTTATCAGTCTGTCTGAGGTTGTGCTTATTTAGGTGTTGACCGTAGGGACCGTGTCCCGTTAGGAAATGTATGAGACCTCTCGTGGGATGGAAATGGTCCATCGAAAGTCGTTCTATTATGTTTGAAAGGAAGCTGTGAAGTCTCCTTCCTTGCGTAGCTTGTGTCCATTCCTGTTGCCAGACTCTAAGCAAGTGGTTGTAAATTTCTGGTACCGTGGCAGGGCGTATTCCAATTAGTTTATAGATTTCGTCCTCTTGTCCATTTCCAAAGTAATATTTTGATGCTCTAGTTTTAATAACGATTTCAATAGGCTGTAGGCCCGCAATCATGAGAAGAGCCACGGTTGAGGTTGTTCTGAATGCACCCGTGAGGCGAAGTATCACTTTGCGTTGTGAAGATCTCAATCTGTTTTTTAATATCTATTGCTGATATAAAAATCCATATTTACACCCTCTCCCTACAGGGGGGTGTTCCACTTTTCTGCTTGCGAGGGTGTTCGTCAAAATTTGGGGGGGCGTTGGGGGTGTTAGGCGTGTGTGGATAAATCACTGGGTCCAAACCCTCCCTTTTGGTTCAGTAAAATTACCAGATTACCTATTCTATCCGCTTGTTCATAAGAATTTATTCGGAATTATTGTATTCTCCTAAATTAGAGACGTATAGGACGGAATACGGATGGGAAGGAAATCAGGTAATTCCACACACCAGATTTCCTGATAGTTTCCGAATTTCTTCACTAAGATACTGCATTGGGACTGTCAAATCAGCTATAAATTTTCCCTCTTGAGTCTTACTTTCCGGTCTGACGGTTTTCACGCGTCGTTTACCTGTTACCTGTGGACAGACGTTCCAGGGCATTTTTTTCTAAAAAAAATACAGAAAACAAACACTATTAATGGTATCACAATGTATTATATATCAAATGAAAGCTTAGATTCTGTTCTAGTAGATAATTCAATTAGATGTTACATTTTTATAATTTACACATTGCAATATTTATTAAAAAATCAGCATAAACAAGTACTGTGCACGTTATAAAAAAAACAACGAAATAACGGTAAGTCTTTACCCAACCAACATAAGATGCTCTCTGGTGGCGAAAAATAGAACTATCTCCAAGCGTGTGCAACGAGAATCGCATAAGGTTCGGGCAACTAAATTTAAACGCAACGTAAATACGGCGATCGTATCCTAGCTTATTGGCGACCGGAACGGGTGTTTTACTCTGCTCGCATCACATCCGATTCCCGACCGGAAAGTGTTAAAGGAATTTGGTTTTTAAAAACGCAGTGCAAGAAAACCAGGGAAACTCCGTCACATTCTCAAGTTGTTTGACACAGGATGGACCTAATAGTATCGATACTAAGTAGCGTGACTTGTCGAATTGTATTCACTAATTGTAGAAACTTGACGTTTATCTGAAAATTTGCAAAATTTCAACAACTTGTTCCAAAAATATGAAATGGCTATCTGCCATTCATTGGAACAGTGTGTCAAAATGTTGGATGGCCTGGTTGATATATTGGATTTTGATAACCTGATCATATTTAGGCCTGCTATACGTCCAGGATTTTCCGGGACAATCACTGAATGATAGAATTTGTCCTGATGTCCCGAATAGATTCTTCAGGATGCACAAATGTCCTGGAATCGGCTGGGAAAGAACAAATGAATAAGACTACTACACTTTCCTGAACTTCATTTATATTTAAATGCGTAATATTAAAATGCTTATTTTACTAAACAATCTAACTGTACATTGAACCGCTCCCTCTCGATAATATAAGAGTTATCGAGTTACAAGAAGATGTTGCAAAGGAATTTGACTTCACGATAGCGCCGCCGTCTGCTAGCAGCACTGAATTTCATTTGCAAATCTCTTCCATTCCATAGAAAGTTGTTTACTATAAACAGTCAGCTGTTTATTGTAAACAGTCAGTGCTTGGGTGCCCGCACTGTTCAGTCCGCAGTTCTAAAATAAAGTTTGGACATTGTGAGATAGCAGCATAGTTCATTATGATTGATTGATTGATTGATTTAGTTTATTTTACTGCGCGTTTTGTGCCTCTTGGCTAATTTGCGAAGATGGGGATGAGTGATGAAAGGATGAAATTGATGAATGGACATTCACAAGCAACCAAGCCCGACCGGGATTCGAACCCGGGACCCTTGGCGTCGCAGCGCGATGTGCTAACCACTCGGCCACAGGGTCGGGCATAGTTCATTATGCACCGAAAAGGAATTGCAAGGTTAATGATATGCTTCAAAGTGGATTATTTATTTTTCTTTTATTTTTTTTAGAAGTGTAAAGAATATGATAATGGATATGTACATTCACACAACTTTATGGTGTACAGCACCCCCGCCCCTTCCCAACAATTCCCAACAATCTTCCGGCCAGCAGTGTTCCGGATTTCACTTATGAAATATAGCAACCCTAATCATACCAAAAGTTGAACCCCCTGCCCCTTACATGAACTATACAGGGTGGTGCAAAATTCCGTTTACAACGCTTGGGAGGTGATTCGACAAGTAAAAATAAGGAAAAAATGCCATGTGAAAAAATGTCGAAATCGGCACTGTTTTCGAGTGACAGGCATGCGAAAATCGCCTCACACCATGTTTAAAGCACAATAACTCAAGAAGGAAGAAAGATAGAAATGTCGGATTAAAGGAATACAAAGAAAGTCGTACCTGACGAATACAATGGTGCAGCAATTGAGGCCCAGTGTAAATTGCGCAAGTGGACTCACAAAGAAAGTGGGGAATCCCCTGATGGAAAATACAGGAAATTTACTACTATTTTCTACATAATGATGAGATCGGAATGTAGCCAGTAAAAAATGACGACGTATGTCCACATGTCCCACTACTGCTGGGACACCGTCCCACACTCGGGAAATAGAAAATTCACCCGAAAATGATGCTATGTCATCAGATTACGCTGAGATTGATTTCAGCTAATTGATACAGAAAGCCCCACTAGAGGCGCTGGGAGTATAGGTCACCTGTTACGTATTAGCATTGGTGGATACTGTGTAGAGAGTGTAGTCGACCGTTGTTTTTCCTGCCTGTTCTGCGTGTTGCAGGATGGAGTTAGTCTGGCGAGCGTGTGGGGTTGATTTGCGCAAAGGAGTATTGTACGTAGAGGAGGTATTCCAGTGTTCTTTCTCGGTTTTCAACAACTGCGTGGACACCTGTGTAACATTACGTGGGTGCTAATCACGGTAGTTGTGATCCGTCACTCGGAGGGAAAGTGCCCCCGTTGTTGGTTGGTTCTCGAACAGGACAATGGCAGAGTACTCTACCCATGAGCTTGCTGATATGCATCTCGTTTATGGAGAGGCAAACCGAAACAGCCGTGAAGCACGGCGTTCGTATCACGAACGTTTTGAAAATAGGCAGTTTCCAGCACATGCACTCTTTCAAAGACCTGATGCTCGACTGTGTGAAACTGTATCTCTACTACCCCATAGGTGGGATTGTGGAAGACCCCGCACTGTGCAATTTGAAAAGGACGTGTTGGACGCAAAGAGACCTTCCTGGCACCGGCACAAGTGTCATTGCTCGTACGCCACAAACCCACCATACCAATGTGTTCTGCGATCTTCAGGAGAAGGGATTGCACCCATACAAATTGCATAAGGTGCACTACATACTGCCCACGGACTTTCCCATTACACGTGAATTTCTGCCAATAGTACGTGCAACTAACTCTTGCCATTCCAGATTTCCCAACAAGAGTGTTGTGGACCGATGAGGCAATGTTCACCATGGACGACATGTTCAATAGCCACAACAGCCACGTCTGGGATATGGACAATCCGCATGCAATCATTGTGTGCCATCATCAACATAGGTTCGCAGTGAATATGTGGTATGACGTAGTAGGTGACCACTTCATATGCCTCTACTTGCCCTCTACTTTGTGTGGTGGGAATTATCGGGTGTTTCTACATGACGTATTACCTGAACTTTTGGAAAACGTGTCACTGGCAGGTACACAACGTATCTGGTTTAAACACGATGGCGCCCCCGTGCACTTTGACCGGGGAGCCAGGGCCTTACTCAATGCTTTTTCAGCTATCGTTGGATTGGCCGGGGAGGACCTTTACCGTGGCCACCTCGCTCCCCCGACTTCACTCCACTGGATTTCTGTGTGGGGGGAGAAATGAAAAGGCTCGTGCATGAAACCCCTGATGAAAGTGCTGACGATCTCGTTGCTCGTGTTAGTGCCGCTGCTGGGACAATTGGTGACATGCCAGAGGTATTTGCGTGTACCAGACAATCAATGCTTCGCCGATGCCATCCTTGTCTTAAAGTCAATGGCGGACATTTTCAACAACGTCTCTGAGTATGCCAGTGTTTGTGAGCCCCTATCAGCACCGCATAGTGTCCTTTAGTGAAAGGTGCGAGTGAAGATGCTGGAGATCGCTGTAGTACATACCGTCGATCTGCATGTGCGGATGTTGTGCGCTTCTCAGGATAATCCCTTCAAGATGTGCTGTGCCTGGAAATGTTACATGGAATTGTGTGCGTTTTCTCGCCATTCTCCGTCTTCATTCTTTCGAGGATTACCCACTTTCTTTGGGGAGCTCTCTTGTAGTATGTACAGCCTGACGACATGTGGTCATTGTTTAACTTTTGTTTTTCGTACTGCAAAGTAGTGTGTCAACATTAGGGAATTGAATATTTTTTCGTGGTTTTCCCATATTTTTTTCCATTTGGGATGGTGTCCCAGCAGTAGTGGGACATGCGACAAATTGGTTTCTTTTCTTCTTCGTACCGCAATGTGAACAATGTGCAACAGAAGATTTGCAGTTATTTTCCTATTTCCCGAGTGTGGGTGTCCCAGCAGTAGTGGGACATGTGGACATACGTCGTCATTTTTTACTGGCTACATTCTGATCTCAACATTATGTAGAAGATAGTAGTAAATTTCCTGTATTTTCCATCAGGGGATTCCCCACTTTCTTTGTGAGTCCACTTGCGCAATTTACACTGGGCCTCAATTGCTGAACCATTGTATTCGTCAGGTAGGACTTTCTTTGTATTCTTTTAATCCGACATTTCTATCTTTCTTCCTTCTTGAGTTATTGTGCTTTAAACATGGTGTGAGGCGATTTTCGCATGCCTGTCACTCGAAAACGGTGCCGATTTCGACATTTTTTCACATGGCATTTTTTTCTTATTTTTACTTGTCGAATCACCTCCCAAGCATTGTAAACGGAATTTTGCACCACCCTGTATATACGTCCATGCCTGTGAAATATACACTTTTAGGTTGACATTCGTTTTCGAAGGAGTAGGTGTGGTTATCCTTGCCCCCTCCCCTTCAAGACATTCCATGCCCCTATATTATTATACTTTCAAGGCATGATTTTTTATATGTTAAAGTAGGTAATGAGAAATGAATATTGTGCATTTAATTTTTTTCTCAAAAATGAAACAAGGCCCAAAGTTTTTTCACTGCCGTGCGTTAGTACATATATTCAGATACAAGATGGCACACTTACTTTATTTTTTGCCTGATGCTGTTTTCAGATAGTCCTAATTCTAAATTTTCGGATTTCGCAATATATTAGTATTCAAAGTGTTATATCTGCTAACAGCATCAATATCCATGTAATATGCTATATCAGGTAGCTTATCCCAATAGTGAGCTTCAATGCCAAGTAAACAAATCCGCAACTTTAGAATTAGGATTATCTGAAAACAGCATAAGGCAAAATATAAAGTAAGTGCGCCATCTTATATCTGAATATATGTACTAACGCACGGAAATGAAAAAACTTTGGGCCCCGTCCCATTTTTGAGGAAAACAATTAAAATGTTAAGAATGTCCATGTAAATTATCACACTTTCTCCCCTATCAGGAAGTGGAACAGCGCTCCCTCCTACCTTTCTTTGTTCCAAATGGAACAGACCATGTCTTGACAAGTTGTGGGACAGATTTAGTTTTTCTAACTTTGTTAGATAGCGTAGTGGTAACGTCGCCTGCTTGTAATCAAGGGGTGTCGGGTTTGATGAGAAGTTTTGGTACAAGTTGTTCTCATCCCAATTTAAACTGCAAGTTCCCAGTCCCGATTAGCCATCCTGTGCATAAAGTGAGCTTAAAATAAAGCTCTACCAAGCTCTATATACAGTAGTGTACCAAGGACTCTCGAAAAAGGGGGGGGGGGCTATACATTTTCTTAGTAGCCAGGCATGATTTCCTGCCTTTGGCATTCTTTTTACTGGGTCAAAAAGAGGGTTATTTTCCACACAAATCCCCAACCCCTTTAGGTACGCCACTGTTTGTATTGCGATAAAAGCATGTTTTTAAAATATTCTATATTATTGTCACACATAAAACATACCTTTCTTGTTAAAGTCAGTGCACGTAGCACTATGCTATGTGTGCGAGATTTCCAAAATAAGCCAATTCGTATCCCGGTCAGGGGATGATTGTCCTTTGTGAGTAGCGCTTCATCAATTTCATATCATCACTCATCCTTATTGTCTCTTTTAGTCAAAAGTGGCAGAAAAGCGACGTAAGATAACCTAATATCAAGCAGTCAATCTCAAATAGGACTAGGATTGATTGATTGAGTTTTTCTTACTTCGAGTTTTGTGCCTCTTGGCTAATTTGCGAAGATTGGGATGTGTGATGAAATAATGAAATTGATGAATGGACATTCACAAACAACCAAGCCCGAGTAGGATTCGAACCCGGGACTCTTGGCGTCGCAGCGCGATGTACTAACCACAGGGTCCGGCAAATAGGCTTAGTGAAAGCAGTCTTAGGATTTTTCTATCATCTTTAATACCGTATTGCTACTGCGAATAACCAACGTACTTTTATATCATCATGGCAATTGTTTTAAAGAAATTTTGAAACATCAGACACAAATTTATATTTTCGGGTGCTTCACCTTGCAAGCATAACGGGTTACTCCAGATGTGCTTGGTTTTCTTTGAATTGTGGTGCGGCCAAGCCTTGAAGAAGTGATCAGTTCTCCCGTCTGTCAGAACTAGATGACGAAATGTACAACAAGTATTCCACAAAAGGTTCCATACTTAGGTTAAATGGCGTAAGTAAATCATGCGGCCATCCTGAAAATGAACAATCAGGCAAGAAGATGATCAGTTGACTACGGCCGTTAACCACAAAGTATGTTCCATGAAATAATTAGATCATTTCCAGGCAAAGTTATCCCATCTAATCAATTTTGTACACAAATTATAGAAATCCATTGAATGA
The DNA here is from genome assembly GCF_977018435.1 of Lepisma saccharinum. NCBI lineage: Eukaryota > Metazoa > Arthropoda > Insecta > Zygentoma > Lepismatidae > Lepisma > Lepisma saccharinum. Next base: position 141,372,096 of record NC_139230.1, read on the forward strand.
TGAAGAGGGACCCAGTTGAATTAGTTGAAAATGGAACTAAAGATCTGGATAACCCAGATAATAGTAGTGGAAACGTATTGTTTCTACGCACTCCTTGTAGGTATGCCTAGTATTTAACCTCAGTTGTGACATATTTTGATGATTTTTTTATGGATTTTATTGCGTTCGACGATGTTCTAGCCCTATTGTTGCTCAATCTCATTTTTGGAGCCTCTTCTTTGTAGGTATGCCATGATCTTATGTGATATAACTTAACCTATTCACTTTTTTACAGCCTTTTACGGGTTAAAATAACCTACAAAGTGTAAAATGGTTGTTTCTATGCAACCCTTGTAGGTGGACCTAGTATTTAATCTCAGTTGTGACATATTTTGATGATTTTGATGATTTTTTTATGGATTTTATAGTATTTGACGATGTTCTAGCCCTATTTTTTGCTCAATCTTATTTTTGTAGGTGGTGGGCCCTCAACGTAAACGCCTACGATGTATTTGGGGGGCCTTATTTTTTTTTGTACGTGGGGGGCCTCAGCGTAAACGGCTACGATTCATTTTTTATGATGTGTGAGGCCCCCTTTTCACGATGTATGTCGTGGAATTGGTTCAATGCCCCCCCATACTTTTGAAGGTGCCACAGTGGGTGCTCGCAGTGTTGCCAACTTACTTCGCAAAAATTTCACCATATGATATTTCACAGGCGAAGCTAACCTACAAAATAGAAGTTGGCACTACTCAGTATTGCCATAAATTCCGATAGTATAGTGATTTTTTTTTATGTGTGAAGAATGTTTCGATTTAAGGTCAGTGTAATTTTTAGAGAATTATCCTTTTTGTCTTGTATCTAAAACTGTTCAGTCACTCTTTCATTCTTGACACCATACACAAAAGTTTTCTCTGCAATAAGAATAACACTGCATAGAGTATCGGCAGGCAAGGCTTCATGGAACTCGCACACAATTTTGATGTTGGTACGATCGTTAACAACCACCTGCTTTCTCTTCGATGTGTTAATAACGAACATGGGTCTGCGAGCTATGAACTCATTGGGGTTGTAGTCCACGTCCACATTGCCGGAGGTCACTCTCTTGTAAGCTGTGTATGCCTCGTAGAGTTTCAGGTAGTCGTTGTTTGCAATGTTCAGGTTGTAGTTCAGGTTGGTGATCATACCTTCTGCCACATTGCAATGTATGTTCAGAGTCTCGATGGCTAGAAACTTAGGAATGTTAGTACCGATGTTCTTGATGCCAGTTTCGAGCTTTGTGTTGTTCTCGAATCCCAAAAGCTCTCCGATGGTACCCAGGTCTACGGTTTCCGTGGCAGACACTAGTTCCACCATGTGAGTTACAGAATTTTGGGACAGCAGTACATTTCTTGGCAATTGAGCCTGCAAGGTAGACAGATTGTACTGGCCAGGGGTGATGCTGATTTTTTCGGTGCCAATTTTGATGGTATTGTTGTGTACCGTCACATTAGGTATCAGGTACATGCTGTAGAATGCACGAAGAGCAATAGATTTAGGATAGATGATACCGTCATGCAATGCTACTTTCAGAAGCGAAGTCTCGCTTGTGAGATGGAATACTCCCATAGTGCTTCAGGTGCCACAATCCTTTCTGGAAATCCTCGATTGTTGGGTTATTTAATTGCGAGAGGAAGACAAGCATGGAAACGCAGAAATGGCCACAGTTCACATCGCTGAAACCCTGGATGCGTTCGTCATTGTAGTAGAGGTTGACAGCACTGAGATACTTTACTAACCCAGCAGGTGGCGTGCCTCCGAATGAATCGAAAACAAATGCTTTGTTGTTGTTGGCTTTGTGGTAGCATATCCAACGTGTACCTGGAATTTCGTAACTGTCTAGCTTAACCACACCACACTCTTTTTTCTTCGCAACAGAGGGTAGAGAATCAGACATGAAAACGACCCTGAAGTGCTTGATCCCCAACGATTCGATCAAAGATTCAATATCGAAGTTGGACAGGGGCTCTTCTTTTTTTAAAACTTTTTCAAAGCTTCAAGGTTGTTCTTTCTCTTTTTGGTTACACCTTTCCCCTTCTTCTCCATAGCCAGGTTGTGGCGTTTCTGCTCTTCTAAATCGGCCTTGTTCTTTTTGCATCGATGACGGTTTTGGCAATGGCGGCACTGCCTCCTGCCAAGCTGCCTATAGCACCCAAAGCTGCCAAGATAGCCGGGTTGCTGAATATGAAACCTCCAGTCTTCTGCTGCTTTCGCGAACCTTGTAACCTCCTCAACTGAGGAATGATGAGCAGCAATTTCATTCCATGACCTTTTGCCAAGCAGGAATGTTTCTTCTCGCGCTGCTTTTTGGTGAGCATTCCATCTAATGTTACGAGAGACTTGAGGTTTGCATAGGGTATTTGGTAAACGACACCTTTGGGCTTCATGGTGATAGTATGTTATTTATATATCGTGAGAGGGTAAAGAAAAATCTCTGCTTTGCCCCTAATGCAATGAAGTGATGATAGGTTGGTTATACAAGTTGCTTTTTATTCTTCACAAGGGTTATTTAGTTACAATCCCCACCCTAATTTTCGTTTTGTGTTCATGGTGATGGTCGTACCCAATGCAACAACCCGTTCACCTAGCGAGGCACCTGTGCTGACGATTCTCCCGAAAGCCGCATGCTCCAACTTTCTGTCAGCATCATGACGTGCGTTGAGATCGGTGTGAGCATTGTAGGCAATGTCGTGGTCCTTGCATGCTGCGTCCAGTGGGTTCACTCCCTTGTGTCCTCTTTCCAGTCGCAGTTCGAGTTTCGTACCCGGACCGCAGTACTGGTAACCTGGCAGGTGCATCTCGAAGGGTAGCTTGTTGATAATATCGTTCACCGAACATCGACCCTCGGCTACATTCCAGAATTTGCGAGGCAGGATGTTGATGATTTTTATAAGATAACCAATACCTTTGTTGTCGTTGACAATGAAGTTGGCAAGCTTGGTGCTAATCATGTCCATGATGCCCACCTTCTCGTTGTGGAAGTTGCGATTGATATCGGACGTGGACAAGTTACTTTTTATAGAAAGGGGGATACGTGGGGGGATGGTGCAATGCTCTCAGAGACACGCAAAGGCAAACAATATTCACATGTCTGAAAATCAATACGATGCAAATCGACCATCGAAATACATATTTTACGGTGACGTAAACAATCTCTACGGATTCGCAATACTACAAAAACTTCCCTACGGAGGATTCGAGTGGATAGATCCTATTTCAATTGACATTAAACATTTCGACGATCGTGAATTTGGTCTTTTCATTGAGGTAGACATTGAATTTCCAAATAATTTGCATGATACTTTTTCCGATTTACCTCCGGCTCCCGAAATTAAATGTCTACCTGATTCTAATCAAAGCAAGCTTTTGTTAACTCTGGAGAGAAAAGAGAGATATGTCGTCCACTACAAGAATCTCCAGTTTTTGATTGGGAAGGGTGTTCAGGTAGTAAATGTGAGAAGAATTTTCAAGTTCAAACACTCTCCATGGTTAAAATCTTATATTGAGACCAACACAAGACACAACAGAACAGCTGGCATTTCAGATCAATTTTTCATTTCAATATTCCATGTCCGGTTGATACCTTGCAAATTTTCATGTGTTTACTTAAATTAGTAATGCTAATTATTTTTCCGCATTGAGTACAAGGCTTAGTAGGTAACGAACGATTTATTGTTGAACCTGTTTCGCTACATCTTGCCCTATGCTTGCTAATATTAGTTTTGGAGATTAATTTCCCACAAATAACACATTCCATGAAATTGGTAGATGACATTTTTTTAATATGCTTTAAGTAAATAACAATAAGACGCACAATCAACTCAAAATTCAATAAGATTATATTTACTAGAAAAAAAACACTTTTAAACTTACGATAATTGATAGAATGTAACTTAAAAACAATAGTTATAATTATAGGGTCGGGTACGCTATTCTACACCCTCGAATTTTGAAAAAATAATTTCATTATGAAGATTGTGTGATCCTATTTGTGAATCAAAAAAATTGGAGCGCGGAAAGAAGTATTTACGACTGTACAGCCGTTTAAAGTTGCGATTTTGTCGTTTGAAATTGTTGAGTCCAAATTTTCCACCGGTTCCGGGCTCCGCCCCTACCGCTACCGCGGGCCCGCCTTTATCTATAGAGTCCCTTTTAAAGGCATGTTAGAAATTGGCCGAAGTCACCTGCCCCAACACTATTTCTCACTGTTATCCGCATTGGCACATGAAGATACAAAAAATGAAGGCTAAAATTAAACAAAGAAGGTAACTTACCCCTTTTTACTAAGGTTAGGTATTGAATTGTGGGTCGAAGTTCACTTTGTAATTCCAAAAATGAAGTAACTCCAACGTTGAAAGTCCTTGTTGTCCATTTCCACATAATACCAACCTCCACTCCCTTCCCATCATAAAAATTAGAAGTCGCAAATTATCCCATCCCACAAGTCATTTAGAAAAAAACAACCCTCCCTTTACGGCATGCAGTTGCCAAAAAAAAAATACTTCAAATTTCTGAAGTCGCATAAATGAAATCCAATGTCTGAAATGTCCAATCCGCCTATATATCACACAAATATCATCGCAAATGTTCCTATTGCACAAGTCAATCATAAGAAGAAAAATAAAAAAATCAGACGTGCGCCTGTGACATAAATAGATCATCCGAAATCTTCAGACTTGCGCCTGTGACATGAATCCATCATTCGCCATCATAAAGTTCTGAAAAACCTTTTTGACGTTACGCAAGGAATTTTAATTACATAAAAAACGTAAGTTTCGTAGCACGTAGATCTAAAAAAATTACTTTCCGCGCTATTTAGAAACATCGTTTATTATGATGAACTAATTTTTGTAACGAGAATATTTGAAATGTGCGAATAATCGAGGCTGTAGAAAAGGGTAATTATATTTTTTTTTCAGCTCTGCTATTTATATATGAATTTTCTCGGGAAAAAATACAAAATTCAATACAAATACAAATTCATACAAATTCAATCTGTGTAAAAAACGACTTGAACCACCTTCAAAATAAAATAATTTTAGCTATTACGATAAAATTTTCAGCTATGTTATTTATACAGAATTTCCGAAGACAACAAGTAACATCTGATCACATCAAAACTCAATCTGATCGAAATTACTATGACAAGAAAATCACTTGATATACTTTTTAAACTCAAAAATAATAAATACTATGTAGCTTTAAAGTAAATTAAATACTCAACTTTTAACACTGCAACAACACATCCGGGAACTTTTCTAACGATGGAAGCGGCCCCGGCGCCCACCCAGCGTCGAATAACATGGGTACCTGGGGGAAACCCTGGGGGGTAAAGGCGGTCAGGGGCGTGATGCTGATCACATCACCCCCACTCACAACCGGATCAAGAAAGTGTGGGGCGTTACCCCCACACCCCCTATACGCATTCATGGCGTGGTGCTATGCATAGGGGAGCACTTTTTTTTCTTTTTTTTCACTTTTACAACACATCCGTACTCTTCAAACACTCTCAAGATTATGCGAGAACCCTTTAAGTAACCTAAGCGAGAATGGAAACAGTAAGTCAATCAGAAGACACCCATTACGTCATAACCAAGAACACGCTAGATACGGGTCTGCGTAATAACTTGTTGCGTAAACATTGCACAATAGTTTACCTTACGAGCCATCGCAATATTATGTAAAGTTACGTACTTTAACTCGAAAGAAATTATGATACTCGTACCAAGTACGAGATGAAAAAACACAGATTTGCAATAGTATAAAATCGACAAAAACATCATCAAAATAGGTTTACCATTGTGGTTAAATTAATAAAAATAATAGGCCTCGTACCAAGTATTACTTTGAACCGCCAAAATATATGTACTTATAAAAAACTGGAAAAACCCACAGGTGTTTGTCAAGTAAACCAGAAGAAGAACGGAAGTAGACCGAAAGTAAACCGGAAGTAGACCGGAAGTAAACCAGAAGTGACCGGAAGTTAAACGTAAGTAGACCGGAAGTAAATTTGTGTGGGTATAAGAGTAGGTGTGGGTGGGTGTGGGTGTTACATACTTTAACTCGAAAGAAATTATGACACTCGTACGAAGTATGAGATGAAAAATCACAGATTTGCAATAGTATAAAATCAACAAAAGCATCGTCAAAATAGGTTTTCCATTGTTCTTAAATTAATCAAAATAACAGGCCTCGTACCAAGTACTACTTTGAACGTATACAATCCCTCTACTAGTAACCTCAATGGAAGTGGCGTAAAAGAACCTTTTTTTATTGTTAAAATTTCAACTATACAGATATAACTGTCGTATGACGCAGGCAAATCATAGGCTATCAATATTCAAGAATCGCCTCTGCAATTTAGGCAATCAGACGTCTTTGCAATAAAGTAATAATTACTTTCATAGAGTCTCCTGCACTATTTTCTGTGACAACGATATAAAAGATGTGACGGTAGTATAAAAATGTAGCCCATAAGAAGATTTGAGGATCCCTATGACGGACATTTTCAAAATGCCCTCTCTTATTTTCTGTGCCAGCAACTTTCAACGATTGATAAGATATTACTAATATATTGACCAATTTTCATGCTTCTATCACAAAAATGCTCAATTCAGCAAATATCTGCACATATTGGCCGGACTATAAATGGTTCAGTCTTTGTTTGTGTTTTTGCCCCTGGAATTTATACGACCATGTATCAACATCCGTGAAATATGAAAATTAGTAATTAAAGTGCTGATAATGAACGATTACGCTTCATACTTCAAAACTGAAGCAGTTTGAAAAATGCACCCTTTAAACATAGGCAATCACGGTATTTTTCCGTCATTATCACACATTTAGAATGCTTTCGTAGAGCTTTTTGGAAAATTTTATTTTTCTTTGACCAACAATAGAGATAAATCTTAAAACACGACCAATAAAAGTTCATTTACACTGCTTGTGTCAAAAGATATCCTAATAAATCGGCTTCCATTTTGAAAACGGCCGCCATTGCTGACCAACCGGGTATTTTAAATGTCTCCAATCATTTAAATTATATTAAGACGGATCTTAAACTACATGTAAAGTTTCATGCTTTTATCACAAAAATGAACAATTCAGCAAAATATCTGCACATATTGGCAGGACTATTTCTAATGATGCTGGTCTAGGAATCTGACGTATCTCTTGGAGTCTCAGGTTAGATTAATTCTTCTGGTGGTAAGAACAAACAAATTTGTTGTTTCAAGTAACCCACAGGAATATTATGGTGGAAGGATACGTGCTTGTGCTGGTTATACTGCATAACGATAAGAAATCTTAATAATCTTTTGGAGATTGGAAATTATTGGAAGCTCAGTCTTTGATATTTTGCTCATTCTATTTCTGAAATTATGTCATAGACATGTCACATGTGAAATTAAGTCACATGACAAAATGATCATTCATTTTTTTATTGTTTGATCGATTTTTTGTTTTGAGTCCACTTTATGCACAGTAAGGCTAATCTGGACTGGACCTACAGTTTAAAGTGGGATGCGAACCACTATGTGCCTCCAACGGAAGACCATTCCTTTTTATTAAAGGTTTTGTTAATAGTAGAAGTCAAAAGTCGAGTTAACCGACTTAGACTATTGAATTTGAGAAATAAAATTAAAAGATTTATATAAAACTGATCTTATAAAACCTGCTTTGAATGTCATACTTGGTGTCCTCTAAACGTCACCTGATAAGGGTTATATAAAAGTTACTTGGGTGAGAATTCTCATTTAACAAATTCTTTGCAATTATCCAAAAGTGCAGCAGAGCGAAGTAAAATAAAACAATCAATCAAAAGTCTATAGTTTTAGAGGATAATTGAATAATATATCACCTTAATTGCAATTTTCTGCATCATGCAAGCCATTAATTATTATTAGTGCATGTTTAGTAGGCTATAAGTGTGTTCTATTTTATATCTTGTTTAAGTCAGAACTTCTCTTCAGGCGACTATGCTAATTATTTTAATAAATGATCAAATTTATCCTTAAACCTACATAGAGACCAATAATAGAGCACCTGTCGGGAATAATTCAATAACTTACGATTTTTTCAATTTTGTAATTGTCTGAAGTTCCTTAATCGATGCAGGCCAGATAGTATCGCAAGAAGCTGTGCCGCATCTGTTGTAAAATCCCCGGAGTCGTTCTGACGATATCGCAGGCAACAAGGATTTTTGCCAGGAGGGGATGCAAGGGGTGTCCCTCGCTCAGCACCCAATCGTCACTCGTTTGAGTGAGGAGGACCTGTTGGCAAGAATCCTTCCTACATCGTCAGAACGACTCCAGAGTGGATGCGACAGAGCTTCCTGCGACCCAGGGGACCGCCATTTTGAACAATTACTGTAACGTTTTCGTCTTAGAGCGCTACGATACATTGTAGTAAAGTCCGTATTAAATCTACAAGCCGCATCTTCCAGTTGTTTTATTTCACTGTCATATAAAGCTCAAAATAATTTTGGCTGATAACTTGTAAATGGTGCGTTTCCGGACCGAGGTTCCTTATCTCCTATTGGTACTTGGGTCAGTCTCCATCCACACTGCAAGTTTGTAACTAGCTCACGGAATCACCCTGTATATACATGTACGTATATACATATGTAGTTTATAAAATAAGGGTGCAACAGACCTTTGTGGGCCCTAAGGCTTGCAGATGCAGTTTTTCGCTTAATAATGCTTAATAATGCGAGGTATGCGCATCGACTCCCATCGTATCTGATCTCTACTTTTCTAGACCGACTATATCACTTGATTTAGAGTTGATCCCGATTTCTCCCACGATGCTGAGTCAACACTGAAATTTTTGAGCACTGATTGGGAATAGAAACAGGGACCGTTAGCGCCTAAGGCGTGAACGCTAACCACTCGGCTAAGCATGAGTTGTCTGTACAGTCAGACAAAGAATTACCTGGGCCACGGGACCTATGATTTCGTAACGTCTTAAAGATTGTTGTATATGCAACCAAAATAACAAAATTGTATCTAAGGTTTGCCTGGTGAACCTGGCTTCTCGAGAAAGACTGAGTATTGATATCGTGAGTCATATCCCCAGGCACAGCCATAACAAACAACATCTGGGTGCCTTGAGACCACCAGAAAAAGTTTCCTGAATTGGTTTCTTACAACAACTACTCGTAAAGAAAAGTTTTCTTTACTGACAGTAGAGTCATTGTCAAGAAAGTTCACTGAAGTAGTGGTTTTCATCAAATCATCATCGCGCAACACATGCTGTCATTTCAGAATTCCTTGAAAAAGATGTTATGCGCTGAAAAATTAACTAATTAACTCGACTCAAAAGAACTGAGCAACACAACAACGCAGAATCTCTCCCGTGACACCTGTCACGCGGGTTAAACATTACATGAATTATAATACGGTCAGGATAAGTGCCTACAGTCGGAGTTACCGAGAATAAACCTAGGAGGATTTGATTTAAGTACCTGAAATGACGTTACATAATACTACGGTGGTTCTGAATATACACATATATTAAAGCACAGATAAATACACAGTACATCTTGCCCTCTTTAACTCGATCTCACATTCATACACTCATTCCATGGCATATTGCGACAATATGATAATTACAAAGGTTAGATTAATTAATATTTTGACTGTACTCATGCTATTTCTTGGCTACATTGCCGTTTACAATTTACCGTTTAGGATTTTAAGTATAAGTGAATAATTGTTCCTTGTGCGAACCCCTTTTATCTTTTCTGAAGGTATAAATATATTTCAATGAACTTTTGTTTGCTGTTAACATAAACTCTGATCTACAACATTGATTGTCCGCCGGAATACCAATGCCTAGTTATGTCCAAGCACTGATTTAAGTTATGCAATGATTTGATTTACGCAGATTCGCGGTAGATTGGCGTCATCTCTCTCACACACGCACATGGTTGGATCTTACCTTCGCTGCATTCCCTCTGACCTGGGTAGGGTGAAAGTGGTCCTACAGTATTGGAAGACGTCTGCACTCCATTGTTGCACTTTGCGGTCATCCTGGTTGGCGAAAATGGATCTCCCGGCAGTTCCGTATGGCATCATCGGATCCTGGCTTCACTCGTTCACTTCTCGCGGTTTCCCATGGACACACGTGGATATTAAATGTTATTAACTTCTGCTAACTTAGGACGTTGTTTCGGACGATTGACACAGGTGGGCGTGTCTGGCGTTATTCTCACATACCACACGTATGTGCACGAATGCGTTGACGGCGAGGGGGAAACGACCCCCCTGGGTCTACTCTGCTCTACTCCATGGCTCTAAAACACTCACTCGAGGAAAAGACAAATCCAGACCACGGGTCTGATCGCGGCTCCGAGCTAGGTAGCACGTAGCTCACCTCCGGTGGCGATTGTAGGCAAACTGTTTTTTCGCTATTCCGAATCATCCCTTTTATTCCAGATTTAAACAAAGTGACGCTCTAGCCTCAGTGTTTAGATATTCATTTATTGTTTCTGGTGCTTTGACCGTTGTCCTCCTATCCTGGTCAACGCTCACTCCGGTCCTTAACCTCTGGTAGCAGCCCCTCGTGCAGAGATTAGGTTAAATCCTCGGCTATTGTATTCGACACGTTCAGTAAGGCCAACTCACCAGGATACCGTCTCCCATTGAATCCAGCGATGACTCTTTAATAATTCATAATTCCCGTATTTCTGTTCTGATTAGGCTCAAATCTTGGAATCAGTACTTTCATGATGTGGTCTTCCGCTGGTTAAAATCTCATCCAATTCGGTCCATTGGTTTAGAAGTTGCTCTTTTCCTGCTATTCCCCATAAGAGTGCATGTAAATCCGAATTCGGGCGAAAAACGGTGGTTGAGCAAGTTAGTGTTGGCTAAGACAGTCGCTAGACACCTGTATTCGAGACGGATTTTAATATTACCAATCGTAATTAATTCTTAATAACGGGCAATTAGATTAATTACCTGTTACTCAATATTTGACCGTTAGAAAGACTAGAGTTAAAAACAACTACTTGACAATTGATAAGACGAATCGATATTCATTAGTCCTAACTTAGAATTTTGTGTAAGGCTTGGAGCATCATGTCCTATCATTCATTTCATAACTTCATTAATCATCTTCATCGCCTTAGTTGACGCAAGTGCTAGAAAAGCAATATAAAATAAGCAAAATTAAGAAATTAATAAATCACATTTTCAGCGATTTCACACAGCGACTGAGTTGCGTGTAGAAGGAGTTTCTTTAATCGGGAACCAAGGGCCCCTCGTTCTGCTTCATTGTTATTTTCCCTCCACATTCCCTGCCTCGATTAACCTGATATCGATTAATGCAACATTAATTAAAACAACCCGCCAACGAAACAATCCACGAAGTACACCAAAGCGGCGTACATTATGAATAGGTAAACTATGTGATATCATCCTAATTTAGAATTTAGTAATAAAATAATAATTTTGCGGTGGGATCCAGTTAAGTGGCTGCATGATTCATGCCCATCTATTATGTAATCGTGATATCATCAAATTGTACGAAGCGTGTCTACACCTACGTAGAGTGCAAGTCCCCGTGATGGAATATGTAGCGCAAAGCCAGGGCTTTAAGATCAAATTTGCTTTGTTATTGTTTTTATTAGTAATTGCCTCAGTTTTCTTCCTCTGTAGTTTAATTATTCATGACGACAATTTATTATTACATTAAACACATGAATCAACATACACAATGAACCCAATTTGGTCTGGACTCGAACTCGGAACCTTGTTCGGCAAGAAATGCGAATTCTCCATAAGGCATGAGTGTTTCATTCGAGTTGTTCCTCTACTTCCGTCATTGTATGACTAATGTATTTCTTTAATATACAAAAATAAATCACAACTCCCTAAAAAAATACTATATTGCATTTGCACATGCATACGTTTTTTGACGGTTAGAGTGTAAACTGGCACCTGTTTATTTAGATTGTTCTTTGTGTTTCGTGAGTAATTAAAGATAGGGAAAGAATTTGTGGAATGAGTAGGGCTAAAAGAATTCCGTACGTGACGGACTGGTTAGCACAGTGCGCTATGATGTCTGATGTCCTGGGTTCGAAACCCGCCCTGGGTATGAATGTTCATGAATTTCGTCGCGATTAGCAAAAGGTGACAGAAAAAACGACGCTAAATAACAAAATGAAAAGGGACTATAAGAAGCATTCTTATTTCCGTACGTGGCTTAAAGTTTAGGGATTTGTTTGCCTCCGGAAGGAATAGAAACACATCACAAATGTCTTATATTTTGGGCACCACGAAACTTCAAATTAGATGGAGAAACGGAAAATCTGAGGGAAGTCTGAGCTAACGTGGTTCCTCGGAGAAGTATGCTTAAAAGAGAGAGTGTGCACGATTGGTACTTGATGTTTGAAAAAAAAATCAATACGAGCTCAGAAATTACTTCCTGATTTTCTAGATCAAGAGAGTTCGGATATATGCATAAAAATGTTTAGTTTGTGAAGTTTTATAGAGTGTCTGCAATTTGTTCGAAGTAACAAGATTCATTCCAGAAATTACATAAACAATCCTTGGAGAAATAAGGCACACAATTTTGGTTTCTCCCAGTATATAGTAGTCTTTTTACATTTCAATAAGCAAGAACTTCCAGACTTTGTTTACAAAATTGTGAACTATTTCCTTCCCGAATTCATGGATTGTTTTCCCTTCCTGACCCCGTCTAGATGAAAAACGTTCCGTCTTGCATACACAAGTTGAAATCACATACTGCCGCGCTATTAATTAGCAGTTAGGGAATTTTGAACTCAACAATTCACTTGAGCATTACGTTTTGAGCTGAAGATGTGTCATATTCTCGTTATATGCTAATATGTCTTAGTAACCTATTATATTTACTGCAAATGCGTTCATATCCAACATTTTGAGACAATATGTTCTACGTTTCGCTGAAGAGTGACCTGATGAAAACTGTTTTTACTCAATTTCTAATATAATTTATCCCAGCATTTCCTTCAACTTCTGTTCCTTTGTTATTACCTCCAATGCGTACATGACTTACTTCGTGCTCGACTTTTGGGTTCAGAAATGTTTACAACACCCCCATCGCCCGCGTGTAAATAGCAGTCAAAAACACACTGGAGAAAGACCATAATGTATACAACTTTTTTACTACATATTTTACGAAAACATTAGAATGTTAGCTTGATATAATTGTGGATTGGAACAAACGAAATAAAATACCTGTTTTATACGCACACTGGAACGACCGCTGGCCTGCTGCGAGTCACTCTGTCAGTGAAGGTCACTGATCGTAGGAGTTGCTTGCTACAAGCACGTGCCTTATACAGGGTGGCAATTAATGAACTATATGAAATAAAACCGTCATAATTTCTGAACGGTTCACGTGATGACGTCCAAACTGCGTGGCTGGCCACAGGACATGATGGGAATTCGTATGCGTATGCGCACGCAACGTGTTGATGTCGGCCATTTGCAAGTGAAAATGTCCTGGAGGTGTATTTTGGGGACCGCATTCTGGCTCTGGGCTATGTTAAGGACAAGGTGTACAGAAATTACCTCAAAACCATTGCCGAGCTGAAAACTGCTATTCAGGAGGTCATCGATGTGTCGACACTTCAGCGGGTCATGCAGAATTTTGCTGTTCGTCTGCCCACCCCCCCCCCCATCATCGCCAGATATGTCTGTAGTGCCGTTTACATGTGCAATACAGTTTGCGTACTAGGTGGTTTGTCACTAATTTCCGTTTTATTTCATATAGTTCATTAATTGTCACCCTGTATCTGCTCAAGGGAACACGGAAAATCTTCGTTACTTTCTTTTTTGCCAGATTAATGGTGAACATTCACAGCAACATGAGGAATACGATCGTATTCTATTGGAATTAGATTTCGTGACGTTTAAAGTTATCATATCTTGTTAAACTTTCATTAACATGTGAAAGCAGAAATTTCGAGATCCTTGGAAAAATTGTTGTTCCCTCCGGCAGGAATTCCTTGTGGATGATGCCATCACTGTCAAAGAAAGTGATAAGCATCGTCTTGATGCGTGATTTTTACGCCTTGACCTTCTTCCGACGGAGTGATGCTGGAGAACACCATTCCATGCATTGGCGTTTCTTTTCAGGGTCGTACCTCACACACCAGTTGTCATCCCCTGTAGCAATGCATTGCAAGAAATTTGGATCTGAATCCTCCAGATTTCTTTCTCTTCCCATGCCTCAAAATGGCTTTGAAAAGTCAGATATTTGAGGATATTCCGGACATCCAATGGAACGTGACGAGGGTCTTGAACACCATCCCGAAAGAAGACTTTTCTAAAAGTTTCAAGGACATGTACAGCCGTTCTCAACGGTGCATAGCCATGGGAGGGGACTACTTCGAAGGACAGTAAGGTAGGTTTCATTAAGAATTCGTCTACTTTCGATATTCAGGATCATTCACCGAACTTTATTGTCAGAGGTTGTATATATGATTGAATTTGGTACAGCCTCCCTAATGCACCACTGAACGCATCTACACACTATCAAATTTATATGTCTAATCCTCTCTCCCCGAAAAATATTTTGCGTACGCCAGTAAATTGAATGGTAGAATATATCTTGTTCTTGTATTTTACACTCAATTTTTCGATCTTAGAATTTTTACTTTGGTTATTGGAACATTATATCGGCTGTTAACTGTAAAAATTAGAAGCTTTCTGCCACAGACTACAAATGAGTACAGACGGGGGTACCTTTCTATTACTCCCGTGAAAATTTTTTTGTCGTCTGCTACACGCTCGTCACGTGATTTGTAATGCTTCTCACTCTCCCGCGGTAACGGCTGTTCGTAAACTCCAGCCAACTCAGCGCAGATCTTACGAGTGGATTACGCATACGTCACACTAAACGTCATGTCGACGTCACTAGCCAAGCTGTTCCACGCTGCAGTTTACGAACAGCATGGATTATGGCGTGGTGGATCGTCTCGTCTGCTTGACTCTTGAGCATGTTTAAAAGCAGTTAACTTTCTTTGGAAGTAGTATTAGGTGTAAATGGCACTAAATCTCACCTCTATATAAAGCTCGGCTACGTTAATATAAATTAATAGAATATTTTGACAAGATTTAGAAATTGACACAAAAAATAACCGAAGAAATGAATAAACTGTATGCCTACACATCAAAAATAATTATTTTGTAGTATTTTATTGGTTGGTGAATTTAGTTTAGTATACCGTGTGTTAACACCAACTAATAACGTTGAATTATGGTAAATTAAATGGTTTCAAAAATACGTATTTCATTACAGTTCAGATCAAAAACTACTTTTCATTGTTTTATACTTTTCTCTCTTCGGATACCAGTTTTTGCATATTTTCCCCATATATATACATCTACGGAAAGACTGATAAGATAATATTAGCTACATCTTTTCCTTCAGCTGCCTTTCTGACTTACGAAGGCATCAAATAAACGGTTGCCGGCCATTGAAAGCTGTCGCGTCGAGCTTTCTGCTAGTTTTCGTCTGCAGTCAGCCAACTCAGTCGCATCGAGAACGGCTTACAAATCTTACGAGCCAAGACGCTGGTCAAGTCGTCTGCTGGTCCCGCGCATGGGTGCGGCCATATTGGCAATAAACAACCGGTTGCTACGGTCGTTGCTAAGGTCGGTAACACGGAGTTGGCTATAGAGCTTTGCTGAGGTTTTGGAAAGATGAGCCGGAAACAATGAAGGAGGGAGGGTTAGCATGTAAGGAGAACCACTTTCGTAGTTTCAGATACACAAGATAAGAAGGAGTCGTCAAAGTAAGGGTGAAAGCAAGCATGAAGGAAAGAATATGATGTTAAGGAAAGCGATACTTAGATGTCGCACGTGTTGTGACTAGCACTTCTTCGAAAATTTTGCAATAGCTTTGTGTATGTGCGAAGAGATGTTTATTATCTTTCTTTCAGTGGCGGCAATTAGGGGGGGCGAGGGGGCAATTCCCCCACTTTATCGCCCACTTTTGCCCCCTCTCTATGTTAAATCTTATCTACAAAGGGAAATATACTGTTTTTGCCTCCCAGTTATGACACCTTGCCCCCCCCCCCCCCGGTTTTGGAACCCAATCGCCGCCGCTGCTTTCTTTATATTTACGTAAACCAGATTAAATATTTTACATAACCAATGTAGCCTCTATATTTCTTTGTTACGAGCCTATTACGTGGACAAAAGAGTTGAACACAACATGTGCCCTTTCCTCTGTCCATCATTATCTTGTTATTCTTTCAACTTATCACTTTATCATGTTCTTTTATGCAAAAATATTAGAATGAAAACAATTTGTTGTAATTAATAATGGGCTGCCAAGCTGAAAACACCTTCAGGTCGATCAGTAGGCTCCAGGCGCCAGGATTGTATCCAGTAGCGTAACTAACATGCTCTGCGCCCCCCCCCCTCCCCGAGCAACTTTCAGTTGTGCCCCCATACTCGTCTAAAAATATACAAATATATTTATTTTCTAAAATATTAATTCACGCCCACATTTATATTAGGTATATAAAAACATGAAAATGCATACATGTAATTTGAATCAATGTAAAAACTGATACGAAAGGTTAAGACAACAGAGAAGCTGTAAAAAATTATATATGATAATTATATTATATTATATATGAAAACAGACTGTTATTACAAAAATTACGATATTGTCAAATGATCATAAGCAGTCCTCTGCATTTTTTCATGGAAGCAAATTCTTGTTTGCTAGTTTTCGAGCTCGATCGCTCTCACTCCTGACATTGTGCTTCTCAAGTAATTTTTGATGAATTTTAACTTGGAAAATCATTTCGTCGATGAAGATTTTTTTTAAAACTTCTCTTTTCCGTTTGGTAAAAATTGTAAGTAGGGTGAAAATTAGCGTTGCCAGTGTGTACTCTTGCCTGTCGTCTACCTTTCGGCTACGTAAACCATTCAGCTAATAAAGTTTTGTTTTCTAATCTGGTAATCCACTTTCTACTTGTGATTAACATTTTCTGTTTTCAGTTAGGGGCATAAAATATAATATGTTCGGTTGAAAATATATTTTAACGCCGAAAGTGAACTATCGGTCTTTCTTAGTTTATCATTCTTACTGCGACACCACCCGCGCACCGCGGGGGTGTTATTTACGCCACTGCATTTATCACATGTTCAATCTTTCGTTCAATAGTCCTTAATGCACACAGCGATATGCATAACTCGAAAAAGGTTTGAATTTCCAAGAAGCGGGAAAGATTTCTTTCGTATTATCTCAATTCCTCATAATCTATAATTGGGAGTAAAATATTTTCGGTTAGAAATCGCTTATTTAGGAGTTACGATTATTCAGAATTTCTGGAAATTCAAGAACATAATATATTTTGGAAAGTGACATTCGTTTAAGATGTAAATGCGAACCTAATTTCCTAAAATAACAGACGTGATACACCTTGAGTTTACACATTTACTTTGGATGCAATAATAATAATAATACGGTGGAGGTACATAATGGTTCGGATTACAATGTAAACTGTAGGTCCAGTCCCGATTAGCCTTGCTGTGCATAAACTGGACTTAAAACACCAAATCAACCAATCAATAATAATAATAATAAACCATTGTTATCTTCATATGCAAGTATTATTGTTGTTGATATTAGTAGTAGCAATACTCGTCCCTATTCATTTGTGGTTGCTGTTCCGGCTATTGACTGAAATCGCTTTAGACACTCTAAATATTACTACTACTACTATTAAAATATATCAATGGCCTGACTACCCCTACAAGAATTCCTTTCGACGTCCATGACTATGTACTACACATATGTATTCTTCCGATCGAGAAAATGCATTGCACTTTTTGAATACCCATTAGTGCAAAGGCACGAAATATGCCTAATGTGCACAATGATTGTAATCATACGCATAGCAATAAGACATATCTGACCACAGACAAAGAACCATGCGACTTACGTTTATTTTCCCATCAACAAGCCTGTGTAGCGGAAACCGAAGAAATCGTAAGTTGCCGGTCACTTTCATGGAAAGTGCCTGCTTTTGTTCTTCCATTTTTTCTTTAACTTGTCACCTGTAAGCAACCTGCATTTTATGTACGTATTCTTCTGAATCTCATCTTTACAATGGTGTAAGATACATATTACCATGTTCGTTGAAAAACCCTGTCACTAAGACCAAAAGATATCCCTTGCGGTCCGTTTCCAATTATAACTGCATGGGGAAAGTACGGACAACGCGTTGTATATTGCCAGGTATACTGTTGCTATGGCAACAGCGCCGGAAGTGACGTTCACTAGACCAGCGTAGTAAGCCGGATACGTCACCGTGACGTCACGGAACCGGAAGTGGGCGGAGCTAGCCGTTCTTGGATTGAGTTTACGTACAGATGTAGCCGGCTTCGTCCGACTCGGCTGGAGTTTACGAACAGCCGTGTAGCGCTAGTATTACAGAGTGCGTGACGTTACATGATCACGTCATGCCGTTCCCATGGCAACGCAGGGAATGCTGGGAGGGCGCTTTTCGTCTGATCCGCTCACTTATAAGCTACGACTAATAAAAAAAATTCTCTTCGAGACAAGAATCATGCAAATTCTGAAAAATCATAATAGTTTAAAATTCCTCCTAGAGCACTTGATGTTCATTTGTATCTGCTATTTACGGTAAAATAGCGAATGCAAAACACAACAACTATAAATTTAATTTTGCTGTATGAGGATTCCAAATAGATGAGGGATAAAAGGAACAGAATAATATTTTACATAGGTCTCTGCCACTTTTGGCAACAGGAAAGCAGTTATGGGAAAACCAGTGGCAAATATTTGAATAATAATGAAAACAACTATATTTTCGTTCTGTATGCTCGATTGAAAATTACATTATGTACATAATGAAATGAGACTTCCGATTATACAATAAAAAATAAAAAACAAACTTTAGCCGGAAGCAGGCCAAAATGTCATTGCACTGGCGTACTCAGAGGGGGCTGAAGGGGCTACGGCCCCCTCCGAAATTTTTAGAAAAAACAACATTTTTAAAGGAAAGCAGTGAAGAACTCTGGGAAAAATCAGACCGGCAAATGCAAAGCCTCCTTAAAATACCTCCGTTGCCATTTTGAGAGAGAAAAATTCTACAAATATGAAATATCATATTGAGTATGCAACCCGCACCTCAAAAAGAAATCCTGCGTACGTCAGTGGTCTGTGCGAATAGATATTGCATTTGCTGCTCACCCTCATCATGATTATATGGTAGGAAATCACACAACACAAAATTAAATCGATCCTTTCAATTTTTTCAAAGCTAATGGCATTTATCAATGTTTCCCTGCATGCTATAAAAAATATGTAGTGATATACGATCCTCACAGAAAGTTTGGGATATTGTTATATTAGGCAATAGGTGATAGGCACGGTAGCATATATCAGCAAAATCACGAGAACGTCCAGTAGACAGACAGATATCAGGTGTAGTTGTATTCCAAGGCCATGCCTATCACCCATTGCCTAATATAATATTCCAATTTTTTGTGAGGACTGTATAGTATTAGTAGCCCTCACGGTTTTCATTCATTTTTTTCTTATATCCTACTTGTTTTAAGGAATGACCATAACTAATGCTGGTGTTGATTGTCTTACTGCCATTTTGTTTGAAGCCTGAAACCTCCAACTATGCATCTTACCGAGAGCAACATATGAGAACACCCACCTCTTCAGCCTCTTTATTGCAGACATGCAGTTCGTTGCAACTGTTTACAGTTGCCATTGTCAGAGAATGCATTGTATTTTAAAGCCATGAAACATTTACCTTAGGTTCTTCCGTTCAAGAACTGGACGAATAAATTATATAATAAAAATGTTTTTTCAGCACCTTCTCCATGGCAATGTATGTTCACTTCAAGGAGAATTTTATCCTCAGTAAATTGTAAAATCCTCCAGGTGTTTTGGACCAGTTTAAATTATTATTATTATTATTATTATTATTATTATTATTACTTAAATAACTCAAGATTAAGCCTTTTTGTACATATTACTTTAAGAATGAGAATGAAAACTTGGCAACTACTCCCACAACAATTAAACTTACACTCTCAAATTCTGTGCCATAATATTTGTTTCAATTCACTGAGAACATCATCTTTCTTAAAGTAAACCAACGCTGAGTTATCATATAGTCTTATCTTTAGAACAGTAAACCAAACACTGTCATACTTCATGTAGAGAAGTTCATTGCAGTTTTCTAGGTCTTGAAACTGAAATTCATAGGGTGTGAGGAGTTTGCTTGAGCCATGGAAATATTTGACATGTTTTTGTATGGTTTCATGGCAAGAATGAAGTAGAATTGGAAATAATGATGGTGAATGGGAACAGCTTAATTTGAAAAAAAATGTTTTCTCCGTGGGTTCTTTAAATCAACGACAAAACATTATATATTAGAAATATGGCATTACAAACCTCAAAACTCTTTCTGCTTTTTTGTAACTTGAAATGAATTTCCAGAAGGGGTTCAAGGAACTGTCCCCCCCCCTCCCGATCCCCATGATCCCTTCTCTTGTTCTTGGTTGGCGTATATTTCAATTGTGTCAAGTTCAATCCTGTAAGATTCGCTCTGCATTAACTTGAATTCATAACAAACTCTGATGTAAATAGACCTCACATTATTTAGATAGTAACGCATGCCATCTGAAACAATAGGAGCGATGGGGTATGAAGTTAATAAAAAGAGTAACGCGTTTGCATTGGAATGTTGTGACGCATTATGTTCCGCCTAAGGCAGTCTGAAGTGGAAGAACTACGCGTGTCTATTGCAGTAAATACGTGACTAATTGTACCGTTCTGCGTTCTTTGTCCTACAGTTTGTAGCAGTGCCAATATGAGAGAAAAAATTACTGTGAGAATCAATATTTTCATAAAATAGAATAAAATACCTACTGTCAGATTAAAAATTATAGACTCTCGAGTTTGGACTCCAATTAAGTTAATCAGTAGGCTTACAAAAAAACGAGTTACACCATAATTTAGCTTATGCAGTTGTGCATTAATCTATGCGTTGATCCGTGGAAACTGAATGATATCACTGCGAGTCAGTTTGTGCGGTGTTACCACGTTACACATATATCTCTCCTCCGTTGAATAAAATCTGTATAAAATCGGCAAATTGGGGAGTGGTGGCTTCACCATGACAACGCGCCAGCGAACAAAGCCTTGAGTGTGAAACAATTTCTAACTAAAACCAGCATGACCATGGGCGTAGTTGGGTAGGAGCTAGGGGGACTAAGCCCACCCAGAAGCACACAATAGCTCCCAAAATGCATGCGACATATGTATAAAATAATTCAGAAAAACTAAACTACACGCAGAAAATTAGAAAATTTTTCATGAAACTTTCATGTGTTACCCTTGTGTGGCAGTCACACACAAGGAAAAGAAGTTCAAATTATGTTTTGATGTAGAATACAATGAAGGTTAAAAAAGTACATGTGCATTTTACGGGGACCATATGTTCCAAACAAGATTTCAAATATATCGCCCTTAATTACTTTGATCTTCCACCTTGGAGCGCAAGGTAAACAACATTGTTACATTCAAACAATAGTGGCGTTGCATCTAGTGTTTACATAAATGTAGCCATTCAACAATGAGTTATTACAATTGTGTTTTTCTGAACATGAAAAAGAGAAGCCGTCATTGTAGACACTTGAACAGAACGACAGTTTTGATAGCAAAAATGAGTCAACTAAAAGAAGTGAAGTTAGTTTCTGTGGATCTGTGCGTGCGGGACATTTAAAGATGTTCGCCTGAACGTCGCATGAATATAGGGAGTCGTAACGTACCGAAATGAAGCGGTATTTCAATTACGGTTTCCGTTACTTTACTACCAGAAAAAGAGTAACTTTTTTCGTGAACAGAAACGTTACCTCAGGTATATGAAACATTACGTTACAGGTGTGCATAGCGGTACCGAACCATAACTGATCTGTAAAGGAGTAGGTCGTTACGTGACGCTTTAACGTTACATTCATTGCAGGTAACCAGTAAGTTTACGGTAAGAAAGGGGTTTGTCACGTATTGACTAGTAACTGTAGTGTATGTGCAAATTGATGGTAACGTTACAATTAACCAGTAACTTAATTCAGGTCACGACTGTAAAAATGTTACACTCCTTGCTTCAAAGCAATAACGTTACTCATAGCTGGTATCATACAGACGTTCCGATATGCAGTACCGTTTCTGATGCTGTATTCAAGGGAGAATAACTTAGGATTGTTTTGTGTGCGTTGCAGTGGTAATGGATTCACAAAAGTATTTTTCGTAAAATGATACTACATGTCTGTTACGAATAGCAAATGCCATTTTCGAAGTCTTGTGCGGCAGCATAGTGACGTTACAGTATTAATAGACATTAAGTGATAATACGTATTTTCGTTTTGGTTAGCTGTACATATCATTTTCGTGAATTTGTTCCTGTGTCTCTACACAAGATGAATTTTACATGCGTGTTGAATTTTAAAGATAGGAAAACATACCAATAGTGTATTGAATTCCATTTTCCTTCCCCACACTTCTCTCTCTCTCTCTCTCTCAGAGGCGCAAACACGAATTTTTGTCTGGGGGGCAAGTACCAGGATAAATGTACCAATAATAATAATTTTAATAATAATTATGCTAATAATTATTATTATTATTTTCATAATCTTAAAGCTATTCTTGTTATTGTTATTATTGATTTGCTTTATTTTACTTCGCTTCTTGTGCTACTTTTGGCTAATTTGCGAAGATGGGGATGAGTGATGATATGGTTAAATTGATGAATGAACACTAACAAACATCCATCATGCCCAAGCTGCGATTCGAACACGGGACCAGAATTAGTACTATGAATAGTATTATTATTATCAAGATAGAGATTATTTTATAGATTTAGATCCTATGTACAGGGTGCTAAGCAAAGATAGAAATCTGGATTTAAACAAACAGAAATCTGGTGTTGGTGGTTGTCTTTTATTTATTAAAAACAAGGTTCAGTTTATGATTTTGGAATCAACTTTTACAGAATTGGATGTAATTTGGGTAAAATTACTGTCTAATAATTCTGATCCAACCATAATAGGATTGCATTACTTGCCACCTGATTTAAACTGTGACTTGTTTGCAAACTACTTTGATTGGGTAGTTCAAGAGATGTTAATGAAACACAATAAAATAATTTTAGTTGGAGATTTTAATGCTGGTGGAATTGACTGGGGTACTGGAAATTTGTATTGCTCTAATTATTATGTTAAAAGGAAGGCTGAAAAAAATGTTGAAATCGCAACACTTTCAAATCTAATTCAGCACAATGTATCGTATGACCCTTCACTGCCTTTTAATATTTTAGATCTTCTACTCACTAACATTTCCACTTGTAACATTAGTTTTAATGAACATCCTTTAGCTAAAATTGATAAGTTTCATCCACCGTTCTGATTTTATTTTGAATTGGATAGGTCTAAAAAAGACAATACAGATACAAGGGAAAATAATATTTATAGATGTCTTAATTTCGCCAGAGGTGATTATGTGAATGTTTATAATGAACTGTTACATTTACCATATATGGTTGAAATATCTAATGATGTACAACAATCTGTTATGGAACTGACTAGAAATGTGTATGCAATATTAAAGAACAATATTCCTTCAAACGTTAAAAGAACAAACAATCAACTGCCTTGGATGACAAGGAAACTAAAGAGAATGATCAATAAAAAGAGAAGGTATCGTGATGAATTTAAACTTACAAATAAGTGTGAATATTACAGTATCCCAATTAAGTCCCCGATGGCGCAGTGGTAGCGTCGTCGCCTTGTAATCAAGGGGTCCCGGGTTCGATACCCAGTGGAGGCACAAGTGGTTCGGATCCTACTATAAACTGTAGGTCCAGTTCCAATTAGCCTTACTGTGCATAAAGTGGACTTAAAACAACAAATCAACCAACCAACCAACCCAATTAAGGAAAGATGTTAAAAAAGAATATTCTAGTGTAAAGGAGCATTACTACTCCATGAGGGTCTTATGGAGTACCTCAAGGGTCGCCACTTGTCCCAATTCTGTTCGCTGCTTTTATCAATGATGTTACATTATGTTTTAATCTAGCACATGTTTCCTATATGTAGATGATGTACAAATTTTTAAGAGTATTTTAACAAATAATGATGTCGCTCAACTTCAGGCTGATCTCGATAGAATGACATATTGGTGCAAGATTAATGAAATGGAAATTATGTTGAAAAAGTGTAAAGTTTTAAGATATACTAAGAAAGTTCATCATATAGTCTCCAACTATTTTATTTATCAAAATAAAATCCAAGTGTGCGACAGTCATAAAGACTTAGGAATATTAAAAGACTCCTCTCTCATATTTGATGAGCACATTTCAGAAATTTGCAAAACAGCAAAGAGAATGCTTGGTTATATATTTTTCTCATGGAAAGTTTTTAAAAAGGATGATACCTTAATATTCCTGTATAAAACGATAGTTCGTCCTATTCTTGAATATGCAAATGAATTATGGTTTCTAACTGCAACCAGTCACCTTCAAAAAGTTGAATCAATTCAAAAATTTTTATCAGGTTATTATGCACAAAGTTTAAAAAAAAATACTATGACCAACATTACTCTGAATGGTTAACACAGTTGAATATGTTTACCTTAGAAGAAAGAAGAAAAATGAAAAGGATAAATTTTGTAGAGAAGATATTAACTTTCCAAGTTGAAAGTGAATATTTTTTGAATAATATAGTGATATACCTGGTTGTTTATTCGTTATCATCACTTAAATAAATATGATTATTATTATAATTATTAGAACAATACACAGTTAATTGCACAATATTATATAACAATAAACAATTATTAGTATCAGAGATATAATAGATCTCGTTGAAAACTGTAAACTGAAGTGTAAATATGATAACTTGTTATATTATGTTATTCTATTTTATTCGTGTAACTTTGTACTTTTGTATTTGACTTAGTGCTGTATTAGGTTTCATACTGTGCTCAACACTTAAAATAAACGATTAGTAGTAGTAGTAGTAGTAGTAGTAGTAGTTGTAGTAGTAGTAGCCGAGTAGTGTGTTTTGTACTATAATGAGCCCACTTATAGCGTAGAAAAGAAGGGCTCTTATGATTAAACAGCCCGATTTGCCTACACTTAAAATTATGCCAAGATGCTCTTATTCCCCAATTCTTCAAGTGTGATATGCTCTTAATTCTAAGAATTTTGAATCCTAGTGTAGAAAAGAAGAGGTCATATGCCCCGATTTGCCTACACTTAAAACTATGTCAAGAGGGGGCATATAGCCCAATCGGCCATGTGTGTACATATTTAAATCCCAAGAATCCTGAATTCTAGTGTAGAAAAGAAGAATCCCCCTCAGACAGATTTGCCCATGTGTGTAAAAGCTACATCTCTCAGTTTGTTGTCCATAAACTTGTCAAAAATATGCCCCCCTTGATATTGTTTTGACTACACTTAAAACTAGGGCAAAAATGCTCATAAGAGCTTTTGCTTACACAATAATATAATGTATTATATGCTTAAATACTTGTTGCTGTTATGTTAATATGTTACCTGGAATATGCTCAATATTTTAATTGGACACCAGCCTCAACTTGCATATCTAGTACTAAGACAATGCATTGTGCAAAAATCTTCTAGAATTGCTCTGTGACTCTCTCATTTCTTACATCATAAACATATGATTTTTCACCTATAAGAATAACACTACATATGGTGTCATCAGGGAGTGTATTGTGGAATTCACAGATAATTTTAATGTTTGTCCTGTCATTAACCACAACTTGTTTCCTTTTTGAAGTGTTGATGACAAACATGGGTCTCTGTGCTTTGAATTCATCTGGTGTGTAATACATGTCAGTATTGCCAGTAGTGACCCTTTTGTATGCTGTAAATGCTTCATATAATTTAAGGAAATCATCCTTGGACATGTCTAAATTATAATTTTCTCTGGGGAACACCTCATTTCTGCCATTTTTAAGATATATGTTCTTGATGTTGCAGTTATCAAATCTACTTGAATTTTTTTCCTGATTATTGTGTCTTCCAGTTTGAAACAGTACCACCACAAAATCCGGCATGTCATATTGTATACTGGAGAATGAATTTGTAGCATCAAACTCATAATAAGTACCAGTGGCAGGCTTCTGTACACATTGATATGTATAAAATTGTAAAGGAATCTGTGGAATTTTTATTATATCTGCTTTGTATTTAAGAGCATAACTGGATTCATATTCAAGAACCGGGATTCTTAGTTCCATAGTCTGAATAATGCATTTGCCTTCATCAGGTAAGGTATTGGGCAGAGCTTCCCCTGTAGAGTTTAATGTACTGTACCTCATCAAAGCATTATTATCATTGGCAGCTCTTCTAAATGTGATTCTTAAACCACCCTTCCACATAATATCTTTGTAATCTGAGAAGAATCCTGGCAACAGGCGCATAGGGAACAGCACTGTGTGGCTTTTAGATATAATTTTATCACCAGCCTCAAATCCACCTATTTTGTAGTAAGAAGCCTCGGTTTTGGATAATTTTAGTGTGGCCAAAGCTGTGGAGGTAATGCCGGGATAATCTACTCTGTTTATAACAACACCATGCTTTCTGATCTCAATTTCAGAGAACAGATGCGGCACAAAATTGTCTACCAATCTTATATTTGAATTTGCCGGATAATCTGTTCCATCGAGCTTTACAACATCAAATTTGATGTATAGATCTGCTCTGTGGGGGTGTATAAAGCCATCCCCTACATCAAGATCAACCTCAATTTCTGTGTTGGGTTGATTTAAATTTGCAAATGTCGTCCTGTGTGGGGGGAATGATTGAAGCTCATAACTCTCAATATTTTCCATTTTTTTTTGTATGTATTTTTATTTAAATATTAATCTCTATGATAGCAGTTGTTGTGGCTCCAGCAAAATCAACTAATTCTTCTTTTTCATTAGTGACCATCAACTCAATGTAATCTATTCTATTATGGCACACAGGAAAATATAATGTTGGGGATGGAGTGTAGATGATGGGCTCCATAAATTCAGAATTAGGTTTGAATGTTGCAATGATGCCAGTTTGTTTGTGAGTGCCTATGCCATTTGATTTGGTGATCATACCCTCGGCCACATTACAGTGAATATTCAGAGTCTCTATGGCTAAGAATTTAGGTATATTAACAGCAGTGTGTTTGATGGCCGGTTCAAGTTTTGTGTTGTTCTCAAAGCCTAACAGCTCTCCTATAGTACCCAGGTCCACTGCTTCTGTAGCAGATACAATCTCTACTCTGTGAGTGACAGAATTTTGAGTTAATACTATACCTCTGGGTAATTGAGCATTTAGAGTGGACAGATTATATTACCCTGGAGTGATGACAATATTTTGACCCCCAACTGCAATTTTGTTGTTGTGGTGTGTAATATTAGGGATCAAGTACATGCCATAAAATGCTCTGAGAGCTATTGTTTTGGGATACACTATATCATCATGTAATTTGAGTTTCAATATTGAATTTTGGCTGGTGAGATGGAATACCCCCATGATGTTTTAAATACCACAAGGCTTTTTGAAAATTTTCAATTGATGGTTTATTTATTTGAGACATATATCTGAGAACAGATAAACACAAATGTCCACAATTAACATCTTTGAAGTTTTGAACACGGGCATTATTGTAAAAAAGATTAGCTGATTTTAGATATTTTACTAAATTTTCAGGTGGAACACCTCCAAATGAATTAAACACAAATGCCTCATCTTTTAAATATTTAAGATAACAAATCCAGTGAGTGCCCTGATTTTTGTACTTATCCAAATTAACAATGCCACACTCTTTGTTGAGTGGTTGTTCTGGTAAAGAATCAGACATGTACACACCTCTAAAATTTTTGATGCCCAGTGGCTTGATTAAAGCTTCAATATCTTGGTTTGTAAGCGGCTCTTGTTTTTTTAAACTTATTCATGGCTCTCTTAACACCTTTGCCTTGTTTCTCCATGGCCAGGTTATGGCGCTTCAATTCATCTAATTCTGCCCTATTTTTCTTGGCAGCTATTACTGTTTTTGCTATAGCAGCTGATCCCCCAGCCAAGCTCCCAACAGCCCCAAGTGCTGCTAAGATGGCCGGGATAGTAAATATGAATCCACCCACATGTGATTTTTTTCTAGATTCCTGTAATTTTTTTAATTGGGGAGTACTAAGCAACAATTTCATACCATGGCCCTTGGCAATACAAGAATTTTTTTTCTTGCGCTGCTTTTTGGTTAAAAGACTATCAATAGTTTTAAGAGATTTAAGACCTGCATAAGGTATTTGATACATAACACCCTTGGCCTTCATTCTAGGTTTATTATATATATATTCACAGCCCCCACCCCAGTTTTTGTTTGGTGTTCATAGCTATGGTGGTCCCCAATGCTGCTATTCTCTCACTCAAAGAAGCATCTTTGCTTACAAATCTACCAAATGCAGCCTCTTCTAATTTTTTGTCTGCAACATGTCTCTTGTCTAGATCAGAATGTGTGTTGTATGCTATGTCATGGTCTCTACAAGCAGCATCTAGAGGATTAACACCAGGATCACCTCTGTTTAATCCATGGTCCAATTTTGTACCGGGACCACAATACTGATAGCCTGGAATATGTAGTTCAAATGGCAGCTTGTTTATAATGTCATTAACCAACCCCCGACCCTCAGAGATATTCCAAAATTTAGGTGGTAGAGTATTAATAATTTTTATAAGATATCCAATCCCCTTAGTGTCATTCACTATAAAATTAGACAATTTTGTGCTTATCATGTCCATAATTCCAAACTTTTCATTGTAAAAATTGTGGTTGCCAGCATTTTCCTCCCCAGCTATCACCAATAACCTATCTACAAGTTTCCTGACATCATCAACCCACACAAATTCTTTAGGCAGGGTGTTGTATTGTTTGATTCCACTGCCTGTCTTAATTTGTGACCATATGGGCTTGATTAAATTGTTGTATTTTGCTCCACTGCTAGACTTGACTCTTTTTTGTGTGGGATCATTGTTCTGGTATAGAGCATCTGATTTTATTAATATTTCTTTGTAATGCTCATAATCTTCATCTGTATAGCTGCCAGGTCTCTTCCTAATCATCAGTTCCCACAATCCAGGTGTGCCAGGATATTTAACAAAACCACCCCTTTCTCCAAGATGAGATTCTGAATATACAATTATATCATCTCCCATAAATGTTACTCTGAAATTGCCAATTCTATGTATGATGCTACCATCACGCTCTGTGTCAGCATATAAGCCAAAGACCTCATCTTTGTTGTCTTTAGGTGTGCTTAAATATTTTTGAGCAAGAAGACCCAATTCAATAGGATCCAGAGTAGCTTCAATTCTTCGAGGAGCAACAGGACTAGGTGTATGAATACTGGAAAGTGGGGTGATTGGATAATCTAATATGTTCCTTGCAGCTACAGGTACAAGCTCTGTGATCAAATTTTGATTTTGCTCTGTAACAGTTTTGATATTTTTACCTAATTCACTAATAGCATCAATAATAGGCTGTTCTGTTTGTTTGTGTTGTTCATAAATTCCTCGGTTCTCTGATTTCCATCCCTTAAATCTTTTTACAAGATAATCTCTTAATTTAAGATCATCAATGATTGGCCTTTTCATGGTTATTTATATATGTTTCAATGTCTAGAAAATTGCTAATTTTATTTCTATATTTACCACTATTGGGTTTTCTTATCATATCAATTGTGACAAACCCATAACTGTCCTGGTTCCAGCACCTACTGCAAAACTTGGAAAAATCATTGTAGCTCAAGTCCCCACCTACATATTCATCATGTATGTGTTTGAGGTTGGTATGATCTTGATGAAACACACATATAAAATTGCTGTTGTCTCGGATCAGCTGCTTCGGAATTTTAGAAAAAGTCTGTGCCAGGTAGAAGCAATCAATGTTTTTGTGTCGGCCCTGTGTAAAGAAATTTCTAATCTTGTTTTGATTATCCAGTATAATGTCATCAAACACAACAACAGAATTATCGAGACATTCATGGAGTGGCTTAACATCTGATTCAAAAGTGGCAATATCCAATCCATCATATAGCTTCATCAGCTGCTGATATTTTAATTGTTCCAAGCTCTTAGAGAAGACATACAAGTGCCTATTTTTCCAGTCTAACCAGTTGGGTGCCAATAAAAAATTATCAATCATTAGTGTAGTTTTACCACAAGCCGATGGCCCAACAATAAGACATCTAATATTTTCAGGCAGCAACTTGCCATTTCTCTTAATCTGCTGTTCAGGTTCTGGCAGCCTTTTTATAACATCCCAGGTGTTCATATTATAACTTTGTCTGCATCGATCCAGCTGTGTTCTGGAAGTCCTAGCCATTTGACAAATAACTTGTTGCCTTTTCTGCGGATGATTTCTTCTATGAGATATGTGTCAGGCTGTTTAGTTTTGTTGAGTTCTTCTTCATAGAACCGGCCTTTGAGAATTTCTCCTCGGTGGTCTTTTATTATATATGTGTTAAGGGTCCCAGGTTTAATTTGAACCACTGTAAATAATTCAGTGCTCCAGTTTCTTGTAAAGCCTCTTTTGAATAAGTGCTTATATTTGCTGATTCTTACTAGATCACCCACCTTGTATTTGGCCTTTCTTGTTGTTGGCTGGTATCTAGGATAATAAACAGTCCTGATCAATTTTTGCTCATCAGATGAAGTTACTTCAGAGGGTTTCATGTTGATTGTCGAATGAACCGAGTTGTTATATTTATGTAGAAGTTCTGGAAGAATATTAAGCCATTTATAATTACCTTGAAGTGTAAATTGTTTATACATAAGATTTTTTTAGGGTTTTGTTGAATCTCTCTACAATTGAGGCTTTGAGATCACTGTAACTCGAGTAATGTTTTATTGACTGGCTTTTAATAAATTGTTGGAACACAGAATTATAAAATTCTTTGCCATTATCTGTTTGCAAATAGCGCGGTGATCTTCCACTCTGATTGATGATTGTCCTGAAGGCTTCTGTAACACATTTTCCAGTCTTGGATTTGAGTGGCACAGCCCAGGCAAATTTTGAAAATGTGTCTATTACAGTGAGTAGATACTTGTAGCCCTTGTTGATTTTGTCTAAGTTTTTCAGCTGTCCACTTGCCATCTCAATCAAGTCGCTCTGCCATAAATCATCTATGCCTTTTGTGACTACTGGCAGTCTCTTATAATTATGTCTGGCTTGTCTGTGTAATTCATCAACAATAATTTGTCTAGACATAATATGAAAACAAGAATATTGCAACTATGGGGTGTTCAGCAGCTGATACTACAGGATTTTCTAAATATAATTTGTCTCCTATTTGTATATGAAATTCCAGAGAGCCATCATCTTCAGCATAAGATGTTTCTAATGTATTGGGATCTGTAAAATCCTCTAACTTAACACTGGTGATTTTTGGTTTGTTGTCAGCATTTGTTATTGATAAGGTGGGGTAGTGGTGTGCCTGTGGTTGAAGCCAATATTTGATCTTGATTGGTCTCAGTGTGCCCCCAACAAAAAACTGGTAATAAAATTGTGCAGGGGACAGCATATATATTTTACCACCTGGTGTAAATGGTGAATCATATTCTTTGTTGGGGATGCTGTACAATTCAAGAATTACTGTATGTTTAGGATTCTCGATTATGCCAGTTATTTCTTTTTCTGCTGTAACCAATCTACTTGTTACAGATTCAAGGTGCTCATTGATAGTCCTAACAACATCATCATGGCCTGGCTTGATCTTTATGTCCACAACAAGTTTCTTGTATTGTTGCACAATCTCTTGTAGCTGGGTGGCAAAAACAGACAGAGCATTTGCTTGATTGGATTCCATGGTCCCTAGCTGTTGCTTGATATTAGCTACAATTTGCTGTAAATTTTCAACAACTGCCAATTTTGAATTTTGAGCAGTAAGATCATGGACTTGTCTTCTGATATCCTCAAACAGGGCATGCAGTTCATTAATATGTTGATTAGTTGGTAGAGTGGCCACTGTCTGAGTAAGTTGTTTGATCTCTGGTGTGTCTACAATACCAGGCAGGCGGGATTCTAGAAATTCTTGTACATTTGTCAAATCACTTTGCACTGCTGCTATTGTACCCTCAAGATGGGTTATGGTACTTTGAATTTTTCCAAAATCTTCATATGTTTCAAGTTGCAGCTTAATGTTGGCAACACTCCGAGTTATTGCACTCAAAGCATCAGAAGATGGCAAGTTGTTCATAAAATTTTCAAGTGTCTCAATTTTTTCGTTAACCTCGGCTATGGCTTTGTTCAGGGGGTCCAGATTAGGTATCTGGAGTGATTGAATCTGTTCTTTTAGAGTGGAAATCACTAGATCAAAATCTTCTTGTGATTTTATGCTTTTGACAATTGTTTGGAGCTGTGTCTGGACATTATTTATCTGCTCTTCCAATTGCTGTTTCAATTGCTCAGAGTTGGTGGCCTGGGTCTTAAATTTGGCTTGAAGAGCTGCTACAGCCTCTTCTAAACTTTGAAAATTATCTAATGTGGCCAAATCAGTATATTTCTGAAGCAATAATTTGAGTTCTGAGTCAATTTTAAGAAGAGGGTCCATGCATTGTGATTGTAAATTTGTAATTTCTAGTTGAAGACTGGCATTGAGTGTGGTTTGTAAAGCTTGCAAATCACTTCTTAATTTCTTGACTCTGACATCAAGCATCAGAATCTCATCACTGTGATCTTCATGTCTTGTATGGCCAAATATATCATTAGGCATTTTGATTTAGTGGTTATTTATTATTGAATATCTAATTCTTAATTCTATAAAAAAAGGTATAAGCTTGTCATATGATCCCGGGACCTCAATATATAAGCAGTCACCAGGAGAAACAGTATATACAGTGCCAGAAATCATGTTTGAGTGCTTAATTCTATAAATATTTCTCCCCACTGAAATCTTGACATTACCCTCAGGGGTTGTAATAAATTGCAATTGACCACCTACAGGTAATTGGTAATGATTTAAATTATTGTTAAATATGTACAATGTTTTACCTGTTTCATCATCAACATCTGTAAGTATGCTGTTCAGATGAATAATTAACAAAGCACTTAATTTAGATATCATATCAGAAGAGGGTTGTGGTGTTGGCAGGTCCATAATAGCCTGTTTTTTGAACCCAAATAAGTTCATAGGCATGTTTATTTATTTCAAATCATGCTCTGTAATTGGGCATTGATTACCACTTTTCAAATCACAATGACCCCATGGTAGAGTATGTATGCCACATGATAAAATGCATCTCTTATCATCATGTGGGTCCAGAGCCACTTTTCTTACAATATTTGTAGTCAACAAGTGATCCACACTCTGAATTCTGGATTCTGATGTTCTGATTGTGCTACATGATTTGAGGCAATTTTTGTAATCTTCAAATTCAAGCTCTTTGTCAACAATTACTCTGCCAATGCCCTTGGCTTTTTTTGCAACAGCGCCACTACATGTTTCAAAACTGTACATCTTGGCCCTTAACCCAGCAAATGCCACAATAACATCACCAAGTGTCTCATCTTTTAACTTGCCAGGCACCTTTTTGTTGTGGGGTTTAATTTTTGAATGTTCAGTGGTATCAAAATATTTAAACAATTCAGGCTGTGCTATATCTTGATAAACATCTTCTGTTTGAATATCAAGAACAAAACTATCTGTGTCCATGTACATCAGTTTTACACGATCCTTATAAAAGGGCTTCAACACATTATAAAACAATTTTAACATGTGTAATTTGGCCAATTCCAATATCACAGCCCCTACATAAATAGGCTTATCGAACTTAATCTTTGTTTTTTTCATGTTGAAAAGTGCCATATTCTCATCATAAATTCTTCTGTAATTGAAGTTGGGCTTTGCAATCAATTTTTTGCTCCGGCTGGGGTCAGTAATTATTTTAACATCAATATGTTTTCTGACATTTTCTATTGTTTTGCCATACACAGAATTGACCATCAATTTAAACAAGGTCTTATCAAATTGGCTCATTGCAGATGTTCGAAGCTCTGTGTTTGTATCAATATATGGCTTCAACCATCTTGAGTGCCTGAACCTCAAAACTTTTCCAACTTTGGTCACTTGAACACCATGATTCATCAGGAACTGGAGGTTTTTGTAATATATGACATAATCCTGTTTCGGCTCTAGAGTCATCATCAATTTCTTCTGTTCAGAGCCAGGTGAACACTTAACCTCAGGAATTGGGGCAGATCAGAAAATGTGTTGTGTAAATCATCAGGAATTGTCAGATCAACTTCTAAGAACAGCCCATAGTCATTGTCATCAAAATCATGAAGATCTTCAATATTGAAATCTTCAACCCACTCAAGCCCTACATATGGCAATTTATCCATCATAGCATAACCATAGAGGCTGTTGGCATCTACATACAGTATATAATTTGATGGCAGTGCTGGATCATAATCAGGAATATATTTGTTATTTGCTCTGGCATATCTCTGAGAGCATTGCACCATGCCCTCTCTTATACATTGTTCCATAAACAGATACATATCTTGATCCTGGATCAGATCCAACTGCATTTTAGTGTTCAAAAACATTGCAGACCATGCTAGGCCCGGAGCACTGTAAAAATACATTGGATCCAGCTTATAATTTTGCATGGAAGATTTTCTGAATGCCTGCAGTATATCAGCTAAGAGGGTCACATCAAGTTTTAAATAAGCCTTGTGATAATCACCAAATGTCTGGCATTTTAAATTGTTCCACATCAACTGGGCATGGTGATAATCATCATCAGTGATTCCAGATCCTCTGATTTTGCTGTAAAACTCTTGTTGTGGTGGCAGAGAACACTCATCAAATTTAGAAAAATCTGTAACATAATCATATGGATATACACCCTTCCGCCTAATTAATTTCAGCTCCTGATTTGGAAACAAAGCACATGTGATTTTGAATTGATCATCAGATAATTGAGTGGCCAGTGTAGCCAGGCTAGCAGACAGAATTCTGTATGAATCAAGAAATCTTAAGTGAATAGGAACACCATTAACTTTAATTATTTTGCTAATGGCAATATATTTCTCATTATTTTCAGCTAAAATATTTAAATTCTGCTTGTCAAACCCCTCGTACCTGATCAAATGATGAAAATCATAATTGGATGCACCATGGCAAAATATAGGGATAAATTTTGGTCTCTGGATCTTAATATTACAGCTATTACACAGGGCCATTAAGAATTTACCATCTGTATGAGAATGGTGATGAACCTTGATATTTGTATCTGAAAATTCAGAATCACATACCGGGCATTTTTCTGCATTGTTGAAATCTTCAATCTGTTTCTCTGTTAAAGGCAAGATAGGTTTTGATTTTAATAAGACATTAGATGCTATGTTATGGCACTCATTTTCTATTCCATCTGCAAATTTTTTGATGGCATCTGCTCCCATGTATAAATTTTCTTTACTAACAACACCATCCTGTACAACAACATAATAAAAACTAGAAGGTTCATGTAACTGGTATGATGTACTTGAAGATTCATCAGGATCTGGGCTACAGAATGCAAGAGGTTTGAGGTTTGATTCAAAATCACAGACTATATATGCTGGGTTTAATAAATACAAGCTTGATATTCTTGCATTACAGGAAATTAGGTGGACTGGGAAGGATGTGTTGGAGCAGAAAGACACAGTAATATATTATAGCTGTGGAGAAAAACATGAGTTTGGAACAGGTTTTTTAATAAAGAAAAAGATGAAAAATCTTGTAATGGATTTTAAGGCAATAGATGATAGAACCTGCATTTTAAGAGTTAGGGGAAAGTTCCATAACTACAGCTTGATAACAACCCACGCACCAACAGAGGATAAATCTGAGGAAGAAAAGGATGCTTTCTATGATAAATTGGAGAGGGTTTACGATTCATGCCCCCAATATGATATCAAAATAATGCTAGGAGATTTTAATGCAAAGGTAGGCAGGGAAATCTGGGCTAAACCTGTGATAGGATCTCATAGCCTGCACCATGAGAGTAACAATAATG
Source organism: Lepisma saccharinum (assembly GCF_977018435.1). Lineage (NCBI taxonomy): Eukaryota > Metazoa > Arthropoda > Insecta > Zygentoma > Lepismatidae > Lepisma > Lepisma saccharinum. The sequence goes on from NC_139230.1 coordinate 141,408,226, forward strand.
GAATAAAACTGATTGATTTTGCAAATAGGCATCAAATGATCATAGCAGGCACCTTTTATCCTCACAAAGATATACATAAAGCAACATGGAGAACTCCAGATGGGAGATCAAGTAACCAGATAGACCATGTAATTTTAGATAGTAAACACAAATCAAGCATTTTAGATGTACGTAGTTTTAGGGGAGCAAATGTGGACACAGATCACTACCTGGTGATTGCTAAGATCAAGAAAAGAATATCATGTATACACAAAAGGCAAGAAAGTAAAATCACAAAATATGATATATATAAATTGAAGGAAAGAGACAGAAAGAAAACATATCAGCAAAAGATTACTGACAGACTGAAAAACCTGGAAGATGGCGTGAACAACACCAATCCCAATGAAGAGTGGTGCAAAATTCGAGATGTAATAATAAAAGTAGCAGATGAGGAAATAGGGGAAATGAAGAAACAAAACCGTAATGAATGGTTTGAGGAGGAGTGCAAGGAGATAACCAAGCAGAAAAATGAAGCATACAGAAATATGATACAAAGTTATTTTACAAGAGCAAAGCTAGAAGTATATAGAGAACTGAGAAGGAAGGAAAAGAAAATACATAAGAGAAAGAAAAAAGAGAGTGTGGAAAGTAAAATGAGACAAGTGGAATCATTTAATGGAAAACGAGAGAGTAGAAGATTCTATAGAACTGTCAATGAAATGCGAGGATTCCAAACTGGAGCATATATATGTAAGGATAAAGACGGACGACTGTTAAGTAATGACCAGGATATTTTAATTAGATGGCAGGAACATTTTAATGAACTTTTGAATGAACAAAACCAGAATGGAAGTGGAATGGAGCAAGAACAGAATCAGCATATGGAAGAAGATCAGAATGTAACAAATCCCCAGCTTAATGAACAGGAAAAGCAGGGACCTAGCCTTGAAGAAGTTAAGAGTGCCATTGAGAAGCTGAAAAACAATAGAGCGCCAGGATCTGACAAAATAACAGCAGAGATGATGAAACTTCACGGAAGGGATTTCTTGAGAAGCATTCAAAATCTACTAGATAAAATATGGAAGGATGAAGAAATCCCATCACAATGGGAAGAAGGTATAATATACCCCATATATAAGAAGGGGGATCGCCTACAAACAGAAAACTATAGAGGCATCAGTAAACTTAACACCGGATACAAAATTCTCTCTAATATACTTTTCCGAAGGCTCTCCCCGTATGTAAACAAAATAATAGGTGACTACCAATGTGGCTTTAGAGAGGGAAAATCGACCTCAGACCACATACATACAATTAGACAGATATGCGCAAAGACAAAAGAATTTGGAATAAATACATATCACCTCTATATAGATTTTAAATCTGCGTATGATACCATACGAAGGAACGAGCTGATTGAAGCCATGAGGGAATTCAACATCCCACAGAAATTAGTAAATCTAGTAGAAGAGACTCTAAAAAAAGTGCGATGTAGAGTACAAATAAGAAATCAGCTATCTCAAGAATTCGAAACAAAACAAGGATTGCGTCAAGGAGATGCCCTGTCATGTATGCTATTCAATATTGCACTAGAAAAGGCTGTCAGAGAATCAGGCATAGACACTAGAGGAACTATAATAAACAAGTCAGTGCAAATGATGGCATATGCAGATGATGTGGTTATAATAGCTAGAACAACAAGAGCATTGCGTGAAGCTGTAGCTAATCTCCTTACAGCAGCACAAAAAATGGGGCTTGCAGTAAATGCTGCTAAAACAAAATATATGGAAATAACCAAGGTGCATACTAGTACTACACATCTTGAAGTTAACGGGCTCTCCTTCGAGAGAGTACAGGAATTTAAATATCATGGTGTGTATATAACAGAAAAAGGAGATTCTCTGACAGAGATTCAACACAGAATAAGTATGGCAAATAGAAGTTACTTTGGACTTGGAAAACATATGAAGTCCCGGTATATCAGAAGGAAAACAAAAGTTAAGCTATACAAAACGTTAATAAGACCTATTTTAATGTATGGATGTGAATCATGGATTATAACTAAGAATGCTGAGACAATGATCGGAAGTTTTGAAAGGAAGATCCTGCGCAGGATCTATGGTCCTATATGTGAAAACGGATTTTGGAGAAGAAGATACAATAATGAACTATATCAACTCTACCAAGATATAGATATTGTGAAGGAAATTAAACTAATACGGTTAAGGTGGCTAGGACATATATACCGAATGCCAGATAACTCGATGTGCAAAAAGATAACGTTTATGCATATGGAGGGCAGGAGAAAAGTAGGAAGACCACCTTTAAGGTGGGTTGATTCGGTAGAAGAGGACCTAAGTATGCTGGGAGTTAGGAGTTGGAGAAGGAAGGCGCTGGATAGAGATGGATGGCGGAAGATTCTGAAGGAGGCCAAGGCCTGCGATGGGCTGTAGTGCCAGAAAAGAAGAATATATGCTGGGTGTTCCAACAAGGCTTCAAATTTTTTGAATTTGGCATTTTCACTTGGATTAGGCATCACCATATGAACAGGTTTATGGTTGCCACAGTATTTCAGATGCTCAATTAACTTGTTTTTAGCAATTTCTGCATTCTCTTCACAAACACCATTCACCATTTTTCTACCATCAAATACAATTAAACATCTTCTGCACAACTTGAATATTGTATTGGTTTTGTCTAGTTGTTTTCTGACTAAAGCTTCAAGATTATGTATCAGAGTGTAATGATATGTGCCATCCCCTTCAATTAAGAGCAGATAAATCGGAACAGCAGAATCATCATCAAATGTACTGATTCTGAGAGGTGCCATCAAGCAATTGCCACGGCCAGTAGAACAAGTAAATACATTAATAGATAATTGTTTACCATTAATATCCCTGGCTTTTTTTTTTCAAATTTATCAATATTCTGAACAGACATTGGATATTCTAAGCCCATCATTGCTTCATCAAAATTGTGTTCATGCTGTTTATAATAACTTATTCTCTCAGGATGCCTTAAAACTGGATACAAAGCAGCTAAAATACACCACAAAAAGCATTTCTCATCATTATTTTCTATGTTAACCACGGCTCTTTTGTTTTAAATATTGGCAGGTAATGGCAGATATGTAGATCCTTGTAATGGACTGAATTCAGAAATATTAACATAGAGCTTGTGTGGAGAACCGCATAGGCTCCATCCAGACTCTTTTGCTGCAAATTCAGTGTTTAATATTCAATTGATCTATCAAACTGCTTATTATTTTGTCTGAATTTGTATTTGAATATACAGGTACAGTTTCTGTTATGTGGGGCTGTGTAAATTTTGTGCCATTTGGCTTCTTATATTGTGTAAACAATTTGAGGGACAGCTTATAAGAGCCATTTTGAGCATTTAGAATTGCCTGCACATCAGGATTTATACTGTTCAAAAAATTCTTAATGTCACATTTTTGCTCTGATACAAACCGGTAATCCCTAAGTTGGCCATTAAAACTGCTATGGAAAGGTGGTGCATAGCGTGGCTGCTTTGCCGGTCCAGCATTAACAGGTGTTTCATGCTTCCTTTTCAGACCAGATGTAGATGGTTGTGGGGGCAATGTTGATGACTGTGCAGAACAAGAGCCTACATGTCTATTGAAATATGCCTTGCTAAATATTTTATGGCATTTGGGGCATATTTTTGTGGGAGTTCTATATTTGCCTGGGTCACAATTTTTTTGGTGCCTAGCAAAATTGGGGCTGGATATATTTTTATTACACCGATTGCAATATTTTTGATTTGGCATTTTTTGTTGTTGGTTTATTATATAAGATTTCCTGGGGTTCAATTCAAAATTTTGTACTTAATATATATATATATATTTTGTTCAGCTGTGTGCTTTGTATATTTCTTGTGTATATTTAATATGTTAATATTATTAATTTTTATTCTCGGTTTATTATTCAAAATTTTTTGGGTTTTAAATCAAAACTCTATGCTTATTATGACAGGTTGTAAAGCTAATAGCCTACAAGTGGAAAAAGAGAATAAATATTGATCTACACTGACCTTCCGCAAATGCCTGCATAGACATGCATGTCCTAGAAAGGCAATGACCTAGCACTGTGTCATGTATTGATTTTTGTATAACAGGCTGGGACAGATATAAGCCTGACTCTAAATCACTCCTTCCCAAATCTTTTGTGGACATTGCTCCTCGTCATCAATATGTATGCAAATGCGCAAGATTTATTTGGAGCTTTCATTGTGCGAGGGCTGTACAGTTGGAAGTTGGATTCAACTCTCCTTTTAAGAGGTGAATTTTGTGGATCACTTCTAAGGATGCTGCTCTAGGAATCTCAGGTATCTCTTGGAGTCTCAAGATAAATTTATTCTTCTGGAAGTAAGAAGCTTATTTGATGTTTCAAGAAACCCCAGGAAGATAATCGTGGAAAGATTCGTGCTTATGCTGGTTATAAAACAAGAAGAAACCTTAATAATCTATTCAAAATTGGAAATTATCTATTTTTTTTTTATTTTCTCTTTGTGAAATTAACGCACAGTTGACAGAATGGTCATTACTTTTGATTAAATAGTTTACTAATAGTAAAATCAGACGTCCAGCAAACAGGCTTGGACTATTGAATTTGAGAAAAAAAATGAAGGAATGCATATGCAAAGTGATCATATAAAACTAGCTTTGAATGTCATACTTGGTGTTCTTCAATTACCGGGCAAGGTTTATATAAAAATTGTTTGGTCATTTAAAAGTTTACTTTTCAGTATAATTAACTAATATTACACCTACAGATAGCAACTTTCTATATCCTTCATGCTATCATTCATTAGTGCATATTCTTTCTTATATTTTGTTTCATTCAGACCTCCTTCTCAGGCACAAATGGTATTTCTTGTAATAAAAGGATTAATTTATCCTTAAACCTACATAGAGACCATCGATAGAACACCTTTTGCGAAAATTCAATAACTTGCGAGGTTCTAAAATTTGTAATAGTCCGTTTCCTCAATTCACTTCATCAATAGACATTTTCGTAAGATCCTAAAGCGTCGTAATACTTACAGAGTTCCAGTTTAGTGTAGTTAATTTTGCAATCCCATATCTATATTTAAAAATACACATGATTTCTTTTTCTGTTTATTTTAGATGCGTCGCTGCTCATTAAAGCTGACAAAACTTATATGTTGCTGTTCGTTCTTAGTTTGTTTCTGATTGGCCAATAGGCGGTACTGGATTATTCGCGATTAAAATTACCAACTGAGCGCTACTGTCGCTTCCAATATGGCCGCTCCATGTAGGATAAATCTTTGGTTACATTCTGTAGTACGGAAGAGCAGCGTGTTGCCATGGATGGTATGGAAGAAACGTTTAAATTACGCGATATTTTTAAATATTGCGAATACGATGTGAATTCCAGGAACTATAACGAAGATGAAGCTGTGCTGAGAATGAAGCAGTTAATTATAATAGGCAAAAATAACACGGAAAACGCAGAAGAAACTAATGTATACGTATTGGTTCTTCAAAGCAGTGCTGTTTCATCTGCACCTCAAGTTGTAACTGGGGCTCTCGGAAATTATTCGGAAATAAAGTAATTCACCTGTATTTGCAAAGCTTGGACAGGAGAAAAATGTATAGCAACATATCGTTGCAGTTCTTTCCCCCACAGAGCCAGGCTGGTTTAATGATAATAGAATTCACAATTTCATCGAGGTTCTCTTCACTGAAAAAGGTCTTACTGAATGAAGCAACAACATTAGCATGTCGACCTTCATTTTCTGGTTACCTTCATGATTAAAACTAACTAACTAACTCTCTAGCCTTCTTAAACCCGAAGGTTCATGGCTGCAGCAACACAGGCCTTCCATCTTTCCCTATCTTGAGCAAGTTCTATATACTCTTTTCCATCTCTACCGATTTCCCTTAGGTCCATCTCAACGTTGTCCCTCCATCTTCGTCTTGGCCTTCCTACTGGTCTCTTACCATCAGGTTTCTCAACAAGAATCCTGTAAACTCCTCTTTTCTCTCCCATTCGTGCCACATGGCCTGCCCACATAAGTCTTCTTGATTTAATTATTCTAATAATATCTGGACATGAATACAAATTATGTAGTTCTAAATTATGTAACCTTCTCCACTCACCTGTCTCCTCATCCCTTTTAGGTCCAAAGATTTTCCTAAGGATCCTATTTTCAAATACTCTCAATTTATGTTCCTCTTTCAATGTAAGGGACCAAGTTTCACATCCATATAATACTACAGGCAAAAAACGGTTTTGTATATTTTAACTTTTAGTTTCTTAGATATTAAACGAGAAGACAAAAGTTTATGAAGAGAGAAGTAACATGCATTTCCTGAATTAAGCCTACTTTTTATTTCCTCTTTAATATCATTTTCATTTGTTAATATTACTCCTAAATATTTGAATTTGGAAACTGGTTCAAACGAGTTGTTATCAATAATTAGATTTTGATTATTACCTAACACTTGGTTTCGGCCTGTAAGCATATATTTAGTTTTCTCTTTGTTAACTTCCAAACCTATCTCTTTAGCAGTTTTGAAAAATATTTTAGCATTATTTTTAATTGTATTCACATCATCCCCCAGTAAGTCTACATCATCTGCATATGCTAACAACTGAGTCACACCATTTAATTTTAGTCCTTCTTTAGTTTCTTTTACCTTCCTAACAGCATATTCTAAGGCAAAATTAAAGAGCAATGGAGATAATGCATCTCCTTGTTTTAACCCATCATGAATTGTAAATTTGTCAGACATATTAATACCCACACGAATTTTACTTTCTGTTTCACTGGTGCATATTTTTATCATACTAACAAGCTTCTTAAGTATTCCAAACTCTACTAATATATTATATAATTTATCTCTTTTGACAGAATCATGTGCTTTTTTGAAATCAATGAATAGGTGATGGACATTTCGATTATATTCCCACTTTTTTTCAAGTGTCTGTCTGATGTGAACAATCTGATCTGTAGTTGATCTGTTACGTTTAAATCCACATTGATAATCATCTATAATTTCATTAGCATATAAGGTTAGTCTTGTTAAAAGAATGTTAGATAATATTTTATATGTTGTTGAGAGTAGAGAAATTCCACGGTAATTATTGCAGTTCATTTTATCACCTTTTTTAAACACAGGAACAATTATGGATTCTTTCCACTGTTGAGGGATTTCTTCTTTATTCCATATTAAACAAATTAATTTATGAATTTGACATATTAATGAATTTCCACCATATTTAATTAACTCAGCTGGTATTAAATCAATGCCAGGTGCTTTGTTATTCTTTAGCCTTTTAATAGCATCTTTAACTTCAGTCAAGTTAAGTTCTGGATCTAAAGGTTCTGCTGTGTGGACTTCATTTACTTCTGATTTATCTCCTACATGGACATTTAAAAGGTCATTAAAGTAGTTCTTCCATCTATTTAGAATATCGCTTGGGTCAGCTAGAAAATCACCGTCTTTATCTTTTATCAAGTTTACTTTAGGTTGCCACCCCTTTCTAAACTCATTTACACCTTTATATAAATCTCTGATATTTTTATTTTATCAATTTCGTTAATTTTTCTTTTCAAGTAATGTATTTTTTTTACTTCTAAACGTGCGGTTAACTTCTCGCTTTTTTCTATTATAATTGTTTAGATTTGTATCATCAGAGTTATTTAACCACCTAAGTCTAGCCTGATTTCTTATTTCTATTAGATTATGACATTCATTATCAAACCATGGCTTAGTTTTTCTCGGTTTATGGTATCCAATACTTTCTTTAGCTGCTGATTCTATTGCATTACGTATGTGCTCCCAATTTTTATTTACGTTTGTTTCATTTATATTTTCATCATCATTTAAATCCTGCAAAACATCAAATCTATTTGACAGTTTAATTTGGTAATCTTTCTTAATTCTTTCATCAGTAAACTTTCCTGTATCAAATTTTATAACTTTTAGATTTTGTTGTTTATGCTTTATCACTGAGAGTCTTTCTCTTAATTTAGCAATTACTAAATAATGGTCACTGGCACAGTCAGCACCTTTATGATTACAGACATTAATTAATTCTCAAACTATTTTCATCTTCGCATTTAATCGACTTGCACCTGTTTCAAATTTCATACATAATACATTGTTTTCGAAAGAGATGTTTTATTCATAAAGAACCATTTAAAACTTTACTTTCATGGAAGTAGAATCATCTTTCGGAAAATAAAATGAACAGACTCGTGCATTCTTCCTAATTTCCTACCCGCATTTCAATGTTATTGTTTTCCCCCATGCCGATCTTCGGTCAATCAATTTTATTTTCCCTGATATATTTACAAATTTCATTTCGTTGGTTCAACGGGGTGGAAACACATGCAAACTTTTCACCTGTTCTGACCCACAAAACGATTTAGAGAAAAAAAACTGAACAGTAGACGTTACTCTTTCGAACATTTCTCATGCTTTGAACGACTTCCTATCCTACATAGAATAATTTCGGAAAATCCCACCAGATGGCGTATCGGATAATTTTAATCGCGAATAATCTGAATCAACGAAACTTAGAATGGCGTTGATTTATATTAGATTAGATATTAAGCAATTAACGTCCAATTACAGGCATGCATAGTACATAGGTAAAATAGATCTGTATGCAAGGTTTAAATGAATGGATATCTATTAGACCGTACTGAATATTATTCTGGGGAACTCTTTGCAAACATGCATAAGATTATTAGATAATAAACCAACTAAGTTCACCCCAACCCCTTGCTCCTCTGATAAAATCACAAATCGCACCTTGGGCAGGTATTCATTTTCAGTTGACGGATATTTATTAGATACCTACACAAGATTGCTAGTGTCTTGCGCTACAGCTGAACTGTATTTTTTTGCAATGAGAAGTATTACAACATGGCTATCATGGGCAAGAGAAATTTTCTTACATAACGTTATCTAAAACTTCAATAAAAGCACACTTAAAATTAAGAAAATGCAAAGCTTCGTTGTGTAGAAAATAACGATTTTTCTTTTATTTCATTACCTTTGCAGATTGTGCTGTTAAATGCCTTGCAGCATTATAATTTGTGCATTACAATGAACACAGGATTACACATTAATATTATTACATTTTAAAATCATACATTCTTCATTCTAAAGGAGAAATATGTTCTTTAATAAATTTGCAACTTCCATAATAGTGTTTTTATTTCTTTTAACAAAAGTGACACTTGATATAAACACAATTTTATTTCTTTTGGATGGGATGATGTGGGTTTCACCTGTCTCCAAAGAATGATGATGCCCTTGATGATTTTTGTAATGGGTGAAAGCATGTATACAGTTAGCCGCAGCTAGGCACCCCAAACAGACAGGCAAGACTACGACTATGAGTATGGCCCAGCTTATCAACCCACCATATTTACCCGATCTCGCTCCGTGTGACTTCTTCTTATTCCCCCGAATGAGAAAAGTCGTCAACGGAAAACGTTTTACGGACGTAAAAGAGATGACAAAAAGAAAACGACAGAGGCATTAAAATGCATCACTTTGCAAGAGTTGAACTGCTTCGAAAAGTGGGAAACACATTTAGAACGGTGCATTTCATCAAATGGATAGTACTTTGAAGGAGATTAAATTTCTAACACCTAAAAATAAACACACATTACTAACTACATGCCATAAAACAATTAAAAAATTCGGACTTAAGAAGCAATTTTCTTCTGGGTATCTTTTACCCAGCGCCCGTTAGCCGGGTTAACAATGGCAAGAGGGCCTCCCCGATGGCGTAGTGGTAACGTCGTCACCTTGTAATCAAGGGGTCCTGGGTTCGATACCCGGTGGTGGCGCATGGTTCGGATCCCACTTTAAACTGTAGTTCCAGTTCAGATTAGCCTTACTGTGCATAAAGTGGACTTAAAACAACAAATCAATCAATCAAAACAATGGCAAGGAAACAACTTGAAAACAACAAATACGTCAATGAAAATGTATTCAAAAGATGCGTGTCAATACAGTTGGTCACCACTTCTTATAACATATGTTAGTACTCGTTATGCAATATTACAGCGCCTTGAATAACGTAGTGTGGAAAACGACCCAAGAAACTGGTTCCCCAGACGGATGAGAAACATAGATGGCAGTGCGATCCATGTCGGTGCTAATTTTCTTATGAAAGTAATGCGGCTTTGTTAGGTTTTGGAATATATTATGTAGATTTGTTTGTTTTGAAAGGCGATACGTGAATTGATGGAAATAGTTATATTTGTGGAGTGATTTGCAGTCACGAAATGACATTAATTTCGAAAGAAAAGTAAAATAAAATTAATAAATAAATAGCATGCGTAACACAAGAAGAAACATCGCAAAGTGATTCCGGACGTCAGGTGTTGGATTGTGTACTAGAGTTTTATTTTTCTATGTTATTAGATTATAAATAGTATCATGAGAGATATTTCATAGCGAGGCGACAAACCACAAGTGCCGCTTGGAAGCGAGCAGTCCGTAATCAATGCAGCCTTTCGAACCGCAGGGACACAAGCTCTGACTGCAAGGAGATTTTACACCAAAGCGACACGGGTCCTTTGGTCCAAGGCAACTTTCACACCGAAGCGACACATGTTGCTTGGAAACGAGCCAATCAAGAGCAACATTTCACATCGTAGCGGCATGACGGGAAGCACAGGCCAGCGTTCGGTTGGTGAAATCCTCAAGCGACAAGTGTCGCGTGCCCCTTGTCGCTTTGGTGCGCAATCTCCCTAAAGCAAGACACTCATTGCATCGCGCATGCGCGAACAACAAACCACGGCAACATGTTGCAAGCTATTGAGGAAATGGCCTAGTTTGAACGACGCACAAGCGACAAATCGACACGTGTGACTTATCGTGTCGCCTAGATCTGTTGTTGTAATGTGCGGTTTATCGTGTCGCCTATCTGTTGTTCGCACAATTAGCAGCGAACGCTTGCCAATAGACTGAAGGCACCATGTCGCTTGTCACTTAGTTGGGAACTCCCCCTGTAGCGCGTCGCTTCGGTCTGAGCACCCTTCCTTTAAGGAGCTTTCCGACCGAAGTAACAAGTAGCACGCGAACACGCCATATGAACGTGTCGTTTGCTGTTTGGACCCTCATGTGCAATGAATGCTATTTTACAGTCTGGAAGTGTGTGTCACTAGAGTAGTATCTGACTGCGCCAGTGGCTGTTGCTGCATGGGTGGTCTTTAATTTGCACGTACTTAGAATTTATTTGCACGGGTTTTAATTAATTCGCACGTACTTAGAATTCATTTGCAAGTATTTAGAATATTTTACATTTATGTATTTGCATGTTTATAACTTTTTATGAATATATAATTATTTATTTTATGAAAAATATGTATATAGAAGGTAATTAGAGGTACTAAACGCTATGCATATGGTTTTATATTCATTACTGCAAAGTATGTAATGTATAAAATGTTAATATTAATGTTTATAGTATTGAAAATAAGAGTTTATGGTTTATGAACCGCTATGAACGGTGGTAATGGTACGAAAGAAGACGGTCCCGGTACTCGAACCCACGATATGTAATATTATTAATTAGTACTATGTAATAATTGCATTATATTATGAAACACGATGGTGCAACACGCTAGACAGAATACTGTCTTAGAATCTCGACTCCGCTCTGATGCCAGACAGAGAGAATGAATTAATATTCCGCGCAGGTAGAAGAGAAAGGAATTTGGGGGAAGTGCGTTCAAGGTCAAATGACGTCACAACGTCAGAACAAAGGAAGATCCTGATTGACCAATCAGAGAACGCGTCGGTAGGTTTTCAGAACCGGTTTTTTCAAGGTTAACCAGTACGCAAGAACAGGGGAAAGCTATGCAATGCCGTAGGGCAGGGAAGGGATTCAACCAGACAACAAAGGATGTCTGGAAATAAGCAGCAAGGGTCAAATCTCTGAAGCTATGCGGTTTCCGCCGCCAATTAATATTCCGCTCAGGTTTGCCTCCAAGGCACAGGACGCTTTAGCGCAGGTTTTTTTTTATCTGTACTATGAAGAAGGGAGAGCTATTAGGGACGGGGCCTACAGTTTTCACCATTTGCTTTTATCACGGGGTAACGAACCTAGGACCCTTTGATTATTGATTTAGGTAGTAAATGTATGTTACTGTGTGCTATTTAACTTAATTTTGAGTTTATTTTTTACCAAACTTTGACTTTATGTCAAACATTTTCACAGCTTATCCTTATTTTTACCAAAATAACACTATTTGTACTATTCAGGCAACACTTTTATTAAATTTTGGACTCACAAAGACATTTTTTTCTACGTTTAACTTATTATTTTACAACTTTATATTAATTTTTTACCAAAATAACACTATTTGTACTAATCAGCAACATTTTTTATTAAATTTTGGACTCACAAAGACATTTTTTCAACTTTTAACTTATTATTTTACAACTTTAAGTTAATTTTTTACCAAAATAACACTATTTGTACTATTCAAGCAACATTTTTTATTAAATTTTGGACTCACAAAGACATTTTTTTCTACGTTTAACTTATTATTTTACAACTTTATATTAATTTTTTACCAAAATAACACTATTTGTACTAATCAGGCAACATTTTTTATTAAATTTTGGACTCACAAAGAGATTTTTTCAACTTTTAATTCATTATTTACAAGTTTATGCCTATTTTTTACTCAAATAACACAATTCTATCTGTTCAGGAAAGACTTTTAGTTACATTTTCGACACACAGAGTGTGTGATCTCAACTTCTATCTGTTTATTTCACAAGTTTAGGCTTATTATTACTCAAATAACACAATTCTATCTGTTCAGGAAAGATTTTTAGTTACATTTTCGACACACAAAGTGTGTGTTCTCAACTTTTATTTGTTTATTTTACAAGTTTAGCCTAATATTTACTCAAATGACACTATTTATATTATTCAGGCACCATTTTTATTACATTTTGGACTCTCAAAGACACACACACACACACAGAGAGAGAGAGAGAGAGAGAGAGAGAGAGATTTTCCAAGTTTACAGGATTATTCTCTAGTTTACTCAAATAACACAATTTAGATGTGTTTTGAATTATATTTTGGATGCAAAAGTATGTTTTGACAAGTTCTACCCTCTTATTTTACAAGTTTAGGCTTATTATTACTCAAATAACAAAATTTAATCCAGTCAGGAAGGATTTGTTATTATATTTTGGATGCACAAAGAGAGGTTTTCAACTTTTTTATTGATTTTTTGCAGGGTATGTATTAATTTTTATTTATTTTGTTTTGTATCATATATACATTTACAAATTTTTAACTTAGAGTTTAGTATTTATTTATTTTTTTCAAAAACACTAAAAAAAGTACTTTTAGCTAAAATGTAAGCCACAGAATATATTATTATTATTATTATTATTATTAGGGTTTACTGATTTCCACTATGCTATTTTTGGTTCTGTATTTCTATATGTATTTATTTAGGGCAGGTTACGCCTGCCACGTAGGAAAGTTTGTTTATTTTAGAGTTTGCTGAGTATTTTGTTACTGCTATACTAGGTAAAAGTTTTCTAAATATACCAGATAGAGCTCTATATACTTTTGTTTTTGCTATTTTGGAGATGATGCGATCAGCACCACTCTCCATCTGCTTTTTATTTTATGTACCCAATATTATTTTGAGGCTTAGTGAATTCTAGAGCCTGCCTATTTATGCAGGAGAGAGGACTTGAAAATTTTGATCTCAGACAACCCACAACTATTTGTCAGAGTATTTTAAAGGATATTTTATATTTATTATGTGCCACTAGAATATCAAAGCTTGCTTAATTTTTATGTCTGTAACGCATTTATTGTATTTCTAACTAAGGCTTACTGGATAAAGTACACGAAATGTTTAACATTTCAACTATTTGCTTTTATACGAGGGCAATTTTTTAGTGTAACGAAAATTATGATGTGTCTATGAGGTCTGAAACCCCTTTACCGAGGGTCCATATTTGGACGCTTACTAATATTGTTTTTTCCCCTTACATATAACAATTTAACAATATAATTACAATACGAAGTTAACAGACGGCTTAGGGGCCTAGGTCCACTTTCCAAACTTTTTTCTATGCTAGAAGAATAATTTAGCCTTATAACCTTTTTCAAGGTATTTTTTAAGTATTACTGGATTTTTTGGGTGCATCAACATTTGGGTTATTTTCATTTGGCTTATTATACGAGGCTACAATCACTATTTGAACACTGAAATTCTCTGATTGAAACTAAAAGCTTAGGCTGTAACTAGGGACTTAGTATGTATATCGACAATTTATAGGAAACACGAACCTTACAAAGGATTGTAGGTGACGTAGGACCATACGCCAGAGCTTTGTTAATCTGCAAGAAGCACTTACAGCTAATATTACGAGGAAATGAGGTTAATTTTTACTGTTTCACAAGAATGCTATCTTTTATACACCCAATATTTGCTTTTTCAAGTAACTACATGTGCCAGAAGCACTTACAGGCCAACTCTAACTAGATTTTGATTTATACTATCTCAGGTGCTAAATTTATAAAGAACTATGATTGTGTATATTTCTGAGGAAGTAGGCAAAAGCAGATTACCCGATTAAAGTATCTGAAAAACAGATTTTTCTGTGTAAGTATATTTTTATTGACTGGATTATTTAACAGATCAAACAGGAAGACTGCAAAATTCATTAAATGTAGTTCTATCGTATAGGTGGTTTCAGAGATATAAAAAGAACAAATATAAGATTTCGCTTTTTTTGCTTCTGAGGCTAATCGCGACGCTAAGGGTAAATGGCGAGGAAATGTAACGGAGGAGAAACACTCCCAAAAGTTATGGGCTGCATGTAAGTTAATACCACAGAGATATTACAGTAGGTGTAGGTTCTACCACCAGAACTTTTCTATTATAATAATACTGGTTATGCTGTACTGTTAGCTAAAGATGGTGATATTTGAGAAACTTAAAAGCTTATTTGCAAAATTTTAGATAAATGATAATCTGTTAGACTGTAAACATATTTTATATCTATTCTGCAAAAGATCCGATGACAAAATTTAAAAATTGTAATCGCCCAGACAGGGACTCGAACCCTGGACAGATAGGTTAAAAGCCTAACGCTATACCAACTAAGCTATCTGGGCACAAGGTATTTTTTTCTTGAAAAGTTAGTTATGTTAAGAAATATATTGAAACATTTGAGAACACTTTTGGTCTGGTTCGACAGAGAAGGAGACAACATTTCCAAATTTTTACAGACTAGGTGTATTTTTCCACTATAGAGGCCTTCACTATATGTAATTCGAAACGCTAAAGTTCAGCTAGCTTCCAAAATCCAAAATTGAGGCAAAGATTGTGTTTGACGAGATTAACAAGTTACAATTATATCCAGTTACGGACAAATAAAGCTAAAACTCTCAGATTTACTGTACTAGCCAAGTTTTAGTAACATTTTCTTCACTTTAGTACTAATACCAAAGAAATAGGTATATTTTATTTATAATTTGACAAAATGTACTAGTATTTAATTCACAAAGTTAGGTAAAGAAACAGTATTTTAAAAAAATATTGTTACTGCCTTCAAATTTTATGTTATTTAGCCACTAACAACTGGTTTACACTGTTTGACATCCTTTAAATAGCAAAAGAAGGAATTATTTGTTTAGTATTTTTACTACTTTATATTTATTTAAGAAAACAATACTACGGTTTAACTTAATTTTTAACAAATTGTTACTAATTTATGTATCAAAGTTATGTTATTTAGAGTGTATCAAGGCGTATAAAGTTAATATTTGTACTTATCAGTGCAACTAACAATTATATTTTACACACAAAAGATAATGTTTACAGTTAAATCACTTGAATCAGAGAATAATATTTTACAGTAATTGATTCATTCAGCACTAGTCAGTACTTTTATGCTTCAGAAAGTTTTCTTAATTTTCTATTATGCATGCTATTTTGTGCTATTCTTAAAATGTATTTCTAAGGCAAACTGGTTTAATTTTCTGCTTATAATGCAAAGTTGACATAGTTTTCGCACAATGCATTGTACATTTGTTATATTCTCTACTTACAATTCAAATATTATGCTTATTTAATGTATAACTAACTAACTCTCTAGCCTTCTTAAACCCGAAGGTTCATGGGTGCAGCAACACATGCCTCTCATCTGTTCCTGTCCTAAGCAAGATCTATATACTCCTTTCCTTCCCTACCAATTTCCTTTAGGTCCATCTCTACATTATCCCTCCATCTTTGTTTTGGTCTTCCTATTGGTCTTTTACCATCAGGTTTCCCAACAAGAATCCTGTATATTTTTTTTTCCTTTCCCATTTGTACCACATGATCTACACACCTAAGTCTTCTTGATTTAATTATTCTAATAATATCTGGACATGAATACAAATTATGTACTTCTAAATTATGTAATCTTCTCCACGCATCTGCCTCCTCATCTGTTTTAGGCCCAAATATTTTCCTAAGGATTTTATTTTCAAATACTCTCAATTTATGTTCCTTTTTCAATGTAAGGGACCAAGTTTATTTACTGTATTTAACTTTTATTTTTGTAATTAACAAAAATTAAAAGCTTATACTGTAGTTATTATATTTTTTTCTATCAGCTTATTTTGAAATTAATATTATTAGGTATAGTCTTTGATTTATAACTATATTGCTTTTTTATCAATTTATCTAAGAGTACACGCAGACAAACACATGTGTTCACACTTTTATGTAAATAGATATGCCTTTTTTCAATATTTTAGTATGAAGGTTGCATTTTAGCTATTTAAGCAAGGGTAGGAAAGGTAGGATTTCTGAGAATTTGTTGCAGGATTTTGTTGTCCAAGTATAGATGAGAACTGAGCTGGGAGACTGTTTTGAACCTTTTCATGAGAGTTTGCATGTGAACTGTATGCAAATTGAGCACTATTGACTGTGCATGCTTCTAAGTTTTGCTGTTATTTTACATCAAGTCTGTGAGACTGTAGTCAGTTTTCCCATTTCAAGTAGTTTTTATTGATTGTATTTGTATATGTTGTGGGGACTTAGCAGTTTTATGTTATGAGGCACTTTGTTGTAGAATATTTTTACATGATTGTTTTGAGATATTGAGTGTCTGCTGTTTTACTTGTAATTATTTTCCTTCTTGTGTTGTGTATTTGACTATATTTTGTCCAAGTTCTTATTATTTAGAATAATTGTTATTGACTTGTAGATGTAGGGAGTAATAATCCTTTGCAAGATGCCCTATACTTTAGTCTGAACATTATTCTTAGTGTTCACTTTTGAAGCCTTAGTATTCTGGTAGTATTATTAATGTAGAGGTAAAATAGGCTGAAACGTAGGCATTTTTTCTGATAAATTATACTCACTTAGTTGTTTCAGCAGGTAGAAGTTGCATGATGGTTTACTGCTGATGATGTTAATTTGCTCTTCTTATGTACTACGTATGATGTAGCTTACTTGAGTAACTGGAATTTTCTACTGAAAAAAGGATTGCTTGTCTATTTTATTCCTATGTTGTTGAGTTTGTCCATAAGCAAGCCATGTTTTTACTCTATTCTATGCCTTGGAAGAATCTAGATATATTGTGTTTGCAGTTTTATGCTTCTCTAAGGTTTCAGCTATGTAGTTTTTTAAACTGTGCTATGGCTTAACTATTGATTTCTTTTTCTGGATGCCATGTTGGTTCTGTGTATTCCTTTTGCTGCTTGAATTTGACTTAGGTTGTTTGCTTTTTTCCTTAGATCTTTATTTGTTCAGTATTTTTTATTTTTTTTTAATTTTAATTACTTTAATTTTACATTAACTAACATATTTTACTTTAACAACAAAAGAATTTACTCTAATATAAAATCTTCTACTAACAAAAATGTACTATTATAACTTTTAATTTTAGAAAATTGTATTTTGAAAATTAAAAGTTATAATAGTACATTTTTGTTAGTAGAAGATTTTATATTAGAGTAAATTCTTTTGTTGTTAAAGTAAAATATGTTAGTTAATGTAAAATTAAAGTAATTAAAATTCAAAAAAATTAAAAAATACTGAACAAATAAAGATCTAAGAAAAAAAGCAAACAACCTAAGTCAAATTCAAGCAGCAAAAGGAATACACAGAACCAACATGGCATCCAGAAAAAGAAATCAATAGTTAAGCCATAGCACAGTTTAAAAAACTACATAGCTGAAACCTTAGAGAAACATAAAACTGCAAACACAATATATCTAGATTCTTCCAAGGCATAGAATAGAGTAAAAACATGGCTTGCTTATGGACAAACTCAACAACATAGGAATAAAATAGACAAGCAATCCTTTTTTC